>NC_134572.1:205221919-205915669 GCF_050947875.1 Dermacentor variabilis | reverse complement strand
AGAATTGGGGTCACGCAGGACCCAATGCAGATACCGTTGCGCTGCAAAAAAGGCAGGTTGTCATAAACAATAAACGTAGATCTCAGGTAAAACTGCAATAACGATATAAGATTATCTACTGACAAGCCTGTTGAATTCCGAAATGACACTTCGCCGTTTGCTTCTATGCATTCCCTAACAGCCAACAAAAGCTGATCTTGAGGCACAGAATAAAACAAGTCTTGCACATCGACGAAGAAACCGAAGCCAATGTTGTCTGTGCTCTCAAGAAAGAGCGTGACATCCGTAGATTTCTTTGTTAGGAACGGATCATCCGAAGCAAGCGCTTTGAGATGCTTTTGCGAAAACTGACTAACGTTTATTTGCCACGAACCTTCTTCACTAACGATAGTCCGGAAGGGAATATCTGGTTTGCGGGTCTCGGCAGTAAAAAATGCGTTTAGGCTGCTACCTCTGCTATTACCAATATTCCTCGCAAGTTTGTCAAGATTTAATTCCTTACAGAAGTTAATAAACTTGGTCTTGACCCTAACGGCACTCTTCTTAACAGGCTCAAAATTCTTATTGATGGCCACTTGCGCTTTTTCATTGTACATTCCCTTTGGTAGAGCAACAAACCCAGTCTCTTTGTCTGCTTGAACAAGCATAAGATTACATAATTAAGGGTTCGACGAAAGTTCGTCTGGTCAGGCATGGAAATGAAATAATTACGGTCACTGACCAAGTCTGATGAATAATCTGACGTTTCGGAACCGCGTACGGGTTCCTTGTTCACTGAGTTAGACAGGAAGTCGTCGTCACTTATATAGCCAGCACGTGACGTAATGAACTGCGTAAACGGCAGGCATAATCCCTGGTGTCCGGTTCATTGTAGCTGGCATCGATTGAATGATTAGGGATTCTAGCAGCCGTCGGAATGACACGTTCTTTTCTTTGGCGACAACAGTGGCATTGTCCCAGTCAATCTTGTGATTATGTTCATGCGAATGCTCGGCAATGGCGTTCGTCGTGTGGCTATTATTTCTTACATGACGTTTATGTTCCTTGAGGCGTCTGGAGAACTTCCCTGTTTAACCAATATATACTCTGTGGCAATCAGCGCATGGTATCTTATACACAACTCCTGGGAATGATTCAACAGGTAACCTGTCTTTCACATTCATGAGCTGGTTCCGGAGCTTGCTGGTCGGGATGTGGGCAATGCGCAAATCGTATTTAGAAAATACGCGCGACAGTGCCTCGCTGATTCCTTGGACGTAAGGGATGGCTGCACGTGCACGGATTGTCGTGTTGTTCTCCGAGCTTGGCTGTAATATCCGCTTCTCGGTCCTGTATATGAAACGACTAGGGTAGCCGTTGCGGGTTAGTTCACGGTGGATCGTCCGTAATTCCTTCTTTAGTGCATCATCGCCTGAGCAGACGCGTACGGCGCGTGTTATCAGGGACGACACTACGGATGTCTTATGGCCGACAGGGTGACAAGAATTAAACTTAAGAGGAAGCTTTAGCTCGGGTGCTCCTATCTAAATACATGTAAAAGCAGAATTCGTTTTTCTCGGCAACCACTGCACCAAATTTCACGAGGTTTGTTGCATTTAAAAGAAAAACTTAAGATCTAGTGACTCTTGGTTTCGGATTTTTGATTTAGGTCATCAATTTTTTATTAAAAATTGGCAAAAATTGAAGATTTTCAAACAACGAAACTATCAAGTTTACAACTCTGTAAGTCAGCAACGAAAACTAATAATACAATTCCGCGAGTTGCATATAATAGTAAATCTAAAGCGGACAAAAGTGATATGTTACACATGAATGTCAAAAAATTGAGTAATATGGAAATGTAGCTTTTGCAGAACCCTTGTAAACAACGTAGCAAATTCACGTAAGATATAAAATGATGTATCGAATTTGTCCGCTTTCAATGATCTAATGGATCCAGTTTACAGAACCGAGATATCTGTTTTTTTATGTAGAGCTATGAATCTGCAAACTTCGTGCTTCTATTTTTTTCAAACTTTGGAATTTTTGAAAATCTTTTTAACAAAATTCAGGACCCAAATAGAAATTCCGCGACTAACAGTCACTAGAATTTCACTTTCCCTCTCAAATGCAACAAATTTCATTAAAATAGGTCCAGGGGTTATCTCAGAAAAACGTTTTTGCGTTTTCACATGTATTTGAATAGGCCGCGTCGGAGTTGAGCCCGCGCTAAAGCTTCCTCTTAAGATATCGACCTGTGTGTGTAGGCTTCCTGTGTACCGAGAAGGCGACAGCGCCCCCATACCGACGAACCAGTACATCCAAGAAAGGCAACGAGTTGGCCCTCTCGTGTTCCACAGTGAATTGTATGTGCGCATTTTGGGCGTTCAGGCAGTCCAGGAAGCGTTGGATGTCTTGTTTCTTCAAAATACAGAAACAGTCATCCACGTAGCGGTAAAAAACTTTAGGTGCCGGGTTGAATGTGGCCAGCACTATTCCTCCCAATGCTTCCATTACTAGATTGGCCGTGGTGACCGATATTGACACTCCCATTGCCGTGCCATGCATTTGCTGATAAAGGCTGCCACCATAAGAAAAATACGTGTTGCTTAGACAAAACCGCAGCAGCTCGCTGAGTTCGGGGACGTCGAAGGGCGTGCGACCAGGAAGACCACTGTCTGCTTCTAGGGCTTCTTTGCATGTGGCTACTGCCAAATCCACTGGGATACTAGTGAAAAGCGATGTTACGTCGAACGAGACCAAGGTGTCATCTTCACTCAACGTGATGTCCTTTATCTTTGCTACAAATGCGGATGAGTTTTCGACGTGCGTCGAGGTCTTACCGGCAAGAGGGCTCAACACTTGGTGAAGGTAGCCCGAGAGTCGGTAGAGCGGTGATCTGGTGAAGTCGACGATAGGACGAAGTGGGACGTCAGGCTTGTGGACTTTTGGTAAGCCGTAGATTGCAGGGGCTGATCCGTTCGTGCAGAGCAAACGGTGATAGAGACCCACGTGGTGCGGAGGGACCAACTTGAACAGCCTGGTCAGCAATTTTTGGAGTTTGGTTTGTAGTCTGCTTGTAGGGTCATAAGCCAGAGGAGCGTACGTATGATGGTCTTCGAGAAGGGCCAACATCTTCTTGTGGTAGTCGCTCTTATCTAGCAGGACCGTAGCGTTGCCTTTGTCGGAGGGTAGAATGGCGATGCTACTGTTATTCCGTAGGCTTTGAATGGCTTGCTTCTCCTTTGCCGACGAATGCGTTCTTGCACCGTGTCTCCGCATACCGGAAAGTACACCAATAATCATTTAATCGACGCCAGCTACAATGAAGCGGACACCAGGGATTATGCCTGCCGTTTACGCACGTTCATTACGACACGTGCTGGCTATATAAGTGACGACGACTTCCTGTCTAACTCAGTGAACAAGGAACCCGTACGCGGTTCCGAAACGTCAGATTAGACTTGGTCAGTGACCGTAATTATTTCAAGCGTAAGGTTGTTTCTTTTAAACAAAGAAACCACGCCACTTAACAGTCTTCTATGATTCTGCGCGTCAAGAACGTTTGGTGAGCACTTGCGTAGACAGTCTACACCGTCAAGAAGGCAGCGGTTCCGGTCCCCTTCATTTCTTGCTTTCATGGCCAATTTCCTGTTCGTTTCAATCAGCTCATGGGCTGAGACACCAGGCTCCAATCCATATTTTGGGCCCTTCTGCAGGAGACGTGTTACGTTCTCAGGCAGGGAAACGTTTCCAAGGACGGTTACACTTATTTTCTGCCCTGTGTTATGCCCCTGTTACCTAAATAAGACAGCAACAGGTTCAGAAGGCACCTCCAATGGTACTCCGTGAGTTGAGCAGCTGTTTTCATCAGTGCCGCTAGCTTGCTTGCGGCGAGCCATTCGGGGTGGTCAACGTAGCAAACCAATCGAAGCCAATCTTGATAAAGACGAACTTGCCGCCAAAGTTCTGACCGCATTAATCTGCACAGTCCTTTAACGTGTCCCCACGACGTTTTACAGGGCCAAAGAGAGCACTTACTGCATCTGGGACGAGGCCCTTGCGGATGCAGAAGGCGTAGCGTCTTGCACGGCATGTAGCGTTCACGATGTGGGACAGTTATGCCCACGCATCTGCAACTCGAAAAAAGAGGTTGTCAGCAAAAACATGAGAAGCCATTCATCAAGTGTTCCACAGGAGTGGTATACGCTATTCCCTTGAAGTGTGGAAAGGCTTATGTCGGCCAAACCGGCCGCTGCATTAATGAACGCTTGGGGGAACATGTCCGAAATTTAAGTAACTTAAAGGACAAGTACGCACATTTGGTTGCGCACGTAATTGCATGCACAGGTTGAGAGGCTCGATTGGGAGAGGCGAAGATTCTTGGTAAGAGTGCAGACGCGACGGCGCGGGTCAGTTTGGAAGCGTTTCACATGCAGAAATATGGCAGCAAGTGCGTAAGCACCCCCTCCGTGTCGCTTTTTTCTGCAGAGCTTCAGTTTTTGGAAGCGACCGTTTACTGATTCATTGTATCTTACCATCCATCGCCTTTTTTCTACTTTTTTATTATTTTTTCTTGTTTTCTTGTTTTCCTGCTCCTGATTCCGTTGTCTGCCGGCACGTTCGTTCATCGATGCGCAGTGTCATTTTCCCCGATTGTATCACTCCCTCCCCTCTTCAATTCTACCTTTGCCCTTATATAAGGTATCCGTATTCCGTCAATAAAATTTACTTGACAGTCAGCGCTTGTGTCTCGTCCTTGGTACTTTGTGGTTGCATGTGTTACATCTGTTACAATTTTTATGTCAAGTATGCACCAACTCGCCCAGTAAGAAGTTTTAATGAATCACGAAGCATGTGCCGCTGCATCTTGCACAGCCGAACGTATCGCAAACTGCTACGTTTCTGCAAGATTGTCAAGTTATCGACTGCATCGACGAAGTCAACGCTGGATGGTCCAGCTTTGTTAACTGTACAACGCAGGTCGTCTATAAAATCCCGCCTGATAGTAAACGTTGCTATATCGGGCAAACAGGGTGGTGCATTCATGATCTCCTGCGTGAGCATGCCGCTTCACTAAAAGGAAACCCGTACAGTCACTAGCTGCGCACTGTAAGACATGTGGTTGTACCCCGATCTTTAACAAGTGCGAAATAATCGGCAGATATAGAGAACAGCGTGCGCGGGAAATCTTTGAAGCATATTGTATATTCAGAAGTGGCGACGGGTGTGTCAGCTCTGCGTCCCTCTCGCTCTCAACAAAAGAAATTGATTATCTTCGTGGCTGACACTTATCCTTCTTATCCTTCTTTTTCTATTCTTTATGTCACCTTCATGACGTATTTATATGCTGCTTCTGCAAATTAAGCGTTTGGTTCCTAGTCATCGCTCTGTCCTGTTTACTCGCCCGTCCTGTGTAGCGCTTTGCCTCTTTTTATTCTAAAGATGAACCAACCAGCCCCCACTGAACACACTGCTAACGTTTATTTCTCCTAGATCTGGCTCTAATTTGTCTGCTTTACTCTCAACCGTATCGTACGTGTCCCTCCTCGCCCACGCATCCTGCAGGGCTCGCATCTATACGTACTAGCTCAAGAACCGTATGCCACTACCGGGTCTTGCTGCACTTTTTGGAGGGTTCGCGCCTTCTGATAGACCTTCTCAGACGATTTTTGGATCATCAGATGAGAGACCTGGCACCAGATACGCTTTTTCACTGAATGCCTGCGACTTTCCTATGCACAGCGCAGCTCTAGCGAGACGGCGAGCAAGGGTTTTCCCCAAGATCGGCGCCTCGGCTCCCAGGCAGCCAAATTCTTATGGCGTCAGCAGCTGCTCCGGTTACCCAAGAAAGAACTCACCGCCAAGGCACGCGGACAAGACGTCGTACTTTTGGACGACGCCTACGTACCTGAAGACGTACAGCACTACCTCAAATTGCGGCCGAAGTACTGCCCACACCCGAAAATAGACAAGTTTGAAACGCTCTGCCTGGTTAAAAACGCAGCTTCTAGGGCTAAGGATGAGGAAGCGGATCGTGTTATCAAGGACTGTGTTGATCGTCTTCCTCGAGGGCGACCCAATGTATGCAAGGAACGCGATAAGGCAGCCTCTGTTGTTTCTTCACTTCGGGACGAGGGCCTGAAACTGCTCCTTTCGGACAAGGAAGGTGGCTCCGTTGTCGCCCCTGCAGCTACCTACCATATCAGGGCTGAGCAAGTCCTGAGCAGCCACTTCAAGGGCACAAGTGAAGTCAAGCCAGCAAATGTAAAGGCCGAAGCAGCGAAACTGTGCGAACCGTCAGGTCTGACCAAGCTAGCATCCTCTGTGAGGACTTCAAAGGGCGTAACTTTGACTGTGTTCTCCTCGGCAAAACATATAAGGTGGAAACCCCTTTTCGTGTGATTGTGTCGGAGCGGGGATGCTTGCAGCGACTCCTAGTTGCTTTCCTGCAAAAATCCCTGGTAAATATGGAAGTGGACGACTGTTTCCTCCGGAAGCCGCGTGAAGTCTCTACTTTCTTGCATAGTGAGTTCCCACCAGACTGCCGCGCCTTTTCAGTTGATGTCAAAGACTTGCACTATTTGTTGCCAAGTAACCTGATCTTAGCGGAAGTCGGTGATTGCATCGATAAGTACGGCGTAGTTAAGTTTCAAGATGCCTGTGGAACGAGTGTCGGCAGCTCCATGGAGATGCTCACACACTACCTAAAATTAACATTCATTTGTCATGACAATAAGGTTTTAATTCAAAAGCAGGGAGTGTGATAGGCTCATGTTTGGCACCCATACTTAGCGACCTTTTGTTGGCACGCTATGACAGGAGCTTACTCCCTCGCCTACAGCTGACAACCATAAGAATATTTCGCTTTGTAGACGACTTTCTAGTATTTTATCCAGTTGACCCTTGCGGCACGAAGTTAACCTCCAAGACAATTAGTGACGCCTTCAGTGCGATTATGAAGGATTTTACATTAACAACGTAAGAGCCCACTAATGACCGTTTAATGTTTTTAGACATTGAGATTGTTTTTAAACTGCATCACGTGTGCTGGACCTACTCGCCTCGTTCAAAGAAAGGCCTTCTTCCGTTTTTGTCTGCTCACTCCAAACTCGTAAAACGAGGCATCGCTAAGGCATCTTTGCCACCTGCATTGAAGCGCTCGTGCGAGCACTCTGTTGAACAGAGCATTTCAGCGCAAGTCAACAGACTAACATCAGCAGGCAACCCGATCAGCGTTTTGTGTAGTGTTGCTGGTGACCTTGTAAAAGAGTCAAAGAACGCCGGAAAACAAACTTTGCCGCCACCGCCTTCCAGATCTAGGCCTGCCATCATTCCTTATGTACACCGTGTTTCCCATAACATCATAAAAATTGCGGCCAAGGCAGGAGTGAGGGTGGTGTGCAATGCCCATAATAAACTAAGCAGGTTGTGCAATATAGTCAATAGGGAGGATACTGTCGCGCGCAAAAGCTGCTATAAGAATCATGTTCAGGGCTTTCTTAACTACCCGCCGTGATTGCTCAGTGGCTATGGTGTTGGGCTGCTGAGCACGAGGTCGCGGGATCGAATCCCGGCCACGGCGGCCGCATTTCGATGGGGGCGAAATGCGAGAACACCCGTGTGCTTAGATTTAGGTGCACGTTAAAGAACCCCAGGTGGTCAAAATTTCCGGAGTCCTCCACTACGGCGTGCCTCATAATCAGAAAGTGGTTTTGGCACGTAAAACCCCAAATATTATTATATTAGGGCTTTGTTAACTGTACAATGCAGGTCGTCTATAAAATCCCGCTTGATTGTAAACGTTGCCATATCGGGCAAACGGGGAGGTGCGTTAATGATCGCCTGCACGAGCATGCACTTCACTAAAAGGAAACCCGTACAGTCATCTAGCTGCGCACTGTACGACCTGTGGTTGCACCCCGACCTTTACCAAGTGCGAAATAAACGGCAGAAATAGTGAAAAGCGTGCGCGGGAAATCTTTGAAGCATATTGTATATTCAGTGCTATTGGAGGAATTAGAGGGCAGTAAATGGGATATAATAGGGCTCAGTGAAGTTAGGAGAGCAAAAGAAGCATATACAGTGCTAAAATGCGGGCAGGCCCTGTGCTACCGGTGCTTAGCGGATAGACGAGAACTAGGATTCCGATTCCTGATTAATAAGAATATAGCTGGTAATATACAGGAATTTTATAGCATTAACGAGAGGGTTGCAGGTCTTGTTGTGAAACTTGTGTTGTGCCTTGTTGAAGGCAAATACACAGTGGTCCGCATAAAAGCATCGGTGCTTTCGCAGACTACAGGTTACTCTTTGTGGCGCATACAAGAAATTTATTTTTGCTATTGTACATTTTTTCCCTGTTCCTATTGTTTTCTCTGTTCTGAGAGCACAAGACTGTGATTTGGGCCAGAGCACTGCCCAGTCCCGCTCAAAAGCATCGTTGCTTTCGCGGCCTGAGAAAATATTTGACTGTATGTTTTATCTCCTAATAAAGAAAGAAAGAAAGAATAAGAGCTACAAAATTAAGGTTGTATAGGTCTACGACCCCACATCCAGTCATGATGACCAGGAAGTCGAAAGCTTCTATGAAGACGTGGAATCGGCGATGGGCAGAGTGAAAACAAAATACACTATACTGATGGGCGACTTCAATGCCAAGGTAGGCAAGAAGCAGGCTGGAGACAAGGCAGTGGGGGAATATGGCATAGGCACTAGGAATAGCAGGGGAGAGCTATTAGTAGAGTTTGCGGAACACAATTATATGCGGATAATGAATACCTTCTTCCGCAAGCGGGATAGCCGAAACTGGACGTTGAGTACCCGAACGGCGAGACTAGAAATGAAATAGACTTCATACTGTGCGCTAACCCTGACAGCATACAAGATGTGGACGTGCTCAGCAAGGTGCGCTGCAGTGACCATAATGTCAAGTGGTGGTGACGTTGAAGAACACAGTAGTAACACTGTGAATGGCAAAACTAACTTTTATTGGGCGAACCTGTGCCCACAAGACAGGCTACACTTATAGCACAACAATAGCGGCGAACACGGTCGGCGATCGTCGAAAATCTGATGAGCGGGTCAAGCGCGTCGGCTTTCATACAGCAGTCGTCGAATGTTCCAGACTAATCGTTGGGACCCGCGTGCCTTCCACAAAGTTCTACGCCATTCGCATCAGGCGATGAAGTCAGTTAACATAAGGCTCGGCGACAACAGACAGCGGATAGAAGCATCTATTTATTTATTTATTTATTTATTTATTTATTTATTTATTTATTTATTTGAACCTCAAGGGTCCCTGGCGGGACATTACATGAGGGGTGGGCGCAAGAACGGCGGTTAACAATGAATGTTACATGAGAATCATGACGATGACATGGCTTCCTCGATGGCAGTCCTGAAATGGACTGGATAAGGGATTAGTGCTAAGTCACAGGGAAGGTCATTCCAGTCGCGAGCTGTGTGGACAAAACATGATTTCTGAAATGTAGTTGTTCGGGAACGATGCGGGATGACGCTGTTTGGATGGCCTGTGCGGGGTGTTCGACGTACTGGTAGCATGAGGTTGCTGTCACGGGGCGAACAATGGAAAAACCTGTGATAAAGGCACAGACGTGAAATTCGGCGACGGGAAGTGAGGGAAGGAAGTTTTAGTTGCAACTTCAAGGCGGATATGCTAGAGCATCGCGAGTAGTTTGAAAGAATAAAGCGAGTGGCACGATTCTGAACAGATTCAAGGGCTGAGATAAGGTTACACTGATGGGGATCAAATATTGCGCAAGCGTATTCAAGTTTAGGTCGTACAAATGTTTTATAAGCTAGTAATTTTAAGGAAGAAGGTGTCATGCGCAGGTTACGTCGGAGATACCCAACTGCTCGATTAGATGAATTTATTATGTGGTTAATGTGGCAAGACCATGTTAAGTCACTAGCAAGGTTAATGCCAAGATACTTAAAAGAGTTAGTGGAAATAATGGCAGTATCGTTAATTTTATAAGTAGGCGGAGTATAATTTCGGTGGCGGTGAAAAGAAATTGGTACGGTCTTTGTAGTATTTAGGGACATCAGTCACTTAGTGCACCACTGCTGTATGTTATCCAGGTCATTTTCGAGGATGTAACATCCTCGGCGTTAGTTATGGGGCGGTAGAGTACGCAATCTTCCGCGAAAAGGCGGATACTAGATGTTACTGTGGAAGGCAAGTCGTTAATGCATATTAGAAAGAGCAAGGGGCCCAGAACTGTGCCTTGAGGTACTCCTGAAAGAACATGTGAGTAGGATGATGATAAGCCATTAGCGGAAAGAAATTGCATGCGGTCAGTTAAAAAACTTGGAATACAGTGCAAGACACTAGGATGAATGTTTAACAGGGGAATTTTAAGTAAAAGGAGGGAATGGGGTGCTTTATCGAAAGCTTTCTCGAAATCTAGAAATAGCGCATCAGTTGGGATATTGCGGTCAAGATAGGAATGAATGTCATGCAGGAACAAAGCTAATTGGGTTTCGCATGAGTGGTCTTTCCGGAATCCGTGTTGGTTTGGATGAAAAAAGTTGGCCGATGTTAGGATTGTGGCAACATTAGAGTAACTGACGTGTTCCATGATCTTAGAGCATACACTGGTTAGCGAAATGGGTCGGTAATTACCTGGGGATGATCTGTCACCTTTCTTGAAAACTGGAATGACCTTCCCAATTCGCCAGTCATGTGGAACTGAGCCTGTATCAAGCGACTGTTGAAAAATGAGGGAAAGAATAAGACTGCAAACATGTTTAGTATTCTTTAAGACTTTCGAATTAATTCCATCCATAACGCAGGAAGATGAAAATTATAGTGAGTCGATAATAATAACAATACCATGTGCGTTGAAGGTGATGCCATCCATTGGTGGATGCGGCAAAGGCGCAGGTTCAGTGAAATCACGAGTTGTTTCATTATTAAGAGGAAGCTTTAGCTCGGGCCCAACTCCGACCCGGCCTATTCAAATACATGTAAAACGCAAAAACGTTTTTATGAGGTAACCGCTGGACCGATTTTGATGATATTTGTTGCATTTGAAAGAGAAAGTTAAATTCTAGTGACTGTTGGAAGCGGAATTTCGATTTAGGGCTTCAATTTTCTTAAAACGTTTTTCAAATATTTGACCGTTTGAAAAAAATAGAAGCACGAAGTTTACAAATTCATAGCTCTGCATCAAAAACTGATATCGCGGTTCTGTAAACGGCATATATTAGATCATTCAAAGCGGACAAATTGGGTATGTCATTTTACATCTTACGTGAATGTGTTACGTTGGTTACAATGGTTTTGCAAAAGTTGTATTTCCTTATGATTAAATTTTTTTTATATTTATGTGTAACATACCAATTTTGTCCGCTTTAGATGTACTATTAGATGCAATTCACAGAATTGTATTATCACTTTTAGTGGTTCAGTTACGGAGTTGTAAACTTGATAGTTTCGTTTTTTGAAAATTTTCGATTTTTGCCAATTTTTAATAAAACATTGACGACCTAACTCAAAAATTCGAAACCAACAGTCACTAGATTTTAAGTTTGTCTTTTAAATGCAACAAACCTCGTCAAATTTGGTGCAGTGGTTGCCGAGAAAAACGAATTCTCCTTTTACATGTATTTAGATAGGAGCACTCGAGCTAAAGCTTCCTCTTAAAGACTGAAGAGAATGCATGGTTCAAGACATGGGGTACGTCGGATACGCCTACTGGAGAGCCAGTGCTGTCAATGAGAGAAATAGTAGTATCAACATCAGGGATGATTGTTTTCCAGAAGCGCTTAGGGTTGGAACTGAGGTGAAACAGCGCGAAAAAGACGAGGACACAAGGAAACAAATACCACAGACAAGCACTGTTGTTTCCTTGTGTCCTCGTCTTTTTTCGCGCTGTTTCACCTCAGTTCTAAATATGAACCAACTAACCCTCATGAAGATCTTACTAACGCTTAGGGTTGCTTAGCAGCATTTCAGGGAGGGTAGTGGAAAAAAACCGGAGCTTAGTTTGGGTAGCGAGATCGGAATATTGCTTGGCAGTGGTGTGGTATTTGCTCCAGGCTCATTTGGTGTTAGATAACTTGGCAGAACGGAAAAGGCGCTTTTTCCTATTATTTAAATGCTTTAGTTTAACATTAAACCACGGAGAACGTTTTCACTCTGTTATGCTGATGGTAGGGATGTAAAGTCGAATCAAACGCAGCATTTCTGACTTGGAGAGACCAGTTCGACTCGGCAGAACGTAAGTGGTAGGTAGAAGCAAAATGGTTATGAAAAACAAGAAGGTCACGATTCATGCTAATGTATTCTCCTTTGTCGTACAGTGTTAGTACTTTTTTGGATTTAGGACTTTTGGTAACGCTGGTAGAAAAGGTAGTGTGAAGTACAACGTGGTCACTAAGGCCCGTAATGTACGAAGGAGCACCGAATTCCTCAGGGTGAGTGGTTAAAATAAGGTCAAGAATGTTTGATGTATAGTCAGTCGTGCGGGTGGGCTCAGAAACAATTTGAGACAGGCCGATAGTTAAGCATGTGTTTAGGAATCCACTAGATGCCTGACTTTTTGTTAGGGTGCGGGACATATCATTCCAATCTATGGACGGAAAGTTGAAATCGCCGAAAAGCAAAATGGGGGTGCGTGGGTAAGATGAGATTAGGGAATCGAGCGTGTCATGAAAGAGCGTTATGAAGGAACTGTCCGTATCAGGCGGTCGATAGCATATACCGATAAGTACGCGAGGGGATGTAGCATGACAGCACACCCAAATCATTTCCAACGGGGTTACTACGTTAACAGCTGAACAATTTAGAAAGCGCTTGGCAGCGATAAGAACACCACCGCCACGGCAGCCGTCAGGTCTGTCTTTTCGGAATATATCGAAGTCAGGAAGTTCGGGCAGGATTTCGGAATTTAAGATTGATGAATTTAGCCATGTTTCAGTCAGCAGAACGACGTCACTGGATGATGAGCTGATAAGACTACATAAGGAATCACGCTTCGGTATAATACTGCGAATGTTAGTGTAAAAACGGGACAGATGATCGTTTTTGGGCCGTACGTTACTGCTTCGGGGAAGTGGTGGCTGCTATGATTCACGTTCGAGCACTTTCTCAGCGGTGTGATCAAAGATGTACGTTTTACCATTAGAGATTAGCCTGTTGTGACGGAGCTTGTAGGGGATGTGGTTAGTTTTCGCAAATTCAATGAGGCGTTTATGGGCGAGTCGGGTGTTAGCGGAGAAGTCTTCGCTGATTGCGTAATCAGTCAATTTAAGCTTATAAGCTCATGATAAAACGCGTCCTTTGTCCTTGAACTGCAGAAATTTAACTATGATTGGGCGGTGCTTTTCTCTTTTCAATGTGCCTAGACAATGCGCTCGCTCGATGTTACTGCTTTCGATGGTTATATTCAGGTTCTCCTGGCAGTGATGAATTATAAGTTTTTCAGCATCACGCCAGCTTTCGTTTTCCGCATCTTTGAGCCCATAGAACACCAAATTGCTTCGGCGAGACATGTTTTCAAGGTCATCCATTCGGGTAGTCAAAGTAGATACTTGAGCTGAGCAGTTGGCGGTAATGCTTTGTATACTGTCAATTTGAGATCTTATATTAGAAATAGACTTGAAATCTGTCTCAATCTTCGTAAGCCTAGTGTTTAGGTGCGCAAATGCTTTCTCATGCTCCTCAAGGGTGGACTTGATAGAGCCTAGCTGCTCAAGGATTGTTGACTGCCCGGATTGTAAAACTGTAAGCGCGGTAAGTATATCATTGGAATTGTCAGCAGCAGAGCAGAGGGGAGGACCGGCATTAGTTTCCACATCCCCGGCCAGCAGTAGCAGTTTCAACAACTTGTGGGAACACACATAAAACATAGCTATAGATCGCCGTGGGCCCGGCAGCACAGACAACGGTTACTGGAGCGCTTGGCGTAAAGGCTGTGGTAATTCATTACCTGCGTAACGAAGAAGCGAAGGCAGTTAGGGCAATCCATTTCTGTAGCGCCGCCGAGCCCACTAAGCGCTACGATGGTTTGGTCGGGCCTTATGTAGCCGAATCCAGGGGAGGGCACGGCGATTGTCGCAGATAGCGATGACGGTGTCCAGGGGTTATGAAGACAATGCAGCGGAAGCAAAGTATCCGTAGTTGCAGGTGGAAGCTCGCACTTGGCTGTCCAAGCTTGATCTTGCAGCGGTTGTTCCATGTCGGTATGGACATGCGCAGAGAGAAGCACAGGCAACGGGACGACTGTCGATGATGTGCAGGCGGACAGCACTCCGAGAACAGCGAGCAGATGGGGCCAGGAAAGTGGGGTGAACTGCGTAACGAAGAAGCGAAGGCAGTTAGGGCGATCCATTTCTGTAGCGCCGCCGAGCCCACTAACATAGCAACGATAGCTTTCCAGCCCACTAGCATCGATACTTCGTATACATGCAGGCGCGTCCGCGCTGTGCGAGAACATTTTTAGGCGGCCAAACGTGGTCTCCCGATAAAGATAAGTACACGTCTCATTACCCCCCTCTTAAAGAAGCATCGACCCGATGCTGCAAACAAACGAAGAGAAAAGCACTCGTAGCAAAGAAAACAACAAAATAAGGAAGTTTGTCAGCGTCCGTAAAAGGCTTTAAGGAGCACCCCGTGGACCACTTCAGATCGTGCGCGGCGTCGCTGTGAATCTGAAATGCCGTCTTACACGACCTCATAGTCCAGCGCGCCAATACGTCGGATGACCTTGTAGGGTCCGAAATAGCGCCGCAATAGTTGTAGTGTCGGCTGTCGGTACGCAGCTGGTTCTTGATTCGTAGGCGGGCGAGCTGTCCAGTTTCTTCGGCAGGCTGGAGATAGGTAGCGACGTCAAGATTCTCCTCGTCAAGATACTCCTCGTCGAGACGTCAAGATTTTCCTCGTCAGTGACGTGCGGCAGCATGGCGTCGAGCGTCGTCGTCGGGTTCCTGTCGTAAACAGATTAAATGGCGTGATCTATGTTGTTTCTTGCACCGCCGTGTTGTAAGCGAATGTTACGTACGGCGGGACCGCATCCCACGTCTTGTGCTCGACGTCGACGTACATAGCTAGCATGTCGGCGAGGGTCTTGTTCAGGCGCTCCGTGAGACCATTCGTGTGCGGATGGTAGGCAGTTGTCCACCTCTGACTTGTCTGGCTGTATTGCAGAATGGCTTGCGTGAGCTCTGCTGTAAAAGCCGTTCCTCTGTCGGTGATGAGAGCTTCTGGAGTACCATGTCGCAGCAGGATATTCTCGACGAAAAATTTCGCCACTTCGGCTGCGCTGCCTTTCGGTAGAGCTTTAGTTTCAGCGAAGCGGGTGAGATAGTCCGTCGCCACAACGACCCACTTGTTTCCGGAAGTTGATGTCGGAAACGGTCCCAACAAGTCCATCCCGATCTGCTGAAAAGGTTGGTAAGGAATCTTGATCGGCTGTAGTAATCCCGCTGGCCTTGTCGGTGGTGTCTTGCGTCGCTGACAGTCTCGGCATGTCTTGACGTAACAGGCGACATCTGCGGTTAGGTGCGGCCAGTAATACCTTTCTTGTACCCTCGATAGCGTCCGGGAGAAACCGAGGTGCCCAGCGGTCGGTCGTCATTAGGGCGTACAGTACTTCTGGACGCAGCGCCGACGGAACAACAAGAAGGTAGTTGGCGCGGACTGCTGAGAAGTTCTTCTTCACGAGTAGGTTGTTTCGAAGCGTGAACGAAGACAATCCACGCTTAAATGCGCTGGGGACAACGTCGGCGTGCCCTTCCAAATACTCGACTAGGGCTTTTAGCTCCAGGTCTCCTCGTTGCTGTTCGGCGAAGTCTCCCGCGCTTATTATTCCAAGGAAGGCGTCGTCATCCTCGTCATCTTGCGGCGGTGGGTCAATGGGGCCGCGGGATAGGCAACCGGCATCTGAGCGTTTTCGCCCGGACTTGTATGTTACAGTGATGTCGTATTCTTGTAGTCTGAGGCTCCACCGTGCCAGCCGTCCTGAAGGGTCCTTTAAGTTAGCTAGCCAACACAACGCGTGATGGTCGCTGACCGCTTTGAATGGCCTGCCATATAGGTAAGGGCGAAATTTCGCTGCAGCCCAAACCATGGCAAGGCATTCCTTTTCGGTTGTAGAATAATTGCTTTCCGCTTTTTACAACGACCGGCTAGCTTAAGCTATCACGTGTTCATATCCATCTTTTCTCTGGACTAGGACGGCACGGAGGCCTAGGCTACTGGCGTCAGTGTGGATTTCGGTATCGGCGTACTCGTCGACGTGCTCAAGTACGGGCGGCGACTGCATGCGTCGTTTGAGTTCTTGAAATGCGTCGGCCTGCGGCGTTTCCCACTTGAACTCGACGTCACATTTAGTTAGCTGTGTCAGCGGCTCAGTGATGCGTGAAAAGTCCTTGACACATCGCCTGTAGTAGGCACACATGCCAAGAAATCTACGCGCTGCCTTCTTGTTGTTTGCCTGCGGGAAGTTTGCGATGGCAGCTGTCTTCTGCGGGTTGAGGCGGACTCCAGACTTGCTGATGGCGTGGCCTAGGAACACCAGCTCATCGTAAGCGAAGCGGCATTTTTCTGGCTTCAGAGTGAGCCCTGATGACTTGATAACCTCTAGTACTGTTTCAAGCCGCCTATGGTAATCGTCGAAACTTCCGTCGAATACAACGACGTCATACAAGTAAACAAGACAGGTCTGTCACTTCAATCCTGCTAAAACCGTGTCCATCATGCGCTGGAACGTTGCAGGCGCCAGGCACAGTCCCAGCGACAAAACCTTGAACTCGTAGAGGCCGTCTGCGGTGATGAAGGCGGTCTTTCCGCGATCTCTTTCGTCGACTTCTATTTGCCAATAGCCAGACTTAAAGCCCATCGACGAGAAGTATTTAGCGCTGCAGAGCCGATCTAATGCGTCGGCTATCCGTGGGAGGGGGTATACGTCCTTCTTCGGTGACCTTGTACAGACAACGATAATCGGCGCAGAAACGTAGGGTTCCATCCTTTTTCTTCACCAGGACAACAGGGGATGCCCACGGGGTTTTCGACGGCTGGATGATGTCGTCACGCAGCATTTCGTCGACTTGTTGTCTTATAGCGTCACGCTCTCGTGGCGAAACTCGGTAAGGGCTCTGGCGGAGTGGTGGCGGAGCGCATTCCTCGCTGATTATGCGATGCTTGGCGACAGATGTTTGTCGAATCCTCGATGCCGTCGAAAAGAAGCATTTGTATCGTCGGAGCAGACTTCTCAGCTGCTGTTGCTTCATCACGGGGAGACTGGAATTAATGTCATAGTCTGGTTCGAGAACCATGGTGGTCGGAGTAGATGCGGCGGAATCCGAGAGGACAAACGCATTACTGGTTTCTAGAAATTCCTCGATGTACGCGATAGTGGTGCCCTTGTTGATGTGCTTGGAATCCTGGCGCAAGTTTGTCAGCAACACTTCAGTTTTTCCTCCATGCAGTCGAGCGATCCCTCTTGCGACGCAAATTTCACGGTCTAGCAGTAGACGTTGCTCGCCTTCGATGACGCCTTCTACGTCAGCGGGTGTTTCGGTGCCGACCGAAATAACAATGCTGGAGCGAGGCGTGATGCTCACTTGATATTCGAGCACACTCAAGGCGTGGTGACTACGAGGGCTCTGGGGCGGTATCGCTTTATCTTCCGACAGCGTTAATGACTTCGACTTCAGGTCGATGATTGCGCCGTGCTGGTTCAGGAAGTCCATACGGAGAATGACGTTTCGTGAACACTGTTGGACGATAACGATGGTGGCAGGGTAAGTGCGGTCATAAATGGTTATTCTTGCCGTGCAGATTTCAGTCGGCGTTAGGTGTCCTCCAGCGGTCCGAATTTGAGGGCTTTCCCATGCGGTCTTAACTTTATTCAGCTTGGCGGCGATGTGTCCACTCATTACGGAGTAATCAGCCCCCGTGTCCAGTAAGGCGGTAACTGCGTGGCTGTCGAGAAGCACGTCGAGGTCGGTGGTTCGTTGTCTGGCGTTGCAGTTAGGTCTTGGCGTGGGATCACGGCAGCGTCGTGTTGAGCTGAAGTTGGAACGTCGCGTCGTCAAGTCGTCTTTCGCCGATGTAGTCGGCTTCCACACTTTGTCGGGACGGCGGCGTGTCTTTATGTCGTCGAGGTAGTTTCTTCGGCATCTTCGTCGGCGGCAGAGGATATTCGTCAGTTTACAAACAGCAACGGCACCTCCATCGGTTGCTGCTTTTAGTTTTCCGGATATGGGCTCGCAGACCGGCCCCGGGCTGGGCCAGTGTATGGACGGCGCTGTTGCGACAGGTAGCAGCCTGGTAACGGTGAACGGGACGGTCGTCGAGGGCTCCGCTGAGTAGCGGCGAGGTAGTCGGCGATGTCACGAGGGCGTTCACCTTCCCTCGGGCGCTGTGCGCTGACGGCGAAGCCTCGCAAACCCAGGTCGCGGTATGGGTATCGGCGGTACACATGGCCGGCTTCGCCACAGTGGTAGCAGTGCGGGCGGTGGTCAGGAGCGCGCCAATCGTCTGTCTTCCTCGGGTACCTACGCTGGGCGACGGGCGGGCGTGCTGGCGGCAGCGGCGGTGGTCGACGGAATTGCGGCGTTACAGGGCGCTGGCGCGGTCGTGGAGGGGGATCTTGACGGCGGGCGACGGCGGCGTAGGTCGTCGCTTCTGGCTGGGGCTGGGATGATTGTGGTTGTACCGCGGGAACTCCGAGCGATCGCTGAACCACACCTTTCACGATGTCGGCGATCGAGGCCACTTGAGGCTGCGACGAAGGCAGGACCTTGCGCAGTTCTTCGCGCACAATGGCCCTGATGGTCTCTTGAAGGTCGTCCGAACCCAGTCCTTCGATGGCGTACTGTGGCGTGAGCCCCTGGCGGTTATATTGCCGGCTGCGCATCTGCAGAGTGTTCTCAATCGTCGATGCCTCTGCAGAAAACTCCGCCACAATCTTGGGTGGGTTACGAATAAGTCCGGCGAAAAGTTCTTGCTTGATGCCCCGCATCAGGAAGCGGACTTTTTTCTCCTCCGACATTTCCGGGTCGGCGTGCCGGAAAAGACGGGCCATCTGCTCCATGAAGATCACGATCGTCTCAGTTGGCAGCTGTGCTCTGGTTTCTAGTAGAGCTTGGGCTCGTTCTTTTCGCACCACGCTTGTAAGTGCTTACAAAAAGCCGCTTCGGAACAGTCCCACGTCGTTAAGGTGGCTTCTCGATTCTCGAACCAGGTCCGGGCAGCGTCTTCCAATGCGAAGAAGACATGTCGCAATTTGTCGTCGCTGTTCCAGCTGCTAAATGCAGCGACCCTCTCATACGTCTCGAGCAAGGTTTGCGGGTCGTCGAATGTTGAACCGCGGAACGTCGGAGGTTCCCTGGGCTGCTACAGCACGATTGGGGACGCTGGGGTTGCCATTAGGGTTGCCTTGGCCACAATCTTCTTGGTCGTCTCAGGTAGAAGTCCGTGCTCCGGGGGCAGCTGTTGAAGATGGCGGCTTGCTCGATGCTCCGGGACTACGATGGTTTTCTCTTTGTGGTCCGGGCTTGGATCACGGCTTGTCGGGGGCGTCCGGTACATGAACGAAAAGCCCATCCACCAGATGTCACGTGGTGGTGACGTTGAAGAACACAGTAGCAAATACTGTGAAAGACAAAACTAACTTTTATTGGGCGAACCTGTGCCCACAAAAGCGGGCTACACTTATAGCACAGCGATAGCGGCGAACACGGTGGGTGATCGTCGAAAATCTGATCGGCAGGTCAAGTGCGTCGGCTTTTATACAGCAGTCATCAAATGTTCCAGACAAATCGTTGGGACCCACATGCCTTCCACAAAGTCCCACAACATTCGAGTCACGTGATGAAATCAGATAACATAAGGTTCGGCGACAACTGACAGCGGATAGAAGCATCGATAGCTTTCAAGAAACTTCGGATACAAGCAGGCGCGTCCCGCGCTGTGCGATAACATTTGTTAGGCGGCGAAAAGTGGTCGCCCAATAAAGATAAGTACACGTCTCAATATGATGGTAACAACTCGAATTAGCCTAGACCTGAGGAGGGAACGGAAGAAACTGGTACATAAAAAGCGAATGAATGAGTTAGCGGTAAGAGGCGAAATAGAGGAATTCCAGAACAAGCTACAGAACCGGTATTCGGCTTTAACTCAGATAGAGGACCTTAGTGTTGAAGCAATGAACGACAATCTTATGGCCATCATTAAGGAGTGTGCAATAGAAGCCGTTGGTAACTCCGTTAAACAGGATACCAGTGCGCTCGCAGGAGACGAAAGATCTGATGAAGAAACGCCAATGAATGAAAACCTCTAACCCTAAAGCTAGAATAGAACTGGCAGAACTTTAGAAGTTAATCGACAAGCGTAAGACAGCTGACATAAGGAAGTATAATATGGATAGAATTGAACATGCTCTCAGGAACGGAGGAAGCCTCAGTGCAGTGAAGAAGAAACTAGGAATTGGCAAGAATCAGATGTATGCTTTAAGAGACAAAGCCGGCAATATCATTACTAATATGGATGAGATAGTTCGAGTAGCTGAGGAATTCTACAGATTCATACAGTACCAGTGGCACTCACGACGATAGTGGAAGAGAGAATAGTATAGATGAATTCAAAATCCCACAGGTAACGCCGGAAGAAGTAAAGAAAGCGTTGGGAGCTATGCAAAGGGGGAAGGCAGCTGGGAAGGATCAGGTAACCGCAGATTTGTTGAAGGTTGGCGGGCAGATTGTTATAAAGAAACTGGCCACCCTGTATACGCAATGCCTCATGACCTCGAGCGTACCGGAATCTTAGAAGAACGCTATCAAAATCCTTATCCATAAGAAAGGGGACGCCAAAGACTTGAAAAATTATAGACCGATCATCTTACTGTCAGTTGCCTACAAACTATTTACTAAGGTAATCGCAAATAGAATCAGGAACACCTTTGACTTCTGTCAAGCAAAGGACCAGGCAGGATTCCCTAAAGGCTACTCAACAATAGAGCATATTCACACTATCAATCAGCTGATAGAGAAATGTGCGGAATATAACCAACTCTTATATATAGCTTTCATTGATCACGACAAAGCATTTGATTCGGTCGAGACATCAGCAGTCATGGAAGCATTACGGAATCAGGGTGTAGACGAGCCGTATGTAAAGATACTGAAATATATCCATAGCGGTTCCACAGCCACCATAGTCCTCCATAAAGAAAGCAACAAAATCCCAATAAAGAAAGGCGTCAGGCAGGGAGATACGATCTCTCCAATGCTATTCACAGCGTGTTTATAGAAGGTATTCAGATACCTGGATTGGGAAGAATTGTGGAAAACGTTAATGGAGAATACCTTAGTAACTTGTGATTCGCTGATGATATTGCCTTGCTTAGTAACTAAGGGGACCAATTTCAATGCATGCTCACTGTCTTGGAGAGGCAAAGCAGAAGAGTGGGTCTTAAAATTAAGCTGCAGAAAACTCAAGTAATGTTTAACAGTCTCGTAAGAGAACAGCAATTTACAATAGGTAGCGAGGCACTGGAAGTGGTAAGGGAATACATCTATTAGGGCAGGTAGTGACAGCGGATCCGGATAATGAGACAGAAATAATCAGAAGAATAAGAATGGGCTGGGGTGCGTTTCTCAGGCTTTCTCAGATCATGAACAGCAGGTTGCCATTATCCTTCAAGGGAAAAGTGTGTAATAGCTGTGTCTTACCAGTACTCACCTACGGGGCAGAATCCTGGGGGCTTACGAAAAAGGTTATACTTAAATTGAGGACGACGCAACGAGCTATGGAAAGAAGAATGATGGGTGTAACGTTAAGGGATAAGAAAAGAGCAGATTGGGTGAGGGAACAAACGCGATTGAATGACATCTTAGTTGAAATCAAGAAGAAATGGGCATGGGCAGGACATGTAATGAGGAGGGAAGATAACCGATGGTCATTAAGTGTTACGGACTGGATTCCAAGGGACGGGAAGCGTAGCAGGGGGCAGCAGAAAGTTAGGTGGGCGGATGAGATCAAGAAAGTTGCAGGGACGACATGGCCACAATTAGTACATGACCGGGGTTGTTGGAGAAGTATGGGAGAGGCATTTCCCCTGCACTGGGCGTAACCAGGCTGATGATGATGATGATGTATATTCAGAAGCGGCGACACGTGCGTCAGTTCTTCGTCCCTCTCGCTCTCAACAAAAGAAATTGATTATCTTTGTGGCTGACACTTATCCTTCTTTTTCTATTGTTTATGTCACCTTCATGATGTATTTATATGCTGCTTCTGCAAATAAAGCATTTCGTTGCTAGTCAGCGCTCTGTCCTGTTTACTCGCTCGTCCTATATTGCGCTGTTCCCGTTTTTATTATAATGTCATGTAGCTCAACGGACACTAAAAGTTCTGAAGCCTTGCAAGGTCTACTACTAGCACACAACCTTACCCGAACTGTTTACCTGCCTACAAGGATTACAGATTCAGCGCCATCAACTCTCGATCTTACATTATGCTCTGCTAGCATCTCGGACTATAAAGCTGAAGTGAACGAAGGGATCTCTAACCTCAAAATAGTGTACTTCACATGCGCGCTTCGTAGTCGATCACAGTTGCGTACTGCCTAGTATATCACTGTTAAAAATTATGATTCTGCTGACGACGTTCAAATTGGGCATTGTTTGGAAGAAGCACTTTTACAGCTTGATACTGACGATGACGTGAATTCTTTGTGGAACAAGTTTAAGTCTTCATGCCACTTTCGTATTAGAAAATTCATTCCAGACAAAACAAAAAAGATCGGCAGACAGAATCCTTGGATAAAAAGAGACGTCATTCATCTCCAACGTAAAATAATACGCTACCGAAAATCTAAAAATTATGACAGGACGATTGTTAGCACGATGGCAAATGACTTGGCTCTAAAACTAAAACTGAGAGAGGCAAGGGAGCATAATTTTATGGAAACACTTGGTAAATTTGCCTCTTAGAACTCCCCAAAATTTTGGCAATTCCTACCTAACAAAGATTTGCAACTATCGTGGGATAGATAGAACAACTTTATTGAAGAATAAAACGTTTAATGGTTGGAGCCCCTACACAAGGGCCCCACTGGCTTCAGCACGCCGTCTTGCTTGTCGGATGATGGCCCTTTGGACCTCTTCCTGTGAGCTGGACAGCGCCGCCTCCCATTGTGTATGATCCGTAATTTCTGTGTTTGTCTTTTGTGTATATGCCGTGCATGCCCATGAGATGTGGTCTAAGGTTGGCGTGGCTCCGCACCATGGGCATGTGTCCGCATATCTTTCAGGGTGAATTTTATGGAGAATGTGCAGGTTGTTATATGTATACGTTTGCAACTTTCTCCATATAACCTGTTCTTCCTTACTGAGGTTCTTATCTGGGGGTGGTAGTTTCATTCTATTTCCTCTGTGGTAGTTTAAAATTGCAGAGTAGTTCTGGTCAATCGGGATCAGGTCTTCAGGGGCGTCCTGTGAGCATCCGTGGTGTGTAGCATGCGCACGAGCTACTCTGTCAGCCTCTTCATTTCCCTTGATTCCCTCATGACTGGGTATCCATATAAGGTGAAATCTGGCTCGGGGTTTTATATCTCGTATAATCCTATAGGCTGCGGTGCATACTCGTCCCCTGAGGTAGCTTCTGCATGCCGCTTGAGAGTCTGATAGGATGCTTATTTGTTGTTGGTTTGGTTCCGTCGCTTTGATAGCAAGGGCTATTGCGATTTCTTCTGCTTCCACGATAGTGGTGTTGCGAGTGGAGGCGCTAATGATTTCTCTGCCCAAATAGTCAGTGACAGCAGCTGCCGTTTTTTTCTGCCTGCCTAGGTATCTTGCCGCGTCCACGAAGCGGGAGTTTGGTTTGTCGCCGTGCGTTCTCTCAATGTATGCAGCTCTGGCTTCTCTTCTGCCTGCATGTAGAGTTGGGTCCATATTTCTGGGTATTGGCACCACTTTGATGCTGTTTCTGATTATTGTGGGGCTGGGTTTAGCTTGGTTGTGTTTTTCTAGGAACTCGTGATACCCGAGTCTGCCAAGGAGTTTCCTACCCGAGGTCGTTTGTGCAAGTCTGTTTCTTTGAGTTATCAGTTGAGCTTCGGCCAGTTCTTCGAATGTATTATGAATTCCGAAAGACGAGTTTTTCGGTTGAGGCGCATTGCGGAATTAGTAGGGCGGCCTTGTATGCTTTCCGTGAGCACGAATTGATCGCATCCCTCTCTGTTTTCGTTAGCTCGTAATACGGGAAGCTGTAAATGAAGCGGCTAACCACCAGACTTCTGATTAGGTGAAGGGTGTCTGATTCCTTCATCCCCGTCCTCTTAGTGGTTACCCGCTTTATCATTCTTGAGACTTGTTGTGTTGCCGTCTTGATGAGGTTAAGCCCGTGTAGGCAGTGTTGATTTGATTGTAGCCACATGCCTAGTACCCGGATTGTGGTCTTCTCAGGTATTGCGTCATTGCCAAGTCTGATTTCCAGTTTAAGGGCAGGGCCCGTCAGGACGTCACGATTCCCTTTCCCTCTCCAGACTCGTATAATCTCAGATTTCTCTGACGCGCATTGCAGCCCTCTGGCTCGCACGTATGTCTCGATTTCACAGGCAGCTACTTGTAATCGTTCTTCTTTTTTACGTAGCGACCCGGTGACACACCAGACTGTAATATCATCCGCATATAGGGCATGCTGGATACCCGGGATGGCTTGTAGTTTCCTTCCAAGGCCTATCATCACCACGTTAAATAGCGTTGGCGAGATCACTGCGCCCTGGGGAGTACCCTTGTTGGGTGCCTTGAAGGTCTTGATTTCTACTGCGCCAAATTTAATCTCAGCGGTTCGTTCGTTTAAAAAGCTGCGAACATAGTTGTATATCCGCTCTCCGCAGTTTGTTTCAGCCAGGCCATCGAGTATTCCTTGGTGGCTTACGTTATCAAAAGCGCCCTTTATGTCGATGGCCATGACAACGTGTTCGCTTGATCTTGGTGTATTTGTTAGGACTTCTTCCTTCAACTGTAGGAGGATGTCTTGAGTTGAGAGCTTGGGTCTGAATCCAAACATAGTGTCTGGAATGATTTCATTGTCCTCTAAGTAGTTTTGTAATCTAGAGTTCACAATTCTTTCAAATAGTTTCGCCAGACAGGAAGTTAGGGAGATTGGTCTAAGGTTACTAATTGCTCATTTCTTGCCAGGCTTGGGAATTAAAACTATTTGAGCGTGCTTCCACTGCCTCGGAATAGTACCCTGCCGCCAATGTTCATTTATAAAGGTAGTATATGCCTCTAAAGCCTGATCGCTTAGGTTTCTAATCATGGAGTTAGTTATCCGGTCTTTGCCTGCCGCTGTGTTTCGGGTCATTTTCGCTATGGCAGCTCTAACTTCTTCGATGGAAATGGGTTCATCGAGTTCAGGGTGAGGCGCCCCCCCGTATTTCGTCTTACAGGGTGCGGGAGATGGGTCTGTTCCGAAGCACTTGTTATATAATTCTTCTTTGAGTTCTTGTTCCGTCCTTGGGTAAGTATGGATTAGCCGTTCCACCGCTTTACAGCCCTCGTTCTTGGTTTTGGTTGGTTCCATAATTGTTCTTAGTATGCGCCAAGTTTTTGCGGTACTCAGTGTGTCATTAAGGGAGTCACAGAAGCGTTCCTAATTGGAGGTAGCTAGTTGCGTTGCATACTCTTCCGCTTTGCGGGTGATTTCTGCAATGCGTACTTTTACCTTCCGGTTCTGTGACTGTCGCTTCATTCTTTTTGTTAGTCCTCTGCGTGCCCCCCAGAGATGCAGTAAGTGAGGGTCTATCTCAGGTATCTCACATGTGTGGGCTAGTTCTTTTGTGACTTTATCCTTTTGTGTTCTTAAACTTTCACACCACTTACTTAAATCATCGATCGTGGTGCTTTGTTGGCTTTGCATCCGGCGGCATTTCACCCAGTCGGTAATTTTGGCTATTCCTATGTGTCGCTTGATTTTCCCAGTCCGAACTGTGTGTGGTGCTGATGATGTAATGGTCGCTGCCTAAATCGTTTAGGGTGTTTATCCATTGCGTATCTTCACAATTCTGCACTATCGTGAGGTCAGTGCTGGTGTCCATGCTCACACTGTTGCCCTGTCTAGAGGGCACTGCAGGATCTGTTATAATTGTCATGCCGAGTTGTTCCGTTTGTTCTAGTATGTTTCTGCCCTTAGTGTCCTGTTTTGGGTATCCCCAACTAGGATCTTTGGCGTTGAAATCACCTGCTATTACGAGTGGTCTTCCCTTTACCAGGCGGGCAGTTTCCTGGACGAGGCTGTCAAACTTTGTCTTCTTTAACGGTTAGACGCAAAGAAAGCTGCGGGGCCAGATAACATTTCTCCTGCTTTTCTTAAAAGATATTCAAAAGTATTAGCGCGAATTTTGGTTATTGTTTTTACTAAATCTTTAGCCTGTGGTGCTGTTCCCGACGACTGGCGTTTGGCACTAGTAATACCAGTTTTTAAGAAATGTGTCTGAACTTCTTTAAGTAATTACAGACCAATATCACTCACATGTTGCTGCTGCAAACTTTAGAACTCATCATAGCCACTTAACTGAATAATTTTTTGGAGAGAAACAATATACTCACGGCTAACCAGCATGGTTTTAGACAAGGATACTCTTGAACCACACAGTTAGTAGTCGCTGTCCTTGAGCTCGCTTCCGTGCTTTATGGGGGCGGTCAAGTTGGCGCTCTTTTCTTAGATTATTCCAGGGCATTCGATAGAGACCCTCATTCGAAACTAATATATAAAATTAAACTTCTCGGAATACCCCTACAGATCATAAGCTGGGTAATTTCATTCCTGACTGGTCGTAAGCAGGATGTGGAAATAAATGGATCATGCTCCCAGTTTTTCGGGGCAACTTCAGCCGTACCTCAGGGATCGGTGCTGGGTCCAGTACTATTTAATATTTATATTAATGACCTAGTTAAAATTGTGAAATCACCTGTTCGTGTCAAATTGTTTGTAGATGATTTCATTATATTTAGCAGCATTCGAACTCTCTCTGATCAGCTTTTTCTTGAGGAAGCCTTGGATAGGCAGGCAGAACGGTGCGATGAACGGGATGTGGTTATTAATTATGACAAAACAGTGGACATGTGTATTACAAATAAGTTACGAAAGCTAGAATACTTGTACTAAATGAAGGGTAATAAGATTAGGAAAGTAGAAAGCTGCAAATACTTTGGGATAACTTTAACTTCACGTCTATCCTGGGTGCCTCACACAGATAATATAACCTGTGCAGCCCGAAAAAGATTATAAATTTCTGAAGTTTAAATTAGGTGGCTCCACATCTTTATTAAGATTAAAAGCCTATAAAAAGTACGTTAGACCTCCCATAGCATATTCGAGTATCGTTTGGAATCCTGACACAGTGGTAGGTATTGAAAAACTTGAAAGAATTGAAAGGTTAGCCGCGCGCTTCATTTATAAGAGCTTCAAACGGCGTGATTGCCCAACCAGTATGCTGTAAACCGCAAACTTGGAACTACTAATTGATCGAAGAAAAACTACCAGATTAAATTTCTTTCGCCAGCTTTATTACGGGAAACTATGAATACAATCGCGCGACTATATTATTAAGGACGCATCTCGAATTTCCCGCCACAAACACAGCCAGTATTTAAAACCGATCTTTGCACGAACAAACCTATTTAAATACTCATTTTTTCCGAAAACAATCAATGATTGGAATGCCCTACCTGAAAATTCCCACTGGTTACAACCACCCACTTCATGTATCTTGTTGACTGTATCCCTTTTATATATATGTATGTTCACTTTTTTTGTATTGGCTAACGTAGCCCCCCCCCCCATGCTTGGACAGATGTCCGCAGTATTGTGAAAATAAAAAAATAGATATTTTCCAAGGTATGCACGTAAGCGTTCTGTACTCCTTGTTTACGTAATGTCTTTATGACTGCTGGTATCTCTACTGAATCAAATGCCTTTTCGTAATCTATGAAAGCCATATAGAGGGGCTTATCCTACTCTGCGGATTTCTAGATAACCTGATTGATGACATCGATGTGGTCCATTAATTGCAGAGTATCCCTTCCTGAAGCCAGCCTGTTCCCTTGGTTGACTAAAGTCCAGCGTTGCCCTTACTCTATTGGCGATTGTTTTGCTAAATATTTTATGTTATACTGGGATTAAGCTAATGGGCCTTAATTTTTCAATTCTTTGACGTCTCCCTTTTTGTGGAGTAGTATAATGTTTGAATTCTTCCAGTTTTCTGGGACCTTTGCAGTCGATGGACACATCGTATAAAGAGCCGCCAGTTTTTCAAGCATTATGTCTCCTCCATCTTGGATTAAATCGACTGTTATTCCATCTTCTCCTGCCGCACTTCCTCGTTTCATGTCTTGCAGGGCCCTTTGACCTCATCGCTAGTTATAGGACGAGTTCCTGTATCCTGTTCATTTCTGTTTCTAATTGAGGTATCCTGACTCCTCTGGGACAAACTTATTGTGTGCCGTTAATTTTATAGCATTTTTTTATTTACATAGCGAGTACAATGCTTGAGCCTGCATATTACCTGTACTAAGCACTCACTCCTGTAATAATCCCATACATAGGATTGACAGTATTCCAAAATAAATAAGGTTAACAAATAAACATATCCCAAGATGCTCGCAAACACCTCTACGACTCCAGTCATCGCAGTGTGATTTTCTGCCCTTAGCGACGAAGTATTACACTGGACACACCTGTACGTGTCCCCAGTTTATGTGAAAAATTTCACAGTCGTTTCCTTGTACCCTGCCGTATTATGAACCAACTTCACCTGTTAATTACCGCATTTCTCCTCTTTGTACATTTGGGACCGTCGTTGTCGTGGGACCGAGATTCTGCAGGTGTCTCGTTTGAAACCTTATGTACCTTATGTACCTCGTTTGAAACCTTATGATACCTTCGCAGCGCACTTCGGCGGCCAAGCTGGCCGCTCCCGCTTGATAGGGAAATTATCATGAGCAAAAGATTCGCGTCTAATGTACCTCATCATCACAGCCGCGACTTCTTTAGCACCGTGGCGCGGAATCTTCATGAAAAAAGAAGCTTCTCAGAATATATATATATATATATATATATATATATATATATATATATATTGCGACGAGGTTTATTGTCGTTCACAACGTTGTGAAACGCTAAGTAAATCAAGGTACTGCAAGGGCTGTCCGCAACACGGGGCTCGCTCGCGATCATGGCACGGCCCTTCGTCTTCCTCTTCAGACGGCACATACATAGGGGCGCGTCTGCTTCATTACAATGCCTCGGGAGCGAAGCGTAGCTATCCTGGCGACTCAGGGCGCGGAGAAGATGAGCGGGTCGTAATACGGTTTCAGGTGGTTGACATGTACTGTCTCTCGCCCACGACGACGCATGTCTGGTGACACTGTGGGCGGCTCGACGATGTAGTTGACCGGTGAAGTGGCCTCGACGACACGTTACGGACCGTGATAACGCGCCAGGAGTTTGGAAGAAAGGCCAGGAATGCGGGCTGGTATCCAAAGCCACACAAGCGAACCAGGAGCAAAGTTGTGCCGTGGTTGATGAGCACGGTCATGTCTTGTCTTGTGAGGTTCTTGAGTCTCACTAGTCAGGGCACGTGCCAGCTGACGGCAGCCTTCAGAATATTTGGCGACATCGGAAAGCGGAGTATACTCCGTAGCATCAGGTTGGTACGGCAGTATGGTGTCCAAAGGGCATCAAGGCTCACGGCCATACACAAGGAAAAAGGGGGGGAAAGCCGCTGGTCGCTTGCGTCACGGCGTTGTACGCGAACGTAACAAAGGGGAGTACGGTGTCCCAGTTGGAGTGGTCGGATGAAATTTACATGCGCAACATGTTGCCAAGTGTGCGATTGAAGCGCTCAGTCATACCGTTGGTTTGGGGATGGTACGCGGTCAATTTGCGATGAATTATCCTGCACTCAGCGAGGGGGGCTTGGATGCCCTCCGACAGCAAGACACGGCCCCTATCACTCAGTAATTCTCGGGGTGTACGTGGTGAAGAACAAAATTGCGAAGGATGAAAAAACCAACGTCACGGGCCGTCGCTGCTGGCAGAGCTGCAGTCTCAGCGTAGCGAGTAAGGTGATCTACACCACAATAATCCACCGATTTCCATGCCCGCTGCATGGAAACGGGCCGTAGAGGTCAATGCACACGCGGTCGAATGGACGAGACGGGCGTGGTAGCGGCTGCAACGTTCCTTTGAAACGCTGAGTACGTGTTCATGGGAATGAACATGGCTGTAATGTGGTTAATGTACTGAAAGTGTTCCATGAATGGTGGCCTAGGCCTTAAGTTTACCCATGAGATTGCTAAAGAAAATGAACTACAGTTTCTAGATCTTTCTCTGCGATTGCTACCCGATCACATATGCTGGATGTACAGCCCTAGATCAAAAAAGCCCATATTACAGTACAAATCAGGACATTCGAAGATTGTAAAAAGCGGAATTGCGGTGTTTTGCCTTCGGGCCGCTTTAGTAAAATCTTGTTGCCACTGACTACAAGAAAGCTTTGCTAATCAGGTAACAAGGCTAGCTTCGGTGGGATTCCCAGAACACATTATAGTCAGAGCGGCCGAAAAGGTAATAAATATAGTAAAGGCTGTACAACCCATAGATTCAAGGAACAGGCTTAGCACGAACAGAAAACGCCTTGCAGTTGTACCTTACGTACATTATTTTTCCCATGGGCTAAAGAATGTTGCCAGCCGGTATGGCGTGGAAGTGGTTTTCAGCGCTCCTAACAAGGTGCAAAAACTGTGCCAAGCTATTTCCAATGAATTAGACAATAGGGTAAAAAAATGCAGCTGCAGTCTCAAAGACGATCAAAAATCCACAAACTGCAGAATAGGTGTTGTGTACCGGCTTCCATTGACCTGTGGCAACATGCACATAGGACAAACCGCTCGGTGCATAAACACCCGTCCAAAAGAACATGAACGTTCTCTTGATAAAGAAAATCATTCGCACTTGTCGAACCACTGCAATCTATGTCATTGTGATCCGGTATTTTTTAACACTGACATTTTGTTTTCAGATAAAAATAAACTAACACGTGAAATCACAGAAGCATTTCATATCAAAAAGTGCGCTGAAAGATGCATAAGCCAACCATCGGTTGTAATCACTGAAAATGAATTTGCTTTTTTAAATACTGGTGGAACCTTCTTAATATGTTTTTAATCTGTTTCTGTTTTACTGACCACTCTTGTTACACATGCTGAGCGCTAATAGCTGGGGTATATATGTTCTGTATCTTTCCGAAAATAAGAAAGTTGTGAGTAAGCGCTCGTGTGTCCCCCTTCACTGTGTCCTTGTCAATTGTGCGCACAAAAATATTTTACTATGAATTCGTACCAACTCGCCCAACTATCAGTTCTGCTGCAGGTGTCTTGCTTTGTTCGCATATAGTGCAACACTGAATGTATTTTTGCACAAAGTTGTACATGCCTCTCCAATAATAGCGCTGACGCAACCTTGTGTAAGTTTTCAGGACGCCGGCATGAGCGCTGATGGGATCAGCATGACAAGACGCGCAGACGTCACAGCGCATATGACGAGGTATAGCGAGGAGCCATTTGCGTCCGTCGGGCATGTAGTTGCGGCGATATAGAATGTTGTCCCGCACGGAAAAGTGGGCTGCTTGGCGACGCAGTGCTCGTGTCGAAGGGACATCAGATGGTGCAGCAAGGTAGTCAAGTAACATCGCAAGAGTTGGGTCCTTGCGCTGCTCTGTGAGCATGTCAGTGATGGTGAACAGTGACAGGGTAAACGAGGAAGCTGACAAAGACGCCAAATCAGGCGTCAATTGGGAGCGAGAGAGCGCGTCAGCGTCAGAGTGCTCGCGACCAGAGCGGTACATGACGCGGATGTCGTACGCTTGCAAGCGAAGCGCCCAACGTCCCAAGCGTCCAGACGGGTCTTTCAAGGAAGAAAGCCAACAAAGGGCACGGTGGTCAGTAACAACGGCACAAGAACGGCCGTAAAGGTATGGGCAAAACTTGCTTAGTTTCGAAGAAAACATCTGCTGTTACTGCTTTTCCGACTCCTCGTGACAAGAAGTACGCCGCTTTCTCGGTCTGTGTGCATACTATCGCCGCTTCATCGTTAGCTTCTCCCGGATCGCCGAACCACTCATACGCCTCAAGCGAGAAGATACACCCTTAGTTTGGACGGATGAGCAGAACGCAGCTTTCACCGAGTTACGGCAGCGCCTGCAGGAATCACCCGTCCTCGCTCACTTTGACGAGGACGCTGACGCCGAGGTAGATACCGACACAAGCAATATCGGTCTTGGCGCTGTACTCGTTCAACACCAGGAAGGCGTCGAGCGAGTGATCGCTTACGCCAGTCGCACCCTTTCACGCGCCGAAATCAACTACTCCACTTCCGAGAAAGAGTGTCTAGTGGTTGTGTGGGCTATCATAAAATTTCGGCCTTATCTCTACAGTCGCCCTTTCAAGGTGGTGACAGAGCACAATTCCTTGTGTTGGTTGGTCAACTTACGAGACTCGTCCGGGCGACTTGCTCGATGGTGTCTCCGTTTGCAAGAGTTCGATGTTACCATCGTCTACAAATCGGGCCGCAAACACAAAGGTGCGGACACGTTGTCGCGCGCTCCCGTCAAAACCCAGTGATAAGAACATGGACGAAGACGGCGCATTCCTTGGGGCCCTCACCGCATGTGACCTGATCACATGGCAGCGCGAGGACGCCGAAATACGCCCTCTTATCGATCACCTAGAAGGCAAGAATGTTACAATCCCACGACACATTTCTCGCAATCTATCGACCTTCTGCCTTCGAAAGGGTGTCCTCTACAAGAAAAACCCAAGTGCCAGCAACAAAGAGTACCTATTGGTCATACCTGTTGCCCTCCGTGATGACATTCTCCTAGCCTGCCATGATGAACTCACGTCTGGACACTTGGGATTTTCACTTACACTTGCAAGAGTACGCCAGACGTACTACTGGCCCAGACTTTCTACCACGGTGAAGCGTGAAGTGCAAAGCTGCCGTGAGTGTCAACGCAGGAAATCGCCGTCTTTGAAACTCGGCGGGTTACTCCAACCCATCGCACCACCTAGCGCGCCGTTTCATCAAATCGGCATGGACCTTCTGGGACCCTTTCCCTTGTCAGCCTGCGGAAAGAAGTGGATTATAGTCGCCACAGACAAACGCGCTACGCCGAGACGAAAGCTGTACAACGTGCCACGGCCTACGAAGTTGCCCAGTTCTTTATCGATCAGATAATCCTCAGACATGGTGCCCCATCATACATCATCACCGACAGAGTAACTGCCTTTACAGCCCAACTGATAGAGGAGATATTCGAGTTGAGCTGCACGCAGCATCGCAAGGCCACTGCCTATCATCCGCAGACCAACGGACTGACGGAACGGCTAAACGAAACCATTGCTTACATGCTGTCTATGTATGTAGACGTGCAGCATAAAACAGGGGATCAAGTCCTGCCGTACGTTACATTCGCGTACAACACCGCCATTCAGGAAACAACACGACTCACTGTAGACGGATCGACATTTGGGCGAGTTGGTACTGGTTGAACATCTTGAAGGGGCAGCGCAAAAAGACGATGACAGAAGGCAGGAACACACAGGACAGCGCTGAACTCACAACTTTATTCGAAGGCATACACACACTTATGTACATAACCCATAGCCACGTGCTCTCCCATCCATGGCGTCATTATCAGTGCGCAGGCAAAAAACACGCAAAACCATTTAATCTAATGCTACGCTATGAAGCGGCTTAAAAATTCAAACTCACTATCATGCAAATTTAACGATGGCATGCTTACACAACGCGACCCTTTTTTCCTGATATAGAAGGCCTCAATAATCTCCCTCGTAGTCTAATTTTTATGCGCGGAAAGTATTGTGGTGTTTTTATATATTGGAGTGCACCCATGCTCAGAGCAATGCCGCGCGACATGCGAGTAGGCATTACCCGTTAGTGAGCGCCTATGTTCAGACAATCTAATATTGACGCAACGACCTGTTGAACCGATGTATACGTGACCGCAGGAAAATGGAAGCTCGTAAACTACTCCCATTATACAGTGCACAAAAGGGAAGTGTGCTTAACAGTACAGCCTCTCCCAGCATGAGTGGAGGCAGCCTGGGCGAATTTCCTATCGATCTTACCACAATTTTTGATCAACTTGTTAGGGGCAGAAAAAACAACCTTCATGTCAAATCTGCCTGCTACATTTCTGAGATTGTGTGATAGTTTATGCACATATGGAATTACAACCAGTTTTTTGTTCTTGTCGGCGTGTTTCACAAGACCTCTGAAAGTTTTTTAAAACAACTGGAGCGTTTGAGAGCGGAAGGTTTTCGAGAGGATGCTATCCGCATGACCGTACAGAAGCTTGTTAAGCGTGTAAAATTAGGAGCACCCACAAGAATGAACAATCCAGAGCCTGCCGAGCGGCTCTGAACTGGTAGAGCGGCTGAATCGGGGCTGCAGCATACGACACACCATGGGACGGTGACGGCTGTTGAAGCTGCTGCCGCTTTACTACCTCAGCGTAACTAAGAGGCGCGGCGACAGGTTGCTGCTGAATGGGCACCGGCATGGCGTCGGAAATCTGTTGTTGGATGACGTGTCGAAGCACGGGAGCCAACGGGATTGGTCGCTGCAGTTGCTGCTGCTGTGGGAGCTCCTGACGCTGAGCAAACGGCAGGAGAGAAAACTGACGGGCCACCTCCTCAAGCACAAATTCTTTCATTTGTGCGAGAAGGTATGACTGGTCAGGCACGATGTCCAGTGCAGCGAGTGGTTGACTGTACGTGTGAGATGAACGTCGGGTGAGACCCCGCTGCCTTCTCCATTCGTCATAGCTGTGGTAGAGAGTTACCACTTCAGTCACTGTACCAGGAGACTTCGCAAGAAGCATTTGAAAGAAATCGTCATCGACGCCCTTCATAATATGCTGTATTTTGGCACTTTCGCTCATTGAAGCATCGGTGCGCCTGCAGAGATCGATTATATCCTCAATATAGGCGGTAAAAGTTTCGTTTGGTTCCTGTGTCCGCGTGCGCAGCCGTTGCTCGGCGCGTAACTTCCGCACGGCAGGGCGACCGAAAACGGCAGATATTGCCTCTTTAAAAGCGGGCCAGTTCTCAAATCCCGATTCGTGGTTCGTATGCCACAGCTTCGCCACGCCAGCCAGGTAAAAGTACGCGGTACTCAGCATAGCAGCGTCATTCCACTTGTTGGGTCCACTAACTTTTTCGTAGGCCGACAGCCAGTCCTCGACGTCCTGGTCTTCCGTACCCGAAAATACCAGGGGGTCTCGCTGGCGAACCGAGCCGGGGCAAATGGCGGCCGGGAGAGATGGTGGCGGGTGGGCAGCGTCAGCTTGCACGGTCGAGTGCAACGTAAGGGATCGGAGTTCCAGGGTGTCGGCGATGTGCCTACCCAGCACGATCCACCCAAATGTAAGGAGGTTTATTGGACGAGTCCAACAAACAGGCGGTAACTCTGAAGAGTAGGTGGGGAGAACAAGATGGTGGTGCTCGAGCGCCGATCTTGTGCCCTCCGCTCTTGATGATGATGGGGATGTCATTATCTTCCTTTCTTCATTGCAAGTGTTTTAAAAGCATTTGTCGCTGTGCAAGTTGGTGGTGTTAAATGCAGTCTCCGTGAGCAGACAACACAGGAGAGACACGCGCGCGCATTGTGCGCGCCTCTGCGCACGCTGCGAGAGACCGCAACAAGCTGGTCGACAGCACACAGGACCCACAGAACTTTTCCGGCGAAGGGCCAGCTGGTGTTTTCATCGAGCTTCGTGCACCAAGCTCTCTTTCTTGCTCTTTGTTGACAGGAAGCTGCAGGATGCGGTGAACATCAAACAGAATGAGATAATAAAACAAGCTGAACGAGGGGGATATTATATAAACAGCATTTAAATAGTGTTACGGAAGGATGAAAGAAAAGAAAGGAAGAGGAGGATCGGAGACGCTGGCTGCTGCGTGTTGTTGGTGGTCGGCCATCTTAACTACTCTGACTCAGCCTGTATATACATTGTAAATTGCAGATTATTGTATTGTAGATTGCCGTAAAAAATTTAAGATTCCCGTATTGGGACACCCCGTTGACGAATCCGGTGTGCAACTAGATCTGGAAAAAGCTCGTGCCGCACGCAGTTTCCCTGTGCCACGTTCTACTAGTGACGTGCGCTGCTTCGTCGGCCTATGTTTCTACTTTCTCCGTTTCGTCAAATACTTCGCCGACGTTCCTCGGCCTTTGACAGATCTTCTAAAGAAGAACACGCCACTCTCATGGGGCCCGGAGCAGGCTCACGCGTTCGCCGCTCTCGTCAGGTTTCTGACCACCCCTCACATACTTGCCCACTTTGATTGATCCCTCTGCACCCACCGAAGTCCACACTGACGCAAGCGCTCATGGCATCGGCGCTGTTCTCGCCCAACAACAGAATAGTGTCGAGTGCGTAATAGCTTACGCCAGCCGCCTGCTGTCACTTGCCGAGATAAATTACTCCATCACCGAGCGGGATTGCTTGGCTTTAGTTTGGGCTGTGGCCAAGTTCCAGCCATATTTGTACGGCCACACATTTTCGGTCGTCACAGACCCTCACGCAGTCTGCTGGCTGTCTTCCCTTCGAGATCCGACTGGACGGCTTGGTCGCTGGGCTTTGCGACTCCAGGAATTTTCATTTAGTGTCCAAAACAAGACTGCACGCCTCCACAAGGATGCTGACTGCCTCTCGCGTCGCCCGGTGGATCCTCCCGATCCTGTTGCGCATAATCCGGTGACCTGCGTGATGACTTTGACTGACATGACTAAACATGCGCGCTGAACAACAACGCGACGCATCCTTACAGTACATCATCGCCGCAATGTAATCTGGCCACACCGACGGCACGTGCCGCATGCTCGTGCTACATGACCGTATTCTCCACCGCCGTAATATCAACCCTCACGGCGCTGAGTTAATCCTTGTCCTTCTTCGTCACCTGCGATCCGTCGTTCTCGAATAACTTCACGATGCACTGACGGCAGGACACCTGGGTGTTTTGCGTACATACGACCGCGTACGACCCCGGTTCTTCTGGCCGGGTCTCTACCGCTCTGTGCGTAGTGATGTCGCAACTTGCGAATTGTGACAGCGCCGGAAGAAACTTCCCCTGGAACCTGTCGGACGACTCCATCCAATTGAAGTTCCCTCTGAACCGCTCTTTCGCGTAGGCCTTGACCTGCTTGGCACTTTTCCGACGACGACTAGAGGGAATAAGTGTATCCCCGTCGCTACTGATTACACGACACACTACGCGATTACAAAGACGATGCCGACTAGTTGCGCAACATACGTCGCCGATTTTCGCCTCAACCACGGTGCACCTCGACAGTTACTTACAGACGGCGGCCGCTCGTTCTTATGTCGAGTTGTCGACGACCTCCTCCGCTCTTGTGCTACTGAGCACAAGCTATCCACCGCCTACCACCCACAAACGAATGGTCTTACGGAACGTCTCAACCGAAAAATCCCAGAGATGCTGTTAATGTACGTCTCCAACGATCACCGCGACACGGACGCCACGCTAGCTTACGTGACGTTCGCGTATAACTCGTCCCGACATGACATCGCAGGATATTCTCACTTTTATCTCTTGTATGGCCGCGACTCTACATTGCCCTTTGACACCATCATCCCTTCTGTGCCGCGTGTTGCAACTGAGTACGCTCGTGAATTCATCGATCGCGCTCACATGGCACGTCAAGTTGCCCGATCTCATTTATTAGCCTCGCAGCGTATACAAAAAGAGCATTACAACCGCTGCCATCGCGATGTTAAGTTCGCGCCAGGTGCTTGGTGCTCCTCTGCTCACCATGTCGTCGGGTTGGCCTCTCCCAGAAGCTTCTCTCTCGCTACACAGGGCCTTATGAAGTCCTACGCCAAGCTATAACGACGTAAATTACGAGATTTCGCCGCTGCACTTTAATGCATCCTCAAGTCAGACGCCTGTTGAGGTCGTTTCACGGCGGAAGCCATACTTCGCTCGCAATTCTTCGCCTACCGTGCACCGAGATAACACTTCGCCACCCGGGGGTCCTCTTGCGGAAGGTTTAAAGAAGAGAGAGTAAGAAGATCCGCTGGCTGCTTCGTGTTGACGGTGGTCAGCCATTTCAACAACTCTGACTGAGCCTGTATATGTATTGTAAATATATTCTTTCTATACTCGCCACATCTCCGTAATAATAGATTAAGATTAGTGAAAAAAACGTGGCCGATGTAGACCTGGCCATATTGCTCTGCGACTGCTGCGCCATTCTCACCGGCTTCGTAGCATACAACGTAAAGAAAAACTTGTACAATGGATGCTAGTGGCCATCCACAAATCGCGCGGGGGTTCGGCCAATTCAGCAACTCTTCGCCCACCTTGCTGCGTGGTTTGCTCCACCGCCATGGCTCCGCTGGCTCTACCAGTCCCATGGCTAAGTTTTAAATAAAACTGCAGTGCACTCATAGCTAGAAAGCTAACTTATAAAACACTTGCTAATATCTGCTGTGGAATACAAACTTTAAAGCCGTTGCACAATTTCCCTAGTTAGCCCATGTCAAAAAGACACTTCTCATTTTACGTCAATACTCAGTTTAGAAATTTTTAATTTTGGCTGCTTTCAACGTTTGCGTTGGTTTGTAACATGCTAGTGTCTTAAAACGCTCTGTTGTATATATAGCTTCCGCGCGAGTTTCAATCAGTCCCTACTCCAACACAATAACGTCTTGTCAAGCCCAAAACCACCATCTGCAACAAGCTTTCATGGTCTAATGTACTGTCTTTTATTCTTCCACCGACATATATGAACCAAGTCTTTCTCCCTAGGATGTTTGAAGAGATTACGTGGCGTTTTTACCCCTGGACGAACTTATTGATGCGACAGAGTGCTTTCCCTAACTCTCGTCGCATATTTTACGCTGTGTCCCGACGCGTCTTTTGTCACGTTGAAGTGACGTGCCAATAATGTGCCCGCAGATGACGAATGCCAGTCTTCGGACGAGTGTGACGCGTCCAGGGGTCTCTGCTGCCAGATGCAACGAAGGCACCGCATGGCACCGAGAAAGGTATGCTTGCATGCCAAACCCGTTGGCGGTTCAATGTAGCAAGCAAAATTAGGGGAGCTCATTATGATATACTTGAGCCAGTAATATTAGTGAACGCATAGGTCGTGCCACTCATGGTTTTGTTGCTGCATGAGGCGGCCTTTGGGACAGGAACCCACCAAGCCCATCAGCGAGTACGTCCCGTAATAGGAATAAATAATAAATAAATAAATAAATAAGTAAATAAATAAAGTAAAAAGGGGCCTTTTGCTTAACGCGCGCTGCCTCCAGATGCGGAAGCCCGCTCCATGCAGAAACATATGAAACGTCAGATTTCAATAGGTGAAGCGCCAATAGTGACGGCACACAAGAAGAAATAGAGAAAGGACAAGGCGCTACTTGCAACTGTTTATTGAAGTCACAGGTGGCTGATTATATAGCCATGAGGAAAGCGGAACAAAAAAAGAGGGACACTGAATATGTGAATGCGCACGTGCAAGAACACTGAAGATATACATGAATGGAATCACGCTTATTCTAAATCTAAACTTATCTAAAAACATCCTTTCACCCGTGTATATATTGTCACGTGGTGGTGAAATTGAAGAACACAGTAGCAAATACTGTGAAAGACAAAACTAACTTTTATTGGGCGAACCTGTGCCCACAAAAACAGGCTACACTTATAGCACAACGATAGCGGCGAACACGGTCGGCGATCGTCGAAAATCTGATCAGCGGGTCAAGTGCGTCGGCTTTTATACAGCAGTCATCGAAGGTTCCAGACAAATCGTTGGGACCCACATGCCTTCCACAAAGTTCTACAACATTCGAGTCACGCGATGAAATCAGATAACACAAGGTTCGGCGACAACAGACAGCGGATAGAAGCGTCGATAATTTTCCAGAAACTTCGGATACATGCAGACGCGTCCCGCGCTGTGCGATAACATTTGTTAGGCGGCGAAACGTGGTCGCCCGTTAAATATAAGTACACGTGTCAATACCCCCCTCTTAAAAAGCATCGACCCGATGCTGCAAACAAACGAAAGTAATAAAAGAAAAGCACTCCTATAAAAGAAAACAACAAAATAAGGAAGTTCGTCAGCCTCCGTAAAAGGGTTTAAGACGCACCACGTGGACCACTTCAGATCGTGCGCAGCGTCGCTGTGAATGCGAGATGCCGTCTGGCACAACCTCATAGTCCAGTGCGCCAATACGTCGGATGACCTTGTAGGGTCCGAAATATTGTCGCAGTAGTTTTTCACTGAGTCCTCGTCGGCGTATCGGGGTCCACACCCAAACACGGTCGCCGGGCTGGTACTCGACGAAGCGTCGTCGGAGGTTGCAGTTTCGGCTGTCGGTCCTCTGCTGGTTCTTGATCCGCAGGCGGGCGAGCTGTCGGGCTTCTTCGGCGCGCTGGAGGTAGGTAGCGACGTCAAGGTTCTCCTCGTCAGGGACGTGCGGCAGCATGGCGTCGAGCGTCGTCGTCGGGTTCCTGCCGTAGACCAGCTTGAACGGCGTGATCTGTGTTGTTTCTTGCACAACCGTGTTGTAAGCGAATGTTACGTACGGCAAAACGGCATCAAAGGTCTTGTGTTCGACGTCAACGTACATCACTAGTATGTCGGCGAGGTTCTTATTCAGCCGCTCCGTAAGACAATTCTTCTGCGGGTGGTAGGCCATTGTCCTCCTGTGCTTGTCTCACTGTATTTGAGAATGGCTTGGGTGAGCTCCGCTGTAAAGGCCGTTCCTCTGTCGGTGATGAGGACTTCTGGGGCGCCATGTCGCAGCAGGATGTTTTCTACAAAGAATTGCGCCACTTCGGCTGCGCTACCTTTCGGCAGTGCTCTTGTTTCAGCGAAGCGGGTGAGGTAGTCCGTCGCCACGACGATCCACTTATTTCCGGTTATTGACGTCGGAAAGGGTCCCAGCAAGTCCATCCCGATCTGCTGGAACGTTCGGCAAGGAGGCTCGATTGGCTGTAGTAATCCGGCTGGCCTTGTCGGCGGTGTCTTGCGTCGCTGACAGTCTCGGCATGTTCTGATATAACGGGCGAGGTCGGCGGTCAGGCGCGGCCAATAATACTTTTCTTGTATCCTCGATAGTGTCCGGGAAAATCCGAGGTGTCCAGCGGTCGGATCATCATGTAGGGCATGCAATACTTCTGGACGAAGTCCTGACGGGACAACAAGAAGGTAATTGGCGCGGCCTGGTGAAAAGTTCTTCACGAGTAGATTGTTTTGAAGCGTGAAGGAAGATAATCCGCGCTTAAATGCCCTGGGGACAACGTCGGTGGGACCTTCCAAATATTCGACGAGGCCTTTTAGCTCCGGGTCTGCCCGTTGCTGCTCAGCGAAGTCTTCCGCGCTTATAATTCCAAGGAAGGCGTCGTCATTCTCGTCATCTTGCGGCGGCGGGTCAATGGGTGCGCGTGATAGGCAATCGGCATCGGAGTGTTTTCGTCCGGACTTGTAGGTTACAGTGATGTCGTATTCTTGTAGTCTGAGGCTCCACCGCGCCAGTCGTCCTGAAGGATCCTTTATATTCGCTAGCCAACACAACGCGTGATGGTCACTGACGACTTTGAATGGCCTGCGGTAAAGATAAGGGCAAAATTTAGCTGTAGCCCAAACGATGGCGAGGCATTCCTTTTCAGTCGTAGAATAGTTGCCTTCCGCTTTTGACAGCGACTGGCTAGCGTAAACTATCACCTGTTCGACTCCTTTTCTTCTCTGGACTAGAACGGCACCGAGGCCTAGGCTACTGGCGTCAGTATGGATTTCTGTATCGGCGTACTCGTCGAAGTGCGCAAGTACCGGCGGCGACTGCATGCGTCGTTTGAGTTCTTCAATTGCGTCGGCCTGCGGCGTTTCCCACTTGAAGTCAACATCACATTTAGTTAGACGTGTCAAAGGCTCGGCGATGCGTGAAAAATTCTTGACAAAGCGCCTGTAGTAGGCACACATGCCAAGGAATCCACGCACTGCCTTCTTGCTGATGGGTTGCGGGAACTGTGCGATGGCAGCTGTCTTTTGCGGGTCTGGACGGACACCAGATTTGCTCATTACGTGGCCTAGGAACAGAAGCTCATCGTAAGCGAAGCGGCATTTTACCGGCTTCAGAGTAAGCCCTGACGACTTGATGGCATCTAGTACTGTCGCAAGCCGCCTGAGGTGATCGTCGAAATTTCCAGCGAAGACGACGACGTCATCTAAATAAACGAGACAGGTCTGACACTTCAATTCTGCTAACATCGTGTCCATGACGCGCTGGAACGTTGCAGGCGCCGAGCACAGTCCGAATGGCATAACCTTGAACTCGTAGAGGCCGTCTGGGGTGATGAAGGCCGTCTTTCGCGATCTCTTTCGTCGACTTCTATTTGCCAATAGCCAGACTTGAGGTCCATCGACGAGAAGTATTTAGCGTTGCAGAGCCGATCCAATGCGTCGTCTATTCGTGGGAGGGTGTATACGTCCTTCTTCGTGGTCTTGTTCAGACGAGCATAATCGACGCAAAAACGTAGGGTTCCGTCCTTTTTCTTTACCAGGACAACAGGGGATGCCCACGGGCTTTTCGACGGCGGGATGATGTCGTTGCGCAGCATTTCGTCGACTTGTTCTCTTACAGCTGCACGTTCTCGCGGCGAAACTCAGTAAGGGCTCTGGCGGAGTGGTCGAGCGCACTTCTCGGTGATTATGCGATGCTCGGCGACTGGTGTTTGTCGAATCGTCGATGTCGTCGAAAAGCAGCCTTTGTATCGTCGGAGCAGACTTCTGAGCTGCTGTTGCTTAATCACGGGGAGACTTGGATTAATGTCGTAGTCTGGTTCGGGAACCATCGTCGACCGGGTAGATGCGGCGGAATCCGAGAGGACAAACGCATTACTGGTTTCCAGAATTTCCTCGATGTACGCGATCGTCGTGCCCTTGTTGATGTGCTTGAACTCTTGGATGAAGTTTGTCAGCAACACTTCAGTTTTCCCTCCATGCAGTCGACCGAACCCTCTTGCGACGCAAATTTCGCGGTCTAGCAGTAGGCCTTGGTCGCCTTCGATGACGCCTTCTACGTCAGCGGGTGTTTCGGTGCCGACCGAAATAACAATGCTGCAGCGAGGCGAGATGCTCACTTGATCTTCGAGCACACTCAAGGCGTGGTGACTACGAGGGCTCTCCGGCGGCATCGCTTTATCTTCAGACAGCGTTATTGACTTCGACTTCAGGTTGATGATTGCGCCCTGTTGATCCAGGAAGTCCATACCGAGAATGACGTCTCGTGAACACTGTTGGAGGATAACGAAGGTGGCAGGGTAAGTCCGGTCATGAATGGTTATTCTTGCCGTGCAGATTTCAGTCGACGTGATGAGGTGTCCTCCAGCGGTCTGAATTTGAGGGCCTTCCCATGCGGTCTCAACTTTCTTCAAATGGGCGGCGATGTGCCCACTCATGACGGAGTTATCAGCCCCTGTGTCGACTAAGGTAGTGACTGCGTGGCCGTCGAGAAGTACGTCGAGGTCGGTGGTTCTTTGTCTGGCGTTGCAGTTGGGTCTTGGCGTCGGATCACGGCTGCGTCGTGTTGAACTGAAGCTGGAACGTCACGTCGTCAAGTCGTCTTTCGTCGGTGTAGTCTTGGGTTCCTGACTTCGTCGGGACGGCGGCGTGTCGTCATGAGGTCGTCGAGATGGTTTCTTCGTCGTCTTCGTCGGCGGCGGAGGATCTTCGTCAGTTCGAGGAACAGCAACTGCACCTCCATCGGTTGCTGCTTTTAGTTTTCCGGATATGGCCTGACGGACCGGCCCCGGGCTGGGCCAGTTTATGGTCGGCGCTGCGGCGACAGGTAGCGGCCTGGTGACGGAGAACGGGACGGTCGTCGAGCGCTCCATTGAGTAGCGGCGAGGTAGTCGGCGATGTCACGTGGACGCTCTCCAAGCTGTGGACGCGGCGCGTTGACGGCGAACCCTCTCAGTCCCAAGTCCTGGTATGGGCATTGGCGATACACATGGCCGGCTTCTCCGCAGTGATAGCAGAGTGGGCGGTGGTCGGGGGCTCGCCAAATGTCCGTCTTCCTCGCGTAGGTGCGCTGGGCGACGGGTGGGCGTGCTGGCGGCGGCGGACGACGGAATTGCGGCGATACAGGGCCCTGGCGCGGTCGCGGAGGGGGGCCTTGACGGCGTGCGACGGCAGCGTAGGTCATCGCTCCTGGCTGGGGCTGCGATAACTGCGGTTGCACCTCAGGAACTCTAAGCGATCGCTGAACCTCATCTTTCACGATGTCGGCGATCGAGGCCACTTGAGGCTGCGACGAAGGCAGGAACTTCCGCAGTTCTTCGCGCACAATGGCCCTGATGGTCTCTTGAAGGTCGTCGGAACCCAGTCCTTGGATGGCGTACTGCGACGTGAGCTCCTGGCGGTTACATTGCCGGGTGCGCATCTCCAGACTTTTCTCGATCGTCGCTGCCTCTGTAGAAAACTCAGCTACGGTCTTCGGCGGGTTACGAATAAGTCCGGCGAAAAGTTCTTGCTTGACGCCCCGCATCAGGAAGCTGGCTTTTTTCTCCTGCGACATTTCCGGGTCGGCGTGCCGGAAAAGACGCGCAATCTCCTCCGTGAAGATCGCGATCGTCTCGTTTGGCAGCTGCACTCTGGTTTCTAGTAGGGCTTGGGCTCGCTCTTTTCGGACGACGCTTGTAAATGTTTGCAGGAAGCCGCTTCGGAAGAGGTCCCACGTCGTCAAGATGGCTTCTCGATTCTCGAACCACGTCCTCGCGGCGTCCTCCAATGCGAAATAGACATGTCGTAGCTTGTCCTCGCCTGCCCAGCTGCTAAACGTAGGGACCCTCTCATACGTTTCCAGCCAGCTTTCCGGGTCCTCAAATGTGGAACCGCGGAACGTCGGAGCTCCCTGGGCTGCTGCAGAACGATTGGGGCTGCTCCTGCTTCCATTGGGGCTGTCTTCTTGGTCGTCTCTGGACCAGCTTCTCCGATGATCTTCTTCGTCGTCTCTGGTAGAATTCCGTGTTCCGGGGGCAGCTGCTGTAGCCGGCGGCTTGCTCGATGTTCCAGAACGGCGCTGGTATTGTCTTTGCGGTCCGGGCTTGGATTACGGCTTGTCGGGGCGTCCGGTACATGAACCTAAAGCAACTCCACCAGATGTCACGTGATGGTGACGTTGAAGAACACAGTAGCAAAAAACTAAATTTTATTGGGCGAACCTGTGCCCACAAAAACAGGCTACACTTATAGCACAACGATAGCGGCGAACACGGTCGGCGATCGTCGAAAATCTGAGCAGCGGGTCAAGTGCGTCGGCTTTTATACAGCAGTCATCAAATGTTCCAGACAAATCGTTGGGACCCACATGCCTTCCACAAAGTTCTACAACATTCGAGTCACGCGATTAAATCAGATAACACAAGGTTCGGCGACAACAGACAGCGGATAGAAGCGTCGATAATTTACCAGAAACTTCGGATACATGCACAAGCGTCCCGCGCTGTGCGATATCATTTGTTAGGCGGCGAAACGTGGTCGCCCGTTAAATATAAGTACACGTGTCAATATTCAGAGACGGGGTACTGACACAGTTCACCCCTCTTTTCTTAATCTGGTCGGCCTCCAACAATTCACGCGCAACAGAACAATTACATTTAAACATGATTGTCGTATCATGAAGCCTTAATAATAATAATATTTGGGGTTTTACGTGCCAAAACCACTTTCTGATTATGAGGCACGCCGTAGTGGAGGACTCCGGAAATTTTGACCACCTGAGGTTCTTTAACGTGCACCTAAATCTAAGCACACGGGTGTTTTCGCATTTCGCCCCCATCGAAATGCGGCCGCCGTGACCGGGATTCGATCCCGCGACCTCGTGCTCAGCAGCCCAACACCATAGCCACTGAGCAACCACGGCGGGTTCATGAAGCCTTGCTTAACATACTTATTCATTCTCATTCCCACAGGCTTTGTAATGAAGCGGCAAGTTCGAACCATATGCATTTTTCAATGAAAGCTTATGCTCCCGCAGGCGCTCATTAATACATCGGCCAGTTTGGCCGGTATACTCTTTTCCACACTTCAGTGGTATGCGGTATACTACCCCTTCTTCACACTTAACAAAAGGGTTCGTATGTTTAATATAACACCCTACTCTTCTTTTATAGAGTCATCCGCACCAATCAGGCGGCACAATGTAGCAAGTTTTCGCGGCGCTGAAAAAACCACCGGAATTTTGTATTTCACGGCGGCGTGTTTAAGATTATGCGCCACTTTATGAGAATATGGTATCACCACCACCACAGAAAGCCTTGGGAGATATGCGAAGGGGGAAGGCAGCTGGGGAGGATCAGGTAACAGCAGATTTGTTGAAGGATGGTGGGCAGATTGTTCTAGAGAAACTGGCCACACTGTATACGCAATGCCTCATGACCTCGAGCTTACCGAACTCTTGGAAGAACGCTAACATAATCCTAATCCTTAAGAAAGGGGCTGCTAAGGACTTGAAAAATTATAGACCGGTCAGCTTACTCTCAGTTGCCTACAAACTATTTACTAATGTAATCGCAAATAGAATCAGGAACACCTTAGACTTCTGTCAAGCAAAGGACCAGGCAGTATTCCGTAAAGGCTACTCTACAATAGATCATATTCACACTATCAATCAGGTGATAGAGAAATGTGCGGAATATAACCAACCCTTATATATAGCTTTCATGATTACGAGAAAGCATTTGATTCTGTCGAAACCTCAGCAGTCATGGAGGCATTACGGAATCAGGGTGTAGACGAGCCTACGGAATCAGGGTGTAGACGAGCCGTATGTAAAAATACTGAAAGATATATATAGCGGCTCCACAGCCACCATAGTCCTCCATAAGCCAAGCAACCAAATCCCAATAAAGAAAGGCGTCAGGCAGAGAGATGCGATCTCTCCAATGCTATTCACAGCGTGTTTACAGGAGGTATTCCGAGACCTGGATTGGGAAGAATTGAGGATAAAAGTTAATGGAGAATACCTTAGTAACTTGCGATTTGCTGATGATATTGCCTTGCTTAGTAACTCAGGGGACCAATTGCAATGCATGCTCACTGACCTGGAGAGGCAAAGCAGAAGGGTGGGTCTAAAAATTAATCTGCAGAAAACTAAAGTAATGTTTAACAGTCTCGGAAGAGAACAGCAATCTACAATAGGCAGCGAGGCACTGGAAATGGTAAGGGAATACATCTACTTAGGGCAGGTATTGACGGCGGATCCGGATCATGAGACGGAAATAATCAGAAGAATAAGAATGGGCTGGGGTGCGTTTGGCAGGCATTCTCAGATCATGAACAGCAGGTTGCCATTATCCCTCAAGAGAAAAGTGTATAATAGCTGTGTCTTACCAGTACTCACCTAAGGGGCAGATACATGGAGGCTTACGAAAAGGGTTCTACTCAAATTGAGGACGACGCAACGAGCTATGCAAAGAAGAATGGTGGGTGTAACGTTAAGGGATAAGAAAAGAGCAGATTGGGTGCGGGAACAAACGCGAGTTAATGACATCTTAGTTGAAATCAAGAAAAAGAAATGGGGCATGGGCAGGACATGTAATGAGGAGGGAAGATAACCGATGTTCATTAAGAGTTACGGACTGGATTCCAAGGTAAGGCAAGCGTAGCAGGGGGCGGCAGAAAGTTAGTTGGGCGGATGAGATTAAGAAGTTTGCAGGGACGACATGGCCACAATTAGTACATGACCGGGGTTGTTAGAGAAGTATGGGACAGGCCTTTGCCCTGCAGTGGGCGTAACCAGGCTGATCATGATGATGACCTTCTTCACTTCTTTTCTTTCTTTTTTCAGCTTTTTCAATAAAGCCTCGGAAACTGCGCCCAAAACCAAGCAAGGAAAGCCAGCCTTCCTCAACTTCAAAATCTCTTCGTCAAAGCTTGCTTGTGCCTTATGACAGCACGATTTCTTCAGCGAGGATTTGAGGCGCATAGTGGCAATTCCTCGTTTAACAGTCTTGGAGTGCGTAGGCTAATACGGCAACAATGCTTTGCGGGCACGGGGTCGGTACATCCAGCAGGAACCTTTGTCAGTAAGGTTTATGTCAAGATCTAAAAACTGCAAGCTTTTATCCTTGGCTAGTTCAAAGGTAAAATATAAGCCTTTTCCTTGCTGCTTAAAATCAGATGCCCTGTACTGTATGCGAGTAAGTCATGGGAGATCGTTCTGTGAGTAAAATTAAAAAATCGTCAACATACCCAAAAACCTTGAGCACTTTGCCTCCGTCAAACACCTCCGATAGCGCTCTGTCGATGCCCGCAAGGAAAATGTTGCAAAGTACGGGAGCCACGCACGAGCCAATACAAATTCCTTTCTTTTGCACATAAACGTGGCCTTAAAAACACACAGCTGTTGAGCACAAATAAAACTCCAAGAGTGCTATGAAGTTATCCACAGAAATTCCTGCGGTATTCTTAAAGGATACCTGCCCATTCATCACAATGTAGCTCAGGACGCAGCTAACCATTCTTTTTTCGGAATAGAATGAAAAAGGTCAACAACATGTATTGAAAACAAGCATCCTATCGATTCGGACTTGCGTAAAAAGGCTATGAAGTCAAAACTATTCTTTACCATGAATGGGTCATCTATAACGAACGTGTTAAGCTGCTTTAGAAGGTAGCGGCTAACGTTATTTTGCCAGGAAGCTCTTTCACTCACAATACATCTGAACGGTATATCATCATTGTGCGTTTTTGCAGTAAATCTCTTATCATCATCATCCATGCCAATACTTTCACTCCCCTCCCCTGTTCCCCAGTGCAGAGTAGTAGACTAGAGCGCACTGACTCAGGTCGACCTCTCTGTCTTTCCTGTCAATGAATTCTATACATTCATTGCAGTAAAGAATACATTTAAACAGAAAACCCCACAAAACGTATTGTGAATTTTTTCAACGTCAATGACCTTCGACTCTTGCAGGCCGACAAAGAAGGAGGGTTTGTGGCCATGCCGTCGGGCATGTTTAACGAAAGGCTCTACAAGCCATCCAGAAGAATTTCAAGGTAACGAAACTCAAGCCAAGTAAGGAAAAGAGCCGTGCCATATCTTTGCGTGAAGACTTAGGACTACACAAGATCGCTAATAGCGTCTACCAATGTAGGAAAAACTGTTTGAATGTATTCTTTACAGCAAAAACGCACAAAGATTATACACCGTTCAGATGTAATGTGAGTGAGAGAGCTTCCTGGCAAAACAACGTTAGCTGTTACCTTCTAAAGCAGCTTAACACGTTGGTTATAGATGACCCATTCCTGGTAAAGATTAGTTTTGACATCATAACCTTTTTACGTGAGTTCCAATCGATGGGATGCTTGTTTTCTATAGATGTTGCTGACCTTTTTTATTCTATTCCGCAAAAATAATTGTTAGCTGCCGTCCTGAGCTGCACTGAGATGAACGGGTAGGTATCCTTTCAGAATACCGCAGGAATTTCTGTCGATAACTTCATAGCACTCTTGGAGTTTTATTTGTGCTCAACAGCTGTGTGTTTTCAAGGCCACTTTTATGTGCAATAGAAAGGAATTTGTATTGGCTCGTGCGTGGCTCCCGCACTTCGCAATATTTTCCTTGCAAGCATCGACAAAGCGCTATCGAAGGTGTTTGACGGAGGCAAAGTGCTCAAGGTTTTTAGGTATGGTGACGATTTTTAATTTTACTGACGGAACGATCTCCCATGACTTACTCGCATACTGTGCAGGGCATTTTATCTGATTTTAAGCAGCAAGGAAAAGGCTTAGATTATACCTTTGAACTAGCGAAGGATAACAGCTTGCAGTTTTTATATCTTGACATAACCCTTACTGACGAAGGTTCCTGCTGGATGTACCAACCCCGTGCCCGAAAAGAATTGTTGCCGTATGAGTCTATACACTATGCCGATTGCCACTATGTGCCTCGAATCCGCGCTAAAAAAATCGTGCTGTCATAAGGCACAAGCTAGCTTTGACGACCAGATTTTGAAGTTGAGGAAGGCTGGGTTTCCTTGCTTGATATTAAGCGCAGTTTCAGAGGCATTACTGAAAAAGCTGAAAAAAGAAAGAAAAAGAAGTGAAGAAAGTCAAACAGTCGAAAAGACAGCTAAAGTGGTGGTGATACCATATTCTTATGAAGTGGCGCATAAGCTTAAACACGTTGCCGTGAAATACAAAATTCCCGTGGTTTTTTCCGCGCCGCGAAAACTTGCTACTTTGTGCCGCCTGATTGGTCCGTATGACTCTATAAAAAAAAAGTAGGGTGTTCTATTAAACATACGAACCCTATTGTTAAGTGCGAAGAAGGGGTAGTATACCACATACCACTTAAGTGTGGAAAAGAGTATATCGGCCAATCTGGCCGATGTATTAATGAACGCCTGCGGGCGCATAAGCTCTCACTGAAAAATGGATATGGTTCAAACTTGCCGCTTCATTGCAAGGCCTGCGGGAATCAGGATGAAGAAGTATGTAAAGCAAGGCTTCATGATACGACAATCATGTATAGAAGCAAAGATTCTGTTGCACGTGAATTGTTGGAGGCCAACGAGATTAAGAAAAGAGGGGACAACTGTGTCAGTACCCCGTCTTTGAATATATAAACGAATGAAAGCATGTTTTTAGATAAGTTTTAGACTTAGATTAAGCGAGATTCCCTTTATCTTCAGTGTCCTCGCACGTGCGCATTCACATATTCAGTGTCCCCCCTTTTCTGTTCCCCTCTCCTCATGGCTATATAATCAGCCACCTGTGACTTCAATAAACAGTTGCAAGTATCGCCTTGTCCTGTCTCTATTTCTTCTTGTGTGCCGTCACTACTGGCTCTTCACCTACTGAAATATATGCACCAACTAGCCCCACAACGTGTTTTACTGCTAAACGTCAGAGTTCAGATCAGGACACGTCAGCAGCTCTCTCTCTCTCTCTCTCTGCGCCAAAGGTCCCCGCCTTTAATATCTTCGTCTTTCCTAGGTGACTATATACACTAGAGAATCTGATGAGTGTATCGCGACCAATCACAATCGTCGAATCGGCCGAAATGTCCTGCCCATGATATCGCACAGTTCGGCCGAACTCCGCCTGCAATGTTGCTAAGTATGCGCCCGCATAAGTAGCAAGCGCGTAGCAATTTGGGAATCCGAGGTCGAAGCCGTTCTCACGGTAGCCTTCGACGCGGGCCCTTTTCATCATTAGTTAAGGTTGTCGGGTAGTGGTAGAGGGGCCTTTTACTGCGATAGCAATTATATGGACACTCCAGGAGCATTTATGCCGTCGCTGTCGCCGTGAGAGAGAGGAGATTCTTGATGATGGGAAGGAAAGGTTGGGGTAAAGTGCAGCGCAGTAACTGTTTCTCAGCAGAGGACACCTCAACCGCGCTGCACAGGGGGTAGGGAATGAAAGTAGAGGGAGAGAAAGAGCAGCAGAAACAGCAGCACGCCGCGGAAATGTGATGGAGCTAAAGGCGGTCGGCGAGGCCGACAGCCTCGGCGAGTGTCAGGAGCGCACGTAGTAATGTCCTGTGTCGTGAAGGGCAGCCCGAGGGGTGCAGGAGTTCAGTCACGGTGTCGCACGGCAGGCCGTGCCCACGGTAAAAACGGGCGAGAGACGCGCGCGCGAGCGAAAAGTTTGGGCACTCACAAAGCAGGTGCTGGAGTGTCTCGATCGCGCCGCAGTCGCCGCAAAGGGGAGAGGGGGCTCCACGCAGTCGATGCCGCCGCTCCGCGGGCCACACAGAACCGGTCCGAAGGGCGAGGAGGAAGGCGCGCTCGCGCCTAGTGAATCCGGTCTGCGGGAGATGGCACGGTGGGCGCCCCCGCGCAACTAGTTCGTCGGGATGGCGGAGCGCGAGCTCCCGTCTGAAGTGGAGTCGCGCTGTATCCAGCGAGCTCCCGGTCTGTCAGCGCGGTCGACGAGTCGTGTGCGCGCCTGGCCAGCTGGTCCGCCGTCTCGTTGCCCGCGACTCCGACGTGCGAGGGGATCCACTGCAGGCGTAGGTTGCATCGCTCCTGCAGTGCGTGCAGACGGACGGCAAGGCGCTGTGCAAGGGGCGGCGCGCGCTCGTCGAGTAGCAGCTGCTGCAGCGCGGACCTCGAGTCGCAGAGAATCGCCGCGCTGGTGATGTGCGGCGACTCCTCGAGGATGTCCGCAGCGAGGTGAAGTCCAGCTACCTCCGCCGTGGTAGAGGAAGCCCGGTAGTAGAGCCGGCACTGCTTCGTGATGCCAAGTTCGGGAGCAACACAGGCGGCAGCCGCCGAGCCGTCGCTGAGGACGGAGCCATCGGCATACAAGTGCGTCCTTCTTCCCAGGTCGTCCTCGATCCTGGCAGCAGCCTCCTGCTGTACAGCGCAGAGAGGCGTGCGATGTTTGGAGCGGACGCCCGGGAGGTCGAGAGACACGTGAAGTGGCATGCGCTGGTGTGGCGGTGGCCAGGTCGGCGGTACGGGCGGAGTGTCGACCACCACGCTGTCATACAGTTCGCACACTGTTGCCACTCGTGACTGGGGCAGGCAACGGATGAGGGACAGGATGGGTCCTGCGTCCCGGGCACAGGAGAGGAGCTCCAGGTGGCCGAGGGCACGCAGGTCAGCCGTCAAATAGACGGGCCACGCGCCAGTTTCCGCGAGCGTCTCCGCAACCCGCGATGAGCGAGGGAGGCCGTGGCACATGCGAAGCACTCGGCGGTGGTCGCTGTCGATGAGCTTCCACAGTCGGGCACTGACACGACACAGTGGTAGCGCGTACAACACTTTCCGCAGTGCCACCGCAGAGTAGAGCGCCGCCGCGAACGAGGCAGGGCAGCCGTCGCCACGGGCGAAAAGGCCACGCACCGCACTCTCCACTCGGCACATCTCAGCGCGCAGCTGGCGCACAGCAACGAACCACGTGAGGCGGTTGTCTATCGTGAGCCCCAGGTACCGCACTGTCAGGCGCCAGGGCAGGGGCACTCCTTCGACGAGCACGCAGCCGGTGCGGCGGCGAACACCGCAGGGGCGGATCAGGATAGCCTCGGATTTCGTCGACGACAGCCGCAAGCCGATGGCGCGTAGGAAGTCCGCGACGCCGTCCAGCTCCGCCTGAAGCCGGTAGCGCATCTTCGCCGTCGCAGAGGACGGCCCGTGCACGAGAAGCGCGATGTCGTCTGCGTAGAGCACAGCACGCACAGGGAAGCGGCCCGTTTTGGGAATGCACTCGATGATGGGCGCGAGGGCAAGGTTGAACAAAAACGGGCTCAACACGCTTCCCTGAGGCACACCGTAGCTCACAGGACGGGGCGAGCCGACCGTGCCCCCGACTCGGACAGCTGATGTTCTCCCGGCGAGGAAGGCCTCGATGTAAGCAAGGAGCCTGCCCTCCACACCGAGCGCCCGCACGGCCGAGAGGATGGTGTCGTGAGGGAGGCAGTCGAATGCGCTCTGGACATCGAGGAGCAGCAAGAAGGCAGTCTCCCTGTCGAGCCTGGCCTGCTCGAGGGTGCCGACGACGACAGCGATGCAATCCACCGTGGAGCGGCGAGCGCGGAAGCCGCACTGCTCGGGAGGTAGAGCACCGCGGGCATCCGCAATCCACTGGAGCCGGGACAGAGCCATCGCCTCCATCGTCTTGCCCGGGATAGACGTAAGGGAGATCGGCCGGTATGAGGCAGGGCTGTGAGGTGGCTTGCCGCGTTTCAGCGCGGGGACGATTACAGCATGTCGTCACGAATCCGGGAGGGAGCCGCTGTGCAGGACGTCGTTGTAAGCGTCGGCGCGCTGCGGCGTCGCCAGCCGCGCGACAGGGCCCGCTGCAGCTCGTGATGAGTGAAGTCACTCTCGCACAGGCTTGTGATTGCCTGTGCGTGGTTTGTGTGAGCTTCGCCCCGCACGAACACCGCAGCGTACAGCGCCTGTAACACAGCCGGGGGCGCGCTGGAAGCAGGAGGGGTGGCAGCAAAAGCGTTCGCCAGAAGCTCGGCGAGCTCCAGCTCGCTGATCCCGCGCGCTATGGCGATGGCTAGCACCGGGAACCGCGGTGCCTTCGGGTTCAGGAGGGCCCGGAGGACTCGCCATCCATGGCGCTCGTTGCACGGCTGGGCGAGCGACGAGCAGAGGCTGGCCCAAGATCGCCGGCGCAGCTGACGGGCGTGTCGTCTGCACACAGCGTCCAGGCGGTTGGACAAAGTCCAGTCCGCCTCGGCTCCGGTTCGTATCGCTCTCCGCTGAGCGCGGCGGCGAGCGGCGCGCAAATTGAGGAGCTTGATGTCCGGGCAAGGGGAACCGGCAGGTACGGCAACACGCCTCGAAGCCCGATTCGCGCACTCTGCGATGTGCGCGAAGAAATCGTCGCCGCGCGGTGTTTGGGCACAGAAATCGCGGAACATGGGCCAGCGCACGACCGTGTACACACGCGTGGCGCCACTAACTCGGCCGCACGGGGGAGAGGGAGATGGGGAAGTGGTCGGATCCCGCGGTGTCCGGGACGCGCTGCCACTCGTATGAGCAGCGCTCCGAAACAAGCGCGAGATCGATCACTGTGGCGGTCCCGCAGCGACGGGCGAAGGTGGGCTGGCCGCTGTTGATGACGGCAAGGCCCGCCGCACCGGCCGCGCCCATCAAGTTCTTCCCCCGGATGGTGGTCCTCGCAGAGCCCCAGCACCCATGATGCGCGTTGAAATCGCCGCACACCACACATTCACGCGCGAGCGAAGCGGCGAGGCGCGACAGGAATGTCGTGTCGCACCGCAGAGCGGGTCGCACGTACACACTCGCGACCGACGTATCGGTGCCGCGCACACGGACGGTAACGGCCACGCACTCGACCACTGCACAGCACAGATGTTCCGTGGCGATGAGGGCGTGCGGGAGAGGCACGCACATACACCGCTGCGCGAGGGGAGCCAGTCGGGTGCGCCGGGTCGGTGCAGGGCGCAGCATCGCAGTCGTCGCGTCGGCACTCTGTGGGGCTGCTGTATCCGATGTAGCCGGGCAGCGAGACCTCCTCTGCACGCGCATACGTTTCCTGGAAGGCGAGGACGTCGTAGTCGTGCAGAGGCAGCTGCTCGGCCAACTCGGCGTGCCTTCGCCGCAGGGAGTGGTAGTTCCACTGCAGGATGCGCGGCCGACATTCAGCAGTGGGACTGGCCATGATGGTTCGGTGGCTGTTGTAAAGACACTGCCTGCAGGCAGATGGGTCGTAGCGGGTGGTCAGCTGGCAGCATAGCGCCGACTGCTTGCATGGTAACCAGCTGGGTTGCTGCCAGCTGATCCACTGTAGTCTCGCCAGGGGGGGGGGGGCAGCATTGTCCCGTGTCTCCTGACGGCGGGAGGCTCGAGGGGCTGGTACCGGACGCTTGGGTGCGGGGCTGGGGCCTTTCAGCGCGCTCGCATATGACCGCGCCAAGGTTGAGGACTGCTGCTGTTGCTCCTCCCTGACTGCTGCCCTGACAGCACGCCTCGACAGTGCTGCGGTGGAAGAAGCCATGATGGTTGCCACCTGGCGTTCTTCTTGCCATTTGGGGCAGGCGGGGGTGTCGGCCCTGTGGGGGCCCCCACAGTTCCTGCAGCGAACGGTCCGGCAGGGTTCGCCCTTCGCATGGCTTTTGCCGCAGGAGATGCAGTCGGACGGCCAACTGCAGGATTCCAGCACGTGCTCGAAACGGCCGCACTGGCGACACTGCAGCGGACGCGGCCTGGCCGGCCTCACCCTGAAGCCGAGCTTGAAAAGCCTCAGGTGTTCAGGGGGGACCGGTCCCGCGAACCGGACAGTGACAGTGCTCCCGTCCCGCGTCGCCGACAGCACTAGAACGCTCGACTCCATGGCTCCTAGCAGGTCAGCATCCGCAGGTAATCCGTTCACCCCGTGCAGGTAGCCGGTGCTCTGGCCGCGCACGGCCGGCAGTCGGGCAGTCACCGAGATGCCGTGCAGCTCGGTTATTGCCAGCAGCTCCTCCTGGCATTCCCGGGTGGTGGTGTCGGCGGCCACGATGTTGCGCCTGTGGTTGACGCGCACCGCAGCAACACCGGCCCGCGATGAGAGGGCCGCCGCGAGTGCGAGGCGCGGTGCTCCCCTGAAGGCTCCGCCGGGCGCCGAGGGCCGGAAGAGCACCGTACCGATGACCGCAGGGTCCACCGGGAGTGCTGCAGTCTCCAGGGCCTTCGCACGCCGCCTGTCCCACCTCGACTGCACGAGGGTGAAGCCATCTGAGGTTGGCTCGCTGGCGGGTGGAGTCCGCCTCAGTACAGCCGCTGCAGGCACGCTGGAGGCGACAGGGCTGGCGGGCGGGCGCCGCGAGCCGTCCGAAGCGACGGGAGACGAAGACGAGGCAACGGCAGGAGCTTTGTTGTGCCTCTGGTGCTTCTTTCCCTTTCGCTTCGGCAGCGAGGCAGGCTGGCGTGGCGGGTCCTTCAGGAACCGCGCCGCGGGGTGCTCGGGGACCCGCTTGGGCGAGCCGGGGGGAGGTGCGTCCGCCAGCTCCGTCGCGTCGGTAGCGTTATCGCGTGCAGCCGAAGCGCTAGCAGACGCCGTTTCCGGAGGGGCTACTGCTTGGGCGGCCGGAGAGGAGAGGGTGGCGGCTGCTTCTCGGGAGGGTGGCAAGATGGCGCTGCCCTGGCCTGCCTGCTCCACGTGGCCGCTGGCTTCAACGTGCTGCTCCGCGCTGGGGGGAGCATACGGCGGCTGCTTGCGACGCGCGGTTGCCTCGTCGTCGTCGCTCTCCGTTTCACGAGCTCGTTTTCTGGAGCTCGACAGGTCCATGTCCTCGTCGTCAGAGGAAGGGAGCGGGACTGAAGCATGGGGCTCCTCGCTTGCTGAGAAATTCTCCGCGGGAGGCTTCGAGGCTACCTCGGGGGCTGACGGACTCGTGGTGTCTCCTGAGGCAGCCGCAGTCTGTGAGGGAACCACGGGTGGAGCAGTGGTGGTGGTGGCCCGTTGACGACGCCATTCGCCCAGCATGCGTGAGGCCCTCACATGCAGATCCTCGCTTGCGCGTAGCTCGTCAAGGGACGCGGGGCCGAGCGTCACCCGGCTCATGCTAGCATGGCGTCGGTGGCGCATGGGCGGCGGGCGCTCGCTTGGCGAGCGAAACTCCATCATAGGCTGCGATGGCCTCTTCTCGCGAGCGGGAAGAAAGCCAAGTGCAGCGAAGGCACGTCACACGTGTATCTGGAAGGTCGCAGGAGAGAGAGAGAGAAGGAGATTCTTGAATATGGGAAGGAAAGGTTGGGGTAAAGTGCAGCGCAGTAACTGTCTCTCAGCAGAGGACACCTGAAAGCGTCCGTTGTCGTGCTCGGAATAGGCGAGGAAGAGCGCGTGAGACGCTGTAGCGTCTGCTGCTGACGCAGGAGCTCCAAACCTCACGTCCGCACACGATGGTAGCTCCGAGTCCAACTCTCTCACGAGCCCCAGAAATTAACAAAGTCAATTGACGGACGCGGCGGCTAGCTGCGGTGTCAGCTCTGGAATCGAAAGGCGCCTGCTCGGGTTAAGCTGTATCAACACCTGTCTACGACGGCCCACTCCCCTCGGTGTCTCGCTGTCGCCGTGAAGTTCCGTACGAGTGAAAGCGTGTGAGGGTGAGCCGGCGAACGCGGTTCAATATCGCGTGCGCGAAAGAAGCACGCGGCCCGGATGCGTGCGATTCCTGTGGCGCGCGAGGCAAGGGCGTGAGACGAGGAGGAGGGGCGTGCTTCTCCGGCGGCGGGTACGGTGCCTCGATGTCCTCCTCGCCGGCCGCTCCGTACTATGTGGAGACAAGCGTGGCGTCTACTACGGCATCGGCACGAGAACCGTGGACGCCGTATTACGACGCCAATATTATGAAAATTGCTGCTCAGGCAGGAGTGATGGTTGTGCGCAATGCCTTAATAAGACTGAGAGGGTTGTGAAAAGTAGTCAAGAGGGCGGATACTGTCGCGCGTAAAAGTTGCTATAAGAGTCATGTTCGCGGCTTCATTGATAATACAACGCAACTCATCTATAAAATCCCGCTTGATTGTAAGCGGTGTTATATGGGGCAAACGGGGAGGTGCTATAATGATCGCCTGCGTGAGCATGACGCTTCAGTAAAAGGAAACCCGTACAGACATCTGGGTACCCACTGCAACACGTGTGGTTAATTGCAACCCGATCTTTAAGAAGTGCGAAATAATCGGTAGATATAGTGAAAATAGTGCTCGAGAAATCTTTGAGGCGTTTTGCACATTGACGAGTGGCGACGCATGCGTCAGTTCTGCGTTCCTCATGCTATTAACAAAAGTGGATCATCTCCGTGGCTAATGCTTATGCCTCTTTTTCTGTTCTTATGATGCCGTCAATGATGTCTTTATATGCAGATTCTGCAAGTAATGCATTTGGTTGCTAGTAGGCGCTCTGTCCTGTGCTCTTTACTCGCTCGTGCTGTGTCACGCGGTTTCTCTTTTTGTTCTAAACATTCTGTCTTGATCACAAAATGTTCGGAAGTCGCAACAAAAACGTTCTGTCGCAGCAACAAGAGTTCTGTAGTCGCAACAACAACTTTCTATCGCGACAGCGATTCTGACGTTACGACAGAAATTCTGACGTCGCAACATATTCTGTCGTGACGACCAAGAGTTCGGAAGTCGCAGCACAAACGTTCTGACGCGACAACAAGAGATCTAAAGTCGCAACAACTTTTATCGCGATAGCGCTTCTGGCGTTGGAAAAGGAACTGTCTGTTGCGACGACAGGCACTTTCTGTCGTGGCATTAGAAGTGCACAATTTTCTATCGTGACGACATAAGCTCTGACGTCGCAATAGAATCGCTTTGTGTCACGACATTTTAAAATTGTATGTCATTTTCACATCTGTGGCGTGCACTGTAATTTTCTCTTGCGCGATATTGAAAGGTGCGTTCTCTGAATCCGGCAATGTTGATAGCACTAACACCGGTATTAAAGTCGATGCGGCTAATTTCCGTATTTTTTCGTCACGATGAGGAACAGTCAATCGCCTTATAGTCTTCCTAGAGATCGGCCGCTTTCCGAAATTATGGCATTTGCAACAACCACGGCGTATCCATTCTGTTTTATTTTGTAAGATGTGACACACGGGCCTGCGGACCTGCACGTACTGTTAGGCTGGCACATAAGTTAATTTTCCAGAAATATTGCATAAGCTTTTGCCAAGTGGCAAAGAAGTTTTGGATTGCTCAACAAAGTTGCGTGAACACCTATATCGCTCGGGAGTCAGTATTCTGGCACAAGCCCCGCCGTGATAAACCGGTACGCTGTCTAAAGGAGCATCTGTTCACGAATATTTATGAAGCTATTTTGCGCGGACCACGAATTATAGGCGTGCTCAAAAGTGTAAAGAGCGAGACGCAGCTACCGAAATTAGCAGTAACTTTAACAGTGCCACCAGTCACTGTTGTCTATTTCTAAATTTGTTAACTGATATAGATATTGTAAAGCAAAATCGATGTACTAGCACATCACGGAGCACTTGTCGATGGTAACAACACTATTGCTCTTCTAGAAAGGTTCCCCGTAAGGTGGCAAAGTAAAAGCCTCTCAACAAACAAATGTAAACATCAGCACAGGCAGAGATTCTTACCGTTGACATGGCCAACACGTACAAGTACCACGCCGTTCGGCGTGGTGCAGTGGTAAGATACTGGGTTCTCGATGTCAGGTCGGAAGTTCTCATCCCCGGCTGGAAACTATTTATTGTTGCTAACTTCTTACTTTTTTGCATAAGAAATTTACATAGCCGTAAGGAGGTGCCTGTCAATTTTGAAATTAATATTGATCGCGGACTACTCAACGTCAGACTACAGGCAACAGAACGTCTCAAAATACGACAGATTGAAATTTCCTGTTGTACAGCAAAATTGTAAAGCAATATATCACGGAGTACTTGTCGATGGTAACACTTTTGCTCTTCTAGAAAGGTGCCCCTTAAAGGAGCAAAGTAAAAGCCTCTGAACATACAAATGTAAACATCAGCGCAGGCACAGATTCTTACTTTTGACATGGCCAAAATGTACAAGTACCATCGTGTTCGAAGCGGCGCAGTGGTAAGATACTGGGTTCTCGATGACAGGTCGGAAGTTCTTATCCCCGGTTTGACACTATTTATTGTTGCTAACTTTTTACTTTTTTGCACTAACAAACTTGCATAGCCTTCAAGCTGTGTGTGTCAATTTTTAAATTAATATTGATCACGAACTACTGAACGTCAGACTACAGGCAACAGAACGTCCCAAAATACGACAGATTGAAATTTCCTGTTGTGTTTTTCAACTTGGATACTCGGTGGATTTGTGGCACAGGGTTGCTGTCCTTGAGGAAACTTTGTGCCGTGGCTTTGGTTCCGCTCAGCTTCAGAGAAAGTTAAGCGATCTTTTTCATCATTGTAGAGCGGCACTTTCTCTGCAGCAGAAACTTAGTTGCCTTAGCTGGCGTCAGCGACCTTCATTGAAGAGCGGCAGACACCTACTGGTACTTAACCAGTGACCCAAATTGGCATCAGAGAGCTGTATTGGAGACAATCGACTAACGAGTCGCACATACCCAATAGTCTAAGTCGGCCTCAAACAGTTTCTTCGAGCATGGCACCCAGTCCCGCATAACCATGTCGTCAAAGAAGTTCGTTGACGAGCGGGATGTAGACTTTGGTACATACTTTGTGATGGTTGGTTTCGAGCAAGTCGGCGTCAAACAGTTTCTTCGAGCATGGCACCGAGTCCCGCATAACCCATGTCGGCGTGAAAGAAGTTCGTTGACGAGCGGCATGTATACATTGGTACATACTTTGTGATGGTTGGTTTCGAGCCCTGTTACCTCAGTACAGCAGGCTTGACCCTTCTACTATGGGCTACCCAGTCACCCAGGTAGACCCAAAGATGGTTAGATAGAAGCATACATATATACACACATACGTACATCATCAGCGTATTTCTTTCTCACTGCAGAGCAAAGCGTCTCCTTGCAAACTCCAATTACCCCCGTCTTGCGCGAGCAGTGCCTACAACTTTTCCAATTTCATCACGTTACATAGCTTTACGCCCTCCTCGACTGCGCTTCGCTTCCCTGGGCGCCCATTCTGTAACTCTAATCGTCCATCGGCTATTTTGCCTGCTCAATACATGGCCTACCCAGCTAAATTTTTTCTCTTAATGTCAACTAGAATATCGACTATATCCGTTTGCTCTCTGATCCACACCGATCTCTTCCTGTCTCTCAACGTTGCAACTAACATTTTTTGTTGCATCGCTCGTTGCGCGGTCCTTGTTTTCAAGCTTCTTTGTCAACCTACAAGTTCCTGGCCCATATGTTGGTCCCGGCAGAATGCAATGATTGCAGACTTTTCAACGACAGTGATAAGCTCCTAGTAAAAATTTCGTAATGCCTGCCTTATGCAGTCGAACGCATTTTTGACCCGCCGTGGTTGCTCAGTGGCTATGGTGTTGGGCTGCTGAGCACGAGGTCGCGGGATCGAATCCCGGCCACGGCGGCCGCATTTCGATGGGGGCGAAATGCGAAAACACCCGTGTGCTTAGATTTAGGTGCACGTTAAAGAACCCCAGGTGGTCAAAATTTCCGGAGTCCTCCACTACGGCGTGCCTCATAATCAGAAAGTGGTTTTGGCACGTAAAACCCCAAATATCATTATTATTACCGCATTTTTATTCTGTTAATTATCTTCACAGGATTAGGGTCCCCTACAAATAACTGACCTAGATAAACGTACGTAGGTACACCGAACAAACATAGAAACATAGATAGCCGCTGGAAAGGGCCAGAATAGCATGTGAATGCTAATTCACTACAAAAAAATATAAGCAGGACCCATCTCACAATGACTGTCGACGGCACTGTGTTTATCATTATATCAATATGGCGTCACAACGTATTGCCACTGTCGAAATGTCAAGTATGAGGCATGTACTGCACCGGGACTCATGTTTTGCGCATCCCTAAAGACACTCAGCACCGCCGACGAGAAGCCTGAGCATGACGTCCGAAATGCATGGCTCGCCGGTGCGCGAACGCTGCGAAACGTTATACCGCAGCCAGGCTTCCTGCTTGCAATTCTTCCCGAACAGGCTGCGCCATCTAGAAGCGCTACCAAAAATTTCGCACATGGTTTCCGAGACGAGACGCATGGCACGCCAGCGCATGCGGACGCTTAGAATTCTTCGTCATGCTGTGTAGATCAAGCACTGACAAGGACAATGCCGAGATACACAAGAATGCACAATTGTCTTATGACAGGCGAGTTCTTATGACAGACGCGTTCTGCGCAGTTGTGTGCGCTCGTGTCTGCTGGCGGTACGCATGCTTGCGTGCTTATATATGCCCCGCCCCTCCTGCCCCCGGCACTGCTGTGCTCGTGGTTCATTCTTCCTGTTACGGCCTAGCTTGCCAAATAAACAGTTTGAATGATCGTGTCAGTTTTCAGAACACGGTTCAATGCAGAATTCAGTGTGCGTCGTGGGGGCGCCTAAAAATGGCAGCGCTTGGAACGTTCGGCCAGTTTGCCGACGACGGTGACGAGGACTTTGTATCCTAAGTGGAAAAGTTCGAGCACTTCCTAAAGGCCTCCGAGGTGAGCGACAACCTGAATGTTTCTATTGTGAGCATTATTCATGCACTACTGCACAAACACAGCGCCCTATTTGACATTCACTCCAAGCTTCTGGGCCGTACCTACATGGCAGTACATACATCACGTCGAAATCGAAGGCACTTCGATTGTACGCCGCCCGTATCGCGTGTCTTCTGCAGAACGGAAAATTATTGCGGATAGCGTTGATGACATGCTCAAAAGAGACATCATTCGGCCATCATCCAGCCCTTGGTCGTCTCCTGTTGTGTTGGTTCGCAAGAAAGACGCCCTTGTACGATTTTGCGTTGATTATCGAGCTCTTAATAAGATTACGCGCAAAGACGTACATCCCATACCAAGAATCGACGATGCCATTGGCTCCCTCCAGGGTGCAGAATATTTGTTTAGTCTAGACCTCAGATCCGGGTACTCGAAAATCGCCATGCACGAAGCGGACAAGGACAAGACAGCCTATGCAACACCAGACGGACTTTACGAGTTCAACGTCAAGCCCTTGAGTTTATGTAATGCTCCTAAAACATTTGAGCGCATGATCGACCCAGTTTGACGCGGCTTTAAGTGGAAGACCTGTCTGTCGTATTTAGATGACTTTTTACATCACCTGTCTGTGTTATTTAGATGATTTTTTCTACCACTTTTTGTCAGCGCCTTGAGCGTTTGGACGAAGTTACGCTAGACGCTCGACTACGACTCAACATAAAGCAATGCCATTTTGACGAAGAACATGAAAGTATTAGGTCACCATCAGTAAAGATGGCGTTCGACCACATCCCCACAAAGTTGCTGCCACGCTTTGCTTTCCTCGCCCTGAAAATCAAAAACAACTTGTCACGATCCACCCGGGCTCGTGAACAAGGGAGGGCTCAAGGCACCCTCCATTAGACGGACACTCCGCAGCGTGGTGGTGCTGAACGATGACTGACCGGCGAGCAGCCACGCTCGTCGGTGTTTATTGTGGTGCGGTGACCAATGTTGCCTGCCGAGCTTTAGCAGGCCACCGAGCTTGGTGGGCGAACCAAGATTATGCCCGAGGAGGCGTCACGTACTTGCTACACCCCCTTAACCCCAGTGTGTTTGTTAAATGAAAAACAAACGTCCATGTTCACACTATGAGGCTCTGCCTCCACCCTAGCTGGGTCGACGGGGCCTGCTACCCAGGCGAGTAACGGTCTGGTGGCCTCCGCCGTCGAGTACTCCGCCTGGGCACCGGTGTTGACGGGTCGGGTGTGGCAACGCCGGGTGCTGCCTGAGCCAGCCTTGCTCCATCCGGAGGGTTCGTAGTAGTCGGCCTTGCGAGTGGTGCTGGGCTCGACACCGGTCCAACGGGTGCCGCACCACTGGCTACGGTTGCCGCCTCCGAGGTGGGTGGTACTCCGCTGGAAGCGACTGGTGCTGCCGCTAGTCCTCCTGCGGGCTGGAACTCAGTGGCAGTCGAGGGTGCTGGCCAGGTCCAGAGGCGAGGCCTGACATGGTCGGCGTGTCTGTGCCACATGGCCCCATCGGCATGCGGACGAGCAGCGATGAGGCACTGGCAGGAGACACCACCTGTCCCGCAGACCAGGGTGGGCCAGGACGGAAGTTCCTGGCGAAAACTGGAGCTCCCGACTCTGGCAAAGGCCCAGGACGGCATCCTTGGTCAGCAGCCAGCTTCTGCTTCAGCTGCTTCAAAAGCACTGTCGATCGGAAGTCCGTATGCAAGACGTCCAAAGGTGTCTTGACCATCCGACCCAGCAGGAGCTCACAGGGGGCACGGCCAGTGACATCGTGATGCGTGGTCCGGTACTGAAATAGCATCCGGGCAACCTGCGTCCGGAAATCCCCAGTCTGGCTCTTCTTGAGCTTGTCTTTCATGGTTTGCACCATCCGCTCGGCTGCACCATTTGAAGCAGGGTGGTACGGTGGAACCATCATCCGGCGGATTCCGTTTTTCATCAGCCAGGCCAGGTACTCTGCGCTGACGAAAGCAGGACCATTGTCGGACACGATGACATCTGGCAACCCCTGGGCGGCGAAGACCTGTCGTAGCGCTGCAATGGGCGCGACTGCTGATGGAGTGGTGACAGGTATAACCTCCACCCACTTTGAAAAGGCGTCCAACAAAACCAGGAAGTAATCGCTCTTGAAGGGTCCCCCAAAATCCACATGTAGGCGGGACCAGGGTCTCTGTGGGAACGGCCAGACGGTGATTTCCACACGACGCGAGGCTCGCTGATTCTCCTAGCAGATTTGGCAGCTATGCACCAAATGAGCGATGTCCTGGTCCAGGCCAGGCCACCAAACATGGGACCGGGCCACCATCTTGATCTTTTCTATCTCTGGATGACCCGCGCGCAGCAACTGCAGAACCCTGGACCGGAAACTTTGTGGGATCACCACCCTCGAACCCCACAGTAGGCAGCCCTGCTGCAAGCTCAGCTCAGCAGCCTTGTGGCTATAGGCCTGCTGCACCAATTCCTTTCCACGGGACACCGCCTTGACCACCTGAGACAGGACTGGGTCCCGGCTGGTCGCTTGCGATACCGCAGATCTGGAGAGCACCTCCGGGTACGCGTGTTCCAGCATGAACACTTCAGCAGGTTCTGGAACAGCATCAGGCACCCCTGGAAGGGGCAGGCGCCTCAGGGCATGAGCAGGTCCCAGGTCCCTTCCCGGACGGTAAACCAGCTGTTAGCTGTAAGCTGCCAGGCTCAAGGCCCAGCGTACCACTCGAGGTGATGCTTGCACAGGAACTGCCTCGTCGGGCCCCAGCAGCCCCAACAGCAGCTTGTGGTCCGTGACCGCCTCGAACTTCCGGCCCCACAGGTACGGGTGGAAGCGTTCGACACCGAACATGAGGGTGAAACCTTCCTTGGCTGTAACGTTGCTCTGCAGCATGAAGCCGTCGAGAAGCAAACGACACAGGGCGTTCCTGGCCATCTTCGTCCCGGTGTGCCAGGACGGCTCCCATAGCGTACGGCAACGCATCTACGGTAAGGACAAGAGGCTCAACAGGATTGAAGTGCACCAGCACTGGAGCCTTGGTGATTAGCTTGTTGCTGCGCTGGAAGGCCTGGTCCTGCTCCTTTTTCCAGACCCATTGTTGACCATTTCGAAGCAGAAGATGGAGCGGCTGTAGATGCTGCGACAGGTTAGGCAGAAAACTCCTGTAGAAGTTGATGAGGCCCAAGTAGCTCTAAAGCTCCTTCTTGTTCAGGGGCTTAGGTGCCTTGAGCACCGCATCAACTTTGCCAGGAGCCGGGGCTACGCCTGCCTGGGAAATGACATGTCCCAAGTACTCAACGCTGTGAGCTAGGAAAACACACTTTTCCAGCTTGAGCTTCAGGCCGGCGGGACTCGGCCTCAGGGTGTAGCAAGTATGTGACGCGTCCTCGGGCATAATCTTGGTTCGGCCGCCAAGCTCGGTGGCCTGCTAAAGCTCGGCAGGCAACATTGGTCACCGCACCATTATAAACACCGACGAGCGCGGCTGCTCGCCGGTCAGTCATCGTTCAGCACCACCACGCTGCGGAGCGTCCGTCTAATGGAGGGTGCCTTGAGCCCTCCCTTGTTCACGAGCCCGGGTGGATCGTGACACTGGCGACGAGGATGGGATTCTCGTGACACTGGGGCGTCGAGGAGGTTTCTTCATGGCGTTGGATTCAAAAGTGGATTTAGTGGCCGAAAGTGTTTCCGAAACACAAGGCTGCCGGCGGACGTTTCTTCGACCACCGGATTTGTCGTCTCGCAAAACAGTGTCCCCTGGTCTTTCAAGCGCGGTGCCCCAACCTATTAGGATTTGCGCCTGAGCGCCAAAATCAGAGGAGGAAGCCAGCAGCAGCAGCGGGATGCCTCGCAGGACAGCGAGAACCGCCGCCGCAAAGCAGGACGCCGAGGCGCCGGCAGCCGAGGACGGCAAGTCGGACGAGACCCCCGCTGCTACGGAAGGGGCCCCACGGCGATCTAGCCAACGTGCAGCTGTACGGTCTGCCGAGTATGCAGCCGCCGCCACCGGAGGGCGCACACGTCGCAGCTCCATGGCTGCCCAGACGGCAGCGTCTACGGCCGAGGGCCACCGCAGCTCGCCGGTCGAGTTGCCTGCCACACGTGTCAACAGCGCCCACCGTACGTCGGGGCCGGTGAACTACGAGGAGAGTGATGGTGCGGAGGGTGAGGAAGAGGACGAGTACCGCGCGGAGGAGGAGAGCGAGAACGAGTCCAACTCTGGCGACGGCACCTGCAAGCAGCGTTCCGGTGGCAGCCGCGCCGGAGGAGGAGGACGGCGCGCAGGACGGCCGGCACGGGGCCCGGCTGCACCCACGACGGGCCGCAGGGGTCGGCGGGCTGCCAAGAAGGACGAAGACGAGGATGGGATTCTCGTGACACAACTAAATTTGTTGGGCCTGGCATCCTACTTTCGCCGGTTCATCCGTCACTGCTGCCATAGCGTCGCCGCTGCACAAGTTGCTTACATCGGGCACTGCTTTCCTTTGGACAGACGACTGTGAACTTTCTTTCCAACCCTCAGGTAAGCATTAACCACCGACCTTTTCCTCCGTCGCTTCGATGAGAACGTACGAACTTGTTTGCACACCGACGCTCGTGGCCATGGGATCGGTGCTGTCCTTCTACAGCGTGATACCACCTCACGAGAGAAATCTGTTCCCTATGCGAGTCGCGCATTACCGGCTGCCGAAAACTACTCGATCACAGAGCAGGAATGCCTCGCAGTAGTTTGGGCCATACAAAAAGCTCGACCATATCTTTATGGACGCCACTTCATGGTCATAACCGACCACCACGCCTTATGCTGGTTCTCGTCAATTAAAAATTTGTCTGGGCGCCTTGGTCGCTGGTGGTCCGCTTACAAGAGTACGATTTTGACGTTGTCTACAAGTCAGGGAAAAAGCATCATGATGCTGACGCTCTCCCTCGCAGCCGCCTGTCACTACTATCTTCGAGTACATCTCCTCATTGCTCAAGACTTGATAATGATACTAAGTCGCCACTCCCGTTATTACCTCTAGTGGTTACTGGCACATTATCTTCCAATCGCGTGCCTCAGCTCGCCTCGCGTCAACGTTCTGATCCCAGTACAACAGCATTATCCAACGCCTGTGCGGAACTACTTCTGCACCAAGTGCAAGATTACGTCGACAACTGCGACTATTTAAGCTCGACAACGATGTGCTGCACCGCTACATTTACAATTCCGACGGACACCGCTGGGTACCTGTTCTTCCACGTTCGCTGCACACACAAGTACTTGAACTATTTCACAAGGACCCATCTGCCGGCCATTTGGGTTTCCACAAAACATACCAACGCGTTAGGAGCAGTTTCGTTTGGCCGGCGTGTCTACCTTTGTGGCCAAGTACGTCACTTGCGTCCAGTGTCAACGGCGGAAGCGACCGAATTCCCCTCCTGCTGGCCTTTTAAGCCCATCCCATGTCCCGAGATACCCTTTGCCATCGTTGGGATAGACCTAGTTGGCCCTCACATAACGTCGGCAGGTCACCGATGGATCCTGACAGCTGTTGACCAGCTCACACGTTACGCAGACACCGCTCCTCTACGCTCTAGTTGGCCTCAGACGTTGCCACCTTCTTTCTGGATGCCATTGTGCTGCGTCATAGTGCACCTCGTGTGCGCTTAAGTGACCGCGACAAGACTTTCATGTCAACAATGATTGAAGAAGTACTCGGAGCTTATGGGACAGTTCATAAAACGACATCAGCATATCACCCTCAAACGAATGGCTTAAGAGATCGAATTCATCGCACACTAACAGGTATGATATCAATGCATATCAGGCCAAACCAGGGCAACTGGGACAAACTTTTACCTTTTGTGACGTTTTCTCACAACACCTCTATCCAATCAACTACGGGGTATACACCTTTCTACCTAATTTACGTCCGTTCACCGACATTCACCATCGACGCCGTTTTCTTCAGTGCCCCAACTAACACGTCTGCCGTATACATGAACAGTTCGTCGAGACTTGAGGAATGCCGTGAACGTGCTCCCTTCAACACAGACGTCAATCAGCTAGATCGCAATCAACGTTATGACATCTCTCATCGTGACGTCTCCTTTCGTCCTGGAGAGGAAGTGCTCCTTTGGACGCCCATTCGTACACCCGGTTTGCGTGAGAAGTTTCAATCCCGCTTAATGAGAGCAGCATTCCGGGCAAGTTCGTAATCCATTACTTAAATACGCTTGGTGTGTCGTCTGTCGTCTTATCTCACGTCCGTGTCGTTTTCTTTTGTCGCGCAATATCATTTAAGCAATCCCTCTTCCTTGGGCCTACATTATTAGTGAACAAACATGCCCGGTGAACTATCGCGTTACTCCCGTAGAAGTTTCTTCGGACCATCGTTGTTGTGGTTTGGAGATCGTTCACGTTTCGCGGCTCAAACGATTCGTTCGGCGTTTCCCTGATCGCTAACGCGCGACTTGGCCGGCCGCTTGCGCGCGCGGGAAGATTAGTGTGAGCATATTCATGCTCCTCATATTGCGAAGACTTATACACCCGATGCACACATTGCCAGAAGTCATGCAGAGCAGACTTGCAAAACCTCATTTGGAGCTGCGCAGCTTTTTCACAAGGGAGATCCAACATTCAGCATTTACTACACGGAGACATTAGAACACTAGGAATTGCAATACAACCTAACCCTGAAACATAGAAAGCCATTGCGACATATGGCAGACGAAGTGGCCTGTTTCGAGTAGTGTAGAAGGGGCCGATCAGCCCATGTGAGAGCGGCGGAACTGAACATGCACCTGAGCCTGCATAAAACGGAAGATCCAAGACTGAGATGAAGATGTGCTTCAGTCAACAGTCTGGGAACCCACATTCCCTTCCCTCCTAATCCCCATCAGCGGCCTAGAACCGTGCCCTTCCTTAAAATAAAGGCTTTATTCGTTCATTCGTATTCTCATCTGTACATACTCACCATCACCGTTTTGCGGCCTGGTGGTGGGGCTCTCACTCGGGAGAATAAAGAAGAGATTGGCTGCCTAAACCTTGTCTTACACTATGTTTATCACGGCAATATCTGTGAAAGCCTATCGGACATTGAAAAAGCTCGGGGGGCCAGAAAAGCCTCAAAAGCTAGACGAGCTAAAGTACTGAGGGCGCATTACGCTCCAAACCAATGAGTTATCGATATATTTAAGTTTAATACCAGTTTCCAGCATTTTCCATAGAGCTGAGGCAATAAGCGGCTTCATGCGACTTTGAAACTTACCTTGACGACGCACATCGGGACCGTTTCGCAGCCGGGCTGCGAGACAGAGCAACGCAAGCGAGTTGCTAAGGAAGGGAACTTTAACGTTCACAAGTGAATGCGACATTGCAAAAGGCATGGCAAGCAAAAGAAGCCCAGAGTTTGAAGCCAGCTATGGTCAACCAGTCAACGCACTTGGCCGAAAACCGGATAGTGGGAAATTTGCAGAAGCGAAAAACAGACATACTTGTACGCCACGACAAGGAATGAAGACGCGACACTTGTCAGGATGCTTCTGGTTTGGACTTGCCCATGACCAGTAAGTCTGCAAGTTCGGCAAGTACCCCCGCCATCTTTGCTAGCGCTACGGACACTTAGCGAAAATGTGCAAGGCTAGGTCTAAGGGCACTATGAATGCAGTAAATGAAGACAGTGGTAATTAACTTGTGTTACCAATGCTTGTGTGCTGAACACGCAGGACATTACGAAATATGCCTTCGAATGGTAGAGAAGGACGTTCTCATGCAGGTAGACACAAGAGCGTCTGTTTGAATTGTGCCAGAAAGCCTGCAAAAGAGTTACTCGCCCAGCTTACCTTTAGAGCACTGCCATTTGAAGTCGTAAAAGTAGAGCAGTCCTCAGCTCGCAGTTACGAGAAAGCTCATCGTTCTACTGGAACACAAATGTCAGCACCAAGAGCTTCAATTAGTATTTGTTCAAACGCATGAGGTGAAGCGGTGGCGTAGAGGTAGAGCATTCGCCTCGCGTGCGAGAGGACCGTGGTTCGAATCCCGGTGCCGCGCAATTTTCCATCGGATTAAAAGAAAATTCCCATGTTGATAAAATTGCATAAACAGGCCTGGAGTGCGGCCTGATCCCGGTGGCCCGAACCGGTAACGCACTCCCTCACCAGAGGAGGATTGGCCATCCTGGTGCAGAACTTGGCCACAACACCCTATATGAATACAAAAATTACAATAAAGAAAGGCGACAGGCAGGGAGATACGATCTCTCTAATGCTATTCACAGCGTGTTTACAGGAGGTATTCAGAGCCCTGAATCGGGAAGAATTGAGAATAAGAGTTAATGGAGAATACCTTAGCAACTTGAGATTCGCTGATGATATTGCCCTGCTTAGTAACTCAGGGGACCAATTGCAATGCATGCTCACTGACCTGGAGAGGCAAAGCAGAAGGATGGGTCTAAAAATTAATCTGCCGAAAACTAAAGTAATGTTTAACAGTCTCGGAAAAGAACAGCAGTTTACGATAGGTAGCGAGGCACTGGAAGTGGTAAGGGAATACATCTACTTAGGACAGGTAGTGACCGTGGATCCGGATCAAGATACTGAAATAATCAGAAGTATAAGAATGAGCTGGGGGATGTGCGTTTGGCAGGCATTCTCAGATCATGAACAGCAGGTTGCCGTTATCCCTCAAGAGAAAAGTGTATAACAGTTGTGTCTTACACTGTGGCGGGTGGGACGAGGGTGTCGGGCGAAACAGGAGTGGCGTTCTTTTCCGGCGGATGCGAGGGTGCCTCGGTGTCCACCTCGCCTGCCGTTCCGTACAGAGTGGAGACAACCGCGGCGTCTGCTACGGTTTTGCCCACGTCTTGGGCGATGATGATAAAAACATTTTATTGCCAGGTAATGGGAAATTTGGAAGGCGCCCCTAGTCTGGGGCTCCTATGACGTCTTCGACGATGACCCCTGCCTGTTGGATCATTGCCTGGCGAACCTCGGAAGTACCGCCACGAAGCACGCCTTGTCACTGCCTTGTCCTGTTTAGGCCTTTGAACAGGCCCAAACAGGAAGTGGATTGTGAAATATACACATGAGCATGGTAAAAACAGGAAAAAAGGAAAAAACAAGAAATATCGAGAGCAAAAAGAAACTGCCATAAAACAGCACTGGTATTCAACACAAGACACTTTCTTTGTTTGTCATGAATCAAGGAATAACAAAAGGTGCTCAAAACAATTGCAATATTAGCCGTATAACATTTTTGTAGTTATCGTGGATCTATAAAACACCACTATTCAGCACATTGCAACATGTACATTTGAAATCATAAGGCAGTATGCAATCACACGTGCACTAGTGTCCAGTCACTCAACCAACGCATTACCTTTGAACTACGCACTCACATACTTTCGTGAACAACCAAAATATGCCTCCAATTTTGCGACAAAGCCATCCAGAGAATCTGATTCTACAATTTCCTTTGGCAACGAATTCCAAATTTCAATTGCCCATGGGAAATACGAATATCTAAACGGGTCGCACTGTGTCGGATACTGCCTGATGTGTTTATTATGACAGGTTCTATTGGAGCGTCGTTGTGGAGGCTGCACGTAATCTCGCTTATCTATATTAATGTTGTTAATACATAGCATAAAAATAAATTCCATGACAACCACACAACGCCGACAAACAAGGGTAGGCAATGCTGCCTGGCTTCTGAGAGCACTTACGCTTTCGTGCCGCGAATACTTATGGTATATAAATCGCAACGCTTTATTTTGAATACTTTCTCATTTATGTGAGAGTCCTTTCTGGTGCGGGTTCCACACTACGCTACCATACTCAAGAATTGGTCTTACTAAAGTTTTATATGCTGTTAGTTTCACATAGGATGGTGCTGCAGTTAATTTTCTTCGCAAGAAACCGAGTGTTCGGAAGGTCTTCGTACATGTATTATCAATATAGGTATTCCATTTTAACGCGCTTGCAAAGGTTACGCCTAAATATTTTATTGTGTCAGTTTGTAATAAATCGTTGCCCATTAATGTATAATTGAACCTAAAGATCGACTTTCTATGAGTTATGGTCATATACTGTGTTTTCTTAAGATTAATTTCCATTCCCCACATGTCACACCAGCGGGCTATATTGCTTAGTGTGGTATTTAGTCTAAGCTGGTCCCCGATTCCTTGCACGCTAGTGTAGATTACCAAGCCATCCGCGAAGAGCCGCAATTTTACTCCATTTTCTGCACAATCAGCGATGTCGATAACGTATATGAGAAATAATAATGGCCCCAATACGGCTCCCTGTGGTACCCCTGAATAAACTTCGAGTTGGTCCGAGTCATAATTATCTATGGTAACATATTGAGTTCGGTTCGACAGATAGGCTGCTATCCATTCTACTACATTGTGTTCAATTCCGATAGACTTTATTGGCACGTGTACTTATCTTTATCGGGCGACCACGTTTCGCCACCTAACAAATGTAATCGCACAGCGCGGGACGCGCCTGCATGTATCGGAAGTTTCTGGAAAGTTATAGATACTTCTACCCGGCTATCTGTTGTCGCCGAACGTTGTGTTATCTGATTTCATCGTGTGATGCGAATGGTGTAGAACTTTGTGGAAGGTACGCGGGTCCGAACGATTAGTCTGGAACATTTGACGACTGCTGTATAAAAGCCGACGCGCTTGGCTCGCTGATCAGATTTTACGACGATCGCCAACTGTGTTCGCCGCTCTCGTTGTGCTTTAAGTGTAGCCTGTTTTGTGGGCACAGGTTCGCCCAATAAAAGCTAGTTTTTGCCTTTCACAGTTTTGCTACTGTGTTCGTTGACGTCACGACCACGTCACATCTGGTGGAGGTGCTTTGCGTTCATCTACCGGACGCCCCCACAAAGCCGTGACCCAAGCCCGCACTCGGAAGACACCAACGTCGCCAAGAACCAGCGAGGTAGCCGCAGGCTGCAAGGACTGCCCCCGGAGCACGGACTTTTGCCTGATACGACTAGGAAGATGGCCACCAAGTCCACCCCAATGGCAGCCCCAGCGTCACCCGTCGTGCTGCAGCAGCCCAGGGAGCCCCCGACGTTCCGCGGTTCAACTTTCGAAGACCCGGAAAGCTGGCTTGAGACGTACGAGAGAGTCGCTACCTTTAACAACTGGAACAGCGACGACACACTGCGATATGTCTTCTTCGCTTTGGAAGACGCGGCCAGGACGTGGTTTGAGAACCGAGAAGCCACCTTAACGACCTGGGAACTTTTCCGAAGCGGCTTCCTGCAGACATTCGCAAGCGTCGTACGCCGAGAACGAGCCCAAGCGCTATTAGAAACCCGGGTGCAGCTACCTAATGAGACGACCGCGATCTACACGGAAGAAATGAGCCGTCTCTTCCGCCACGCCGACCCTGAAATGCCCGAGGAGAAGAAAGTCCGCCTGCTGATGCGTGGTGTGAAGGAGGAACTTTTTGCCGGAATGGTACGAAGCCCACCGAAGACCGTCGACGAGTTTCTTCGCGAGGCCACCAGCATCGAGAAGACACTCGAGATGCAAAACCGGCAATTCGACCGCCGCAAAAACTCGACAAACTACGCCGGAGTTCAATCACTGGCCACTGACGACCTGCGCGAGACTATCCGAGCGGTCGTGCGGGAGGAGCTACAAAAGCTGTTCCCACCATCACAGCCTCAAGTGGCTTCGATTGCCGACGCCGTGCGTGAGGAGCTCCAACAACAACTTGGAGTAGCCCCTGTATCGCCCCAGCCTGAGCCGCAAGCGATGACCTACGCCGCCGTCGCACGCCGTCAAGGTCCCCCTCCGCGACCGCGCCAGGGCCCTGTCACGCCGCAGTTCCGTCGTCCGCCGCCGCCAGCGCCAGCACGACCACCCGTCGCCCAGCGCACCTACGCGAGGAAGACGGACATTTGGCGCGCTCCTGACCACCGCCCGCTCTGCTACCACTGCGGAGAAGAGGGGCACATCTACCGCCGATGCCCATACCGCGACTTGGGACTGAGAGGGTTCGCCGTCAACGCGCCGCGTCCACAGCTTGGAGAGCGCCCACGTGACATCGCCGACTACCTCGCCGCTACTCAGTGGAGCCCTCGACGGCCGTCCCGTTCGCCATCACCAGGCCGCTACCTGTCGCCGCAGCGCCGACCATACACTGGCCCAGTCCGGGGCCTGTCAGCGAGCCCATATCCGGAAAACTAAAAGCAGCAACCGATGGAGGTGCGGTTGCTGTTCGTCGAACTGACGAAGATCCTCCGCCGCCGACGAAGACACCGACGAAACTACCTCGATGACATAACGACACACCGCCGTCCCGACGAAATCAGGAAGCCAAGACTACACCGACGAAAGAAGACTTGACGTCGCGACGTACCAGCTTCAGTTCAACACGACGCAGCCGTGATCCGACGCCAAGACCCAACTGCAACGCAAGACAAAGAACCACCGACCTCGACGTGCTTCTAGACGGCCAGGCAGTCACCGCCTTAGTCGACACAGGCGCCGATTACTCAGTCATGAGTGCACACATCGCCGTCCAGTTGAAGAAGGTTAAGACTGCATGAGAAGGCCCTCAAATTCGGACCGCTGGAGGACACCTGATTACGCCTACAGGAATGTGCACGGCAAGAATTACCATCCACGACGGGACTTACCCTGTCACCTTCGTTATCCTCCAACAGTGTTCACGAGACGTCATTCTCGGCATGGACTTCATCAACCAACACGGCGCAGTCATCGACCTGAAGTCGAAGTAAATAATGCTGTCGGAAGATCATGCGATACCGCCGGAGAGCCCTCGTAGTCACCACGCCTTGAGTGTGCTCGAACATCACGTGAGCATCCCGCCTCGCTCCAGCATTTTTATTTCGGTCGGCACCGAAACACCCACTGACGTAGAAGGCGTCATCGAAGGCGACCAACGTCTACTGCTAGACCGTGAAATTTGCGTCGCAAGAGGGATCGCTCGACTGCACGGAGGACACACGAAAGTGTTGCTGACAAACTTCAGCCAGGAGTTCAAGCACATCAACAAGGGCACGACGATCGCATACATCGAGGAAATTCTGGAAGACAGCAATGCGTTTGTCCTCTCTGGTTCTGCCGCATCTACCCCGACGACCGTAGTTCCCGAGCCAGACTTCGACATGAATCCAAGTCTCCCCACGATTAAGCAACAACAGCTCAGAAGTATACTTCGACAATACAAAGAGTACTTTTCGACGTCATCAAGGATTCCACGAACCCCAGTCGCAAAGCATTGCATAATAACCGAAGAGGGCGCTCGACCTCTCCGCCAGAGCTCATACCGAGTTTCGACGCGAGAACGTGAAGCTATAAGGCACCAAGTCGACGAAATGTTGCGCGACGACATCATCCAGCCGTCCAAAAGCCCGTGGGCATCTCCTGTAGTCTTGGTGAAAAAAAAGGACGGAACCCTGCGTTTCTGCGTCGATTATCGTCGTCTGAACAAGATCACGAAGAAGGACGTCTACCCCCTCCCACGGATAGACGACGCACTGGATCGGCTCTGCAACGCTAAATACTTCTCGTCAATGGACCTCAAGTCTGGCTATTGGCAAATAGAAGTCGACGAAAGAGATCGCGAAAAGGCCGCCTTCATCACCCAAGACGGCCTCTACGAGTTCAAGGTTATGACATTTGGACTGTGCTCGGGGCCTGCAACGTTCCAGCCCGTGAGGGACACAGTTTTAGCAGGATTGAAGTGGCAGACCTGTCTCGTTTACTTGGATGACATCGTCGTCTTCGCCGGAAATTTGGACGATCACCTGAGGCGGCTTGCGACAGTACTAGAGGCCATCAAGTCATCAGGGCTCACTCTGAAGCCGGAAAAGTGTCGATTCGCTTACGATGAGCTTTTGTTCCTAGGCCACGTCATCAGCAAATCAGGAGTACGCCCGACCCGCAGAAGACAGCTGCCATCGCAAAATTCCCGCAGCCAACCGACAAGAAGGCAGTGCGCAGATTCCTTGGCATGTGTGCCTACTATAGGCGCTTTGTCAAGGACTTTTCAGGCATCGCGGAGCCGCTAACACATCTAACCAAATGTGATGTCGAGTTCAAGTGGGAAACGCCGCAGGCCAAGGCATTTCAAGAACTCAAACGACGGATGCAGTCGCCGCCGGTACTTGAGCACGTCGACGAGTACGCCGATACCGAAATCCACACTGACGCCAGTAACCTAGCCCTCGGTGCCGTCCTAGTCCAGAGGAAAGAAGGACTTGAACGGGTGATATCGTATGCTAGCCGGTCGCTGTCAAAAGCGGAAAGCAATTATTTTACGACTGAAAAGGAATGCCTCGCCATCATTTGGGCTACAGCTAAATTCCGCCCTTACCTCTATGGCAGGCCATTCAAAGTCGTCAGCGACCACCATGCGTTGTGTTGGCTGGCTAACTAAAGGACCCTTCAGGACGGCTGGCGCGGTGGAGCCTCAGACTACAAGAATACGACGTCACGGTAATATACAAGTCCGGAAGAAAACACTCCGACGCCGACTGCTTATCACGCACCCCCATCGATCCCCCACCGCAAGACGACGAGGACGACGACGCCTTCCTTGGGATAATAAGCGCGGAAGACTTCACTAAACAGCAACGAGCAGACCCGGAGCTAAAAGGCCTCGTCGAGTATTTCGAAGGGAACACCGACGTTGTCCCTAGGGCATTTAAGCGCGGGTTGTCTTCGTTCACGCTACAAAACAACCTGCTCGTGAAGAAGAACTTCTCACCAGTCCGCGCCAGCTACCTTCTTGTTGTACCGTCAGCGCTGCGTCCTGAAATACTGCACGCCCTACACGACGATCCAACCGCAGGGCACCTCGGCTTCTCCCGGACGCTGTCGCGAATACAGGAAAGGTATTACTGGCCGCGTCTGACCGCCGACGTGGCCCGTTACGTCAAGACATGCCGAGACTGTCAACGACGCAAGACACCACCGACAAGGCCAGCAGGATTACTACAGCCGATCGAACCTCCTCGCCGACCATTCCAGCAGATTGGGATGGATTTGTTGGGGCCCTTTCCGATGTCAACATCCGGGAATAAGTGGATCGTCGTGGCGACGGACTATCTCACCCGCTTTGCTGAAACTAAAGCTCAACCAAAAGGCAGCGCAGCCGAAGTGGCGAAATTTTTCGTCGAGAACATCCTGCTGCGACATGGTGCTCCAGAAGTCCTCATCACCGACAGAGGAACGGCTTTTACAGCAGAGGTCACCCAGGCCATTCTGCAGTACAGCCAGACAAGCCACAGGAGGACAACTGCCTACCATCCGCAGACGAATGGTCTCACGGAGCGCCTGAACAAGACCCTCGCCGACATGCTAGCAACGTATGTCGACGTCGAGCACAAGACGTGGGACGCGGTCCTGCCGTATGTAACCTTCGCTTACAACACGGCGGTGCAAGAAACAACACAGATCACGCCGTTTAAGCTGGTTTACGGCAGGAACCCGAGGACGACGCTCGACGCCATGCTGCCCCACGTCACTGACGAAGAGAATGTTGACGTCGCTAGCTATCTCCAGCGCGCCGAAGAGGCCCGACAGCTCGCCCGCCTGCGGATCAAGAACCAACAGAGGACCGACAGCCGACACTAAAACCTCCGACGACGCTTCGCCGAGTACCAGCCCGGCGACCGATTTTGGGTTTGGACACCGATACGCCGACGAGGACTGAGTGAAAAACTATTGCGCCGCTATTTCGGACCCTACAAGGTCATTCCACGTATTGGCGCACTGGACTATGAGGTCGTGCCAGACGGAATTTCGCATTCACAGCGGCGCCGCGCACGATCTGAAGTGGTCCACGTGGTGCGTCTTAAACCGTTTTACGGACGCTGACGAAGTTCCTTATTTTGTTGTTTTCTTTGCTACGGGTGTTTTTCTTATTTCGTTTGTATGCAGCATCGGGTCGATGCTTTTTTAAGAGGGGGGTATTGACACGTGTACTTATCTTTATCGGGCGACCACGTTTCGCCACCTAACAAATGTAATCGCACAGCGCGGGACGCGCCTGCATGTATCCGAAGTTTCTGGAAAGTTATAGATACTTCTACCCGGCTATCTGTTGTCGCCGAACGTTGTGTTATCTGATTTCATCGTGTGACGCGAATGGTGTAGAACTTTGTGGAAGGTACGCGGGTCCGAACGATTAGTCTGGAACATTCGACGACTGCTGTATAAAAGCCGACGCGCTTGACTCGCTGATCAGATTTTACGACGATCGCCGACTGTGTTCGCCGCTCTCGTGCTTTAAGTGTAGCCTGTTTTGTGGGCACAGGTTCACCCAATAAAAGCTAGTTTTTGCCTTTCACAGTTTTGCTACTGTGTTGTTTGACGTCACGACCACGTGACGTCAATTTTCTCGATTAGTTTACAGTGCACGACGCGATCATAAGCCTTCGAAAAATCAATAAAAATAGCATCAGCTTGGAATTTGGAGTTAGTTATTGATGCGAAGTCATGTGTAATTTCATATAATTGTATTATAGTGGGCAAGCCTTTTCTAAAACCGTGTTGCTTAGGATATAATGTTATTTTCTTCTAAGTATGTCATGACGGCTTTACTTACTATGTGTTCCATTAATTTACAACAGCAACTGGTTAGTGATATTGGTTTATATGTTTCGACGTGTAATTTATTGCCTTCTTCACGAATGGAGGTTACTTTGGCACATAGCCAATCCTTGGCAAGAGAGGCTGTACTCAGCGATTCAGAAAATATAATCTGCAAAAATGGAGACAGCTGCTGCGCCTATCGTTTCAAAAATATATTTGATATATTATCAGGCCCCGGCGCCTTCTTAGTGTCTATTTCCTGTTAATTCGGACGGACATGAAAGAATGCCGTAGGCGGTTTTTGGATTACCACGACATGTCAAGAAAGCCCTACACGCCGCTTGCCAGTTGGTTATTGTGTAATATGCTTCACCCAGGAGGCTCAGTATGGGTTGGATGGCAAGGGTAACCGCCAGGATCTCTCCCGAGTCAGTAGCTGAACGGGGAGTGAGGATAAAGGCAGCGCTCACGGTCTGCGTTGACTACCACAGTTGGGCGCGACATCGCTGTCGGCATGAGCTTACCTCGTCTTTTTGTACAGGTGCTTTTCGGAGCCCTACTGATTCCGTGGCCCGGCGGTGGTTTCTTCGATGTGGCTGGCAACCTGCCACCGCCTTCAGTTTCTACGTGGCAAACGGACGCGTGCTTCGCCACACAATCATCGCCTTTCCCGGATATCAACGAGCAGCCGCCCACTTTGGATACATTCACTCATCTGGCCTGGCAACCGCCTATGTCAACTGATACAAGACGGGCGGATGCACTACTTAAGCTGCACTTCGACGGACTACTGCCGGGGCGCGACATCGCTGTCGGCATGAGCTTACCTCGTCTTTTTGCACAGGTGCTTTTCGGAGCCCTACTGATTCCGTGGCCCGGCGGTGGTTTCTTCGATGTGGCTGGGAACCTGCCACCGCCTTCAGTTTCTACGTGGCACACGGACGCGTGCTTCGCCGCACAATCATCGCCTTTCCCGGATATCAACGAGCAGCCGCCCACTTTGGATACATTCACTCATCTGGCCTGGCAACCGCCTATGTCAACTGATACAAGAGGGGGCGAAGGCACTACTTAAGCTGCACTTCGACGGACTACTGCCGGGGCGCGACATCGCTGTCGGCATGAGCTTACCTCGTCTTTTCGCACAGGTTAGTTACCGAACCCCTGCATCTTGTTACCGGTGTTCTGACCGATGTGTGATTGCGGTGTCGTGCCCCGACAGTCTATTGGAGTACGTGAGAAAATATATCAGTTTACGCGCTTTTGCCTACCGTGCTTTCTCTGGATTACATTTACTTCTCTCCGGGTGGTAACCGGAGAGAAGTAAAGATCTAAAGGTGGTAACCGAAATAACATAGCTAAAGGTCAAGCATCGTGCAGAACCTAAAACCTTGCGTACTGGCGCGGAACATAACACTTCTTGTTATCTTACACTTGATCTTCTGTTAGTTAACTGCCGAAGCTTGAAAAATAAGGCCGATGAGTTTGCAGCTTTACTTTCCGCTGTTCAACCGCACATAGTGATGGGAACTGAATCCTGGCTTCATGAATCCATCGCCAATAACGAGGTATTTCCGTGTGGTTATGATGTTTGCCGGTGTGACAGAAACACACATGGTGGCGGCGTTTGCGGAGTGCCTTCACAGTACTGAACTCCCTACTTCTTTCAATCACTCTGAATCCATACGGTGCAGGGTTACAATGAGCAATGGCAATTACCTTGCTGTTGGGTCTTTTTACCGGTATCCTAGTTCTTGTAATCCAGAATCATTTACTGAGCTATCAAACTTTTTAACAACCGTAAATACTGAGTATATACTTGGGGGTGATTTTAACATGCCCGCTGTTGACTGGAAAGATGGCAAACCTATGTTCTCCGACTCGACTGCCCTATCTCTTGCCTTTTCAGAGTTTATTATAACTAATGACCTAACCCAATTCGTCTCCGAATGCACGCGACGAGACCATTTTTCTGCCAGCACTTTAGATTTGTTTTTTGCTAGCTCTGAGTGGTTTATCCAAAATGTAGCTGTCATCCCTGGTATCAGTGATCACGATTGCGTTGTTGCCACGTCTAGTGCCGCTTCAGTTAGAGCAACCCATAAATATCCTAGAAAAGCTTTTTTCTACGACCGAGGGGATTACATGTCTTTATCACGAGAGCTTTCAAATTTCTTCCCTATTTTTTTATGAGGTCAGCCAGACAGTGGACATAGATGAAGCTTGGATTCTTTTTAGAGATAAATTAAAGGCCTTAATTGAAAAATACATACCTTCCAAGCTTTTGACAACTAGACGCCGGAAAGATAAACCGTGGGTAGATAAGAAAATTCGCTCGCTAATTAACAAAAAACGCCGCCTGTATGCTTCGTATTTGAAGACTCGCAATCAATCTGTTTTCCATGAAATGCGTCACGTGAACTACAGTATTAAGCAAGAAATAAAGGTGAATAAACAAACTTATATTTCATCGCTTGACGCAAAGTTAAGGGATAATCCTAAAGAATTTTGGAAATTCGTTAAGATAAATGGTAAAGTGGACACAACAGTCCCTATTTTATCAGTTGGCGAGAAAACAGTGCTTGATTATTATGAGAAGGCTTGCTGTCTGAATTCCTATTTTAAAAGTGATTTTCTGAGACGTACACTGGTGAACCGCCTGAAATACAAGAAATAGTCTATGAGAATATGCCTATCGTCACTGTCACATATAACGGTGTTCTGAACCTTATTTCCAATCTGAACAACAAATCAGCTGGCGGTCCTGATGGTATTCCGTCGCAGGTATTGAAATCCTGCTCTCAAGAAATCGCGCATTTTTTAGTCACTCTGTTTAATAAATTATTAAATACCATTTCATTACCTGCAGAGTGGAAGGTAGCGCATGTCGTTCCCATACATAAAAACGGTCCCAAAAATGCACTAGAAAACTACAGGCCTATTTCTCTAACATGTGTATGTTCCAAAACAATAGAACTGATCATATACAGTGCTGTGATGAAACACCTTCAAAGCAATAATTTCTTTTCGGATTTTCAACATGGATTCAGGCCCGGCTTGTCATGTACGACTCAACTGGTAGAGTTCGCTCACGATCTCTTTTACTCTTTTGACCTTGGATTTCAGGTAGACTGTATATTTTTGGATCTCCGGAAAGCTTTTGAGACCGTTTCTCATGCATTGCTTTTACATAAATTATCTTGTCTCGGTATACACCCTGCAATAGTAGATTGGATTGAAAATTACCTGTCTGGACGAACACAACATGTTTTAATAAACGGCACTAAATCAACACCTGTCACCGTAATCTCTGGCCTGCCCCAAGGGACTGTTTTGGGGCCTTTGTTATTTTTAGTCTTTATAAATGACATTGTCCATAATCTAGAATGCAAAGTGAGGCTATATGCTGATGATTGTGCCATATACAAGAATGTAGAAAATGATTGTGATGTTAGTAGTTTGCAGAATGATCTAAACAAAATTCATGCTTGGTGCATTAAGTGGGGCATGTCTTTGAACAATGCTAAATGCCAACTTGTGTCATTCACCCGTAAACGCTTTCCTGTGAGATCAGTGTACAAATTGGACGGACCACTTCTTGAAAAGGTCCAGCACTACAAATACCTCGGGGTCTATTTTTCAGAAAATTTGACATGGAACAGACATATTGAATACTTAACCTTAAAATCATCTCGTATACTAAACCTTGTTAGACGTAATTTTTATAACGCCCCCCAGAAAGTAAAAGAACTGCTTTACATAATAAATGTTCGTCCTGTACTCGAATACGCTTGCCAGGTATGGGACCCTCAAAGCTCTAAACTTATAGAAAAGCTCGAACGCGTCCAAAACCGCGCTGCAGGATTTGTTTCTGGTAATTATAACTTCCGTAGCAGTATTACATTACTTAAATAGGAGGTTGGTTGGAAAACACTAGCACACCGCCGATTAACTGCGAAATTAGAACTTTCTTTCCGAATCTACTTTGATCTCAGAGGAATAAACAAGAACTTGTACATTTCCCCTCCCCACTTCGTCTCTAAACGATGTGATCACGAGCTAAAAGTCCTTGAAATGCGCTGTCGTACTGATGTCTACCGTAATTCATTTTTTCCGCATGTTTCCGCACACTGGAATAGGCTTCCCAGGAGCATTGGTGAATGTAAAACGTGTTCAGAGTTTCTGTCTTTATTGTCACGCAGTCTGTCGTAGTATATTATCCCTTTTCTTTATATCATTTGGCTGGCATTGCACTTCATGCGATAGTGTACCCTTTCCATTTCTGTCTTGCAAATTTGCACCGCATTTCACTGAAGACCGTTTTGCCGTCGAGATGACTCATCGATGTTATGTATTTTGTTACTTTTACCACCTGTGCTCTGCTGTATCAAGTTTTTGTCACATGTTCATTTTTCTTCAATTTGTCCCCCCCCCCCCTGCAATAATGCCCTTGTGGGGCTGCAGGTACTTGTATAAATAAAAAATAAATAAATGTATGTCCTTGTGCCAAACAAGCCGTGTAGAGGACTATGTTCTCCTTCAGTTCGCCAAGAGCCAAGTATGTCACGCGTGGACCGCTCGCGATGCATGTTACACGGTATGGGATGTACCCGGAGCATCCTTGTGATCCTGGCTGGTACTGAGATCCCTTGCACATCCGGGGACGCGGGTGACAGTGGGTGGCCCATGCGAGTGAGCTGCTGTCTACCCATTGGAGTGAGGAGAAGACGTTGGCGCTGGTTGATCCACTGGACCTCAAGCAGTACGTCGAGGGTATTGTTTACCCCGAGCGATAAAAGACGCTGACTCAAGCTATAGTATTGAACCCCGAGTGCGACTTTGGTGGCTCTGCGTATGAGCGTATCCAGGTGGTCACGTTGTGCCCGCATTAGTCGGTGAAAAGGGAGACGATTATTGAAGCGGCCAAGAATGCATGCCTCTACTAATTGGAGCATGTCCTTTTTATACACCCAAGAACAATAATAAGGTTTGTAGTCAAATATCAACAAAAGATATACACGTACACAAAGCCAAGTCACACCCTTCCCGACAAAGGCAACAACACTTGGATTAACACGATAAATTTAGAAATTGAAGTTCGTTATCATTAATATGAACCGAAGGTTCACTCACACATGTATGCGCGCCCAACTTTTTCATGTGGAACGCTTCGCTAATTTCTCTTTCCAATTTACTGCGCTCTCTCCCCACTATCGATTCCCCGCAGGGGCGTCTGCGTCAGCAGGCGTTTGGTGTGTTGCGACACCACGTACCCGAGCACACGAGGGTTGGACCCTCCCGCGTGTAGCCGTGCGCGGCTTAGCCGTGTCTGGGGAAAAGGGGATCCTGGGGGTTGAGCCGAAGCTGGGTGTTTGGACCTTTAAGGCCCCCCGGCGGAGGCAACACACCTCTTCGGCCTCGGCTTCACATAGACGGCACCCCCGGACTGACCCACCCGGGGGAAATCGGCAGTCGCCTTTTCCTGTCCTCCTCTCCAATCTTCGTCTTTCTCTCTCGCCTTTTTCATCTTTCCTGTCTTCTCTTCACTTCTGCTAACTTCCTAGTCTCCCGGCGGCAAGGGTTAACCTTGTGTAGCTAGCCAGCCTTGGTTATGCTGTATTTGGTTATAGCAGCCATGTACGGCTGGCGTTGGCAGGGTTCCTCTAGCAGAAACTCCTGTCACGTCCCCCTGTTGGGCTCCATGGTGGGTGGTCGGCATCGCGGCCGAAAACCCTACTGTACTCATGGAAAACGCTTTTCCTAAACTCCCTGATCGCCCTCACAAACGAGGGCGCACCGAAGATCTCTTTCAGTTTTTCGGACGACAAGTCCAGAACTTTCCTAGATATCATGTAATCCACTCAGAAAACCCAGACAAACTAGTGCGTAACATTTCACCGTTCCTTGTTTCGAAGTCTTTAACTGAAGTTTTTGGAACAGGATATAAGGCGTCGAGAATGCCAAGTGGTGATCTTCTCTTGGAGCTCCACGATAAGAATCAGTACGAGAAACTGCCGAATCTTGTCTCATTTGGGGAGACCCAAATAACAGTTACTCCGCACCGAACCATGAACACCACACGCGGCGTTGTCTCGGACGATGACATGCTAGAGCTCACTGAAGCTGAACTCTTGCAGGGTTTCAGTGAACAGAATGTCATAAATGTAAAGCGAATTAAGATCAGGCGAGACGGTAAAGAGATCAATACGAAACACCTGATACTCACTTTCGGTTCAAGTGTCCTCCCCGAGTCCGTCGAGGCCGGTTATATCAAACTTCGTGTTAGGCCATACGTGCCCAATCCTCTCAGATGCTTTAAGTGCCAAAGGTTCGGCCACAGTTCACAGAACTGTCGAGGCCGGCTGACATGTGCCAAGTGCAGTGACAAAGAACATTCCTCCGAAACGTGCCAGAACACTCCACATTGTGTCAACTGTGAGGGCGAGCATGCCGCATACTCGCGGTCCTGCCCGTCCTGGAAAAGAGAAAAAGAGATTGTCACAATCAAAGTCAAAGAAAATATATCTTTCAAGGAGGCACGTAGGCGGGTGTCATACCTGTCTAAGAGCAGCTTTGCCGATGTGGCGCGTAAGGGGGCAGCGTCACAACGGCCTCCGGCGGCTGTCCGACCCACAGGCAGTGAGTCGGCAGTTACGCCATCTGCCCCCGCGGCGGTTGCAGCTAGCGCTGCTCCGTCAACCGAGGAGAAGGGACCATCCACCCCGAAGGTGGGTGCAGCCGAGGCTGCCCCAACCTCCGAGGCCCCTTCCAGCGCTGGCAACGGCCAGCGCAGCCAAATCGCTCAGGGAGCCCCATCGACCTCCGGGCTGGTGGGCGCAGGGGTCTTGCCCTCCAAGGCGGGACTCCCTCTGAAAACCTCTCGCTCGCAAGAGCGCTTGTCCGGCGCCTCACACGAGGCAATGGACACTACACCTGTCCCCAAGGCGCACCAAACGCCTAAGGAGCGTCGAGAATCGCTCGAACGCTTCAGAAAGAACAAAACACCTATTACAGGGCCTCGAAAGGGCTCTGTAATATAAGGCATCCACTCCGTTTCCGTAAACACAGCACCAATTTACCTTAAACATGGATACACAAATAATTCAATGGAACATCAGAGGTCTCCTTAGAAACCTTGATGATTTGCAAGAACTCATCCACAAACATAATCCAAAAGTGCTGTGTTTACAGGAAACACACTTAAAATCTAAACACACCAACTTTCTCCGTACTTATGTTACTTTTCGCAAAGATCGCGATGATGCCGTCGCATCATCGGGTGGTGTTGCGATTCTTACTCATAGAAGTATTGCGTGTCAACCTTTACAGCTACAAACGCCCCTTGAAGCAGTGGCGGTTCGAGTTGTCCTACTAAACAAACTCATCACCATTTGCTCCCTTTACATACCCCCGCATTACCAACTGAACAAACATGAATTTCACTCCTTGATCGATCAATTGCCAGAACCTTATGCTGTTCTTGGCGATTTCAATGCGCACAGCTCCCTGTGGGGCGACTCTCGTATAGATGCGCGAGGTCGCCTTATTGAACAGTTCCTTTTTTCTTCCGGAGCGTGCCTTCTTAACAAGAAAGAACCCACGTATTACTCTCTTGCAAACCGATCCTTTTCGTCAATAGATCTTAGTATAGTCTCCCCGTCTGTACTGCCTGAACTTGAATGGGAAGTTACCGACAACCCTTACGGTAGCGACCACTTCCCTATACTGCTAAGATCATATAAAGAAAACGAATATCCACCACACGCTCCTAGGTGGAATATTGACACAGCAGACTGGGAGAGGTTCCGAAACTTAACTAGTATACCATGGGACGACATGTCTTCTTTAGAAATCGATGCTGCTGTGGAGTACTTCGCAGCCTTTATAATAGATGCCGCATCTAAATGCATACGTGAATTAAGTGGCTCGGCATGCAAACGGCATGTCCCGTGGTGGAACAGTGAATGCAGAATCGCACGTAGGAATCAGAACAAAGCGTGGGAGATGCTACGCGCTTCGCCCACTGCAGAAAATCTTGTCAACTTTAAAAAAGTAAAATCCAAAGGTAGGAGAACCCGCCGACAGGCCAGAAGAGAAAGCTGGCAAAAGTATCTATCGAGTATTAACTCGTTTAGGGATGAGGCCAAAGCCTGGAACAGAGTTAATAGGATTAGAGGTAGGCAAACATACTCAGTCCCCCTGGTAAATACACAGGGCGATACACTGCAAGATCAGGCCAACTCACTTGGGGAGCACTTTGAGAGTGTATCAAGCTCAAATCATTATTCGCAATCCTTCCTAAAATATAAACAAATAGAAGAATGCAAGCCACTCATCAATAAATGCCGACAGAATGAACCGTACAATTGCCCTTTTAGTGCTGCCGAGTTGAAAGCTGCCTTGAGCGCATGCAAGAGTTCCGCACCAGGATCTGATAGAATCATGTATGAAATGCTCAAAAACTTACACAATGACACGCAACTTACACTACTCACACTTTTCAACACCATCTGGGATGCAGGGTACCTTCCAACCGCGTGGAAGGAAGCCATTGTAGTCCCTCTTTTGAAACAAGGCAAAGACCCTTCCTCAGTGGCAAGTTACCGCCCGATAGCCCTCACAAGTTGCATTTGTAAGGTGTTCGAAAAAATGATAAATCGGCGACTCATTCATTTCCTTGAACAGAGCAAAATGCTTGATCCTTATCAGTGCGGCTTCCGAGAAGGGCGCTCCACAACCGATCATCTCGTGCGTGTTGAAGGGAATATCCGGGACGCATTTATACATAAACAGTTCTTCCTATCGGTATTTCTCGATATGGAAAAGGCGTATGACACAACGTGGCGTTACGGAATCTTAAGAGACCTGTCAGAAATGGGCATCCACGGTAATATGTTTAATATAATAAAAAGCTATCTGTCAAATCGTACCTTCCGGGTAAAAGTCTGCAATGCACTCTCACGTCCTTTTACGCAAGAAACGGGTGTACCCCAAGGAGGCGTGCTCAGCTGCACGCTATTTATCGTGAAGATGAACACGCTTCGTGCTTCACTACCGCCCGCCATCTTTTACTCTGTTTACGTGGACGACATTCAAATAGCTTTCAAATCTTGTAACCTCGCAGTCTGCGAGAGACAGGTACAGCATGGCCTGAACAAAGTGTCAATGTGGGCAGACAAGAATGGGTTTAAGATCAATCCTAACAAAAGCTCTTGTGTTCTTTTTACAAGAAAGAGAGGACTTATCCCAGATCCTTGCATAGAACTGCGTGGACAACAGATACCTGTAAACAAAGAACACAAATTTCTAGGTGTCATACTTGACTACAGACTCACTTTCGTCCCCCACATTAAACATCTTAAAGAAAAATGTCTGAAAACAATGAACATAATGAAACTCCTGTCCCAGACTACGTGGGGTAGTGACAGGAAGTGTTTAATGAATCTATATAAAAGCCTCATTCGATCGCGACTAGACTATGGTGCCGTGATTTATCACTCTGCCGCCCCGAGCGCACTAAAGATGCTAGACCCAGTGCACCATCTAGGAATCCGACTGGCCACTGGCGCTTTCAGAACGAGTCCCATACAAAGTTTATATGTAGAATCAAATGAGTGGTCACTTCATCTGCAGAGAACTTACATCAGCCACACATATTTTCTGAAAGTCCACTCAAATCCTCAGCATCCCTGTTTTAATACCATTAATGACATGACATATGCTACACTCTTTCGCAATCGTCCCTCTGTAAGACAGCCTTTCTCGCTGCGTGTGAGGGAGCTTAGTGAAGAAATGCACGTTCCACTCCTCGAGCTTCGCCTAATGCATCCAGCCAAGCTGCTACCTCCTTGGGAGTGGCAGCTCATACAATGTGATATATCTTTCGTGAAAGTCACAAAGCATGCTCCAGAGATTGAAATCCTAATGCATTTCCGGGAACTCCAGCACAAATACTCCTGCACGGAGTTCTACACAGACGCATCAAAGTCACACGATGGGGTGTCCTATGCAGCCGTCGGTCCATCCTTCTCGGAATCCGACGTACTGCATCCGGAAACTAGCATCTTTACGGCTGAGGCCTACGCACTCCTGTCGGCCGTAAAACATATAAATAAATCACAACTCCCGAAATCAGTTATATATACGGACTCCCTCAGTGTTGTGAAGGCCTTGATGTCTTTCCGTAATCACAAAAATCCAGTATTTAATGAACTCTACTCCGCACTGTGCAAATCATATATATCTAACCAACATGTGATCATATGCCGGGTGCCTGGACATAGGGGCATCGAGGGAAACGTTCTAGCCGACCAGATGGCCACATCAATCTCATTGCATGCAGTTAACTCTACTGCTTCGGTCCCTGTCACAGACCTGAAGCCTTTCTTAAGAAGGAAACTACGAAACCACTGGCAACGCATGTGGGACAAAGAAATAAATAATAAACTGCATGTAATAAAGCCACAATTAGGTTTCTGGCCTCCTGTAACAAAATCCCGCCGGACAGATGTCCTATTCTGCCGTCTAAGAATAGGACACACTTTTGGCACACATAACTTTTTACTCACGGGAAACGAGCCTCCAACCTGTGGTAGATGCGGGGAAAGGCTGACCGTCCTCCACGTCCTACTGGAGTGTCGGGAAGCCGAATCCGAAAGAAAAAAACATTTTCTCTTAGCATACCGCCACCACATCCCCCTTCATCCTGTTATGTTACTTGGTACAGAACCACTCTTTGACACCAGCGCCGTCCTAGGTTTTTTGAAAGATGTTGTGTTGCATGTTATTAGCCCCGCACGTTCGTAGCGCTTCCTCTCTCCAGAGGATGCCGCTGCGATAAGTATTTTGAGTAGCACATGCCTCTAGGCCCTTGTGGTTCAAGGGCTCGGGTGAGGCAGTAGTGCTGTAACCAATTTAACATCTCGCATATTTTAAACAATGCATCATTCTTTTACGATGGATTTTAATGTTCATAGTCATCGCCATAATTTTATAACACGTAGATTTTACGCACTTTACAGCGACTATTTTTAGGCCACTCTACAGCCAAGTCACATCTTTCATAATACGTCGTTAACGCTACCACTTGTCATGGCGCTCTTTGGCCAAACCTGGCCCTTGCGCCACAAAATAACACACATCATCATCATCATCCACTATCGATTCACTATCAAAAACTGGTCGGTAATCGTGCTTTTTGCAATGCAATGTCAAGTTCCCACCTGTACCTGTCAGTAGCAAATAGCGATGCTCACGCATGCATGAGAGAGGTATGCACGCATGAGAGAGGTATGTGAGACACAACCGAAGGTGCACACTTCTTTTGAAAGAAATATGCTGTGCTTTTTTCGAAAGCCACTAGTCGCGTCTTTCTTCTCTTTTGTGATGTTTTTGTACAACCTAACCAGTTTGCTAGGAGTCGAAAACACTAGTGTGACGCCATTCCTAGTGGCCACCCTCTTAAGATTATGAGACGAGCCATGCAAATACGGCAACACTACTACCTTCCTTTCTTTTTGAAGATTCATTGTCGTCCGCGGTTTCCACGGTTTTTTTTTTTTTTGTCAATTTTCTAAACGAGGATTCTGACACAGCCATCAAAAGTGAGACCGGGTACCCTGCCTACATTAATCTTGCCTTCTGGGCTTCAAAACTCTCCTGCAATGAGAGTTTTGTGGAATGAGTTCACAGTAAGCTTCAGTTGTAAGTTCAGCGTTGTCCTGTCCGTTTCTACTTACTTTTGCTCGAATCCGTACTTGCTGGAAACCGTTATATGTTCAGCATGCACCAACTGGCCCAGCAAACTACTCTACTAAATATGTGTTCGTGTTTACCTGTGCGCGCGTGACACCATGGCGGTTAATTTAGTTAAAACGTGTTGACGGGCTGGTTGGTCTAAATACATGATAGAATTTGCAAGCGCGACTGAAAAGGATGTAGAAAGAAGCAGACGCACGAAGACAGCGCTGTCTCTGTGTGTCTGTTTGTTTCTACGTCCTCGTTGACTCACGCTTACATATTCTATCATTGTTAATTTAGTTAGTAAGGGAATATTTATAAGTTTACACGGCCGATAAAACTGCTATCCTTACTTCGTAAAGCTATCTGCTAATTTGCTATCATAATCGATGCTTCGCCTTTCGGGTGGGACTGCGAATTTTTCATTCAAGGTATAGCCTAACATCTATACAGGCATTACATACGCGTGTTAAATAAAGCAAGCAAGGGTTTCCCTTGTAACAATTGCTACGAATGGGCGGATGTCTGATTTTGCCTTTATTAAAGCGAACATAGTTGCAGTATTTGCATTTAAACAGATTACGCATGTTCAAAATAACAATACTAACAAAATACATTAATTACTACGACACATGACAAACCTTGAAGGCACATATAACCAATAAATGGGTGTTACAAAATATGAAGGTTGCTCACAATGCGTAATTCAAATGGCATATGCTTGTTAAAATATGTAAACGGACCAGCAGATACTGCATGCCCCAACAATAAAAGAATAGAACCGAAACAAAATTTTAAGCAATACAAGGAAGTCGGTGCCAACCTAAAACATAGCGATTAGCGCAAGGAACACCAAAGTGTAGCCCTACTGTAAGAACAAGCGTCTTCCAGTGCCTTCATGTGTGAAACCAGCGCGTTTTTTCGCACTGGATCGCACTCGAGACGCTGGCGCTCACTGTGAGTCACTGGCATACCAGTGAGAACGCTCACCTGCAGAGCTGGGTCACAATGAACGAGATGCTGGTTTCTCTGCCATGAGGCTGGTGCGCACTGCTTTGTGCTGTAGCAGCATGGGGAGTGACTATAAACGCATCATATGAAAATTGGGATATGTAGTTGGGAAAGAGAGCAAGGAATGCAAAATGACCAGTCCAAATTTCAACGCTGTACAAATAACCAATACAGTCGCAACTGGAAGAAAGTCGAAGACAATTTCCTAAGCACACAGCCACAGAACTAGACGAGGTTCCCGTTAGGCTGAACTAGAACCAAAAAGCAAGGAAGCTGAAGTGCAAGCAGGTGAAAAAAACTTCAGGAGATAGACGAATAATAGGCAGTTGGCAAGAAAGCAAAATGGATTTATGTATAAAGGTAAAGGGGAGAAAGATAGAATTCACTCCTATATACCGTTGACCATTACATCGGTAATAGGCAGGTTAGCAATGCAGGCAATCAAGTTAAATATTTAAGAATGGGCAGAAAATAATGGATACTGCATATCATATTGACGGCAAATAAAGACGGGGACAGGCGGAAGAGAACACATAAACAACACGGGCGGTAACTTTCAACCGGTTTATTCACGGCAGCCCGTGGGCATACATAGACAAATAGAACATGCGCAAAACGCAACAAACAATAACACTCATCAACCTAGTGGGGCAACGAATTATTAAAAAATCTATTTCCGATTGAAACAATCTAATGGAAGTGTCACTAACACAGTCTTGGCCTTTCTTTTTTATGTGATAAGCCTCCATCAGTTTGCGTGCAGTCTGTTCCTGGCTTCTCCCCAGAATCTTCATCTCCTTAAAAAGAGGTGCACAGTGACAGGCATTGCAGTGCGCAGGCAAGTGCGCCAATTCACCTCTCGTTAACTTTTGTTCATGTTCCCTGGCTCGATCATTCAGGCACCACCCTGTCTTCCCCATGTAGGACTCGCCACACGCCAGGGGGATTGCGTACACAACTCCTACATTGCATTTTGCATACGGCTTGGTGTGGTTCTTGCCACAGCCTTGCCTTCCTTTAGGATCACGGGAGGTGCGGGGGCACAGCCACGCCAGTTTAAAAGGGGCTGCAAAGACAAAGGGGACTCCAAACTTGCCTCCCACCTTTCTTAGGTTGTGAGTGACCCTGTGTAGATACGGTACCACTCCAGGTCTTACGGCCATAGTAGTCCTCACCCTAGCTTTGCTCCTAGATCATTTTACCTTCTGGTAAAATATTCCGTAAGCCGGCCTGCCCAGCAGCTCAGCATCCAGCGCAGAATACTGGGCCCATAATCTCGTATGGCACTGGACACTGGATAATGGGTTTCGCAATAGGGATAGCGAGCAAAAAAAGTAAAAAGAAAAAGAGCACAAGACTACATTCATGTCTTCTCTCCACCTTGCGGAATTCCGCAGAACTACTACGTCAAACAATTGCAGCAACTGTAGAGCAGCTTTTGCAAATGAGAAGATTAAACGCATTGTTAGCAATGCCCTTAAGCACGTGCCCCACCTTCTCAGCTTCTCTCACGTCCTCATAGGCCTTACGACAAAGTGCCAGCACGTCCTGGATGTACGAGACATAGGACACCATGGGGGATTGGGCACGGGAGGCCAGTTCCTGTTTTACGGCAATTATACGGCCGGCTGGTTTGCGAAACAACTCAGTCAATTTCTCTTTGTATTGGTCCCAGCTGGTTAGCTCTTGTTCGTGGTTTTCGTACCACACCTCTGCCGTACCTCTTAGGTAGAACAACAGGTTAGCTAGCATAAGCGTAGGATCCCACCTGTTGATTGCGCTCCCGCGCTCGTACATGGCCACCCACTTTGCAACGTCGGCGCCATCGGTGCCACAGAAAGTTTCAGGATCCTTGGGTTGCACAACAACAACCGAAGGTAACAGGGACGTAGCATCAAACGGTGACATAGAAGGCATCAACGACGTTGATTCCGAGTGCTCAACGCCATTCATCGTGCGGACGGTGATGTGATGTCCACTGCGGAGCTCCGTTTCCAGCCTTGGTACCCCGCACCTCTCACCAATATGTTACGGGGACGTTGGGAGTATAGAAGATTAAATTTACAATATATACACAGAATGACATGGCATGGCCACAATTAGTACATGACCGGGGTTGTTGGAGAAGTATGGGAGAGGCCTTTGCCCTGCAGTGGGCGTAACCAGGCTGATGATGATGATGATGATGATGATGATGATGATGATGATGATGATGATACAAAATGGGTCTGACTAAAGATGGCTCACCACCAACAACTGGCAGCAGCCAGCGTCTCGCGATCTTCTTCTTCCTCTCTCCGCTCATCCTTCCGTGAGAATATATACACATACTTTAGGCATGAAACAGAAGGGGCTAACCGAGGGGCCCGAGCTTTATTAATCATATCACGAGATGCCAACGAAGGCACCAAGGAAAACATAGGGGAATTTTTTTGTACTTACTAACCGAATTAAAGAAATGACAAAAACTGGCAAAGAAATTCGCTGAAAAAACAACTTGCCGCAGGTGGGGAACAATCCCACGTCTTCGCATTATGCATCCTGCACATTGTCTGTATCAGTGAGAAAACCAAATAATCGATGCCTACTCATGCGTTTGTAGAAGCCCAATTCAAAGCAAATTAAGGAACTGAAACACGATATAGAAACTCCATTGGAGTTGTGTAGGTATGTGTAAGCCGACCTCCAAATTTCAGTCGACCCACCCCCAGGTTTCAAGTTGGCCCACTCCCAAATTTCAAGTTGTCATACACCCAAATTTAAGTTGAATCACATCCAAATTTTAGGTTGGCCTGTCCCAAAATTTGAGTTGGCCCATCCCGAAATTTGCAGTTGGCGCGCCCTCTAATTTCAAATTCGTCCACCCCCACATTTCCACTTGGCTTAACCCACCGTTTAGCTGGGCCCACCCCCGAATTTCAAGATGGGCCACCCCTACTGTAAGCTTTCCCATACATTTTTAAAGGAGTCCTAGGTACCTCTGTGAGTTTTTTTTGTGAGTGTTTCTTTCGGCGTTAATATCTTTTCTTGTCGTTTATAAAGCTACCAATAACCTACATTTACACTGTCATAATGATTACGTGTCTTAGATTTACAAACTGCGCATTTTTGTGCACATACAAGGCGTTACAATTTTTGCGTGAAGGGGTACTCGCCAAAGAATGCTTACGCTTAAAAAACGCACCACATTTTTAAATTGTGGTACTTCACATGCCACCATTGTGAGACACGACGTCTGGACCGCCTGGGATTCTTCGACGTAGATCTAAGCGCGCGGGTGCTCTGCCGCCACCTTCGAAATGCGGCCGCCGTGGCCAAGATTCGATGCTCGTGCTTAGCAGCCCAACATTATATCCACTAAGCAAATTGGGCGGTTTAAAAAGGCTATGTCGACTAGCTAGCTCTGATGACGCGCTATGCCACCGGTATACTTGCCATTAATGTTTTGAGGGCTCGCATTCATTTTATCTAAGTGACTGACGCACACATCGATGTAAGCTGGAAAGAAAACTCCTCTACAAGCCGCTATTTCGATTTTACAAATACACGCAACTGATTTAACAATCACAAAAAGCACAGTCGAGAAGTTGTATCTTCGCAAATGATGTTTCACAGCGGAAAGCAGGGAACTTATAGCGCTGCATCTCCGACTGGATAACAGTTAACGACGTGCGAGAGGATGAGTCCCATCAGAATATTGTCACGTGGTAGTGACGGTGAAGAAAGCAATACGGTGGAATACGAAGCTAGCTTTTATTGGGCGAACCTGTGCCCACAAAAACAGGCTAAACTTATACCACAACGATAGCGGCGGACACGGTCGGCGATCGTCGGAAAATCTGAGCTGCAAGTCAAGCGCGCCGGCTTTTATACATTAATCGTAGAATGTTCCAAATTAATCGCTGGAACCCGCGTGCCTTCCACAAAGTTCTACATCATTCGCGTCAGGCAATGAAATCAGATAACATAACGTTCGGCGACAGCAGACAGCGGATATATGCAGGCGTGTCCCACGCTGTGCGATTACATTTGTTAGGCAGCGAAACGTGGTTGCCCGACATAGATCGGGCAACCACGTGTCAACAAACACGTGTCAACACGTGTCAATGCGTGTCAAACACGTGTCAATACCCCCCTCTTAAAAAGCATCGTCCCGATGCTACAAATATAAGAGAGCGAAACACAAAAGGACACTTATTAAACATATGTAACGAAACGAAAAGAAACAAAGTCCAAAGGTCAGTTATGCGAAGCCCCAAAGTTCATTAACGCTGGTAGTACGGCTTGAGTCGCACAACGTGGACTATTTCAGGTCGTGAGCGGCGCCGCTGTGATAGCGAAATACCGTCCGGCACGACCTCATAGTCCAGTGCCCCAATACATCGGATGATCTTGTACGGTCCAAAATAGCGACGCAAAAGCTTCTCGCTCAGTCCTCGTTGGCGTATAGGGGTCCAAACCCAAACACGGTCACCGGGCTTGTACTCGACGAAGCGTCGTCGGAGGTTGTATTGTTGGCTGTCGGCCCTCTGCTGGTTCTTGATTCGCAGGCGGGCGAGCTGTCGTGCTTCTTCGGCGCGCTGGAGATAGATAGCGACGTCAAGATTTTCCTCGTCAGTGACGTGCGGCAGCATGGCATCGAGCGTCGTCGTCGGGTTCCTGCCGTAAACCAGCTTAAATGCCGTGATATGTGTTGTTTCTTGCACCGCCGTGTTGTAAGCGAATGTTACGTACGGCAGGACCGAATCCCACGTCTTGTGATCGACGTCGACGTACATTGCTAGCATGTCGGCGAGGGTCTTGTTCAGGCGCTTCGTGAGACCATTCGTCTGCGGATGGTAGGCAGTTGTCCTCCTGTGACTTGTCTGGCTGTATTGCAGAATGGCTTGAGTGAGCTCTGCTATAAAAGCCGTTCCTCTGTCAGTGATGACTTCTGGAGCACCATGTCGCAGCAGGATCTTCTCGAAGAAAAATTTCGCCACATCGGCTGCGCAGCCTTTCGGTAGAGCTTTAGTTTCAGCGAAGCGGGTGAGATGGTCCGGCGCCACGACGATCCACTTATTTCCGGATGTTGACGTCGGAAACGGTCATAACAAGTCCATCCCGATCTGCTGAAAATGTCGGTAAGGAGGCTTGATCGGGTGTAGTCATCCCGCTGGCCTTGTCGGTGGTGTCTTGGGTCGCTGGCAGTCTCGGCATGTCTTGACGTAACGGGTGACATCAGCGGTTAGGTACGGCCAGTAATACCTTTCTTGTATCCTCGATAGCGTCCGAGAGAAACCGAGGTGTCCAGCGGTCGGATCGTCCCGTAGGGCGTGGAGTACTTCTGGACGCAGCGCGGACGGAACAACAAGAAGGCAGTTGTCGCGGACTGGTGAGAAGTTCTTCACGATAGGTTGTTTTGAAGCGTGAACGAAGATAATCCACGCTTAAATGCCCTATGGACAAGGTCGGTGTTCCCTTCCAAATACTCGACGAGGCCTTTTAGCTCCGGGTCTGCTCTTTGCTGTTTAGTGAAGCCTTCCGCGCTTATTATACCAAGGAAGGCGTCGTCATCCTCGTCGTCTTGCGGCGGGGGATCTATGGGGGCGCGCGATAAGCAGTCGCCGTAGGAGTGTTTTCTTCCGGACTTGCATATTGCCGTGACGACATATTCTTGCAGTGTGAGGCTCCACCGCGCCAGCCGTCCTGAAGGGTCCTTTGAGTTAGCTAGCCAACACAACGCGTGATGGTCGCTGACAACTTTGAATTAGCCTGCCATAGAGGTAAGGGCGAAATTTCGCTGTAGCCCAAACGATGGCGAGGCATTCCTTTTCGTTTGTAGAATAATTGCCTTCCGCTTTTGACAACGACCGGCTAGCGTAAGCTATCATGTGTTCATGTCCATCTTTTCTCTGGACGAGGACGGCACCGAGGCCTAGTCTACTGGCGTCAGTGTGTATTTCAGTATCGGCGTGCTCGTCGAAGTGCGCAAGTACGGGCGGCGACTGCATGCGTCGTTTGAGTTCTTGAAATGCGTCGGCCTGAGGTGTTTCCCACTTGAACTCGACGTCACATTTAGTTCGCTTTATCAGCGGCTCAGCGATGCGTGAAAAGTCCTTGACAAATCGCCTGTAGTAGGCACACATGCCAAGAAATCTACGCACTGCCTTCTTCTCGATGGGCTGCGGCAGCTTTGCAATGGCAGATGTCTTCTGCGGGTCGGGGCGGACACCAGACCTGCTGATGACGTGGCCAAGGAATAGAAGCTCATCGTAAGCGAAGCGGCACTTTTCTGGCTTCAGAGTAAGCCCTGATGACTTGATGGCTTCTAGTACTTTTGCAAGCCGCCTAAGGTGATCGTTGAAATTTCGGGCGAAGACAACGACGTCATCCAAGTAAACGAGACAGGTCTGCCACTTCAATCCTGCTAAAACCTTGTCCATCACGCGTTGGTACGTTGCAGGCGCCGAGCACAGTCCAAATGGCATGACCTTGAACTCGTAGAGGCCGTCTGGCGTGATGAAGGCAGTCTTTTCGCGATCTCTCTCGTCGACTTCTATTTGCCAGTAGTCAGACTTGAGGTCCATCGACGAGAAGTATTTAGCGTTGCAGAGCCGATCCAATGCGTCGTCTATCCGTGGAAGGGGGTACACATCCTTCTTCGTGTTCTTGATCAGCCGACGGTAATAGACGCAGAAGCGTAGGGTTGCGTCCTTTTTCTTCACTAGGACAACAGGGGATGCCCACGGGCTTTTTGACGGCTGGATGATGCCGTCGCGCAGGATTTCGTCGACTTGTTTTCTTATAGGCACTTCCTGTTGGGCTAGTTGGTAGCTGTTCATTATAAAATATGAAGACGCCAAATAAACAGACATACACAAGAGAAGAGAACGGGACAGGGCGCCACTCGCAACTGTTTTATTTACAGAACGCAGGCACATATATACTGTCAGTCAACACATGCGCAGAAAGCAAACATTCATTCACGCATCTAATCAAGCATTCATGACGCAACACGCTCAAGAAACCTCGTCTCGGCCTTATATAATGTTATCGAAGTATCGCTAACGCACAAGCTGCCTTTCTTGCCTATGTGATAGGCTTCAACCAGTTCCCTTGCTCTAGTATCTTTATTTCGGGCAAGAATCCGCACGTCTGAAAAACGTGGTTCACAAGAGCGAGAGGGACAGGTCCCGATGTGCTTAGGTAAATTTGGGCCCTCTTTCATTTGCTCAACATTTCTTTCGTGCTCCCTGACACGCTCATTAACACAGCGCCCGGTCTGACCTATATAGGAACGACCGCACGAAAGGGGGATCTCGTAGACAACACCTTCGGCACACTTCATGAAAGGTCGCCCATGTTTGGTTCCACAGCCTTTTTCACTTCTTTTTTCTTTTCTTTTGGCGATTTGGGAGCAAAGGCTTCCGAGCTTCCTTGGGGCTCAAAACACTAGCGGGACGCTATGTCTGCTCGCTACCTTCTTCAGATTGTGGGCCACCTTGTGTACATACGGCACAGCCACCGGTCTCACCTCTTGCAGAGGGGCCTCTGCTCCAGCTCTCATCGCCTTTCTCTTCATTTTCTGTAAGAGGCTTGCGGCTACTCCTGTTAGGAGCGAACCAGGGAACCCAGCTGAAGCCAGCCTAGCCAATTGATTGTCGAAACTCAATGCCATCTTGTGAACACACGACTTCCTGAGCGCGGACTCAAGGCAGAGTGACGCAATTCCTCTCTTTACCAATTTCGAATGCGCTGAGTCAAATGGCAGAAGCCCTTTCTTCGCACGTGATGCATAGCACGAACATACATGATCCTTACCAAACTCAGTGCTAAGATCTAAAAGCTAAGATCTGAAAGATCTAAAGCTTTACGTTTTTTCGGCGAAACTCGGTAAGAGCTCTGGCGGAGTGGTGGCGGAGCGCATTCCTCGGTGATTATTCGATGCTTGGCGACTGATGTTTGTCGAATCCTCGATGACGTCGAAAAGCAGCCTTTGTATCGTCGGAGCAGACTTCTCAGCTACTGTTGCTTAATCACCGGGAGACTTGGATTAATGTCGTAGTCTGGTTCGGGAACCGTGGTCGTCGGGGTAGATGCGGCGGAATCCGAGAGGACAAACGCGTTACTGGTTTCCAGAATTTCCTCGATGTACGCGATCGTCGTGCCCTTGTTCATGCGCTTGAACTCCCGGCTGATGTTTGTCAGCAACACTTCGGTTTTCACTCCATGCAATCGAGTGATCCCTCTTGCTACGCAAATTTCACGGTCTAGCAGTAGACGTTGGTCGGCTTCGATAACGCCTGCTACGTCAGCGGGTATTTCGCTGCCGACCGAAATAACAATGCTGGAGCGAGGCGGGATGCTCACTTGATCTTCGAGCACACTGAAGGCGTGGTGACTACGAGGGCTCTCCGGCGGCATCGCTTCATCTTCCGACAGCGTTATTGACTTCTACTTCAGGTCGATGATTGCGCCGTGTTGGTCCTGGAAGTCCATACCGAGAATGACGTCTCGTGAACAGTGTTGGAGGATAACGAAGGTGGCAGTGTAAGTCCGGTCATGAATGGTTATTCTTGCCGCGCATATTCCAGTCGGCGTAATGAGGTGTCCTCCAGCGGTCTGAATTTGAGGGCCTTCTCATGCAGTTTTAACTTTCTTCAACTTCGCGGCGATGGGTCCACTCATGAGGAGTAATCGGCTCCTGTGTCCACTAAAGCGGTGACTGCGTGGCCGTCGAGAAGCACGTCGAGGTCGGTGGTTCCTTGTCTTGCGTTACAGTTAGGTCTTGGCGTCGGATCACGGCTGCGTGGTGTTGAGCTGAAGTTGGAACGTCGCGTCGTCAAGTCTTCTTTCGTCGGTGTAGTCTTGGCTTCCTGATTTCGTCGGGACGGCGGCGTGTCGTTATGTCGTCGAGGTAGTTTCTTCGGTGTCTTCGTTGGCGGCGGAGGATCTTCGTCAGTTCGACGAACAGCAACCGAACCTCCATCGGTTGCTGCTTTTAGTTTTCCGGATATGGGCTCGGTGACCGGCCCCGGGCTGGGCCAGTGTATGGACGGCGCTGCGGCGACAGGTAGCAACCTGGTGACGGCGAACGGGACGGTCGTAGAGAGTTCCACTGAGTGGCGGCTAGGTAATCGGCGATGTCCTGTGGACGTTCACCTTCCCGAGGGCGCGGTGCGTCGACACTCAGGTCCCGGTATGGACATCCGCGGTACACATGGCCGGCTTCGCCGCAGTGGTAGCAGAGTGGGAGGTGGTCGGGGGCTCGCCGAATGTCCGTCTTCCTCGCGTAGTTGCGCTGAGCGACGGGTGGGCGTGCTGGTTGCAGCGGCGGTGGACGACGGAATTGCGGCGTTACAGGGCCCTGGCGCGGTCGCGGAGAGGGGCCTTGACGGCGTGCGACGGCGCCGTAGGTCATCGCTTCTGGCTGGGGCTGCGGTAATCGACGTTGCACCTCAGGAACTCCAAGTGACCGCTGAACCTCATCTTTCGCGATGTCGGCGATCGAGGCCACTTGAGGCTGCGACGGAGGCAGGACCTTGCGTAGTTCTTCGCGCAAAATGGCTCTGATGGTCTCCTGAAGGTCTTCGGAACCCAGTACTGGGATGGCGTACTGCGGCGTGAGCCCCTGGCGGTTATATTGCCGGGTGCGCATCTCCAGAGTTTTCTCGATCGTCGATGCCTCTGCAGAAAACTCAACTACAGTCTGCGGTGGGTTACGAATAAGTCCGGCGAAAAGTTCTTGCTTGACGCCCCGCATCAGGAAGCGAACTTTTCTCTCCTCCGACATTTCCGGGTCGGCGTGCCGGAAAAGACGGGCCATCTCCTCCGTGAAGATCGCGATAGTCTCATTTGGCAGCTGCGCTCTGGTTTCTAGTAGAGCTTGCGCTCGCTCTTTTCACACGACGCTTGTAAATGTTTGCAGAAAGCCGCTTCGGAACAGGTCCCACGTCGCTAAGGTGGCTTCTTGATTCTCGAACCAGGTACTGGCGGCGTCTTCCGGTGCAAAATACACATGTCGCAGCTTGTCATCGCTGTTCCAACTGTTAAACGTAGAGACCCTCTCACACGTCTCGAGCCAGCTTTCCGGGTCCTCAAGCGTGGAACCGCGGAACGTCGATGGCTCCCTGGGCTGCTGCAAAACTATTAGGGCCGCTGAGGCTGCCATTGGGGCTGTCTTCTTGGTCGTCTCTGGACGATCTTCTTGGACAATCTTCTTGGTCGCTCTGGTAGAATTCCGTGTTCGGGGGGAAGCTGCTGTAGCCAGCGGCTTGCTCGATATTCTGGGACGATGTTGCTGTTATCTTTGCGGTCCGGGCTTAAATTACGGCTTGTCGGGGGCATCCGGTATATGAACGTAAAGCACCTCCACCAGATGTCACGTGGTAGTGACGGCGAAGAAAGCAGCAATACGGTGGAATACAAAGCTAGCTTTGATTGGGCGAACCTGTGCCCACAAAAACAGGCTACACTTATAGCACAACAATAGTGGCGGACACGGTCGGCGATCGTCGGAAAATCTGATCTGCGGGTCAAGCGCGCCGGCTTTTATACATCAGTCCTCGAATGTTCCAGAGTAATCGCTGGGACCCGCGTGCATTCCGCAAAGTTCTACACCAATCGCGTCAGGTGATGAAATCAGATAACATAAGGTTCGGCGACAACAGACAGCGGATTGAAGCATCGATAACTTTCCAGAAACTTCGTACATGCAGGTGCGTCCCACGCTGTGCGATTACATTTGTTAGGCGGCGAAACGTGGTTGCCCGATAAAGATAAGTACACGTGTCAATATTCAGCATACTGAGGACACCCCCTTTTTATGTATTGTACAAATTGTCGCAGGAAAAACGCTGATGAGCGGGCCGGAGGAATATTAAAAAATGAACCATTAGGGGAAGTTTTGATACGAACAGTAAGGAAAGCACCTCGCATAGAATGTTCTTTGACGAAACAGAGTGCTTTCGGCTAACGTTCTGCAGCCACTGCTTCTTGCGCAAGCCGTCATGCTTTCCTTGTCGTATCATAAAAACTGCATAACCATATTCACGCTTCTTGCTGCAGTTATATGCGCTACAGCACGACATAGCCCTACTACAACACCGCAAGAAACAGCATGCAACGTTCGCTGCACTGAGCAAACTGCGAGATAAGGAGAAAAGTGTCGCCAACGAAAAAGAAAAACACAAGGAAAACGCAAGATCCGCTCGTTTTCAAAGGCAACGGCAAGGAGACCAATCGCCCTGCAGAAAAACGGGGGCAAACCGGTCCCCGCGGGGCGAGGGGGAGAGCGCAAGGGTCAAGGAGGAGGCGAAAAGGTCACGCGGCAGCGTTCGAAGGGTAGCGGTACTTGCAAATTATCAACGAACTTTAGCGTCGAGAGCGCGCGCGGAGAAATGAGCGCGAAGCGGTAGAGGGCGGCAATGATGGCGCTGCTTTTAGCGAGAATTTTTAGACCCAAGTAGGTTTGAAGCATGGCTGCCCCAAAGTGTTTATCAGAAACAGAACCTACAAATGTCTTTAGAGTACCGATGACTGCAACTGCTCAGATATACAGCTATGTTGTTAAGACGAACGGAAGCGGTGATTGAAGCCACAGCAGCCATTCGGGCTTCGCCTCTTGCGATGTACATCAACATTTATTGCGCTGGCAGTGACTGCGCTCTGGCTGATAACCATAGAGCATGCCCATATCCGGCTCCAGCTTCCTTTTGTCGAAATAGCGCATAATTGAAGGCTCAATTGGGTAATTCGGAAAATAATCCTCAATTATAAACAAAAGACAGCTAGCATTCTACATGAAATACACATCATAAGTCCCGTAAGCGATCCGTCGCGGACAAACATTGTAGAAAAAACTTGGTAAGGATATCGTAAATATTCATCAAAGGAGCAGCGTTTCCCACAAAATGTTTGAAGCTGAAGCGCAATCTTCATGCTGAAATATTATCGCGTGCAAGTCTTATTTTTTTCTTGACTATTCTACCAGCTTAATTGACGCTGTACGTTTTTCCACGGCTAACAACACACGAGTTTAATAGAGCAAATGTTAGTGTGAGTACCACTCTGTTTTTCTTATATCAAAAAGCATGCAGAAACGCCACTGGAGTTATCTATCATAGCCCTAAATTTGAAACTGGCCCACCCCCCAATTGAAGCTGCGCCATCTTTAAATTTCAAGCTGGGGAACCTGCAAATTTCTGGTTGGGATATGGCCAAATTTAAGTTGACGTGCAATGTGCCGCCAAGTGCCCAGATCCAGATGGTGCTCCATCAGATGAAGCATAGCAAGCGCTCTGAGAATGAATGCATGCCGCTCTTTGATAAGACTCAAATGATTACTTCTAGCACTGATCAGAGAGAGCGTGAAATACTTGAGGCCTTCCTTATCGGTCGGGAAAAACAGGCCTGCGTCGGGAAACCTAACTTATCTTTGACGGCAAAAGAAGCAAAATTCTTGCGCATAGGGTGCCATTGCGCATGCGCTTCAGGGATTGATCATCTAGCACGCATCTTTTTGTCTATATATTTGTGTCCTCAGAATAAAACTAGTTGATGTCTAGCGTTTGGTGTGTCTTATTTCATGTTCCTATCCATGTCCCTTTTTACGCGCTAGTGCAATGTCTCATACGAATAACCACCAAATAGCCCAGCTTTCTGCCTTAAACCCAAATTTAAGCTGGCCAGACCACCCTGCTCTTAGCTTCCTATGCATGTTCTGTGCAGCCTGATCATTTCTGAGACTCTGATCATTTTCATTTTATTGTCTTTCAGTTGTTTCTTATTGCCTAAAAGCTACCAATCATCTGCATCTACATTATCATAACAATTAAATGTCTTCGCAATTTAGGCATTTTAACGCATATACAAGTCATTACACTTTTCGCGTGACAGACAAATTTTCATGTGGTATTCGCCAAAGAATGCACACGCATTAAGAAAAAGAACGCACTACTGGTCAAAGAAGAAAAACAGCGTCGACATTATGCAGAACGAAGGCATCCAGGGTAACATCGCGCCGTGTGAAAGGTTCGGAATAAATTTAGAAACTTGTTTCGCAAAGGCGCGTGAGTGGAAGCCCGTTGAAGTTTGCGTGACCGATCGAATGCATCTTTCTTCGCTTCACATCATGTTTTCCGGATGGCAGCGTAAAATAGCAGAAGGGTTGACATCCGCACCAGTTGCCACATAGCTGAAGGAAAAAACCAGTCACAAGCGTCAAAGGGCAAGATGTTCACAATGACTGGACTATCAACTGAGCTTTATTAGAAACAGCATAGTCCCAACAAGGCCAGCATAGCATGCGCAACAGCAGCATCACTAATCGCAGAGCATTGAAAAGACAAGATGTCGCATCTATCATGACCGACCGCAAAAAGCAAATTTTTTTTCAAGTAGGCGCACCAAGGTTGTACTAATTCAGTCGTCACCTAAGTTTATGTAGTACGCTTCAACGATTTCTCGCTCTTCTTTGCCCTTGCCTATACCAAGAATCGTTACATTGCTGAACACTGGATAACAGCCACAGTCATTGCAATGGTTAGGCAAGTTCTCACCGTCGTTGGACTCCAGCGAGGAGTGGTGCTCACGCAGCCAGTGATTAATACATCGGCCAGTTTGGCCTATGTGAACTTTCTCGCATATGAGAGGGAACATCACCCGTGTGACACATGCCGTGAAACGGTTTTCGTGCTGCATTGTGCAAGCGTGGTTCCCTGCCCTGCCTCGATAAATGCGCAACCCGAAAGCTTGCAAGGAGCAGAAAACACTAAACTTACTCCCTGCTTGGCTGCAACATTTTTGGTGTTGTGGCTCACTTTAGGCACAAACGGCATGACTTCGAGTTTCCTACGTTCTCTTGCCAGGTGCCGGCTTCATACGCTCTTTCTTAAGCTTCTGAAGCAGCGATTCAGCCACCACTTTCAAAAGGGGCTGACTGAGCCCTGTGGCTTGCAAAGATTGGAATTGTATGTCGAAGCTACTTTTAATAGCGTGGTGACAGGCTTTTTTGGGTGCATTCAGAAAACAATGCATTGCCTTCAGCGTAAAAAGTTATTTTTTTCCTTCACTGAAGCGATGGCAGAAACCGTAGGCTCCAGTCCTACCATTTCATTCCGCTCATTCAAACTCGTAAAACGCGCAGTAGTAACATCGTGCTTCAATAATTCTTTGACGGAGTCACGTGACCACAAAATGGAAGCCAGTTTCACAGATCAGGCCAAGCGCCTGGCAGATCCTGGTCACCCGGTGCGTATGCTCACCTCTGTCGCGGAGGGCTTAAGCAGGAAGTGTAAAAAACACATCGAATGGAAGCAGTGCCGCTGCTGGAGCTAAGAAAGTTGCTGTGGTACCATACATTCATTGCATTTCACATAATCTGAGAAGAAGAGCGGCAAAATCGGGGGTGGACGTGGTTTTCTCTGCACGTGAGCGTCTACAGAAGCTATGCAAACAGGTTAATACAGAGAATGACAAAAGGCACGCATGTTCTACTCAACATCGCAAACAATTTGTAACCTGCACTCATAACGTTGTCGATGCCATTCCACTTTCGTGCTAAAGAACGTATGTTCATCAAACCGGCAGATGCATCAATGAGAGATTAAAAGAGCATTGATATAACGTCACTAGGGTAATCTCGGGTTATTTGGGTATTCATTGCCGAGAGTGTTCCTGTTAACCCATGTTTGAAAGTACTACCATTCTGTATAGGGCTCAAAGCAGGATGACAAGGGAGATTGTGGAAGCCTACGAAATTGCAAAATTACAGGAAATGCCGTGAGCAAGTCTTCAGTGTAGCTATCTTAGAAGGAGATACAGTTCCTCGGTTTATTTTTGTAACTATTGCAGTATGTGTTTTCGCCATGCCTTGCACACGTGTACGGTTCATCGATATGCAACACTGAATGTTCTTTTTTTCTGTTACGCTTGTTTTCGCTCGCACGGTATATATACATCGATGCGGGTGAAAATAAAATCTATAGTTGAAAGTGAGGCGCTATCTCTGTGTGTCTCTTTCTTTCTACGTCCTCGTTCAGTCGCGCTTATAGACTCTATCATAGTTTCTTTGCAACTTCCATCTTCTTTTCCTCAGGTGTGCTATTACTTCACGGACCCCAAGAGCTGCATTGGCAGTGTAGCCGCAGCGCCTATGATGGACTTCTACTCACCGAGCTACAGGCCTTACAAGTCCATGAGTTTCTTCCACAACCCGTTGTTCAAGGCTCGGATGGGCTAGACCAGGCTGGTGCCGATGTCTTCTCGCAGCCGTAACCCTAGCGTAGGCAACCCACCCACTCAGTCCGTGTCGGGACTGCCGAAAGCCACGGGGCTGCTACGATCATTTTGGCATAAGCGACGCTCACAGTAGGCCCTTCATTTACTTATGCCAGTGCTTGTTTTTATTTCCGCCTACTAAGGACATCATCAGCTTCCTACGTCTTTAAACAAATTATGTTTCGTGAGAGAAACCTACTGGCACGTATCTTTATTTACTAAGAATGACATTGATGCCGGCGGTAAACATATTTTTGTTCCCCTTGCAAAGATATTTGCGGCCGGTGGTTTCCAGCAGAGAAGGTGACTATTTAATAGGTCCGTTTCTCAGTAAAGGAAATTGCGTACAATTATGAGTGAGCTCGTCATAGCTTATGAGCAATAACTAATAAGAGCAGGCCTAAGGTACCTACAAATATAGTTTCTCGCATTTGGGCTTGTTTTCTTCATTGCAAACAGCTAACAAGAGTAGGGAAGGCTGGAGCAACGCGCGAGTCGCTATTACAGTTCCTAAATAATGTCAGAAACATTCTACGTTATTCGAATAAGGAACACCGGGTAGAAATATGTCGGTAATGTGTGTGGTGTTGATAACAGAATAATGAGCCAACCTTGCGCGTCAGCCGAGCATGCGTAGATTAATGATCCTCTGACACGAAATCGACTACGTTTGAGAGCTAACACGCGACACACTGCGCAATGTTAGTGCTATCACTGGGCAGCAGTTAGGTTGCTGAGTAGTAATCAACAAATTTTAGTGCTTCTCTATGTCTCTCTGTGAAGAAGTGAACAATCATATTTAATACAGCCGCTGCGGGGCAACTCGCATCGCTAAGGCGAGCAGAGGCTGAGCCCGCCATCAGCGCTACAAGCGCTTGATTGCTGTTGTCAGCATTTGGAAACGGTCCTTTTGAACGATGTTAACTCTCATAAGTCAGGCCTAAATAGAGCAACTAAAGCATTGCCTTTGTTGTGCTGAAGCACTCAAGGACAATGGTTGTGTTTCGGCTAAACATTGGCTCTCCTCGCGTGCTCTATAAATACGTGTGCGCCTGCTTTCATTCTTAGTACAGAGAGTTGTGCTTCATCTAGGACTAAATCTGGCAGAAGAACAGCTATGAGAGTGGCCGCACACGCCTGGCTGACGAACACCTTGGAAAGCGGCAAAAGTACCCTCGTTGTTACAGCTTGTATTACCGCATACGATGAGGCGCTTTAGCCAGCTACTACAATTATTTGGCTCTTCATGCAGCACCTTTGCTTCATATAGATATCGCTTAATGTTGTGGCTGTTCGGATGCCTTTCTTATTGAGAACAATATTTAAGGAACCTGTTCAAAATGGTGCAATCGGTTAGACTTTGGTATTTATTTTTGTTCTGATGTCAACTTCTAGTGGATAGCAAAATGAACAGTAACGCGTCAAGATAAGTATTGCAAATAGTTGTCATCATGGTTATCCTCTATGTAACGGAAGAATTCATGGCTAAATTTTATCACGTCGTAGTCACTTAACCTATAGAAAGCAACTTGCGCTTACGCTTAGCACTTTTCGCCTTAAAAGGCCAAGTATCACTCTTTGATTTACATTGAAATCATTGCTGTAGGTCCCTCCATATTCCTGCAGTGCTTTCAAGAGGCAATCACGATCTTAAGGCAAAGCGCTTCGTCTCGGCCACACTTCCTAGTGCCACAATAAAACTCCCGCATCGTACAAGTTTTTCTTGCGGCGTACAATCTCTCAGCATTTCATGTGGTGGGGAAGACGCAATAGGCATTTTTGCCATGCAAGGCGCATTAGACAATCATATCTCACTTCAATGTGCCCTGAAGTGTGACTTAGACTCATGTGCCCTGAAATTGTTGTCAATATTTCACTAAAGTAGCGTGTTGAAATAAAGCCCATTCGCTTCAGTGTTGTCTCTCTATGCTTCTAGTTACCCCGTGTTCACTTTCCCACGCTACACAATGCACTGTTCCTGCCTGCTCCTCCGGAAATGTTAAAAGCAAGAATAAGCCCGTTGCAAGGACATGCTTTGTTTCACAGCCGGGTACTGGATATCGCAGTGAATGCGCATATAATTTAAAAATTCGCGGAAAGAGTTTTGCATGATGTGATTACTAAACCTTTTTTAAGTCTTCGTTGGAGAATGTCCAAGAAGAACATGACGTCCCTACAGTTTGCAAAACAAAAGTGATCAATCATTTCAGCATGTGGAGACAAACGCCACTTTCTCGGCCACGGTAAGACCCATTTCTCTAACAAGGTTTCGACAGGAAGTGTTGCACAAGGTAACTCAAAGAAAGAAATTATTGGTCCCTGGAAGAATTAATATTCGGCGGGCACGCTTAAGTAGAACTAGGTAATCGCATCACGAATAAGACAGGCGATAAGGGAACAGAAAACAATGTGTATATTAGTGCAGAAATATTCCATTGCGGGAGGCAGTGAAAATATAATCATTCCTAAAACGAGCCTTTGGACTAAGCTACGCCACGCCGACACACATTTGTAACCGAATAATTCACCATGTGAACATCCAGATGCAGTTCAATTGGTGCTCACATGTCGCCCACAGGCATTGTAAAGGTGCTTCCTCCCCGCAACGAGCATCTAGGCCTCTAGCAGACTGAAAAATTGTCTTGTTTGTATAGAACAGTGTGCCGTTAATTTCGAAACACACTGAATTTCCTTTACGATAGGTATGTTAACATGGGAAAAAATATTTGATCAAACGCCAACACGGGACGCTGTACGGGCTATTATTGTCGATTATGATTGCTATGTCTAGTCATTCACGCCAGGGAAATGCAACAGCGTCTTATTTCAGCAATGCTTTACTATCTACACGTATGTTGAGTCACATCTCACTGTCAGAGATGCATCGATGAGTGCGGCTGGCAGCCTTCGGTGACATCACATATACTACACTTTCAACGCGTCATATCGGCGCTTAAAGCTTCGTATGTGGTTTCTGCAGACGTAAAAAAATGGTTTGGTTGAGAACACAGAGGCCAAAGCTGAACTAGAAATAGATATTTCCTCGTCAGACTACTTTATTCCCAAGCCCAGGCATCGCGTTTACATGGACTCAACCGGCGTGTTAAGCATAACATTTGGTGGAGGCAAACAATCTCACCGCAGTAGCCTGGCGACAAATAAATTTTCTTTATTTGAGAAATGCAGGATTTCTACACCTACCCAAGGAGAAAACTGTCCGTCCATCCTGTAAGACGACCACTTTCAAGATGGCGGCCGCACAGGCGAGCGAATTCACCTTCGTTCTGCCTTCAACGTGAGCTATGTGGCCAGAACACACAGCACGCGAAGCTTTCACCACTCGCCGCACTGAGCCACACCACAGGTGGCTTCTAAAATTTGGGCCTCTTCACTGCGAAATAAGCGGCACTTCAGTGGATGTGCGCGCGCCGGCTGGTTTTACTCCGGCTGTCCCAGTCGCACGGAGAGAGCGTAAATGCGCCATCACACGACAGCTATTGACCCTTGTCGCGAAGCCATTTGCTTTAGAGAAACGATATTGCGCTTTCGGCAGCGCGCCATACGCTGCATCAGTGAAAGCGCACGAATACGAAACCATCACCTTTTCTTCCCTACTTATGTGCGATCAGCCGACAGAAATGCAAGTGTGTTTTCGCTAACACGTGTGCTGCAGTCAAGCTCCAAAATGTAGAGCGGTGCAGCGAAGACGGGTGCAGCAGTTGGCTGCAAAAATTGTAGAGGGCATTTTAAGGAATGGAATCAGTGGGTTCATGGACCGCTGCTACACAAAGACTGCCCGTGTTTCCGGCTCTTCGCGGTGCACGGCTTCCATCGAGGATAAAAAAGAATTTTCATCTGCCAGCGTTGTATAGCGCTAACCTTCAAGGAAAGTACTTCAACGTCTCCACGAGTGAGTACTGCTCGTTACACATTGACAAAGGGGGTGGCGTCGCTTCTTGGCATATAGCAAATTTTTCGAACATTATCAGCACACATCCACCCCAACTCACGCGCAAACTTCTGTCCATTCTACCGCCAATGTTTCGCGTACAAGTCAACGGGCGCACACTTGAATCAATGCGCTGATAAGTGGGTGACGGCGACAAGCGTTCTAGCACAAACCTTTAGTAGGACGTTCTTGCGGACTAGTTGGTTTATAGCTTTAGACGTCTCTTCTAACTGCGCGAAAGAAACAAGGAAACAAGAAAGAAACTCACGCCACACCATGATCGAACACTGACAACTGTTTATTTTTGGAAAGCAAGCAACATACATATTGCCACATCCAGTACGCGGCACTTACAGAAGGACGAAGCTCTCGCGCATTGCAGAAGAAAAAGAGGTCCCAGCGCGATCGTTTTCAGTAGGCCTGCAATTGAATTAAATTGAATTTTAATCCGCAAGAAGAAAGAGTTACGAGGAGGACAGGTAAAAGCTGTAAAAACAGCTTCAGGAGCCCTGACCTCAGAACGACAGAAAGCTGAGCTAGTTGGTAAGGATTCATTATGCAAAAAAGGAGTGAGGCGTGCAGACAGGACACAAGAGTAGGGAACTGGACAACACGAACGCCGACTATCAACTGAAGGGAGCACTGAGGCGAAAAAAGAAGAAGACAAAACTCATCTGCGCATGCTCAGGAATGGCAACACCACGTGTCAGTCGGGTACACGTGCCGGTCTACGTGAGAGATAACTGTTAAGACACTTAATCTCTTCCTTATGTAAAGTAATCGAAGGCTGACTCACGCACGCACTTCCACCATTAAAGATATGCCATGCCTCTACCATAAGACGCGTATCTTCATTCTTATGCCTGTACAATATCGCGCATTCATCTAACTCTGGAGTGCAGTTACAATCTCGGCAGTGCAGCGAAAGATTGGAAGGCGACCCACCAGTTAACGACCTTTTCTGTTCCATTAGCCTCTGATTGATACACCGTCCCGTTTGCCCTACGTAGAACTGGCCACGGCTAAGGGGAATTTTATACACCACACCCATACGACAATGAGTAAAACTGTTGTTCTTATTGTGCTTCACTGGACAAATATCTGTTCGTCTTTTGCCTTTTACCCGCTCCTTTTTATTCTGTACGGCAGCACATATCTTACCTAGCTTATTGGGAGCAGTGAAAGCCACATTAACATCATATCTACTTGCAACCTTTTTGAGCCTGTGCGACACTGAATGAATATACGGAATAGCCACTACTCTTTTTTTGCTACTACTGCTTTCCGTAATCAAGTACGTCCCTCTCGAAACCGACTTCTTTAGGCGCTCAGCCACAGTGGCCGCCGCTACACAGGGATAACCTGCTTCTAATAGGCGCCGGACCTGCGCATTAAAACTGGCGATGATATTATGCATGCAGAATCTGGTGAGGGAAGACTTAAGGCACGACATGGCAATTCCGTTTTTTACTAATTTAGAATGCTTGGATTGAAAGTTTAGCAACGGCTTCGAAGAACTTGGGGAGTACTGCCAACAAACATGGTTTTGTTCGAAGATCAAGGAAATGTCAAGAAACTGAATTACGCGTCGCTGAGGAAATTGCTTGGTAAACTTTAATCCTCCCCCATGAAGTTTAAACTGATCACTTGCTGAGGTAGCAGCGGAATCGAATTCTTCCCTATTGCAGAAAATCAGGTAATCATCTACGTACCGAAATATCTTGATAACGCTATCACCTAAGGCTTTCTCTAAGCAGTTGTCAACCTTACTCAGGTAAATGTTGCTAAGAATAGGGGCAACCTTTGAGCCAATACAAATGCCTGATTTCTGCAGAAAAACGCCATCTCTCCATCCAATCAGCGTCGACTTCAAGTACATTGAAAGAATTTCTAGAAAAGCTGCCGAGGAAACACCGCATCTGTCAATAAAAGCCGATTCTTGCACTCGTTCTTTAATCCACTCATTTACGGAATTTAGTAACCCGTCTTGCGGCAAGGAATAATACAGGTCTTCGATATCTATACTAAAAGCTGCACAATCACCAGGATTTTCCTCTCTCAAATACTGAACTAGCGCCTGAGAATTACGTAAGCAAAAGGGGTCTGAAAAAATTGAGTGAAGCTAAGCAGTTCTGTCGGTAACTGGCGACACAGACCTGCCACGTCCCTTTCTCTGACACTATAGCATGAAAAGGAATTTCTTGTTTATGGGTCTTGGCCGAGAAAAGCATTTCTAAGGTGAGGGATTTAGCTTTCTTGACATTACAGACAAGCCTATCAAGATTATGTCTTGAAAAGAGGTCAACCGCACGTTGCTTTACTGCCGACGGCTTGAGTTTTACTGGCTGTAAATCCTTTTCTATGGCTGAAATCGGTTTTCCTGAAAACATGTAATCTGGCATAATTACGAAATAACCTTCCTTGTCAGATATTACTGGTCTAAGTTTATGCTGTACAAGGTAATTAACTAACGTTCGGACAGTCTCAGAGGTCTTAAAATGAGCATTTGATTGTTTAATGCTAGCAATGCAATCCGAAATACAGCGCGGGCGCTCTTCTTCCGGGACGAACCTGGTTATGCAGCGCGGTATGCTTAAAACGTCAACGGGTTTTATGTCCAGCCTAAAACAGTGCTTAGGACCTAAGGCAAGGGTTTTTCTATAGTTATCACTTACAATGGCGCCTCCAAGAACCAGTACGTTACTAGACGGCGAAATATTAGAAAGGTGTTTCCTCTTACTTTGTTGAAGCTCCGGAAGTTTCATCCTCCAGAGGAAGTCCGCGTGTTGCACGGCTAACTTATTCCACTCGGCATAGGGGTGGTTCCAGTGGCGACCGTCTCCCAGGGCCGCGCAACGGACCCTTAGACACTCCTGGTAGAACCTAACTTGGCGCCATGATTCAGCCGAAAGAATAGCTCCAATCCTCCTGGCATGCCCAGATGATAGTTGAAGGAAGCCGCACATGTGCGGCTTCCTTTAACTATCAACTGTGGCTCAACTATCAACCATCAACTGCGGACATAAAACACGTTGACGTTTTAAGCATACCGCACTGCATAACAAGGTTCGTCCCGGAAGAAGAACGCTCACGCTGTATTTCGGATTGCATTGCTAGCATTAAACAATCAAATGCTCATTTTAAGACGCCTGACCCTGTCAGACCGTTAGTTGATTACCTTGTGGAGCATAAACTTTGACCAGTAATATCTGACAAGGAAGGTTATTTCGTAATTATTCCAGATGACATGTTTTCAGAAAAAGCGATTTCAGCCATAGAAAAGAATTTACAGCCAGTAAAACTCAAGCCTTCGGTAGTTAAGCAACGTGCGGTTGACCTCTTGTCAAGACATAATCTTGATAGGCTTGTCTGTAATGTCAAGAAAGCTAAATCCCTCGCCTTAGAACTGTTTTTCTCGGCCAAGACCCATAAATAGGAAATTCCTTTTCGTGCTATAGTGTCAGAGAAAGGGACGTGGCAGGTCTCTGTCGCCAGTTACCTACAGAACTGCTTAGCTTCACTAGTTTTTTCAGACCCCTTTTGCTTACGTAATTCTCAGGAACAAGTTCAGTATTTCAAAAAGGAAAATCCTGGTTATTGTACAGCTTTTAGTATAGATATCGAACACCTGCATTATTCCTTGCCGCATGACGGGTTACTAAATACCGTAAATGAGTGCATTAAAGAACAAGTGCAAGAATCGGCTTTTATTGACAGATGCGGTGTTTCCACGGCAGCTTTTCTAGAAATTCTTTCAATGTACTTGAAGTCGACGCTGATTGGATGGAGAGATGGCGTTTTTCTGCAGAAATCAGGCATCTGTATTGGCTCAAATGTTGCCCCTATTCTTAGCAACATTTACCTGAGTAAGGTTGACAACTGCTTAGAGAAAGCCTTAGGTGACAGCATTATCAAGATATTTCGGTACGTTGATGATTACCTGATTTTCTGCAATAGGGAAGAATTCGATTCCGCTGCCACCTCAGTAAGTGATCAATTTAAACTTGATGGGGGAGGATTAAAGTTTACCGAGCAATTTCCTCAGCGACGCGTAATTCAGTTTCTTGACATTTCCTTGATCTTCGAACCAAACCATGTTTGTTGGCAGTACTCCCCAAGATCTTCGAAGCCGTTGCTAAACTTTGAATCCAAGCATTCTAATTTAGTAAAAAACGGAATTGCCATGTCGTGCCTTACGTCTTCCCTCACCAGATCCTGCATGCATAAAATGAGCGCCAGTTTTAATGCGCAGGTCCGGCGCCTATTAGAAGCAGGTTATCCTAGCGTAGCGGTGGCCACTGTGGCTGAGCGCCTAAAGAAGTCGGTTTCGAGAGGGACGGACGTGATTACGGAAAGCAGTAGTAGCAAAAAAAGAGTAGTGGCTATTCCGTATATTCATCAGTGTCGCACAGGCTTAAAAAAGTTGCAAATAGATATGATGTTAATGTTGCTTTCACTGCTCCCAATAAGCTAGGTAAGATATTTGCTGCCGTACAGAATAAAAAGGAGCGGGTAAAAGGCAAGAAACGCACAGATATTTGTCCAGTGAAGCACAATAAGAACAATAGTTTTACTGACTGTCTTATGGGTGTGGTGTATAAAATTCCCCATAGCTGTGGCCAGTTCTACGTAGGGCAAACGGGACGGTGTATCAATAAGAGGCTAATGGAACATAAAAGGTCGTTGACTGGTGGGTCGCCGTCAATCTTTCGCTACATTGCCGAGATTGTAACTGCACGCCAGAGTTAGATGAATGCGCGATATTGTACAGGCATAAGAATGAAGATACGCGTCTTATGGTAGAGGCATGGCATATCTTTAATGGTGGAAGTGCGTGCGTGAGTCAGCCTTCGATTACTTTACATAAGGAAGAGATTAAGTGTCTTAACAGTTACCTCTCACGTAGACCGGCACGTGTACCCGACTGACACGTGGTGTTACCATTCCTGAGCTTGCGCAGATGAGTTTTGTGTCTTCTTTTTTCGCCTCAGTGCTCCCTTCAGTTGATAGTCGGCGTTCGTGTTGTCCACTTCTCTACTCTTGTGTCCTGTCTGCACGCCTGACTCCTTTTTTTCATAATGAGCCCTGACCCCCTATCACACGGGGAAGCATAAAAGCGTGCGGCTAAAGGAGTACAACCTACTAAGAGGAAAATACTTACAGGAGTTATAAAACGTCACCTGAAAAAGGAATTATATAGTACTCAAAGAAATCGAAAATCATGGTATCACATCATTATACAAACATTAAACCCAGTTGTTTTGGCGATGTACTAGATATGGCAATCTTATTTTCTTTCATAATGTGGTTTAGAAGTGTAGGCAACTGAAATTTTAACTTTTGATTTCTGTAATTGGTTCTACATTTGGTGACGTACCACCACTTCAGGATGGGGCACATTATAAGCAAGGAAGTTTTTCTCTAGCCTTGCTAGGTTTGTCATGGCATCATTATTTTTCAGCAAACCGAGTTTATATAAATGGCATAGCTTGTATTCATACATTGATGGAACCTGAATGATGTGGTGCTTCTTAAACAATTCTGCACTGCGGTAGCCATATGGGACTTTACAGGCTAGGCGTAGAGCACTTTTGTGTGTCCTTTTGTGTGATAAAAAGTGTCGTGCCCTTTTTATCAGTTCCTGCTGCTGGTGAATCCTGGCACTGGTAGAGGCGCTGGGTAAATGTTTGGGACGTCTTTCAATAGCCCCACATCAAGCCCAAATCTTTTTCCGCGTGTCGAAACGCCCGTTCACCACGCTAGCCATGGCCTACCAGGCCTAAGCCCAGAATTTGGTCCCCTACCAAGAAATCTGCCTGTTACCACGAGTGCCCAAGACATGGCAGACCCAGGCACTGCACAGGTGACTCTTCTGGCTCCTCGATTTCCTGTGAGCTTCCATGGCAATGCCTACGAGGATGCAGAAGACTGGCTCGAGGAATACGAGCGCGTAGCCAAGTATAGTGAGTGGCATGCAGAACAGAAATAATCCCATGTGTATTTCTCTCTTGAAGACGGATCCCTCACATGGTTCGTAAATCGCGAGGGAATATGGCCAAGTTGGGATGAGTTCCGCCGCCAGTTCCTCGATACGTTCGGGAGCACCGGAAGGCGAGACCACGCGCAGCGTCTTCTCGAATTACGGATTCAAAAGCCGAATGAAACTTTTGCCATGTTCGCTGAAGACATGGCTCGTCTTTGTCGTCGTGCATACCCGGATATGCCCGAGGCGAAATAACCCAGCTACCTCATGCGCGGCGTAAAGGAGCAGCTGTTTGCCAGTCTTGTGCGGAACCCGCCGACAAGCGTCGATGAATTTATTAAAGAATCGACGGCCATAGAGCGCACGTTACACCTACGCTGCTGCCAGTATGATCACCTGACCAGGACTGGACTGGCAAGCGCCGCAGCAGTGACGGTCACAGACGAGGGTTCATTGTGCCGGCTGATACGTGAAATTGCTCAGGAACAAATTAAAAAGCTCACTGCCAGGCCAAATGAATACACAGCTGCGTCGGTGGCTGAAGTTGTGCGCTAAGAAATAAAGCAAGCGTTTGCGGCTCCCCAGCCAAATCCCCTTCTGACGTGGCAACCCAGCTACGCAGATGTTGTCCGTCGACTGCCACCTCCGATGCCGACGTCGCAGTATCACCGGCAGTCAGCACCTCCATCACCTTGCTACCATAGGGAACAACCGACGCGACCACCGCTTCGCAGAACTGACATTTGGCGCACAGCTGGCCACACGCCCGTGTGCATCCACTGTGGGGAAGCGGGCCACATCTGCCGTCATTGCCCTTGTCGCGTCGAAGGGTACCAAGCGTTCCCATCCATTGCTCCTCGTCGTGCTTTTGACGGCAGCCTAGCGAACATCGACGCCAATTCAACGAGCTGACAAGCCGATTCTCCCGGTTACCGGGCGCGCTCCCGTTCTTCGGCACGTGGTATTCCAGCTACAAGAGGCAGTTCCACCGACGTGGCCCGAGGGCGATCTCCCAGCCCAAGCAGGGAAATTGAAGGCCGCGATCTCAGGGGGGAACGTTGCCGCACGTCGAAGTGCCGAAAATCCCCCATTGCCGTCGAACGAGAAGCCGATACAGCCGGATGATTTGACGACAGACGACATTGTTAGCGCCGATGTTACTGTATCAATTGACGGCCACGACGTGACGGCGCTAGTGGACACTGGCGCGGACTTTGCAATCGTAACTGAAGAACTGGTGGACAGACTTCGCAAAGTGAAAATGGAATGGTCAGGGCCGCACATTAGAGGCGCTGGAAGCCAGCTACTGACACCGACTGGCAAGTGTACTGCAATGGTCAACATAGAGGATTTGTCATTCGTCGCCAATTTTTTTATTCTCCCCAACTGCTGCAATAATGTAACCTTAGGTATGGACTTCTTACGCGAGTACGGCGCCGTCATCAACATGCCAAAAGGTATAATAACCTTTTCTGGGAACGAAAGTGCAGTACTACAACGCAAGTCTTTGCGTATCATAGACGACAGGACCGTACAACCGTTATCTTGCCGTCTTGTTTCCGTCAGGTGCGACACAGAGTACCATGGGGAAGGTATTGCCGAGCAGATAATTACGCTTTTGCGCACTGAAGATATTGCTACGTCCACAAGTCTCGTCAAATTAATTCATGGGGAAACATAACTACTACTGACAAACTTCAGCAAGCAACTACGACACATTGCAAAGGCGCAGCAGTTGCTTACCTCGACGAGATTGCGGAATTCGGGGAATGCTTTGCATTACAACAAGGAGAACAAGACACTTCGGCACCGTTACCTGTTCTTGACGTGAGCGCGAGCTTATGACCAGCGGAAAGGCAGTACGTTGTGTACCTGCTTTACCAGTTTCGTGATTGCTTCTCGTCGACATCCAGAGTTGGTGAGACGCCATTGACGAAGCACCAGATTATCATGGAGGAGACAGCGAGACCAATCCGACAAAGCCCGTACCGTGTAACACCAAAAGAACGCGAAACTATCCGAGGGCAAGTGAAGAAAATGCTCGACTACGACGTTATCCAACCACCAAAAAGCCCGTGGGCATCGCCGGTAGTGATGCTCAAAAAGAAAGATGGCAGTCTACGTTTTTGTGTCGACTACCATAAGCTGAACCGGGTTACAAAGAAAGACATATACCCATTACCGCGTATCGACGATTCCCTCGACAGGCTGAGGCATGCCCGCTACTTCTCATCGATGGACCTCAAAAGTGGCTATTGGCAAATCGAGGTTAACGAGAAAGACAAAGAAAAGACTGCCTTCGTAACGCCTGATGGGCTTTACGAATTGAAGGTCCTGCCTTTTAGTTTATGCTCAGGTCCAGCAACTTTTCAGCGACTCATGGATGTGGTTCTGTCAGGCCTGAAGTGACAGGCATGCCTAGGATACCTCGACGATGTCATAGTTTTTCGGAAACGTTCGAGGAACACCAGAAACGGCTGCTCGCGGTTCTACAAACGATCCGCTCCGCCGGCTTAACACTGAAAGCATAAAAGTGTCACTTTCGTTTCGAGGAACTCCAGTTCTTGGGTCATGTAAGTCATCAACGCGGCCGCCCTGACCGCGACAAGATCACGGCCGTCGCAAAGTTTCCAACGCCAATGAATAAGAAGGCAGAGAGGCGTTTCCTAGGTCTCTGCTCGTATTACCGAAGATTTATAGCCAATTTTTCACATATAGCTTCACCGTTAACGCGCCTTACAAAGAAGACGTTGCCTTCGTATGAGGCGAAGAAGAACAAGCAGCGTTTTATGATCTCCGACAGCGCCTGCAAACACCTCCTGTACTGAAGCATAACTGCGAGTTGGTCTAGTTGGAACAGATTCATTATTGCACTAGATCACTTTGACGAGGACGCTCCTACAATAGAGAAAGAAATTTCAACAAGAGCGGACACTCCCATAGAGCCCAGCGGCCGAATTGACTGTAGCACACCAAGCGGATGTTGTTGACTCCTTCCGGTTTCGGTTCTGGGCGCGTGCCTTTTGAACACCAGTTGGTACACGCCGCGCCGGCTGCGCTGCTCGGCGCGACATTCATTTTTTTTTTTCGCTTCTGCTGAACCTCGCGTGGCCTTGGCGTGGAATCGTTTCATTATTAAGTAGAAATGATTGCGATTGACCTTTACAAGACTGCACCGAATCTGTCAGGTGCAATTTCATAAAGAAAACGAAAGACGTCTTCTGAAATGATGAAATGTTTATTTTGCTCTATATAAATGCTCGTTCCGGGCTTCTTCTGCATTCATTCAAAGTTGTGGCAACAGGTAAGCAGCAGTCGTTGCCGTACGATGCTCCACCGGATGCCATCAGCTGAAAGAAAGTAAACTACAAGCATGTATCATTTTGGTATATTCACCTAACAGGAGTATTTCGTATAGAGGCGAAACGTGCTAAGTGGTGAATGAGCGGCATTACAGATAAATTCACTTTTACGTACATTTCGCAGCAAAGACTCCTCCCAAACAATGCCATCAAATCTGAACATCCGATTTTCAAGCACCCCTCCTTTCCCGGGCATTATTTCCTGCACTTTAAGTGCACAAATACACGGGTGACTGCGCGTTTCCAAAACAACTTGGCCTCAGTCGACACGATGGTACGCCAAGTACACAAAGGTGGCTACAACACAGGCTCAGCCAGACCATGTTACACGCTCGCAGAATGCCTTCTAATCGCACTCAAGTCAGACTCGTGGGTGCAAGGCCTGTTTTCAGTCGCACAGAATACGTAAATGTCATGTTCTTGAGCTCCTCCGTGTTATCTTTTACGCGTGCTGCCGGCGCATGCAACACTCCCGTGTTATCACTCCCGGCAATCGCTCATCGCGTTTTCGAGAAGCGTGAGTACCGAACTAAGGTATATGTTGTTGCAGGGCTATAAAACGCGTCACAAACTTGTCCCACTAAAATTCATACACGCAAAACTAACTCACTATGGCCGGCTTGCTTTCTTGCTAACACCTCCACAACTCCAGGCGCGGCGAGCAAGCCTCAAGATATCCCAAAAAGTTACCAAATAAATTACAATACTTTTTCGGGTCAGAGAATGCGTCACGAACTTCTACCAGTAAGATTCAGTGCACGCGAAACTAACTGCGGCACACAGCCGAGCTGCTTTTCGCTAACTGCATCAATAAGCCGGGCGCGGAAACCGTGCTTCCAAACTACCCCAAATATAACGACGTTAGTTATAATAATGTGGGGGCCACAGAATGCGCGAAAACTTGTCTGTCTTAGGCGCTACGACGTAGTACACGCATGTACATGCGCAAATGCGTCACACGGCCGAGCCGGTTTTCGCTTACTGCGTTAATAAGCCGGGCGCGGCAAGCGTGCGCAAAAACTACCGAAATAAGTTACAGTAATGTTGGGGCTCATAGAAAGCGTCGCAAACATCTCCCAGGACGATGCATTAACTCAATTTAACTGCGCCAGGACGGCGGCGCTGTTTTTCGCTAACTGCGCTACTCAAACCAAGCCTAAATGTGCTTAACACGTTCACTGTGTAGCCCGTTATCATAGTTTTGATCTCTGTGCGTCGTGGCCCGCCGGTGGGTCACCCGAGGCTTTCCGCGGGTGCGGCGTGACACACCGGTGGGGCACACTTCTGAGGCTGTTTTTTTCCGCGTGCTGAAAGATGGCTCTACTGGCATTTTCGGTCGCAGCTTGCGCGGGTTACTTCAATCACGTATGCTAGCGAAGAAAATCATCACGTGATTCACTTGGCCCGTGCACTTCTAGAAAGTTGCTTCACTGGGGCCGCATTTTATAAGAATACATTGTCCATTTTACGCTCCATTTCGCGTGACGTAAGCCTGACGGGATCATCAGACGAAAGCAGCTCTCGACCAATCACAGAAATGAAATGCAGCAGATACCCGCGTTGACGATAGCGTTCGCCATTCGTTGCGCGCTGTGGTTCAATATGGGCTGCAAGGTGCATCCAATAGTGAGGTCCAGTCGCCAATGATCCAATAGTCAGGTCGCTTCCCATGGACGTTTGAGCGGCACGGCTACGTCATCGAACAATAATGACCTGACGTGAAGGACCAAATGGATCATAAAAACAATATGGATAATGGATCTTTGTAGCATACGGCATCTGGAGAATTTATCGAGTCATTTATTACCGCGACTCTGATCGCTTCATCCCCAGTGAACGCGACTGAAGCGCATTCTCAAGGATGTCCTTGAAAAGCGGCGCCCTTTCGGTCTACAAAATTTCTGCTTTATGTAACTAGAGCGCGGCCAAGAGTTTCGGTCGTTCTGGTCCGAACAAGTGCCAGAAGCGCTTGTTGCTCTCGCACCCTCGATTCTTCTTTCTTTTCCTGGGCATGCACAAGTTTCCACAATAAAGAGTTTGCGTTTTGAAGCCGTTGCCTGCTACGTTTACTACCCACCGACCAGCTACCCTTTGTAGGGCAAAGCCACGTGACCCTGAGTTTCAGCATTCACTAAGCACCAAGACTCAAGAACAAGACCTCAAACTCGACATTTTATTGAAGTACTTCAAGAATAACTTTCGGAAGAAAAAAAAACAGTTCAAATCACAGCATTTGCAACTAAACGTCTTACGCGCCACCAGCTCACGATGTCTAAAACGTAGTCTATGTTCAGGAGTTCTACTCGTGCAGAAGATTGAAACATGGCAAACACATAAATGGCCTTGCCGCGCAATCTGCGCAAAACGTAACAACTTTCTTCGCCATTACCCTTGCCTGCTCTGGACTTCTGCGAGCTCTCAGCGATGCGTAGCATCCAGTACGTCTCCTTCGGACAGACCGTGCAGGTCCATCGGCCTTTTCCAGCGTATGGGCGCGCTTTGTTCCGCGTGTCCTTTCGGTCTCAATGTGAGCTGCGGCGAAGAGTGCGCGTGCCAACTCCTCGCGGAATTTGATGATTGGCGACGATTTACCGTCCACCATTGAACGGACAACCCATGCGTTCACAACTGCAGTTCCAACGATGAGCTCCACCGCAGCTTTCCTATACCACTTGAGCCCTTTCCGCAAGCAGGAGTAGTAGGACGTCATCTGGTCACTGTAGTCTACGCCCTTTTTCGCCACGTTGCAGTCGAGGACTGTGCGCGGTTTCATAATCGGCTCACCCTTTCTCGTTTTTTTTTTCCCGGTATCAACAAGGCTGGCGTCATGCTCAGCAACCGTTGTCATCATGAGAACGGTCCGTTTATCCAACCACTTCAGCACCTTTACGCCGTTGTGGGATTCAAGACCAACGACTTCCTCCTTTTTTACTGTAGCTTGTGTAACTTCTTTCGGAAGCCCCTTTCGGTTCGATCGGAGAGTGCCACATAAAAATGTATCATCTTTCAACAGGCGTGACGAAAGCGGCATGCTCGCGTAGAAGTTGTCGACGAAAAGTGTGCGACCACAGCCGGTGAAGCCAGCCATCAAATTTACTACTACTTCTTCGGCATGCCCCATGCCCGCTGTGGCGCCAGATTTTCCGGCATATATTTGCACTTTCAATGTATAGCCCTCCTTCGTGCAGGCCTTGTATAGCTTGACTCCATACTTGTGGGCTTTGCCAGGGATGTATTGCCTAAAGGCGAGACGCCCACGCCACGGAATCACCGTTTTGTCAATTACAATCTCTTTGCCTGGCTCCAGCACTGAGCAGAAATTGCGATTCATTTTTTCGATCAAGGGTCGAATACGATAGAGGCGATCCTGCTGTGCGCTGGGTTCCTCGTTATCTGCGAAATGCCAGAACCTTAGTAGCAGCAGAAACCGGTCGCGGGCCATGTTCTGGCGAATGCATTTTACGCCGTACAGATCGCTTCTTGCCCAGTAGTGCTGCAGATTAGGAAGCCTTACTAGACCCATACAGATCAGTACACAAACGAACACTTTCATTTCTTGCACGTTTGTCTCAGTCTATTTCTTCACGCGCCATTTCTCTTGTAGGACGTTCGAGTCTATGTACTGCTTCCCATACCTGTTTGTCTCACGAACCATCTTGTCCCAATTGTCATCAGTCAAAAAAAGAGAAAACAAGCTGAGAGCATCGTTGCTAGTCGGGAGGCTGATTAGCACAGGGGGGCTCGAATATGACATCGCTCTAACTCTAGTAGTTATCGCATTCCAGTTTTCGGCAGGTAATGCAGCCTGGACATCACCGTTTTCCGAATCCTCAGATACCACTTCACTGCAATCGCTTGACTCACCATCCCACAGTTCAGAAGAACTTTCCAATAACTCTTCGAGGCTGTCATCGTCGCTGCTTGAACACTCAACGTTCGCTGGAGCAGAAGTTGTGCCGAACGAAGTGGATGGCAACGTATTTGGGCTGCCGTGTGACCCGGTGGATCCGCTTCCACCGCAGGGTCTTTTCTTCTGGTTTTCTGTACCTCCGTCGAATTTTTGACAGTCCATCACGATTTTTGAATGCTCGTAAAAAATGGAAAGCACAAGGATGAGCACCACGAGGCTTGGTACTGAGAGTGACCCAAGTTATTGCGCATAGGACAGACTAATTCTTCAGCTGAGCTCTTGCACACATTGTGAGCGCTTTTCAAAAGTACGTTGCGCATGTGGAAAGCGCCCGAACAAAAGGCTCGAGCGGGTAGCTGGAACATTTTCTTCGCCGTCGTCAGCTTTATCATCAGACGCATTGCAAGCGCCAATGTCAATAAATACAGGCGCGCTTTGTATCTCTACCGCCATCTGTGATATGATAGTAGAAACGCATTTTCATGCATTTGTGGAAGCATGTCGTCGCCGCACTGCAAGAAACGCCTCGTTGTTTGCGCCAGCACGGCTGGACTGCGTTGCGTGACCCACCGGTGGGCCACGACGCAGTGAACGTGTTAAAATGCGCCGCACACTGTCAAACACAATTTCTCACCTTGCCGTAGTCCAGTAGTGCAGTCGTGCCGTGTCGCAATGCAGACGATACGCAAGAAAACCATAGAGAAGGTCGGGAGCCCAAAAACATGGGCTATATCCAAAACAAACGGGTCGCCGAGCACGCGAGCTTCGCACATACGACCGGCTTCGCTCACTCCTGCGGCTTGTCTAGCGCATGACGTATGCACGCGCGTCTGGCGTGCCGCTAGCTTGTTGCTAGGCAACGCAACAAAAAGTTGCAGCAAAGTATAAGTTCATTTACACGCAAAACTTTCTCACTTTTAGTGGGACGGAATAAAAAAAAATAAAACGCTGTCTGGAAGTTTATTTCAGATTCTTTTTTTTTTTTTGCTGAAGCTCGCGTCAACTAACGGATGTTGTTGAAACTAGGCGTGACGTGTTTCCTGTTGCCAGTTTTTGAAGAGTGTCCCCTCTTGTTGAATTTCTTTCTCTATGCTCCTACCATGATTCATACGGACGCTAGCAACACAGGTCTAGACGCTGTGGACGCAGGACGCTCTCACGAGCTGAGTCTAATTACTCAGCCACAGAAAAGGAGTGCCTTGCGGTGGTGTGGGCCGTTATGAAGTTTCACCCGTATCTCAATGACCGTTCCTTCAGTGTTGTTAGCGATCATCACTCACTTTGCTCGCTGACGAAATTGAAGGATCCGTCCGGTCGTCTAACGCGTTGGGTCCTAAGGCTTCCAGAAGTAAGGATCCTAAGGCTTCCAGAGGTAAGTCGACATGACAGTGGTGTAGAAGTCCGGACGAAAGCAATCCGACGCCGACTGCCTTTCAAGGTCAGCGATTGAGCGCGAAGTCACAGAAGATGACGAAAACATGGCTTTTATAGGTGCTCCAGACACGGCCGCGATTCCTCGTCAGCAGCGGGAAGATAACAAACTGACTCCGCTTATTGAATTTTTGGAAGGCCGGATTACAAGCGCGCCGAAAACATTTGTAAGGAGCTTGCCATCATTCTGCTTCCGTAAGGGTGTTCTTTAGAAGAACTTCTTTGCAAGCGGAAGCAGCCGCCTACTTGTCGTCCCAAAGTGCCTCCGTAATGAGGTCTTGCAAGCCTGCCACGATGAACCCACATCTGGCCCCCTCGGCTACACGCGAACACTGGCCCGAGTCAAAGAGAAATATTACTGGCCAAGGCTTGCCACCTTTGTGAAACATTACCTGCGCACGTGCCGCGATTGTCAGCGCCACAAACTACCACATACAAAACCAGCTGAGCTACTACAACCAGTCCAAGTGCCCAGGACTCCATTTGCCCAAACCGGGACGGACCTTCTCGGACCATTCCCAAATTCCAATACAGGAAATAAGTGGGTAAGAGTTGCCACCGATTACCTGACAGGTTATGCAGAAACCAAGACCCTTCCAAGTGGCACCGTAGTCGAAGGAGCGCGATTCTTTATTGAAAACGTGGTTCTGACGCATGGTGCACCAGCAGTGATAATAACGGACAGAGGGACTGCCTTTACGGCTACACTTCTAAAGACAGTGCTTAGCCTCAGCGGCACGGCTCACCGAAAGACCACAGCCTATCACCCGCAAACGAACGGCCTAACGAACGCTTGAACAAGACTGTTGCCGACATGTTGAGTATCTACGTAGATGTGGTGCACAAAATTTGGGATGACATTCTACGGCACATCACATTCGCTTACAACACTGCTCAACAGGAAACAACGTGACAGACACAATTTAGCCTTCTTCATGGCCGTGAAGTGACGACGATGCTCACACGATGTTGCCACATGACAGCGGAAATATAGGCACGGACGCTGAAGCTTTCGCTCAACGTGCTGAAGAAGCAAGACAACTCGCCCGCGTCAGAATTGCCCGACAGCAGGATTACGACGCTCGACGCTACGATCTACGGCACCGCTATATCACATATCAGCCAGGTGACAAAGTGTGGCTTTGGAGTCCCATCCGTCGGCGAGGACTTTCAGAAAAACTACTCAGGCGGTACTTTGGTCCGTACAAGGTTTAACGACTCCTCAGCGACCTGTGAACTATCAGGTTGACCCTGACAGTCCTGCTTCCTCCAGGGCGCGGCACCGTCCACCAAAAGTTGCGCACATTGTGCCCATGAAGCCGTATTGTTCAGAATGAAGTGCCAACACCTCGTCTGACACATCTTCCTGCCGCTAGGTGAGCATCGCGACGGTGCTCCTTCTGGAGGGAGGCAAAGGCCACATCCAGTACGCGGCAGGTAGAGGAAGACGAAGCTCTCGCGCATTGAGGAAGAAGAAGAAGTCCCTGCGCGATCGTTTTCAGTAGGCCTGCAATTAAAATGTCCTGCCCTTTTTATCAGTTCCTGCTGCTTGTGAATCGTGACAATGTATTTTATTCAGGAACCTGTGCACGTGTCCGCATTGTCACTCTCACATGTGCCGATAAACATAAAGACGTAAAAGTTATCTGCTGGGTAACAGCATAGACCAATATTGCGACAAGCTGTCACCAAACTAATCATGAGTCATTCTTACAGCATCATCAAACGAGGAAGAGATAACATTAAAATAAATACAGAGGACGAAAACCGGAAGAGACCACAAGTGTGTGAAATAAACGAATATGGCACTTAATAAATAACCACCGTAAATGTGAAGGAATGGGGGCATGAAATAGTTTGAAGAAAGCAAGAAAGGCAAAAAATTTAATAACAAACGGGCAATATTATACCGATAAACAAATATGGCTATTACGTCATGAAAGCATGAAGGGTCAAAATATGGATTAATGAAAACAACCATGGAAAGTGGCGTTGATGGCAAAGTTTTGAATTAACAAACATGACTATGCAAAGAGTGAAACCTGTAGAAAAATTTAACGCTTGGTGGCATCACAGCATAAAACGCCTACAGCAAACCAAATCAAGAGACAAAAACAAAAAAGAAGCTTCGACCGCCAAGAGGATTTTTGTAAAAGGCATATTCCGGAAAACTGACTTCTGGAAGCCACTAGACAGATGGTTTGCTCATACATTTGTCGCCATTTTTTAGTATGTAGAACGCTTCGACAATCTCCCTTTCAGTCTAATCCCTCGAATAGAACACGAACATTGTGTTATTATTTGGTTTGCAAGGATTGTTTCTTCCGTCGTCTTTATTTCCTCTGCATCGGTCACAGTGCAGGGCCAAAGTGCTTCCTGCCTTGTTTTTTAGATGCCACTGGTGTTCGCGTTCTCTTCCATTGAAACACTTCCCAAATTGTCGAATACAAATGTCACATGTCAGGGGAATCTAATGCACTACCCCACAAACACAATCTGTGTGATTAGTTTCAGAAAAAGACACTTGGCAAAGGACAACGGGAAACTTTCTTCAATCAAACCTGCAGACGATAGTTGGCAAGCACCCCTTTTTAGTCCGATCTTCTACTGAAGTCGTCAGACAACTGGAAGAAGGTCTTCCGACGCCTACGACGGGGTTCCCGATTACGTTCCAGGACCTGTGCTACTCAATCCCGCATGAAAGTCTGTTAACCGCAATAAGGCAACAAATTCAAGAAACCGGAGAAGTAGCCCTACAGAATACAGCAGGGGTAAGTACAGAGGATTACTTTTAACTGCAAAGCTTTTATTTAAGTTGGACAGCCATTACGTATAATGGAATGTACTATGTACAGAAGGCTGGAATATGTACAGGTCCTTCAGTTGCACCTATTCTTTGCGACATCTATCTGTCGGCGTTTCATCAACGAGTTCAACAATTAATTTCCGAGCATCACGTCGTGCGCATTTTCCGTTATGTCGATGACTACTTAGTCATACTCAATGTGTCCGCACGATATAAGCTTAATGATGCCATAGATTGCGTAATAAAGATATTCCAGCGACCTTCAAGGGGGCTCATATTCACCCACGCGTTAGCCATGGTTAACTACATTAAGTTTTGGGACCTCAGCCTTCATTTTGACTCAAAACGCATCTGTTCGTATCAAAGGACAGGAAGGCCAACATAACCCTCCCTCGTAAGTCCGCCCTTGAAAAATCATGCGATCATAACATAGAAACCAAATTCTATCAGCAAGTTAGGCGCTTCCTCTCGGCTGGTTACCCTCACAGTTTGAAAGCAGGCGCCTGCGCAAATCTTTTGCAGAAACACATAGGTAGAAAGCAACAGAAGGGGGGCATTAAGCGAAAAAAACTCCTGGTCGTGCCCTGTATTCATCAAGTTTCGCACAACATCAAAAAAGTAGCAAGCCACAACTGGGTCAAGGTTGTGTTTTTTTTTTTTCGGATTCATGCAAGCTCAGTTGAGTGTGCCCAATGGTGACAAGCAAGAGAAAGAGTAGGCCACAGTATCCAACCATGCACAAGACGCATTACAGATTGTGTTTGCGGGGTAGTGTATTCGATTCTCTTGACATGTGACAACATTTATATTGGGCCAGTGCGCAGACGTTTCACTGAAAGGGCACTGTAACACCAGGGAAATGTAAAGAGCAGGGCAGGAGGTATTTTGACCCAGCACTGTGAAAGATGCAGACGAAAAAAAGAGGACGGAAAACAATCCTTGCAAACCAATTTTTAATTTCGCAACGTCCCTGCTTCATTCGAGGGATCAGACATCATCAGGATCAGACGTACCAAAAGATGGCGACAAATGGATCGGCGCGCCATCCGTCTCGTTGCTTCCAGAAGCAGCCAATTTTCTGAAATATGCCTTAAAAGAAATTTCTTTGGCTGTCTATGGTTTGTTTTGTTTTATGCGAAGCATATTAACGTAGGTTTCGGGCCTTCGCGCGACGCCCGGCGGTGGCCACCATTGACCCTGAAGTGGGGTCACGTGACATGACGTCACGTGATGACGTCACACAGGCTGCAGATGGGGCCTCATATCGCGCCGTCGGTCGCCTCCCGGCGGTGGCCACCATTGACCTTCAAGTGACCTTCAAGTAGGTCCCGTGACATGACGTCACGTGATGACGTCACACCGGCTGCAGATGGGGCCTCATATCGCGCCGTCGGTCGCCTCCCGGCGGTGGCCACCATTGACCCTGAAGTGAGATCACATGATGTGACGTCACGTGATGACGTCACACCGGCTGCAGATGGGGCCTCATATCGCGCCGTCGGACGTCGCCCGGCGGAGGCCTCCACGCTTCGGTTCGCGCCGTCGCGCGCGACGCGGCGGCGGCGCCACCATCGCTGCATAACGTGATATGTGACGTCACGCCAGGGATGAAGCGGCGCGCGCCCGCCGTCACGTCAGTCTCTGTGCCCGCAACTGCGCCAGCGTCTTTGCGCCGGGCGTGTATGCGGTCAAGATGCCTCCAAACGCTAAGGATACGCTAAAGTTAAGCCCAGTGGATGCTTCGCATCCACTGGGCTTAACCTTGATAAGCCTCCAATTTTTTTGTCTTTTGCTTTTGTTCATTGTAGGTGTTTTGTGCTGTGAATGACGCCAAGCGTTAGTTTTATCACCACTTCACTCTTTCCATAGTCGCGTTTATAAATTGAAAACGTCGCCGTCACACCCACTTTCATGGTTGTTTTCATTATTCCATATGTTGAGCCTTCATGATTTCAGAACGTGATTGCGACATTTGGTTATCGGTGCGATATTCCAGTTTGTTGTTATGTAGATTTTTCTTCTTTCTTGCCTTTTTTGCTTTATTCAAAACAATTTTATGCCCACCTTCTTCGGCTTTACAGTGGTTATTTGTTAGGGGCTGTCACATATAAGAGGGATGTAAAACTAAAATTATAAACGAAGAAAGGTTTCAAGAAGACGACTAGGTTGGCGTTAAGGATGACGTGGGTTAACCGAAGACTGAAGAAGATAAAGAAGAAGTACTCAGTGAGGTGACAAGAGATGATTGGTGGAGAAGAGAAGAAGAATAAGTATCCGGTGAGATGTAAAGCGATGATTGGTGGAGAATAGAGGAAGACGAAGAGAAGGATTACGTGGACTAACAAGAAGGCTATAAAAGGGCGAGACACGGAGGGGGGTGGGGAAGAAGAAAGCAGTGGAGACTCGGCGCGTCAGGGACGGTTCGACCGGAAGAGAGCGACGCCGGCTACTGCTCCAGTGAGCTCGCGTTCTACGGCTTTGCACCGCAGACTTCCTGCCGTTCCTGAGCCCGTTCCGGGGAGTCCACGGAGGACGCTACACCTGCTACGGCCAGGGGTGTCTCTGCCGCTGTTGCCACTCTTCCGGGTGGGGCCCCAACGCCAACATAATCGGCCACACCTCCACGGGCGTTTGGACCAGGAGCGTGTACGACGCAGCCAACGACGCCGCCAGAGCCGCCAGCCCTAGAACGTCGAACGCCACTGCGATGCCGGCTACGGGAGCCACACCACACCACATCCGCACCGAACTAGACGTGAGCACGAACGCCAACCACTAACAGTAGAACGCTAGTAGCAGTGTTACCGGGTCGTGTGTACTGATAGTCTTTGTATCTTGTGCGTTAGTTTTGTTACGTTTGTGTGCTGCTGTTCGTGTCGCGTGGGTTGTATTAAATGTGCATCTGTGTGGGTACACCTGTCACCTAGTCAATTCTTTCGGCCAGAGTGTTCTCCGGAGGAGATACGCGACAAAGACAAGTGGCGAGCCTGCCAGGATTCATTTCCTTCTTTCTTGTCGCTTTGTCTCGGATCTTTCCCATCACTCGACGGCAGAAAGTATGGATTTGGCAAAAACACTAGAACTTGCGCTCAAGCTAGGGCTAAGCAAGGAAGAGGCGATACGTCTCTGGGACCAGAAGAAAGAAGCAGAAAGGCAGAGAGAGGAAAGGGCGCAAGCACGCGCAGACGCTCGCGAGGCAGAAGAGCGAGAGGCTAGAAGAGCTCGCGAGGCAGAAGAACAGGAGAAAAGAAGGATAGAACGTGAGAAGCAGTTCCTTTTGTGGAAACAGGAGCATATCGCAGGAGGCTATGAGGGGATCACGGACGATGATCAGCGTTCCTTAACGGGTAGCGAATCTCCTAAACCGGCCAGAGTTTGTCCAGGAAAGTTAATGGCTCCTTTTGAAGACAAAAGAGATGATGTGGATACGTATCTGCAACGATTCGAGCGGATAGCTCTGGGGCAAGACTAATCTGCATTCGTTGCCGACTCTCGGGCAAAGCTTGTCCCACCACCTCGCGAGGCAGATCACTGCTTGACTTCTGTTCGGAAACACTTCCAATGCGCATCCCCCCGACCGAATTCGACGTTTTCTGTTACTCAAGTATGCAACAATGTGCACCCCGTGACACTGATTGTCACTTTTTGCTACAAATAGTCTGCAACAGCATTTCGGCGATGGGGCGTGGAACCGGCAGCATGGCGGAAGCGCTTACCAGTTTCCTACTGCTTACGCAGGTTGGGGTTCTCGAAAATATTTGTAAGACACCGTCTTCTGTCATGCCGGTTCCGCCCCAAGTGCTGTTTTCTATGTTTGCATCACGGTCGCATTCGAAAAGAAGGCAGCCGACACGGCAGTTTGTTGTTTTTCGTAGTTCAGCACTTTATTTGCTGCTTTTATTGCTGTGTGGCGGTGATATTGAAGTTAACCCAGGGCCAAGTAATGCGCAATTTTCAAAGATCCTAGATGGTCAAAATAAAATGATGTCGAAGTTAAATTCTATCGAAGAAAAACAAAACCAATTGACCCTAGATGTCACAGACTTGAAGGCTCGTATTTTTTCGCTGGAAGTTAAGATTGGCAAAGTCGATGACGTACGCAATGCTGTCGCAACAATGGCAGACCAACAACAGGGTGATCGTGCTACACTGATCGCTCTCACCCAAAAGATTGATGATATCGAGAACAGGCAAAGAAGGAACAATCTGGCCTTCCGCAGGTTGGATGATTCATCCCCGAAAGAGACAGCAGCCGAATCTGAAGAACTTATTGCAGAATTATGCAGAAGCAGGCTTGGCGTCACAGGCCTGAGTATTGAGCGTGCGCATCGTATAGGGACATATACGACTGGGAAGCCACGTCCTGTCATTGCAAAATTTTGTTCCTATAAATCCCGTCAGTCGGTGCTGTTGAACGCTTACAAACTCAAAGGCACGAGTTATAACATATCTGAAGATTTTTCACAATCTGTCAGGGACAAAAGGAAGAAGCTATGGGACTATGCGAAGTTGAACAAGCGGGAAGGGGACAAGGCTGTTTTGAAGCATGATACGCTTTACCTGCGAAGAAAGCGCTTTCGGCTCGATGGGGCAACAGGAGATGTAGTTCAGCAGTGACCATCGCATAAGCGTGCAACAGGATTGCCTCTCAGTGTTCTAGTCATAAATTGCAGGAGCATAAAGAATAAAATTGACAAATTTCAATGTCTGCTACGTACCCTACAGCCAACGGTAGTGTTGGGCACCGAGTCATGGCTGGATTCTTCGGTTTTAGATTCTGAAATTTTTCCGGCAAGCTACCAGTGTTTTTGGCGTGATAGAAATTATCATGGTGGAGGTGTCTTTATTCTTGTTAATAGTAGAATACATTGCTTTCATGTGGCAAGCCCACTACTTGATATCGAGGCAGTTTGTTGTAAGATTCGGCTGGTAAATGGAAAGAGCATGGTATTCGGCTCCTACTACCGTCCACCAAGCGCGTCGTATGAGCAGTTCATCAAAATTTCTGACTTTTTGGAGTGTTTGAAAAATGACCGTGTCTTGATCGGAGGGGACTTTAAAGTACCTGAAATTGACTGGTCATGTGCGGTACCCAGGAATTCTGTTAGTGGTTGTCTGTAGTGGTTGTCTGTTGTCTGTTAGTGGATGTCCTCAGTGCGTCGCGTGACGATGGTACTGGCCATGTCTTGGACTTGCTGTTGTGTAATGGGTCTGGTATTGTATCAAACGTTCATGCACTACCTGGATTGAGCGACCATAATATTTTTATTGCTGACGTTAGTGTTACAAATGTGCCAATGGTGAAAAAACCGCCTAGAAAAGTGTTCTTGTATAGTAAGGCTGATTACTGTTCTATAAATCAGTCGTTAGATTCGTACTTCCCAACGTTTGACACATTAGCGGATGATTTGAGCGTTGAACAGTTGTGGAAAAGCTTTAAAGAAAAGCTCTTCTATCTTCGAGATAAATTCGTTCCAACTCGGATGCTTTCATCTAAACGTGATAAAGATAAACCGTGGTTTCGGCAGGAACAGCGCATCTTGCTACGCAGGGTGCGGAGGGTATACTTAAAGTATAAAAAACACAGGTCCCTGGAAAACTTATCCAAACTAAAGAGGCTAAAGTTAGATTTTGAGAATTCAGCCAAATCGGCTAAGGAATCTTATTTTGCTCGTCTTGGGGAACGGTTGGTAGAAGATCCCAAAGAATTTTGGAAGTATATTCGGCGTAGTGGACAGAACGACAATTCTGTCCCTCCTCTTGAATACTTAGGCACGGTACTCGATGATGACAAGCGCAAAGTTGAATCATTTGGTAGTTGTTTTTCTTCTGTGTTTAGTAATCGCCAGTTTCGGGTTGTAAGTCTCAATTTTTCGCGATGCAATGAAGAAATGCCCGAAGTTGAGTTTGCTTTGGAAGGTGTACGCAAGCTATTAGAAAATGTTTCTCCCAGAAAGGCGAATGGACCAGACGATATAGCAGCAGCAATGATTAGTAGTTGTTGTGAATCGTTATGCAAGTATTTACGCCGTCTTTTCCAAAAATGTTTAGACATGGGTGCCGTACCTACCGACTGCAAATTGGCAAATGTTGTGCCTGTACACAAAAGTGGGCCTAAAAACTGCATTGAGAACTACAGACCGGTGTCATTGACTAGTATTACATGTAAAATAATGGAACACGTTATATATAGTTGTATTATGTCCCATCTAGTTAAAAATAATCTATTAGATGCAAACCAACATGGATTTCGGCAGGGTTTTTCTTGTACTACGCAGCTTGTAGAATTCACTCATGATTTGGCTCAAGCAATAGACAAAAGGCAGATAATTGATTGCATCTTTCTAGATTTTCGTAAAGCATTTGACGTTGTGGCTCACGAGCTACTTATTAGCAAATTACACGCCTACAAGTTGCACAACAAGGTAATTGCATGGATATCTGAATATCTTTCACATAGACAACAGTCTGTGGTTCTCGATGGCATCTCCTCTGATCTTGCTGCAGTGACCTCTGGAGTACCCCAAGGCTCTGTATTGGGGCCCCTCTTGTTTTTATTATATATAAATGATATCACTAGTGGTATTACGTCATCTTTCAAGATGTTTGCAGACGACTGCGTAGTATATAGGGTTATTGATAGTGATTCCGATTTTTATACACTTCAGAGTGATTTAGACGAGTACAAATTAAATAGCGTTACTCTAAGCAGGGTTACGGAATGTAAATACTTGGGAGTTTGGTTTACCTCGGATTTAAGGTGGAACAGGCATGTACAGGAGGTAAGAAAGAAGGCGGCACGAAAGTTGGGCTTCCTCCGTCGAAATTTTGGCCAATTACCTAGTAAATTGAAAGAACAGCTGTATTTTACTCACGTACGTTCGGTACTTGAGTACGCTTGTATCTGCTGGGATCCTTATACGTGTCAGTTAGTCGATTTACTTGAAAAAATTCAGAATAGGGCGGTTCGATTCGTTCTTGGTAATTACGACAAAAACCTCAGTATTACCGAAGGCAAGCTCAGACTTCATTGGCAAGATCTAAAGGATAGAAGGAAGTGCCTCAGACTCAAATTTTTTCACAGTGTTTACTATTCTAAAATAGGCATTGACAGGAACAAATATATTAAATTACCATCGTACATTTCCCGTAGAAGAGACCATGCCTTGAAACTCCATGAATTTCCTTTTAAGGGTGACACCTTGCCTTATGAATTTTTTTACAGGACCACGAGGGTGTGGAATGCTCTCCCGTCAAATATTCTTGGTATACAATGTAATGAAACGTTTTACCGCGCTTTGTGTGTTGAAATGAGTGTCAACTGATGTAGATATGTATGTAGCCCCTGCTGTAATGCCTTCTAAGGCCATGCAGGTGCTCAATAAATAAATAAATAAATGAAGTTCCACAGCTGAAAGGAGAAGAAACGTCGCTGGGAAATGAGGTTGCGAATGGAGCACCCAAGTCAAAAGCAGCGATGCCGGTGGGGGTTGGGCAAATAGGGGACCGTCCTGTATTGGTGCTTAGAGACAGCGGAACCAACACAGTTTTGGTTCGGAGAAGCCTGGTGAAGGACGAGGAGCTTACAAGGGAAAACGTCGACCCTCCCTCTTGCGGATAGCACAGTAAGGTACCTTCCTGAAGCCAGGATTCTATTGTCCACACCATATTATACTAGACAGGTAGTGGCAAAATGTGTAGAGCAGCCCATCTACGATCTCATCTTGGTAAACATTAGGGGTTCAAGAAGTGTCGAGGACCCCAATCCCGAGTGGAGGATGCTCGACGTTGAAGAACACCAGGAAAGGCCCACGACAGCTAAGGTGGGTGAGGGGGCAGTCAGTTTCTCGTCGGCAGCGGAGACAAGAGCTCAAGCGACAGCCAGAGCAACGCAGCGTTTGGAAAGAAAGAAAGAGGGTAAGGAGAAGAAGTCCAAAGACAAGAAGAGCAAGAGCAAAGACAACTCCAAGGACAAGAAGAGCAAGAGCAAAGACAAGAAAAGCAAAGGCAAAGATAGTAAAGAGAAGAAAAAAAGAAGGGTTTCTGTTCCTGGCTAAGCAGCAAGAGCAGCAAGATCACCAAAGAGAAAGGGGGACGCAAGCACCAGTCTAAGAAGGCTAAGAAAGAAGAAAGACACCTTTGAGAAAGGCAGCTCGAAATCCAGAAACAAAGAGAAGGCCGGCAAGGCTAAGTCCAGCAAGGAGAAGGTGGAAAAAGGAAGCAAGGAGAAGGCGGACAAAGGCAGTAAGGAGAAGTCGAGCAAGGAAAAGAGCTCCAAGGAGAAGCATAGCAAGGAAAAGAGCAGCAAGGAGAAACACAGCGAGGATATGTCCCGAGTGCGAATATTTGCAGATGACTGCATTACTTACCGCCCTATAGCCAGCCCCGATGACCACCTCATTCTTCAAAACGACCTTCATCCCATATTCGATTGGTGTAACGCTTGGTTAATGAATCTTAATTCGTCTAAATGCAAAGTAATGTCTTTCACCCGTAAGCACTCAATCTCTTCTTTCCAATATAACGTAAATAATACGCCAATTTCTGTAGCTACTTCCTACAAATACTTAGGCATTAATCTCGCACCGAGCCTTTCCTGGGCTCATCACATTACTACTATATGTGCTAATGCTTCAAAATCACTGGGTTACTTACGCCGAAACCTACGTAATTGGCCCTCTAACATCTGTAAGCTAGCTCATCAGACGTTTGTTCGCCCCCAGCTCGAATTTGCCTCCCCAATCTCGTCACCCCATCATAACAACCTAATCAGCTTATTAGAATCAATTCAAAATAGAGCCGCCAGGTTTATCTCGCGTAAGTACACCTACAATTCGAGGATCTCACAAATAAAACTTGATATTTCACTTCAGCCACTAAGTACTCGACGCGATTTTGCACTCATCTCATCATTTCACAAGTACGTTCATACGGATAGGAAATCTTCTTTACGGCTTGAAGTCGCACCTTTCACATCTGGCAGCTTACATAATAATCTCAGCTTCACACGCATCTACGGGAACACACATGCATTCAACTGGTAGGCGCTTCCTCGGGCCATTCGATTGCGGAACGCTCTTCCTGATTTCATCGTCTCCGAACCTAATCCCGATGAATTCCGCCAGCTCATCATTTCATATTCCACCGCGTAACTTCAATAAAGTGCACGATGCTTTCTTTTTTTAGTCATATGCTCTGTTGTTTATGAGCTCATTTCGCTTATTCTTGTATTCTTTAGTAATGTTTAGTATTTGTACTGGAGTGACAACATTATTTTTTATTGTTATTAAAGGAACTGTATCGTTTGTCTTTTTCAAATATGTACATTCCAGACCTTATTATTTTGTACAATGCTCTTAATACTTGTATAAGATATGTGTACATTTTTCCACTGTCAATTAACAATGTATGTCTATTATATTTTTTATGTTCTATATACACTGTTAATCTTATTGTAACGCCCCCCTTACCCAATGCCTCATAAGAGGCCTGTAAGGACACTGTTAAATAAATAAATAAATAAATAAGCAAAGTAAAGAAAAGCAACAAAGCAAGGAGAAACACCACAACGAGGACGAGCACGGAAGCAAAGAAAAGCATAGCAAGGACAAGCAGAGGAAGGAGCCCAATAAGTCGAGTTTGGCCTTACAAGAATACTTATTTCAGGTGGAATATATTAAAGGCAGGGATAAAGTTGGAGCGGACTTCATGAGCAGAGCCAACTGAACAGCTCTAGGTATCTCTGGGAGGTATCTTGCTGCAGCTATGCTATGTACCTCAGGGATGTATGGTGTTGTTGGTGTTGTTGTGGTTGTTACGTGATTATACAAAGCAGTGTGTTGTGTACATTAACATGTTTATTAAGGACACCGTGTGGACAACGGCAGTGTTCCGAAAACGGAGTTTGGTTGTGAACATTAACATGTTTATTAAGGACACTGTATAGACAACGGCAGTGATGTGTTGGTGTTCAGAAAACGCACTTTGGTGGGATGTGTTAGTGGTGTGCTTTTGGTGTGTGCTGGACATCTGCATTGTGTTCTGTTGTGTGCTGGGTCCAGAATCGCCACAGAAGATAGTCGGTTGGCTGGATGGCTTGAAGAGGAGGACGACGTGAGCAATTTTTCATGGAAAAACTCTTGAGAGAGGGGGCCCTTGTCACATATAAGAGGGAGGTAAGAATAAAATTATAAACGAAGAAAGGTTTCAAGAAGACGACGAGGACGGCGTTAAGGATGACGTGGGTTAACCGAAGACTGAAGAAGATATACAAGAAGTACTCAGTGAGGTTACAAGAGATGATTGGTGGAGAAGAGAAGAAGAAGAAGTATCCGGTGAGATGGAAAGCAATGATTGGTGGAGAAGAGAGGAAGACGAAGAGAAGGATTACGTGGACTAACAAGAAGGCTATAAAAGGGCGAGACACGAGGGGGGGGGAAGAAGAAAGCAGCGGAGACTCGGCGCGTCAGGGACGGTTCGACCGGAAGAGCGCGACGCCGGCTACTGCTCCCGTGAGCTCGCGTTCTACGGCTTTGCACCGCAGACTTCCTGCCGTTCCTGAGCCCGTTCCGGGGAGTCCACGGAGGACGCTACCACCTGTTACGGCCAGGGGTGTCTCTACCGCTGTTGCCACTCTTCCGGGTGGGGCCCCAACGCCAACATAATCGGCCACACCTCCACGGGCGTTTGGACCAGGAGCGTGTACGACGCAGCCAACGACACCGCCAGAGGCGCCAGCCCTAGAACGTCGAACGCCACTCCGACGCCGGCTACGGGACCCACACCACGCCACATCCGCACCGAACCAGACGTGAGCACGAACGCCAACCACTAACAGTAGAACGCTAGTAGCAGTATTACCGGGTCGTGTGTACTGATAGTCTTTGTATCTTGTGCGTTAGTTTTGTTACGTTTGTGTGCTGCTGTTCGTGTCGCGTGGGTTGTATTAAATGTGCATCTGTGTGGGTACACCTGTCGCCTAGTCCATTCTTTCGGCCAGAGTGTTCTCCGGAGGAGATCCGCGACAGGGGCCATATTCATTTCCTTCACACGTCGCAGTCTCCTCCTATTTTTCTGCTGTGTATATTTAAAATGTTATCTATTGCTCTTTCGATGAGGCTGTAAGAATGGCTCGTGGTTATTTTGGTGATCGCTTGTCGCAGTCTTGGTCTACACTGTTACCAAGCAGATAATTCTATGTTTTTGTGTTTATCGGCACATCTGAGAGGGACAAAGCGTGCACAATCACGTGACAAGGTTGCTGGATGAAATATATGTATGTTGCTTCCTTTCCAAAGATAAACAGTTAGCAGACTTCGCTCGTGGTGTGGTGAGAGTTTCTTGCTTCTTTTTTCGCGGAGTGCTTCCCCACTTTCCGTGCTCTCCCCTCCTTCTTAACAAAAGACCCTTTAAAAGCTGCACACCAGCTCCCCCGTAGAATGACCCCTGAAGGAGGAGCCGAACAGCTTCCGAAACGTTGGGCTCTAATTCACTTATTTGGTCGGGGTCAGTCTCAAAGTCCGAATAAATTTCCCAACAAGATAGGCAATTCTGTCGAAACGTTTAGCTTCAAGTTAAAGGAAACGCCTAAAGCGCTAATCCCAAGAAAAGGACTTCAGCTTCTGCACGAGTGAGTACCGCTCGTTATACAGGGACAAAGGGAGTGGTGTCGCTTCTTGGCATACAGAAAGTTTGTTGCAGGCCATCAACACGCATCCACCCATCTTACACGAAAACTTACGTCCACTCTACCGCCAACGTATGAAGAATAAGTCAGCGGACACACATTTGAATCAATGCGTCATAGTATGGGTGACGGCAACGAGCGTTGTAGCGTTAACCTACAAGGAAAGGTCTTCAACGTCTGCACGAGTGAGTCATCATCATCATCAGCCTGGCTACGCCCGCTGCAGGGCAAAGGAATCTCCCATACTTCAACTACCCCGGTCATGTGCTATTTGTGGCCATGTCGTCCCTGCAAACTTCTTAACCTCATCCGCCCACCTAACTTTCTGCCACACCCTGCTACGCTTCTCTTCTCTTGGAATCCAGTCTGTAACCCATCGGTTATCCTCCCTCCTCATTACATGCCCTGCCCATACCCATATATGTTTCTTGATTTCAACTGAGATGACACTAACTCGCGTTTGTTCTTTCACCCCATGTGATCTCTTCTTATCCCCCTTAACGTTACACCCATAATTTTTCTTTCCATAGCTCGTTGCGTCGTCCTCAATTTAAGTAGAACCCTTTTCGTAAGCCTCCAGCTTTCTGCCTCGTAGGTGAGCACTGGTAAGACACAGAAGTATACTTTTCTCTAGAAGGATAATGGCAACCTGTTGTTCATGATCTGAGAATGCCTACCAAACGCACCCCAGCCCATTCTTATTCTTCTGATTATTTAAATCTAATGATCCGGATCCGCGGTCACTACTTCCCCGAAGTAGACGTATTTCTTTACCACTTCCAGTGCCTCCTTACCTATCGTAAATTGTTGCTCTCTTCCGAGACTATTAAACATTACTTCAGTTTTCTGCAGATCAATTTTTAGACCCACCCTTCTGCTTTACCTGTACATGTAAGTAAGCATGCATTGCAATTGCTCCCCTGAGTTACTAAGCCAGGCAATATCATCAGCGAATCCCAAGTTACTGAGGTATTCTCCATTAACTCTTATCCTCAATTCTTCCCAATGCAAGTCTCTGAATACCTCCTGTAAATAAACTGTGAATACAATTGAGAGATCGTATCTCCCTGTCTGACGCCCTTCTTTATTGGAATTTTGTCGCTTTCTTTATGGAGGACTACTGTGGCTGTGGAGCCGCTATATATATGTTTCAGTATTTATACATATGGCTCATCTACCCCCATGATTCCGTAATGCCTCCATCACTGCTGAGGTTTAGACTGAATCAAACGCTTTCTGGTAATCGATGAAAGCTATATATAAAGGTTGGTTATATTCCGCACATTTCTCTATCACTATTGATAGTGTGAATATGGTCTCTTACGAAATCCTGCCCGGTCCTTTGGTTCACAGAAGTCTGAAGTGTTCCTGATTCTGTTAGCGATTACCTTAGTGAATACTTCCTAGGCAACGGACAGTAAGCTGATCAGTCTATAATTTGCCCTTTCTCCTTTTCCCTTTCTTACGTCCCCTTTCTTATTGTGGTGTCTGGCTCAGACCAGACGCATGACACTCGACCACGCAAGCGCAGTATGCAACCCTTTTATTCGTCACAGTAAAGCCACTTATATAGGAAATCATATTGAATGACGATGACGATATGTACACTAAAGGAAACGAAACTGAAACAATAAAGAAGGATACAACATCGCCTCCCGCTTGAAAATACAACCTAGTAATTTGCAACAACCAAAATAACACGAACTAAACACGTATTGTTCAGGTAAAGAAAACCCAAATCTTTCGACAGGTCGGCGTACCCTAGTGCTGCGACGCAAATGTTGCTCCACTGAATCCTCTAAAGGAGCGACCACTTCTTCATTAACTTCAGCCCTTGTTTCCGGCGATCGCAACAGTTCACCCTGTTCAGCGTCTGCGCGGCTTTCAGCCCCAGCGGTACCCGACTAGTCATGAGGCAATTCCCATGCCCATTGTTCTGTTGTCTGCGATTGATTGCAGGGAACCCGAACTAGTTTAGACGCGTTCCAGCGACGACCGTCGCTCATCAAAAAGCTATTTTTGCCTTTTCTGCCGACAATCTTGAAAGGTCCCATGTAGTTTACCGACGCTTTCCCACCGCCTGCTGGCTTGCGTACACGAACGAAGTCCCCTGCACTAAAGGCTGGTCTTTTCGCACCTCGCCTCCTGTCCGTATACTGTTTTGCATATGTCTGCTTCGTCTTAAGCCTAGCAGGAACATTTTTATTCGAACCGGCATGGACGCCCTCTCCTGTCCGCAAACCCACTGTATTCAGTCTTGTCCTTGTCTGGCGCCCGTGACGCAACTTAGCTGGCGACACACCCGTTGTCGCATGCGGCGTCGACCTATATATGCCGAGATAGTCAACCACAGCAGCCTGGAGGGGCCGTTGTTCCAATCGGGCAACCTGCATGAAATCTTTCAGCACGCGATTAAAGCGTTCAATCGCGCCGTTTCCTTGTGGATAGTACAGAGAAGAACAACGATGCGCAATACGCCTCTCTCTCAAGAATGTTTCAAACATTTGCGATCTAAACTGAGGCCCATTATCTGTGACAATTTCTTCCGGATAGCCTTCTCGGCTGAATACAGTCTGCAAAAAATCGACCACACCCTGTGACGTCACTGTAGATGAAAAGGCAACCTCAGGCCACTTGGAATGATAATCGATCAGCGATATCATGTACCTGTAGTTTGAAGGGGCCCAGTCAATCGGTCCCACTATATCCATTGCTAACTTCTGCCATGGTAGCGCTGTAAACGCCACCGGCTGCAGCGGTGCAAACGACGGTTTAGCGGACTTGTCCGCGGCCTGGCAGATATGACAAAAATGTATTGCTTCTTCTACCTGTTTATTCAAACGCGGCCACCAGTAAAGATCACGTAGTCTCTGCTTCGTCCTCACAATTCCTGGGTGACCTTCGTGCGCAAAACCAACAAGGAGCGAGGTTAATTCAGTCGGAACAACTACCTGCCGGCCGCGCATCAAAAGGCCATCAACGAAAGAAAGCTCTTCCCGCACGTTAAAGTACGGCATTACTTCTGCTCTGGCAAAGCTTTTCTAGGCGCCCAACCATGTACCACGTGTCCAACAACCTGTTCCAGTGTGCTGTCTGCAGCAGTGGCCACCTGCAGCCGTTCAATTGTTAGGCACTCTGATGCAACGGACACAATTTCTTCCTGCATCGTCTGCTGCGAATCACAGTCAAGAGGTAGGCGTGAAAGCGCATCGGCCACGACATTTTGCGATGCCTTTTGGTACTCTATGTCGAAGTTATAATACAAAAGTCGAGCTGACCATCTGGATATACGCAAAGGTCGGCGTCCTGTACCGGCAGCTGAAAGTAACGTCACTAGTGCCTGATGGTCCGTACAAAACAAAAATTTTCTACCCCACAAGTAGACGTGCCAGCGCTCGCACGCGAAGAGACAAGCAAGGGCCTCACGTTCCCCAGCGGAGTACTTCCGCTCAGCAGGAGTCAGGGCACGCGATGCGAAGGCCACCGTGCGTACGCTGTCACCATCGCGTTGCTGAAGAACGGCTCCCAGTCCCTTATCAGAAGCATCTGTCGTAACAATTACATCAAGGTCTGGGTTAAACATTTGTATGACTGGGCTTGAAGACAAAGCTGTCTTAACAAGCTCGAAGCTACGCTCAGCCTCATCATCCCACGTGAACTGTTCACCAGACCGCAGGAGCCTTCTAAGCGGCTCGACGAGATCAGCAAATCGCGGCACAAACCGAGCATAGTAACCAGCGAGACCCAAAAGTGACCTCAAAGTGGCAACATCGTGAGGAGCAGGCACTGTGACAATAGTGTCAACCTTAGACTGCAATGGTGTGAGCCCTTTTGAGCTGACCCTATGGCCCAAAAAGGATAGTTCTGAAACAGCAAATGTACATTTCTGGTTGAGCTTCAAACCTGAATCACCAATGCGTTTTAGCACCTGGTGTAGATTCTTGTGGTGCTCCTCACGTGTCTTGCCCCACACAATCACATCATCAATGTAACAAAGTACGCCTTTACAATCTTTCAAAATATTCCGCATCGTTCTCTGAAAGGCTGAAGGGGCAGATGCAAGGCCAAAACACACTCTCTTAAAACGAAACAATCCTTCGTGTGTGATAAAGGTGTTTAGTCCCCGACTTTCCGAAGTCAGTTCTAGCTGGTGGTATGCCAACGCTAAGTCGAGCTTTGAGAAGCACGTTCCTCCAGCTAGTTCATGAAGTAGTTCCTTTGTATGCGGAAGAGATAAAGCATCGGCAATTACTGCCTTGTTCACTTCACGAAGGTCCACACACAACCTAATTGAACCGTCCTTCTTCCTCACGACGACGATCGATGAAATTCACTACGATGCGTCGACAGGTTCAATTATATCTTCGGCCAGCAGACGTATCTCTACCGATACCTGTTGCCGTAGCGTGAGCGGCAGGCGTCGGAGCTTCGCAACAACTGGTTGCACAGATAAACGGCATTTAACATGGTGAACAAAGCCTTTCACATGCCCTAACTGTTCCGTGAACAAGTGCGCAAACTGTTGCGTGAATTCTGAAGGCAGTGAATCAGGGCATGTCACCTGGCAGCAATTCAAGGTTGAGCCGTTGATAGTGATTCCCCGGCTCCGAACGGCATCAAGCCCCAGCAGCGTAGCGCCCTTGGTTGTGACATGAAAAAGCACACTGGCTCTTTTTCCCTTGTAAGATACGTCAGCAAGAAAGCAACCGCTTAATTTAATTTGTTCTCTGCAATAGTTACACAAATTGGCAGTCAGCGGTCGCAACGAGTAGGTGTTGGCTAGATATTTGTGGTAGTGCTCTTCACTGAGCAAAGAAACCGTAGCGCCCGTGTCGACAATTAACGACAATCTTATCTTCCCGATAGAAATGTTGGCTCGAATATCTTTCGCCGACGCATTACGGTCACCGATTTGAAGTACCGTGACGGCGTTGGCCTTCTCGGGCTTTCCAACGGCATATTTCTTTTTCTTCGATTTGCACATGCTTGAAAAGTGACCAGTTTTTCTACAAGAGTGGCAACGCTTGTTCCTCGCCGGACAAACAGTCGAGTTAGCCATATGCGACGACGAGCCGCACCTGTAGCAACTTCCTTGCTCAGAGTCTGACCTTTATCGCACATCTTGAATCTTGTTCACAGTGCTATGCACGAATTCCCCGAGCTCTTGTTGCGTTTGCTCAATTTGCTTCCCGATGTCAACAGCACGCTGCATTGTAAGCGAAGACCCTTCATAAAGCATGCGTTCACGGGTTATTCGTGACGAAGTGCCTTCCAGTAATTGGTCTCGAATCATGCTATTGGTAGCACTACCAAAATTGCAAGTAGACGCAAGGTCCCGAAGACTGTTTGTAAATGCTTGACAGGTCTCACCAGGCAGTTGTCTTTGGCGAAACCGGCGCCGCTCCACCAAATCATTCGTAGCGGTCGCGAAATGCGTATCCAGTGCAGCAAGCGCGTCCTTGAACTGGTCCACCTTGTCCTCGTCCTTGGCGTCCGCGGTCATGTCTGCTCCTTGTGCAAGGATGCTGTAGAATAATCGCTGGCCTTCAACCCCGAGCGAGTTTAGTAGAATTGCCTTGCAACGCTTCGGCTTCAGTTCATCGCCACCAATGGCCTACAGGAAATTCAGGAATACGCGTTTCCACTGCAACCAAGGCACAGCCGGGTCACCGGGTGCAGGCAAGAAAGGGAGCGGTGCTGGGAAACACCCGAGCGGCATGGCTCCGATACTGACCCTCGTCGCCAATATGTGGTGTGTGGCTCAGACCAGACGCATGACACTCGACCGCGCAAGCGCAGTATGCAACCCTTTTATTCGTCACAGTAAAGCCACTTATATAGGAAAATCATATTGAATGACGATGACGATATGTACACTGAAAGAAACGAAACTGAAACAATAAAGAAGGATACAACACTTATGGAATAAAATTATGTTGGCGTTCTGCCAAGATACCGGTTTGCTCGAGGTCATGAGGCATTGCGCAAACAAGGTGGCCAGTTTTATTAGAACTATCTGCCCTCCATTATTCAACAAATCTGCTGTTACCTGATCCTCCCCAGCTACCTTCACCTTTGCATAGCTCCCAAGGCTGTCTTTACTTCTTCCAGCATTACTATTGGGATATCCAATTCCTCTAGTCTATTCCCTCTTCCATTATCGTCCTGCGTACCACGGTACTGTAAAAATGTCTATAGAACTCCTCAGCCACTTCAATTATCTTATCCATATTAGTACTGATATTTCCGACTTTGTCACTTAGCGCATGCATCTAATTCTTGCCTATTCCTAGATTCTTCTTCACGGCTTTTAGGCTTCCTCCTTTCCTGAGAGCATGTTCAATTCTATCCATAATATATTTCCTTATGTCAGCTCTCTTATGCTTGTTGATTACCTTAGAAAGTTCTGCAAGTTCTATTCTAGCTTTAGGGCTAGAGGCTTTCGTACGTTGGCGTTTCTTAATCAAATCTTTCGTCTCCTGCGATAGCTTACTGGCATCCTGTCTAACGGATTTACCACCGACTTCTATTGCACACTCCTTAATGATGCCCATAAGACTGTCGTTTATATCTTCAACCCTAAGGTCGCCTTCCTGAGCTAAAGCCGAATACCTGTTCTGTAGCTTGATCTGGAATTCCTTTATTTTCCCTGTTACCGCAAAGTCATTGATCGGCTTCTTATGTACCACTTTCTTCCGTTCCCTCCTCAAGTCTAGGCTAATTCAAGTTCTTACCATCCTATGGCCATTGCAGCGAACTTTGCCGTGCACGTCCACATCTTGCATGATGCCAGGGTTAGCGCAGAGTATAAAGTCTAATACATTTCTATGTCGCCATTCGGGCTCCTCCACGTACAATTCGGCTATCCCACTTGCGGAAGAAGGTATTCAATATCCACATATTATTCTGTTTTGCAAACTCTGCTAATAACTCTCCCCTGCTATTCCTACAGCCTATGCCATATTCCCCCACTGACCTGTCTCCAGCCTGCTTCTTGCCTACCCTGGCATTGAAGTCGCCCATCAGTAGAGTGTATTTTGTTCTGATTTAACCCATCGCCGATTCCACGTCTTAATAGGAGCTTTCGACATGCTGGTCATCATGACTGGATGTAGGGGCGTAGGTCTGTGCGACCTTGATTTTGTACCTCTTATTATGTTTCACATCAAGACCTGTAACCCTCTCGTTAATGCTATAGAATTCCTGTATGTTACCAGCTATATCCTTATTAATTAGGAATCCGACTCCTGGTTCTTGTCTCTCCGCTAGGCTCCGGTAGCCCAGGACGTGCCCGGTTTTTAGCACTGTATATGCATCATTTGTCCTCCTAACCTCACTGAGCCCTATTATATCCCATTTATTGCCCGCTAATTCCCCCAATATATCTGCTAGACTCTCCTCACTAGATAACGTTCTAGCGTTAAGCGTTGCTACGTTCAGATTCCAATGGCGGCCTGTCCGGATCCAGAGATTCTTAGCACCCTCTGCTGCGTCAAAGGTCTGACCGCCGCCATGGTCAGTTGCTTCGCAGCTACTGGGGACTGAGGGCCGGGGTTTCATTTTTGTATTTATATAGGGGGTTGTGGCCATGTACTGCACCAGGGTTGCCAATCTTGCTCTGGTGGGGGAGTGCGTTACCGGTTCTCGTCACCAGGATGCGGCCGCACTCCAGGCCTGTTTATGCAATTTTATCAACACGCGGAGTTTTTTAATCAGGTGTAATATGGCGTGGCGCCGGGATTAGAACCACGGTCCTCTTTCACGAGAGGCGGATGTTCTACCTCTCCGCCACCGTCCGGCATGAGTAATTACCGCTCGTTAAACAGTGACAAAGGCAGTAGCGCCGCTTCTTGGCATATAGCAAGTTTTTCGCACGTTGTCTGCACACATCCACCACAACTCAAACGCCAAGTTACGTCCACGCTACCGCAAACGTATCAAGAATAAGTCAGCGGGTGCACACTTGAATCAATGCGCCAAAGAATGGGTAACGGCGACAAGCGTTGTAGCACTAACCTTCAAGGAAAGGTCTTCGACATGTGCACCAGTGAGTTCCGCTCGATATACAGTGACAAAAGGAGCAGCGCCACTTCTTGGCATATGGACGTCAGACTCTCCAGTTTTGCAAGACGCGTAGCGCCGCCTGCCGGTGCGAAGAGGCAGTAATTGAGTAGTGCGAAGGCCGACTCCCTTGCTAAGTTGCCTATGCAGCTAGCGACTGTGAAACAACGATTTAACTAGATTTTGGTCCATATGGCGAGTGTTTTGCGCATTTAACACCCAGACAGAGAGCTGTGAATTTCTACGCTAGTCGGACGCACGGCCGAACTGCCATAAAGCGCTTGCTGGCTCATTCGTCAGACTGATGGCGGAAACGACGGCAACCGCGTAGCTCCGCGCGCTACGAAGAAACGCCGCAATCGACGCTACTGTTGTGTTGTAAATTGCAGTGAACGGGAAGGACCGAATAACAACGTTCAGTTTTGCCGATTTCCATCGCGATCGTATGAAGGGGAAAGGCGAGAGCGCTGGATACGGGCCGTTCAACCTGTTGGGTAATCGGATTACTTGCATTCCCCACAACACAGCGGCTCGCATGAGAAAGTGCGACAATTTTTTTCTTCTGTAATTGTGTTGCTTAGCCCTGACGGAGGACTGTGGTAACCAAGCGAAAACTCAAGAATCAGCAGCCGCCACTTCGTTGGTAACAGAAAAAAACAACGTTGCGAACCATCCTGCTTATGTGCCATCGATATCTCCGCCTTTTAACAGACGTCCGCCTCCGCTTAACTCAACAAGTGGAACAGAGAGATTTGGCAGGTCACTTTTACCAAACATTTTGGTTCGTTTATGAATTCAAAATCCTGCTCTAGAGCATTGTTGTATCGCGAACTCATTTCTACTTTCCGTATTTTGTATGTCCTGCGCCGATACAACAAGCACGCTTCGCAATGTGCTGACCCTGCTCGACTGCGTTTTAGAAATGTGAGCAATAAAGTTCTTGTAGAAGCACTGGATGAGTAATTGCGAAATAACGCACGTGTGTAAAGAAAAGAATGTCGCGTTTATTTACATTTATTTGTGCGCGCTTGTTGCTCGAAGCGTCTGCAAAAAGTTCAAATTAAGGTACTGGGCGACGCTGCAGCTCCTGCGAGAAAGAAAGATGCAGCGCGTAGGCACTGTAGGAAGCTTACTTTCGTTATGATCGCACGCTATTTGCTGCCTTGGAAAATGTTTTCTGTTTGTTGCCCTGCAAAAGGCTATGAATGGATTTACTCTTTGTAAATAATTGCGAGACAAAACATTACGATAAAATACATAAAAATATAGGAGATACTTAATAAGTCTTGTGTTCAGGACATATTCAATATGAACCAATTTGAAATGCTTAGATTTTTATGCTGATATGCCTATAGACAAACCTGATGCTCTCTGTACTTGCGATTTGCAGCACGCCGAAATAACACTTGAGCCTTTATTTTATATTGTACACGTACTTCGCCCTGCTGAGCTTCCTTTCCGAAGCGTGGACGGGCGGAAGAAGCTTTCCAGGTCCTTGATTTTTAGGAAACCGTGCCTCAACACAAACGAAAGAGAAGGGTCCATTGTGCCCTATGCACCCTCGCTTGCGGACAGCTCTCCTTGTACTACACAGTTCGCGCCAAGGCTCCGATGGGGGCGCTGGTGACGGGTTTTTCCGCAGCGCCGCCTGGGCAGAGTCTGAGGTCTATAGCAAGTTTCTCACAGGTTATCAACGCTCTAAAAACTAGGGAGGGTATCGCAGGAGTGAAGCCGCCGATTTACTATTCAAAGCGTTGTTTTACATTTCCAAAATGTCGAGTCAGTGAAATGCATCGTTGGCTCCGTCAGCAAGGAGAGAGAAATGTGCATTTCACTCTGGCCTTCTGCAAGAGAGCAGAATTCCCGTTCTACTCTTGCTGTGGTAGAGAAGGAAACGTAGAGTAAGCTTCTGCTTCAGCTGTAGAAGACTGGTCCCGAACATGGCGATGTATCCCTCACGCACGCTGAGCAAAGTACACACCGTTTTGCTTCCAAGATAACAGGCCGCCACATTTCGAAGGAACGCGGTGCGAGCGCTCTACTTTTTCACTCCGAGTTGCTCCACCGCGCGCGTGCTCATACATCGCGGAATAGCACAGCACCGGAGAAAGGTGATCCGCAGTGTTGCCAAGTTATATAGTGTTACGTTTCGCCTACGACGCGCGGTATAGCCGGCGCGGATGCAACGGGCGCCGGGGCTTCATTCAAAGCGGCGGACATTTTGGCCCGTTCAACGCTGCCGCAACGCCTCCCCGCCAAGCGCGTCCAGGCATGTTTCAATGCCACGTGTATTCGTGTGTGCGTGTGTGTGTGTGTGCATGTTGGTGCCCACGCTTGTCAAAGCGCGGCAGCCGGGGATAGGAGCTCCCCAAGTGTGAAGCGAGGAGGTCTGAGCGGCGCCGGCCCGGCAGATGCGTCACTACACTCGTCTCATCGTGTCTCTCAGCGTGTCCGTGGCGCCGTCACGTGCGCCTCTGACGAGGCGTTCCTTCTTGCCCTCGACTTCGAGACTATAAAAGGAGCTGCCCCCGGACGCCAACAGAGAGGCTCCGATTTCTTCTGTCGAGTAACGTGCCCTCCCGTCTCTCCACTTTGGTCGACCTGACAGGCCGCTTTTTTGCGATGCTAGAATAAACAAGTTGTTCTGTTGGCAGTCGACTCATGCTCTGCCAGGACCTTCGGATGCTTCCAGTTGTGCCCCAGGTCGCCAGGCCAACGCTACCCTTGGGGCTTGCGACCCCAGATGCAACAACTCGTGCCAGCGGTCCATTTGCAACAACTGGTGCCAGCGGTGAGATTGCGACAACTGGCTGCTAGCGGTGAGATCGCGACAACGGATGCCAGCAGCGAAGATATGCGGTTGACTGTATGCGGAGCAGCCCAACGACCATCCGGGAGCAGTGCAACGAGCCCTGTGTGATGACTGGTTGCCTGCAGCGGAACGACTGCGCTGAATTCTTGGCTGCGAGGTTTGGTGAGTGCGGGACTTTCTTCTTCTGAGTTTTGCCAGGCTTTTGTTAGTGTCAGAAACAGAGCTGGTAATTGTGGTTGTCGTTGCTGCCGGGTTAGTTTGCGGCAAGAAAATAGTAGGCAGCAGAGAAAGCAGCATTCAGAGCAGCCATGGATTTGATGTCGTTGCGCAAACCGAAATTGCTGGAGCTTGCAAGAGAGTTGGGTCTGGATGTCTCAGACAAACTCAGACAACCAGAACTGCTGAGGGCTATTCTTGAGTTAGAAGCTGAGGATGACGAGCTGTCGGAATGCCTTGAGACCATTGAGGAGAGGGCAAAAAGACAGGAGCGCGACCTTAAAGAGCAAAAAGAGAAACAGGAGCGCGAACTTAAAGAACAGAAAGAGCGAGAGCAACAAGAGAAAGAAAACGAGCGCGACCGTCAACACGCTTTAGAAATGAAGCGTCTCGAGGTAGAGATGGAACGCGCTCGTAATGGAAGTCAGGCACACGGTGCAGGAGAACGAGTATCGTTCAAAATGACTGACCTGATGCGGCCGTTTAAGCTTGGAGAGGACATTGGTTTGTTCCTGGTTAACTTTGAGCGAACGTGCGAGAAGCAGGTGTTCTCTCGGGAAACGTGGCCACAGCGCTTGCTCACTTTGTTACCCGGCGAGGCGGCCGACGTAGTCGCTCGCTTGAAGAGAGAGGAGGCAGAGGATTTCTACAAAGTGAAATCTAGTCTGCTAAAAAAGTACAGGCTGTCAGCGGAGGCGTTCCGTCGGAAGTTTCGGGAAAATGAGAAAGGCAGAAGTGAGTCATATACAGAGTTTGCCTACAGGCTAATGTCAAACATGCAGGAGTGGCTCAAAGAAGAGAAAGCGTTTGGTGACCACGAGAAAGTTCTGCAGTGTTTCGGGCTGGAACAGTTTTATAGTCGGTTACCTGAGAACGTGCGGTACTGGGTCTTGGATAGGCCCGACGTTAGTACGGTGGCTAGAGCCGCTGAGCTAGCCGAAGAGTTTGTGACGCGTCGGGCTCGCGGAGCTAAGGACGGTCAAAAGGGTGAATTTGGCTCCAAGTTTGAGAGGCCGAAGTTCACGCCCATGAGAGCAAAGGGGGACACACGTAGTGCGGATGCGAGTGAAAGCAGTCCGACCGAACGTAAGGAGACGGCTGCAACCGAAGCCGAACGCAGAAAGCGGTTCGAGACGAGGCAAGTGCGCGTGTGTTATACGTGCCAGAAGTCGGGTCACTTTTCGGCGCAGTGTCCGGAAACAAACAAAAGTCGTGTTTTTGTCATTATGCAGCACTGACGAGAACATGGAGCTTCTCGAGCCTTACATGCGAGACCTCCTCCTGAACGGGAAAGAGTGCCGAGTGCTTCGCGATTCCGCAGCTGATGGATGTAGTTCACCCCTCTTACGTAGAACCCGATATGTTCACGGGCGAGTGCGCATGGATCAAGCAAGCCGTGGAAGCTCATAGCGTGTGTCTGCCCGTAGCAAAAGTGCTTGTTGAAGGACCTTTCGGAGCGCTTGAGACGGAGGCCGCAGTGTCATCTATGCCCCCAGTACCCGTACCTATTTTCGAACAGGTCCAATCACCTCCTGCGCGAGAAGGGGCTTTTGTTTGGTGAGGCTAGCGTTCAGGCCTTAACCAGATCGAGAGTTCGGGAGCTCGCTGCAAAGGCGGTAGTTGCGGGGCCGACGTTGCCGAACAATGAGAAAGGGTCGGAGGCGCAGCAAGCAAATATTCAGAGCACATCCGAACTGAATAAAATTGAGCCTGTAGCGTTGAAGGCACCAGATACTGGAGAGGAAATGCCCGACACGGGAAAGTTAGAAGAGCTATCTGCAGATTTGCTCATCGCGCCTACGTCAGACCGACTTAATAGGTTGCTAAAAGTCAGCCGGTCGGCTTTGATAGCCGAGCAAAAAAAGGATGGCAGCCTAGAAAACATACGCTGCAATGTCAAGGAAGGTATCGCCAAGAAAAATGCTCGTTTTGTGGAAAGAGGTGGGATCCTGTACCGGAAGTATCTAGACCGCAGGGGAGTGGAGTTCGATCAGCTGATCGTGCCTCAGTGCTACCGTCAGGATCTGTTGCGCCTGTCGCATGGGGGTTCGTGGTCCGGACACCTAGGAGTTAAGAAAAACTAAGGACCGTCTCTTGCAAGAGTACTATTGGCCAGGGTGTTTTCGGGACGCAGACCACTTTGTGAGGACATGTGACACCTGTCAGCGGGTGGGCAAACCAGGGGACAAATCGAGGGCGCCGTTGAAGTTGGTACCTATCATTACGGAGCCTTTTAGACGGCTCGTTATTGATATAGGGGGACCTCTGCCGGTAACAGCCACGGGGTACAGACACATTTTGACTGTGATCTGCCCAGCGACAAAGTTCCCTGAAGCAGTGCCGCTTAAAGAAGTCAGCTCGGTTGAGATAGTCAATGCACTACTGTCCATATTTGCGCGAGTTGGTTTTCCTGCGGAAATCCAGTCAGATCAGGGCACAGTGTTTACTAGCGCTTTGACGACAGCCTTTCTCGAAAGGTGCGGGGTAAAGCTGTTACACAGCTCAGTGTACCACCCACAGTCGAATTCCGTTGAGAAGCTCCACTCCGTCATGAAGCGCGTGTTGAGAGCATTGTGGTTTGAACAACAAACTCACTGGGAGCTGTGTCTGCCTGGGGTGATGTTTGCATTGAGGACCGCGCCGCATGCGGCTACGGGGTTTTCGCCAGCTGAGCTGGTGTACGGTCGCTCGCTGCGGTCTCCGCTTCGCATGCTTCGAGACGGATCACTGCCCTCTCCAATGGCTGCAGACCATCTCTTCCATAAATGGCCGCCTCCTGCGCTGGAGCCTCGCTTTGCAACAATATTCCTTTGAGGTGCGTTACAAAAAGGGGAGTCTCAACGGTAATGCCGATGGCTTAAGTCGAGGCCCCTAGCGTAGGAATCAGCCTCAAAGTTATTTGTTACTGATGTTTTTCTTCCTGAGGCAGGATTTTCAACATATTGCTTTTGTTTAGTGTTTCAAAGTCATGACGTGCTTTCTAGTGCAATTTTCCAATTTGTGGACGCGTTCTGGGTGCTGCTAGACTACTGTAAGGAACTAGGCAGTAGTATAAAAGGGGAAAGAGCCTGGTATGGCTTAGTGAGGGTTGTTTCGTGCTTGCTGACTGAGCGGTTGAGTTTCGGCGTAGTTCTAACGCTTGCTGGGAACGAGATAAAAATGGCAACCCTCCCGAAGTCACTATGCAGTGTCCTGTGTGAACCTGAACGTGAGAACGAGGCCTTCTCTGTGCGCTGCGCTCAAGAAACGCCGAGGGACGACCGACTTCGGTTATGAGCATCATCGAGCGACATCACTCCGGACAGCGGATGCAGTCCCCTGACCATCGGTATCTCCTTTCCCCGGCGGGCCGGTCTGTTACATTTCGCCTACGACGCGCGGTATAGCCGGCGCGGATGCAACGGACGCCGGGGCTTCGTTCAAAGCGGCGGAAATTTTGGCCCGTTCAGCGCTGCCGCAACGCCTCCCCGCCAAGCGCGTCCAGGCATGTTTCAATGCCACGTGTATTCGTGTGTGCGTGTGTGTGTGTGTGCATGTTGGTGCCCACGCGTGTCAAAGCACGGCAGCCGCGGAGAGGAGCTCCCAAAGTGTGAAGCGAGGAGGTCTGACCGACGCTGGCCCGGCGGATGCGTCACTACACTCGTCTCAACGTGTCTCTCAGCGTGTCCGTGGCGCCGTCACGTGCGCCTCTGACGAGGCGTTCCTTCTTGCCCTCGACTCCGAGAGTATAAAAGTAGCTGCCCCCGGACGCAAAGAGAGAGGCTCCGATTTCTTCTGTCGAGTAACGTGCCCTCCCATCTCTCCACTTCGGTCGACCTGACCGGCCGTTCTTTTGCGATGCTAGAATAAACAAGTTGTTCTGTTGGCAGTCGACTCATGCTTTGCCAAGACCTTCGGATGCTTCCAGTTGTGCCCCAGGCCGCCAGCCCAACGCTACCCTTGGGGCTTGCGACCCCAGATGCAACAACTCGTGCCAGCGGTCCGATTGTAACAATAGCCAAATTGGGCTACAGAAAAAAATGTTTGCGGTTGATTTGGGCGAGTTGGCTACAAGGCTATATTTGGGCTACTGAAAACCTGCGACTTAGCTTTGTTTGGGCTATTAGTGGCGCCCAATCCACGCTCTGGAGGTGGCTCTCATCGAGTAGAAACAAATCTCGAAGGTTCTAAATGGCCCCGCTTCCCTCAGTGCACTGTATTCTGAGCTGATCACTTTGATCTTTGATGCACTTAACCTTACACCGCGCTTAATATTGGCGCCATCAACAATGGCTCATATTCTTCTTATCCCGACACCCGATCACCGGGCATCGGGATGAGCCTGGAGTGGAGTGTGTTTCGCAGTAAACTGCACTAACATGGCTATGCTCAGAAATGGAGAGCAATAAAGTCGGGTGATTGTGGCGCGGGCATGAAACAAGGGAAGCAAGGGTAGATGACACGTTCCAGTGTGTCCATGGCCAAGGTGTCTGGTTGTGCTATCACGACGGGCACCACTTTCGACCTACTCTACGTTTCTCAGCTAAACCTTACTGCCAATTTCCTTTGCGTGCCACCTACGATACAGTTTACCGATTATTACAAACATCTGCTCCTCTTGCCTACGTACAATGGAGAGCTTACAGGCTCAGGCATTGAGAGCTTTTAGTCTGCCAAGCTGAACTTCGACAAAGGGCGTGATAGTGGGAGCACGAGTACCTTCTAGAGACGCTTATTTCTTACGCGAATCTTTAAGGGTGTATCTGCAATTATTGACGCGCCATGAACAACACTTTCTCGGAATCTCTTTCCCGTCACGAGAGAGTCCTTCCCTCAGGCTTTACTACGGCAAAAGCAGCGGCCGTACCAGCGTCGACTTTGTCTACACCAGTGGTGAATCTCGATTCCCTGAATCACGAACAAATCACGTATGCTTTCATGTGGACTTAAACAACTTGGTTTAACCAATGAGCAAAACGAGAACAAGGTGAAAGCAGCAGCCAACATTTCAATAAGTGGACTTGTCTTGTTGAAGGCCACAAATACTTTCGTCACCACTTTATATGTAGGTGGGGTTCTCCTAAGTGGAAGCAGGTGCAAGGCGGCTGGGTGCGGCAACGAGCGAAGGTCTGTTAGCGTGTCGAATTGAGAATAAAGGAATGCTGTACACAAGGCCAGGCACCCGGCCGTCTGTCAATCAGGTGTCAAAGCCCACATGTTGGTAGCGTGTCAATGGCGTCTGAAGCGTCGGCTGGAAAAAATGAAAAGGAAGAAAATGGCAAACAAAGAAAAGGAAGAAAATGAAAAAAAGACGCTAAGAAACCAAACTAAGTGTTGTTGCCTATAGCTTCAAATTTAGCATAGCGAATAGATTCTAAAGCTCCCTTTGAAACGTTTATGCCTATTGGCTGAAATGTCTTGAACTTATCGATAATGTATGATCCTCTGCATTTTGTTGATCGTTGAGAACGAAAATTTGACTGTAAGATGTAGAGCTTAAGTTCATCAAAATTATGATCTGGTTGGTTGAAATGCTCGGCGACGGCTTTGGGAAACCTTTTAGCTGTGCTCGCGCAATGTCCATTTAATCTGACGTTCATTGATTGTCCTGTTTCACCGATATATTGTTTCTTAGAGAAGGAACATTCAAGCATGTAAATCGCATTCGAACTTGTACAAGTGAAGCTAGATTTGAGTTCGCATATATAAATATTTGCGATGCTTTAATTTTAATGTCACTTTGAAAGCGCCTGCAGGTTTTCCAGATGGGGCGACAACATGCTTTTATTATGGGGGAAACCTGTTGGCTGACTTTTGCGTGCACTAATCCACTAATGCACTCAGGGGGCTAAGAATCCCTAATTCCGGACAGGCCGACATTGGAATCTGAACCTGGCAACGTCTAATACTAGAACGTTATCTAGTGAGACGAGTCTAGCAGGGCATTGGAGGAATTAGAGGGCAGTAAAGGGGATATATTAGGGCTCAGTGAAGATAGGACGAAAGAAGCATATACAGTGCTAAAAAGCAGACACGTACTGTGCTACCGGGGCGTAGCGGAGAGACGTGAATTAGGAGTCGGATTCCTGATTAATAAGAATATAGCTGGTAGCATACAGGAATTCTATAGCATTAACGATAGGGTGGCAGGTCTTGTTCTGAAACTTAATAAGAAGTATATATTGCAGGTCGTACAGGTATACGCCCCTACATCCAGTCATGATGATCAGGAAGTCGAAAGCTTCTATGAAGACGTGGAATCGGCGATGGGTAAAGTCATAACAAAATACACTATAGTGATAGGCGACTTCAATGCCAGGGTAGGCAAGAAGCAGGCTGGAGACAAGTCAGTGGGGGAATATCGCATAGGCTATAGGAATAGCAGGGGAGAGTTATTAGTAGAGTTTGCGGAACAGAATAATATGCGGATAATGAATACCTTCTTCCGCAAGCGGGATAGCCAAAAGTGAACGTGGAGTAGCCCGAAAGGCGAGACTGGAAATGAAATAGACTTCATACTCTGCACTAACCCTGGCGTCATACAAGATGTGGACGTGCTCGGCAAAGTGCGCTGCAGTGACCATAGGATGTTAAGAACTCGAATTAGCCTAGACTTCAGTAGGGAACGGAAGAAACTGGTACATAAGAAGCCGATCAATGAGTTAGCGCTAAGAGGGAAAATAGAGGAATTCCACATCAATCTACAGAACAGGTATTCGTCTTTAACTCAGGAAGAGGACCTTAGGGTTATATAAACAACAAGATATAAACGACAATCTTATGGGCAACATTAAGGAGTCTGCAATAGAAGTCGGTGGTAAATCCGTTAGACAAGGTGCCAGTAAGCTATCGCAGGAGACGAAAGATCTGATCAAGACGTACCTCTATGAAAGCCTCTAACCCTACAGCTAGAATAGAACTGGCAGAACTTCCGAAATTAATCAACAAGCGTAAGACAGCTGACATGAGAAAGTATAATATGGATAGGGTTGAACATGCTCTCAGGAACGGAGGAAGCCTAAAAGCAGTGAAGAGGAAACTAGCAATTGGCAAGAATCAGATGAATGCGTTAAGAGACAAAGCCGGCAATATCATTACTAATATGGATGAGATAGTTCAAGTGGCTGAGGAGTGCTATAGAGATTTATACAGTACCAGTGGCACCCACGAAAATAATGGAAGGGAGAATAGTCTAGAGGAATTCGAAATCCCACAAGTAACGCTGGAAGACGTAAAGAAAGCCTTGGGAGCTATGCAAAGGGGGAAGGCAGCTGTGGAGGATCAGGTAACAGCAGATTTGTTGAAGGATGGTGGGCAGATTGTTCTGGAAAAACTGGCCACCCTCAATACACCAGGCCTCATGACTTCGAGCGTACCGGAATCTTGGAAGAACGCTAACATAATCCTAATTCATAAGAAAGGGGACGCCAAAGACTTAAAAATTATAGACCGATCAGCTTACTGTCCGTTGTCTACAAAGTATTTGCTAAGATAATCGCAGATAGAATCAGGAACACCTGCGACTTCTGTCAACCAAAGGACCAGGCAGGATTCCGTAAAGGCTACTCAACAATAGACCATATTCACATTATCAATCAGGTAATATAGAAATGTGCGGAATATAACCAACCTTTATATATAGCTTTCATTGATTACGAGAAACCGTTTGATTCAGTTGAAACCTCAGCAGTCATGGCGGCATTACGAAATCAGGGTGTACACGAGCCATATGTAAATATACTGAAAGATATCTATAGCGGCTCCACAGCAACCGTAGTCCTCCATAAAGAAAGCAACAAAACCCCAATAAACCAAGGCGTCAGGCCAGGAGATACGATCTCTCCAATGCTATTCACAACGTGTTTACAGGAGGTATTCAGAGACCTGGATTGGGAAGAATTGGGGATAAAAGTTAATGGAGAATACCTTAGTAACTTTCGATGCGCTGATGATATTGTCTTGCTTAGTAACTCAAGGGACCAATTGCAATGCATGCTCACTGACCTGGAGAGGCAAAGCAAGAAGGTAATAATAATAATAATAATATTTGGGGTTTTACGTGCCAAAACCACTTTCTGATTATGAGGCACGCCGTAGTGGAGGACTCCGGAAATTTTGACCACCTGGGGTTCTTTAACGTGCACATAAATCTAAGCACACGGGTGTTTTCGCATTTCGCCCCCATCGAAATGCGGCCGCCGTGGCCGGGATTCGATCCCGCGACCTCGTGCGCAGCAGCCCAACACCATAGCCACTGAGCAACCACGGCGGGTAGCAAAAAGGTAGGACTAAAAATTAATCTGCAGAAAGCTAAAGTAATGTTTAACAGTCTAGCCGGCACTACTATGGCGTGAAACCGGCACTACTATGGCTGTGCCATTCACGTCTGTGCTGCTCTCATGCAGGTTGGTGCTGGCTCACTTACGAGCCGCTGCCCCGTCATCACCGAAGTGGACATCGTTCAAAGGCCTTCGTCGCAAGTTACCAACCCGTCATGCGCAGCTGACACTGTTTTAGAAAACACTGACTGCAACATCACCGAGTAATATTGCAGTGCCGCTGCTTTTGGACGTTGCGCAACTCGGGTCGAGCTAGCATTGGCTGTTAGCAAGCACCACTTCCATGTAGAAAAGGCGGCGAGCTTCAGTCTGGATTGGGGGCATGAAACCGGCACTACTACGGCTGTGCCATTCACGTCGTTGCTGCTCTTCATGCGAGTTGGTTCAGATGATATATGTGCGCAGTGTGTTTTTGCCTTGCCGGTTTCACCCCCTGTGCTTTTCGCGAGTGTATGTTCGCGATCAGGGGCCAGGCGACCTTCTCGTGGAAGGAAGACTCACTTTTTGCTCCTTTGTCGCGCTGCATTTTACTTCCTGCTGTTGTTGATATGCGGCGACGTTGAGCTAAACCCTGGGCCCGGTGACATGATACTGCAGCAACTCTTGGAAGGCCGAAATGAAATTAAGCAGAAGCTAACCGCTATTGAAAAGTGCCAAGCAGACAATAAGGCTGCTATGGCTAATATGAACGCGCGTATGACCAAGATTAAAGCAACTATTGACAGGTTCGAAGAATTAAGCAGTAGCGTTGCTGAGTATAAGTCGAGCTGTGATTCTTTCCAGGCTAACTTAGCATCGTTGGTACACAAAGTGGGCGATCTTGAAAACCGTAATCGGAGGTGTAGCTTAATTTTTTTGGAGTCGACGGAGATGACGCGCGGGAACCATATACAAAATCTGAAGAACGTGTTGTCAATCTGTGCACTTCAGTATTACAAGTCGGCGAGGTGGAAATAGAAAGGGCACACCGACTCGGCAAATTTAACGCTGAGAAGCAACGCCCTATAATTGTCAAATTTCGTACATATAAGGACAAACAGAAAGTTCTGCTGGTGGCGAAGAAATTGAAAGGTACAAGAATTTCCCATTTTTTGATACTTACAAAACAAAAGAACAATGCTTCTTGAAGATGCGAAGGAACATCAGTCTGAGGCAGATAAAGGGTACATAAAGCGTGACGTACTCTACTTGAATAAAATGAAGTATGTTTATGACGAATTCATGGAGAAGGCTGAGCGAGTTTGACAAAGTCGAGAGAAAGGCGCGTTGTTATCGTTCCTTATCGTTAACTGCAGAAGCCTCCGAAAGGAAACAGATTAATTTTTTAACTTGGTTGACATGAGTAAACCATCTGTAATTTTCGGCAATGAATCGTGGTTAGATGGTAACGATAGGGATTGTTATGTCTTTCCTAGCAACTACGGTAGCTATAGAAAAGATAGAGACTGTCACGGAGGTGGTGTGTTCATTCTCGTTGATCAAAATATACAGTCGCAGATGCTAAGCAAGTCAGATGATTCTACTGAGGCGGTCTGGGTGCAACTTCGTTTGAAAAATGGAAAATCACTGGCGGTCTGTTCCTTTTACAGGCCTCCTGGCAGTAAGGTACAGGTTTTAACTAAGCTAGTGGAAGATGTAGAAGTGAGAAATTATGACTCCTTAGTGATCGGTGGTGATCTTAATTTAACCGAAAATAATTGGTTGCAAAATGCGACAATACCTAATGTGTCTAGTGCGTCAGCAAAGGAGTTGATGAAGTTACACAGCTCATTTGCGCTATTGCATTTGGTGTGCCAACCTACTCGTCGAAGCAATGTGTTAGACTTACCTTGTACTAATTTGCCTGTGGATACGCAACCTGTGCTGATCTTGCCAGGCATAAGGGACCATAACGCTGTTTTGTGCAAACTGAAATTGGAGTACATTAAAGTCGCTAATAGCGCAGGTAGACGTATATACAGCTACCGAAAGGCACAGGTCGATGAAATATCGTTGGCACTCGACTTGTATTACGACGTATTTGAAACATTGTCAGAGCCACTTAACGTAGACGAATTGTGGTGTTTACTTAAAAGAAGATTTTCGAGTTGCGTGACCAATTCGTCCCGTCATGGATAATGACGGCAAGGCGGGGTAGAAGTAAGCCGTGGTTCACGAGGGAAGTTCGTAGGGCACTGGGAAAAAAATCAAGTATACAAGGCGTGCAGGAAGAAGTCGACACCCTAGAAAAAGCAACAATTGCAACAAGTAATTTCACACGCGAAAGGTATTTTTTATGGTTCTTCTCATTCTAAGTTTAAAAGTAAGCCTAGAGAATTCTGGCAGTTTATGAAGAAGAATAAAAAAGAAGTGTCAATTCCTGTGCTCGAACACAATGGGACCCTTGTGCATGATAGTCTAGATAAGGCAGAATGTTTTAGCTCGTTCTTCAGTTCTGTTATTTTCTGCGCGCGCAACTAATACTGATTCAATGTTTCACTACGGGCTTATCAGAGGGGAACCAATGAATGACATCGTCTTCGACAGGAGGGTCATTCAACCACAACTTGAGCGTTTAAGTACCACCAGTGGCAGCGGTCCCGATAACTTGCCGAACTATCTGCTTTCCGCTTGTGCAGGCCCGTTGTCTAAATACCTTTATGTGCTCTTCGCCAAGTCCTTGACATGCGGAATGTTGCCTACAGACTGGAAAATTGCGAATGTTGTTCCTATTCCGAAGTCAGGACCTCGAAAATCTGTGTTTAATTATCGACCGGTGTCCTTGACTAGCGTATCTTGCAAGATCTTTGAGCATGTACTTTTTAGCAATATCATGACTCACTTAAATTTGTTTTCCTTGCTGATCCCTGAGCAACACGCATTTTGAAGTGGCTTTTCTTGTATTACTCAGCTTACAGAATTAACGTACGACCTAACATCCACTCTTGACAAAGGGGGCTGTGTAAATTGCGTCTTTTTAGATTTCAGGAAGGCTTTTGACCTAGTGCCCCATTCTTTGCTGCTTGAAAAATTGTCGTGGTACAACATAAATAAAGCGGTTGTTGAATGGATAAAAGAAAACTTAAATTGTAGGACACAACACGTAGTCGGAGGTAGGCTTCGCATGGTGTTGATGTGTCATCAGGGGTTCAGTTTTGGGTCCGCTATTGTTTTTGTTATACATTATTGACATTACTGTTGGCATATCATCTTTCATACGATTGTTTGTGGACGACTGCGTTTTGTATCGCGTTATGAAAGGTCCCGATGATTATAATGAACTACAGAAGGATTTAGACAAGGTTGCAGAGTGGTGTGATAAATGGGGCATGAGTATAAATCTTGATAAAACTGTGCAGATGTGCTTTACGAGACAAAGGTCACCAAATGTATATACATATAGCATTAACGGGACAAATCTTGCATCCGTGCATGAATATAAATACCTTGGGGTGTAGTTGACCCCTCAACTATGCTGGCACCGTCATGTTAACTATATAATTGCTAGGCGTGTAGAGTTCTTGCTATGCTACGTAGAAATGCGAAACGCTTTCCTTTAGAAACAAGGAACCTGCTTTACAAGACTAACATAAGACCAATACTGGAATATGCTTGTACTATCTGGGACCCGTGGACTGCGACAGACATAAGGAAACTAGAAAGAGTACAAAGCTTAGCAGCCCGTTTCGTGGTTCAAAATTATACTCGGTATTTTAGCGCATCCCAAACAAAGGAAACATTAGGCTGGAATACACTTCAAAATGGTAGAAAAACGTTCAGATAAAAATTTTTGCTCAATATATATCATTCTAATACCGGCCTCAATCGTGATAGCTACATAAGGCCACCGGAGTAAACTTCTGGCAGGCGCGATCACCCACTTCAGGTTAAAGAGTATAGATGTAGAACGGAGTTTTTAAGATGTCCTTTTTTCCTAAGACGGTCAGTGAGAGTGGAACAGGTTGCCCAGCGATGTTGTATCGCTATCTTCAAGTGATGCCTTTGCTTCAGCTGAATGACTTGCAATTTTTTTTCTCTCTGTACTTTGTGCTTGCGTCAACAGAACCGCTTTGTTTCACTTCGCGCATGTACGGTTATGCTCTGCTTCTTTTTTTCTTCTTTTTGTTGTGTCGGCGATTTGCCCTGACCTGTAACTTTTCTTTGTTTTTCATGTTTTCTATATTAACTGCTTTTCGTCAATGATATATGTTCTTCTCCCCCCCCCCCCCCCACTGTAATGCCAAGCTGGCGCTGTGGGTACTGTGATAAATAAATTAATAAAAACAGCACTTTACGATAGGTAGCGAGGCACTGGAAGTGGTAAGGGAATACATCTACTCAAAACAGGTAGCGACCGCAGACCCGGCTCATGAGACTGAAATAATCAGAAGAATAAGAATGGGCTGGGGTGCGTTTGGCAGGCATTCTCAGATCATGAACAGCAGGTTGTCATTATCACTGAAGAGAAAAGTGACTAATAGCTGTGTCTTGCGAGTACTCACGTACGGGGCAGAAACCTGGAGGCTTACGAAAAGGGTTCCACTTAAATTGAGGACGACGCAACGAGCTATGGAAAGAAGAATCATGGGTGTAGCGTTAAGGGATCAGAAAAAAGCAGATTGGGTGAGGGAACAAACGCGAGTTAATGGCATCTTAGTTGAAATCAAGAAAAATAATGGTCATGGGAAGGACATGTAACGAGGAGAGAAGATAACCGATAGGAATTAAGGATTACAGACTGGATTCCAAGTGAAGGGAAGCGTAGCAGGGCACGGCAGAAACTTAGGTGATCGGATGAGATTAAGAAGTGTGCAGGGAGAACATGGACATAATTAGTACATGACCGGGGTAATTGGAGAAGTATGAGAGAAGCCTTTCCCTGCAGTGATCGTAACCAGGCTGATGATGATGATGATGATGATGATGATGATGATGATGATGATGATGATGATGATGATGATGATGATGATGATGATGATGATGATGAACATGTTTTTATAGTTCCCGTGGCGGCGATATGTCACCCTAGGTAGATCCGGAAACGCTTTTCTCAGACTCTCGTCACTTGATAATATTCCGTGGTATTTTCGTAGGATGTTTATGTTTGGGAGTGCATTAGAGTATTTTGTTATAAAGGCCGGCGGTCTGTCAGATTCTGGTGTGGGCTGTTTCTTCGACAATTTCGACTGTCTCTCGAATCTTGACGCAGTATCATACGCTCTATCGAGGGCAACTTGGGGATAGTTCCTATCTGCTAGTGTCGTTTTAAGGTCATTTAGGTTGTAGATATAACCGTGGTATTCGCTGCAAATTCTTTTCATTCGTTTCGTTTGTCCGTCAAAAATTCTTTGCTTGCAGTGTCGCGACTGATGACTGTTGTCTAAATATTGCGCGCTGTCCATGGGCGTCCAGTAAGTAAGTAGTGGATTACCAACTTGCCCGGAATGCTGCTCTCATTAACTTCCAGTAAAGTGTCCAGCAAGTTGATCTGACAAGGAGAGTGGTTCATGAGAGTGACTTGTTGGGCTAGTTCGTACGTGGTTATACTAGGAGAATGCCAGCAAACTTGAGAGTGGAAAAATTCAAGAGGCAGACATAGACAAAAAGGAAGGTGGCTGGACTAACAACTGGTCTTCATTCATGAAGACGACGTCCACGAAGTGCGTACTGAACATGCGCAGGCACAACAAAACAAAAACACAGGCAACACCTCATCTATACACGTCTATAGTTATCAAGAAATAAAAGCTCTTTCTTGGTTAGGAACACAGATGGCGCTTACACACTTCTCGGGGCCAAGTTTATAGATGCGATAGGCTTGAATCAGCTCTCTTTCCTTAGTCTTAGCCTTCGCGAGGATTGAAACGTCACTGAAGATAGGGTTACAGCCGCACTCCTTACCATGCAGCGGAAGATTACCTCCTGTGCCTGTGGGTATTAGATTTGCCTGCTCACGCATGCGATCATTCACACAGCGACCGGTTTGTCCTATGTAATCTCTACCAGATTTCAAAGGAATACTGTACACTACACATGTGTCGCACGTGCGGTGCTTCACGACATGCTTGGTATTGCACGTACTCTTGCGAGAACTGTGCTGCGAGACCCTCATGCAAAGTTTTGCAAGCTTAGAAGGCGCAGAAGAAACCAAACTGACGTCGTTTCTTGCCGCAACCTTTTTCATCTATGTGAAATGCCATGTACATACGCCATAACCACCAAGTTCTTTTTTATTTCGTCTCGCACTTCGCGATCCCTCCTGTTTTTCATTTTCAAACGCTTGTACACAGATTCAGCCACTGCAGTGATCAAAGTCTTTGGATAGCCTGCAGCTAACACTCTCCTTTCTTGCTGGGCGGCATTGTCTTGCATTAGATGCGTACAACTCTTTTCCACCGCATTCGACAAGCACAAATAGGCTATGCCACGGTTGACCAGTTTCGAGTGAGCGGATTGGTACGGTAGCAACGTCTTTTTAGTTCTTGGACTATAAGCCCAGCAAATGTGACCTTGAGTGTGAAAGGTTAAAGTGAAATCTAAAAACCTGATGGAACTTTCCTGTGGTGCCTCATGGTTGAAACTAAGATGTCGAGAGCAATGATGAAAAGCTGATAAAGTACTGCAAATGATATCTGTGAGACAATAACTTCGTCTGATATTTTGGAGAACCAGGAAATCGTTAGCATATCTAAACGCCCGGGCAACATGGTAATCGGTAATGGTGTCTGACATGGACTTGTTGAATTTCGCTCTTAGAAAACTGTTAAGAATAGCAAGGGTGATGTACTTTCCGCGTTTTTCACAGTAAAAACGCACAAGCCTGACTACCATATGAGAACCATAGTGACAGAAGAAGGCTCATGGCAGAAGCCTGTTGGAAGGTTCTTGCAATGTTCCTTGAATGCCCTTGCAACTGAGGACCAATTAGGCATCGATAGTTCAAACGCAGTGATCGACACCATGAGATCGGGAGTGCTAACAGCGAACACGGCATTTTATGTGGACATTAAAGAACTGTATTATTCAATCCCTCATGAAGAACTTTTTGTGGCAGTGCGGGAAGTTATTGAATGCCAAGCAGAGACTTCTTTTCAAGGTAGTTGTGGCCTCTCGACTGAAAGTTTTATGGAACTGTTATCTTTTTTACTTGTCGGCAACTTTTGTTAAATTCGGGGGCAAGATGTTTTTGCACAAGAATGGTACATGCATAGGGTCAAGTGTGGCGCCGGTACTGTGCGATATTTTCTTAGCGAAATTCGACAAGTCTCTGTCAGACGCCATTACTGATTACCGTGTCGCCCAGGTGTTTAGTTATGTTGCCGATTTCCTGGTTCTCCTAAATATCAGACGAAGTTATTATCTCACTGATATCATTTGCAGTATTTTATCAGCTGTTCAGGATTGTATCGACATCTTAGCTTCACCCTTGAGGCACCACAAGAAAATTACATCAGGTTCTTAGATTTTACTGTAACCTTTCACACTCAAGGTCACATTTGCTGGGCTTATAGTCCAAGAACTAAAAAGACGTTTCTACCGTACCAATCCACTCACTAGAAACTGGTCAAGCGTGGCATAGCCTCTTTGTGCTTGTCAAATGCAGTGGAAAAAAGTTGTACGCATCTAATGCAAGACAGTGCCGCCCAGCAAGAAAGGACAGTGTTAGCGGCAGGCTATTTATATTTTAAATTTATTTATAGTACCGTCAGGGCTTACAATGAAGCATTACAGAGGGGAGGGGCTAATAAATACACATAAGTATGCAAGAAAGGAGAAAGGAAAACACGAATGCTAATCAGATGACAATGCATGGTACAATGTAAAAATAACGCGAGAGCGACACAAAAAAGTATATTACGGTAAAAAATAATTACACAAAGAAAAACTGAAACTTTGGTAATACAGATTAAATATAAATACATGGTATATAGGACAAGATAGAATGAGACAATAAGCACAGAATGATAAATGAAATCAAGCATAATACAAAATACACTGTAGATTAGGTAGATAATAAAAAAGAAAACTTATACACAATACTGATCAGGAAAGAACGCAATTGCTTCGTTAGACATTCACATCAAGGCATACTAGATAATATTAGTAAGTGCCTTACGGATGTTATCTGTGTTAGTTATATAGACTAATGGATCCGGTAGGTGATTCCATTCCTGGCATGATTTTGGAAGAAATGAATTACCATAGGTAGACGTTTTGTGGAATAGAATGTTCACCTTATGACGATGGTCCAAGCGTGCAGAAGTAAAAGAGGCTGGTTCGATAAAGCGTGACTTGAGTGTAGGAATTAAGTGGTATATTTTATATAACAGACAAAGGTGAGCGATTTTTCAGCGTTAGGAAAGGAGAGATATGTTGAGGGCAAGTCTGATGCTAGTTACGCTTGCTGTGCGCTGGTAATTGCTAAGAATAAAACGAACCGACCAATTCTGCACAGCTTCTAAGCTGTTAATTAATGTTAAGTGATGAGGATCCCAAATTGAGGATGCGTACTCTAGATTAGGCCGAATGTAGGTGACATATAACTGTTTTTTCAGGGAAGAAGGTGCGAGTGGAAAATTTCGTTTAGGATAGCCCAGCATATGGTTAACTTTTGATGTAATGTGTTCGATATGTCGTTTCCATGAGAGATTATTTGTAATGTGCACTCTGAAGTATCTATAACAAGATACTGATTCAAGTGGGGTGTTGTTAAGATGGTAGTTATACAAAGATACTTGGCTCCGTGAGATTCTCATGAATTTACATTCTGAAGTGTTAAGATTCATGTGGCAGTGGGAGCACCAGGTTGTAACGTTATCAAGGTCTGATTGTAATGTAACCATATCACAATCATTAGTTATTTTTCGGTAAATTACGCAATCGTCGCCAAACAAACAAGCAGAGCTAGTGATTTGATTAGGCAGGTCATTATTATAAATGAGGAAGAGTAAAGGCGCCAACACAGAGCCTTGAGGTACACCCGATTCTACTGGCACCTCTGGTGAGTCATTGTCATTGATGGTTACATATTGGGTATGATTACAAAGAAAACTGCAAATCCATTTGAATATTGAAGGGTCAATATTTAGAAGGCTTAGCTTATAGATAAGTAACTGGTGATTAACTTTATCAAAGGCTTTAGAAAAGTCTAAAAAAGTACAGTCCGTCGCAAAACCCGAGTCCAAGAACGCTGCAAGTCATTAGTGAATGTTATTAGTTGTGTTTCACAAGAGAAAGATTTCCTGAAACCGCGCTGATAAGGGCTAAAAAAATTGTTTGATTCAAGAAAGTTTCCAAGGTAAGTGAAAATGATGTGCTCAAAAATTTTGCAGTGTACCGAAGTTAATGAGATGGGTCTGTAATTCAAAGGGTGATGTGGGTTTCCCGATTTAAAAAGTGGGGTTACCTTACCGGTTTTCCAATCAACGGGTAGGGCACTGTCGTTAAGTGATCTAGTAAAAATAAATTTAAGTATGATGGAGCTGTATTCTGCATTGTTTTGGAGAGACTTGGAATTAATACCGTCAATACCACATGATGATGACCGCTTTATCTTGAAAATTCTGGCTCGGATACCTGCTGGGTCTAGGGTAATGGGATCCATCGCCGGAAAGTTGACGGATGTAAAAGGGGGATAATCACTTAAATTTTCGGTGCAGAATGATTGGGAAAACGTGTTGTTTAGTACAGAAGCGCAAAGATGATTCGGAACTTGATCGCTTGAATCATTTACGAGACTTATAACGCTATTTTTGGTACATTTCATAACGTTCCAAAAGCGTTTTGGGTTAGTTTTTATCAGAGAATGTAGGGTTGACTTAAAGAAGTTAAATTTGGACGTCCTTAAAACGCTTGTATAGGCTTTCGCAGCGCATGTATATGCTAACCATCGATCAGCGTTTAATGATCTTTTGGCGGAACGAAAAAGTCTGCATTTTTTGTTGGATAATCTTTTCAGATGGTTATTGTACCAAGGGGCGTTAGAAGATTGATGAATTATTCTAAGTGGAATATATTTGTAGATAAGATGCATTACTGTAATTTTAAAAGACAACCACATTTCTTGAACTGTTAAGTCTACATGTGTCATAAGGAAGTAGTCAAGAAAGGCTGATAGCTCAGAGTTTATAGCGTTAAAGTTAGCCTTTTTATAGTCCCGAATATATTTGCTGTGTTTCTTTACTTTTGTAGGCGGGATGGAAATGTTAAAGTGTAAGATGTCACGGTCGCTTAGGCCAGGCACGTGGGTCACTGGTGAAACCTTATCAGCATGAGTGGTCAGAATCAAGTCAAGCAACGAACTTGTAGTAGATTTGACAGGTGTTGGTTTGATAACGAGCTGTGCAAGGTTAAAATCTACGCAAACGTTAAGAAATCCTGTAGCCTCTGCAGATGTCGGATTAGAAAAGGGGCAGGAACGCGACCAGTCGATAGTTGGGAAATTAAAGTCTCCTAAAGGAAACATAGGTGAACCAGGAAATCGAACGGATATTTCGCTTAGAGTGTCATGAATTTTTCCTGCAAAATCACAATCGGTATTAGGGGGACGATAACAGGCCCCTATGATTATTTTTTTTTAAACCAATAGATAGGCAGCACCAGAGTAATTCCAAATTAGTTGTTACACTCAAAAGGAATGATTCAAAACTACAGGTAATAGCAATTAAAACACCACCGCCTATTCTATCGGCGCGGTCTAGCCGATATACAGTAAATTTCTTGTTGCACTGAGAGCTCGCCTGTCTCTATTTTGTCAGAGAGACAGGTTTCCCTTAGTACAACAATATCAGCTCCAGTATCGTTAATAAAACTATTCAAACTATCTCTTTTAGGAAAAACGCTCCGGATATTAGAAATGATTACGGATGCTGTTGCCGATGGACCTCCACCCCTCGCGTGAGCCTATTTATGTCCCGCATAGACACGTCCAGAACGCGTTGCTCCTGGGGACATGGCCACAGCATTGCTCGTTTGTCTGCCAGTATTCACTTCAATAACGGAATTTTCGTCGGCATTGAACATGTAGCACTTTCCTTCCGAAAATAGTCTTTTGTAGCTTAGCTTGAAGTTAGTGTTCCAGCCTCTACCGAATTCCAAAAGTTTCTTCCGGGAGCGACGTGTGGCTTCGCAAAAGTCTTCGCTTACGCTGATACCTGTTCCCGCGAAAGACGACCGTTTGGAAAACACCAGCTCTTTTGTCTTGAATGTGGTAAACTTCACTACTAGAGGCCTATTGTTGCCGCTGACAAATTTCCCGATTCTATGCGAACGCTCTATACTATCAAGTGGTAAACGTATGTCCAGTTTGCCTGAGGCAATGGAGATAATTGTTTCTTCGCACTGACGCGCTTTCTCAGACGGGCCATCGGGTATCCCGAAGAATATGAGATTTTCTCGTCGTGACCTGTCTTCCGCATCGTCAAGTCGCCCACGAAGCGTTGCGGTTTCTCGCTGGACGGGTTTTATATTTTGACACATCTCACTCATTTCTTGCTGCAATGTCTCAAAGCCAATAGTCTGACATTCTAGAGCTTGTAGGCGTTCATTAATATCAGTGATGCTAAGTGTGATGGACTGCTGCGAAAGTTTAAGCTCTTCTATCGCCTGTGGCATACTGGATTGGTTTGTTTCAATGCGAATACAACGCGCGTTTGTTTCTTATACAGTTTTGAGCATTTCGGCCATAACGTTATCATCCGGAACAGGGTTTTGCTCTATGTCGCTACTCAACAACAAGAGTAATTTGCAAAAAGAACCACACACTGCTTCTGGGCATGGAAGCACAATTATAAAGCGGTCTTCAGACCTGAAACATTTAGTATGCAGCATAGAAAAATGACCGACCTGCACAAATAGGAAGATACGGTATGAGACTGTCATCCTGCTTCTGTTTCCATGCGCGCTGGTGACGACACGGGAGATGTCGGCTTTTATGCTTGGCGATATCTGTGTTGACGTCACTCTGCCTAGGTGGCGGTGCTGGCAGCGTCCGGGAAACGCGTCAGGCGCGTTCCAAGTGGCAAAGCCAAGATGCTCACGGATAGGTGGGTGCGATTCCACCCCTTTGACGCGCCTGGAAACTGTGTTCGTCGAAGAAATGCTGCTGAAGAAACCGACAGGGGCTGCAGGATTCCTACCGCAGTCGGTGAACATCGCCAGAAACTGCACAAATAGGAAGATACGGTATGAGACTGTCATACTGCTTGTGTTTCCGTGCCCACTCGTAGATCCAAAGACTGATCACTGCAGTGGCTGAATCTGTGTACAAGCGTTTGAAATTGAAAAACAGGGGGTATCGCGAAGTGCGAGACAAAATAAAAAAGAACTTGGTGGTTATGCCGTATGTACATGGCATTTCACATAGATTGAAAAAGGTTGCGGCAAGAAACGACGTCAGATTGAAAAAGGTTGCGGCAAGAAACGACGTGGCTCATTCCGCTCGGACGTGTTTTTCCGTAGCTCCGGATTTTCGCCCCGTTTGCTGGTTTTTTTTCCCCGCTACTGGAACTCTGTTGTTTATGCAACGCTTTGGCGGTTCGTAATTACTACTGGCGCCTATCTACAAGGTCCGTCGTCATCTACACCCTCCTGCTGCGTCGTCCAACTCGAATTCTTGCGCGGCTTCGCGAGTGCGAGTGCCCCCGCGGCACTCGCCGCGTCGGTGCGGAGCATCCAAGCTGCTGCCCGCTGCGTCGAAAGAGCGGAACATTACCGATGCAACTGCCATCCAAGTTAGGAGCGTCTCCTTCGTGGGGACAAGTGCAACGTGCAAAGGCGGTACCCTGAGCATGGATACCACCAACATGGAGCAGAACAGCCCTGCTGTCGTAGCGCACACATCCGTCAAGTGAACGAAGGAAGCTACTGACCTTCTATCGGATGAAAATGTAGCTCCAGAAGTCCCGAAAAGATATCGCTCATCACAAGGCCTACCCGCACGACCGACACGCACGTCTCCGAAGTCGCCAACGACATCGTGGTAAAAAGTGGTTATCAAGTCTCGTGCTAGATATCACTGTCCACTCTGCACAATCGTATCATTCAAGCGGCCCTGGACGCCTGCCTCGAGACTTCCCGATTTCAAGGTTTTGCTTTACACAAACCCACTAATATGGTCTCAGTATGGGTGTCTGCTATGGCACTAGTTTATAAACTCAAAGAACTGCAACAAATACATGTCTCGGAAGAATGTGTCCTTCCAGTCCAGGCGTACCTCGCCAGTGGTACCGATTTAAGACGCTACGTGGTTAATGGCGTTGACCTTGACAAAGAACCCGAGAGGCTATTGCAGGAACTATCGTGTCCCACACACAAGGTCGTGGCTGTTCGCTATCTAGGTAACGGTCGTACGTGCCTAATCACGCTTCAAGGTCCTAATTCCCCACTTGAACGTATCTTGTATTACGGCTGCGTACTGCGCCCGCATCCTTTCAAGCCTTCCGTTGTGTACTGCTACCCTTGCTTTAGACAGGGACACATGAAATCATCCTGCCCCTACCCACCCAAGGACCATACCATGGAGCCTGAACCGTCAGCATCGTTTAGGTGCGGCCTATGCCAAACAAACGATCATGGCATCACTTCCACGACGTCTCTTACGAAGTTGAAGGCCACTAAGAAGGCTCGACTACTCCATTCTCGACAGCCAGCAAAGACCCCTCGAGATCCATCAATAAAACAAGTCCCTGTGTACAGCCGTTACGCCGTTCTGGCCTCGCTGGAAGAGGATACTAGCCAGTTCACAATAGCAAGTACAGCGACAAGTGATGCTGCCACTCGTACCTATAGCGCAGCTGTTAGGACGTCCACTTCACGACCGCAACGGGCATCACAATCGATAGAAGACACGCCGCTTTTTTTGGCAGATGAAGAGTTCGAGATCGGCGCTCACCTGGCCAACCTTGAAAAGGAAATCCAACGTCTCAAGGAACGCCGTACAGTGCTTCCGCGTCGTCATGACGGAGCGCGGCCGTCGCATTCGCCATCGAGGTCTAGTCCTGCTCATATGGCTAACCCGGCATCTGTGTCGAAGCCTCTTTCACCCCAAGAACTCATGCGCTACGTTGGGCAACAGCTCCAGCATCTCACCTCGGTTCTACTGGCCAATCGTAATCTATGATGGCTGCTACGTCTTCAAGTGAGCCAGAAGGCATCTTACAGTGGAACTGTCGCGGCATCGAGGGGAAGGTTGGAGAGCTGCGTAAGCGTCTCAGATATGGAAAGCTGCGTATTTGGGCTCTACTGCTTCAAGGATCCAACGGCCTGCCACCCATTCCAGGATTTGTGGCATACTCATCGCCTTCCATGTTGGATCGTAGGAGTGCTACGCTCGATGTCCCTCCAGGAAAGGCTGCAGCGTATGTAAGATGCACTCTTCATCAGACTCGCGTTGATCTTTCACGGTGGTGTACTCTATGGCAAGAAGTCGTGGCCGTATTGGTTCGACTCCTACGTACGGACGTTATCATCGTTTCGTACTATGCCCGCCCCTACAGCGGTCGTGCTGCTCAGTTGTGTCTCGGCTGGCTGGCGCACCTACGACAGAAACATCCTGGTTGTCCCATTATGGTCGCAGGAGATCTTAACACGCGCCACATCACATGGGGATACGCTATTTCCACTGCCCGTGGTACATGTGTGCTGGACACATTTATGGACGCCCAATTCACTCTGCTTAATAATGTGTCAGTGCCTACTCGTCGGCATGACCACCCTCGCGCGCCGCCACACTGACCGGACTAATCTTGGTGGCTAGGAAGGACGACCGTCTCGTGGTCATGTGAACCCGACTGCTGGGCTAGCGACCATCATCCGATTCACCTTGGCTTATCTACGGGCGGAACAGGCCGCCTCCGCCGACTTTGTCGAGTGGTGCACTGGGATCGATACAGGGCGGCATCAGAAAGCAATGTATCAAACTTCATGCTGGACCCGTCCCATTGTCTTAAGGCGGCATTAGTTGAGGCGACACGCACGTCGTGGGTTGATGAATCGCGAACCGCTCCTGATTTGCAATGTCTGCGTCTCTGGGCGTCGCGCCGCCAAGCAGAACTTGCATCAGAACGTGACCCTGCATCAAATACTCTTCGCTTAGAGGCCCAACGCCTTACTGCAGTAGCTCGGCGCCATGAACACCGCTTAGAACCGGCCGCTGGATGGACTGGTGCTCTTCTCTCGGACCTTCATCGTCCAATGCCTCCATACGGCGCACCTTCCGAGTAATGGAAGGTGGTCGGCGCCCTCCAGGGCCCGCAGCCTGCGCCCTGTTAGCATTGGGCCAGACACCATCAGTATTCGCAGAAACTGTCGCCCACACCTTTTCTCCGGCTTTGGACACAGCATCACCTCCCTTCATTGTTCAAAACTGCCTTCCCGCGGACGCAGGCACGCTGCCTATGCTCTCTGACATCGAGGTTATACAAGGTGTCTTCACTATGGCGGAATTTTCAGCGGCAATAGACCTGTCGAAGCCAAGCACGGCATTAGGACTGGATGGCATACCGTATGAACTTTATAAAACACGGAAGGCAAGGTTCTCGAAGTACTGTTGGGGGCCATAAACGAAGTTTGGGCTACACGAGTCATTCCCGATTCTTAGCGGTATGCAGAAAAGGTCCTTATTCCCAAACCCGGAATACCCCATGATAATATCGCTCATATACGCCCAATAGCACTAACCTCAACGTTAGGCAAGCTGATAGAGCGTATGCTGGCGGCACGTATTACATGGTGGCTCGAGCGGTACTCATTGTATCATCCAGGGCAAAGCGGGTTCCGTGCTCATCTAGGCGCAGAGGATGGTCTTGCGCACCTATCTTCCGTGGTTCTCATCGGAGGCCGCTCACGAAGAATTCGCACGATTCTGGTAATGGATATTCGTAAAGCGTACGACCAGTGAGCCACGAAGCAATTGTCGGAATTCTCCATTGGCTTCAGTTCCCTAGCCGTGTCTGCATATTCGCCGAAGCCTTCCTGTGCCCTGGCACCTTCTCCATTCGCCTGGCTGGCCGAGCAGCAGGTCAGTTCGTCGCACATCGGGGTGTCCCACAAGGATCTGTGCTCGCACCAGTCCTTTTCAATATTGCTCTCCTTCCACCAGCTTGGAAGCCAGCCACGATACATAACGCACAGTACATAATGTACGCAGATGACAGCACTGTCTGGTCAGTTGATCCTGAAATCTGCCACCAAGAACAAGGGCTCCAAGAGGCCCTGAACATGACGCACAACTGGTGTGCTCAGATAGGCCTTGACATTTCCAAGGACAAGACGACGTACATGTCAGTAACGAACAAATATGGCCGCCGTCTACAGGCACTCCGGCCTCTTCAGTTAACTCTGGATCACCAACCATTACACGAGGCTTCAACTCTCCGTGTACTCGGCCTTGAAATGGATTCCTCCGGATCTGCGGCACCATGGGTCAAGAATGCAAAGCAACAGGCCGCATAAACGATACAGTTGATACGTCGGATTGGGAAGAAATCTGGCGGAGCGAGCACCAACATGGCTCGCCTTCTTGTCCGTTCTGTATTGCAACCACGACTCGTCTACAGAGCCCAGTTTCATCATCTCACGAAGGCACAATGGGCTCGCCTTGAGGCCATTAATAACGAAGCCATGCGGGCCATAACGGGAGTACCACGTCTCACTCCGTTTCCAACCCTACAGGCCGAGTCCCAGCTCAACACTATTGACGAACTCGTACACCAACGTCGATGCGTGCGCGCCCTAAAGCCATCATATTTCTGCTCGGCTGCTTCGCTGGCCCAGTACATAGGACACGAAGTAGACACTCCAGCATCTACGAGACCCGATGTAGCTCCGTGGAAAAGGGTACAATTAAGTGACAATAAGCCTCTTGGTCGTCTGTATAGCCCAGTTCCTCGTCAGGCGAATGCGCATGTTTCCCGCCTTCATCGCGCCGATGACAATCATGACGATGTGATTCTTGTAGCATACACTGATGCCAGTGTTCATGGCACCGTGATTCACACAGCTCTCGTGTGTCCATTGATACCAGAGGCAGGCCAGACGTGCTTGTATGTTGCCGATCCTGCACCACCGGCCTACCTTGCCGAGCTTGCTGCCATACGAGACGGCTTGGCCGTGCTGCTACCTACTGTTCAAGATGCTCGATACTCTCAACTCATCATTCGCACAGACTCTACTCAAGCCATCCACGACATACGTAGGGTATCTCGGCCCACTCTATTCTCAGATGGCATTCACCGTCTTGCTGCCACTACGAATATCCTCATACGCGCCCAGTGGGCGCCTCGAGCAGCCCTGCCGGGTCGCCTTGAAGCAGATATGGCTACCCACCCACAGATTACAACATACCCACTTCCACATTTTCCTGAAGACGCCTGTGGATGACTGATCCGGAAAAGGGAAAACCTCCGACGTACCACACGAGCTCTCATACCTCCGTGTGGGTCAGACCTCCCTGGTAGGTTAACCCGCCGAGAGGAGGTTACGTTAAGGAGGCTACACGTTGGGGTCACGCTCACCCCGTCTGTGACCGCTCTCAGGCCACAACAGTACCATGGTCCTTACGGCTCATCGAGCCCATTATGCAACACAGAAATCCAAAATGTGACAGTGACACACCTTTTATGGACGTGCCCAGGACTTCATCTAGTCGCGGGATCGAATCCCGGCCACGGCGGCCGCATTTCGATGGGGGCGAAATGCGAAAACACCCGTGTGCTTAGATTTAGGTGCACGTTAAAGAACCCCAGGTGGTCAAAATTTCCGGAGTCCTCCACTACGGCGTGCCTCATAATCAGAAAGTGGTTTTGGCACGTAAAACCCCAAATATTATTATTATTGACTTCATCTAAGCCGTCTCCGTTACCTCCGGGCAACAGGCCTTCGGGCTTGTCGCCCACCCGACCTCGAATGTTGGATTCATGGACCGCATCATCGTTCACTCCTAGATTTTTTGCACGAGTCGCATCTGTTCGGGTATTTTTAACATCTTTTGTATTGTGCCTAAGGGCATGCTTTCGAATTAAAAAAAAAACAAGAAACAACGTCAGTTTGGTTTGTTCTGCGCCTTATAAGCTTGGAAAACTTTGCATGAGGGTCTCGCAGCACAGTTCTCGCAAGAGTACGTGCAATACCAAGCATGTCGTGAAGCACCGCACGTGCGACACATGTGTAGTGCACAGTATTGCTTTCAAATCTGGTAGAGATTACATAGGACAAACCGGTCGCTGTGTGAATGATCGCATGCGTGAGCAGGCAAATCTAATACCCACAGGCACAGGAGGTAATCTTCCGCTGCATGGTAAGGAGTGCGGCTGTAACCCTATCTTCAGTGACGTTTCAATCCTCGCGAAGGCTAAGACTAAGGAAAGAGAGCTGATTGAAGCCTATCGCATCTCTAAACTTGGCCCCGAGAAGTGTGTAAGCGCGCCATCTGTGTTCTTAACCAAGAAAGAGCTTTTATTTCTTGATAATTGCAGACGTGTATAGATAAGGTGTTGACTGTGTTTTTGTTTTGTTGTGCCTGCGCATGTTCAGTACGCACTTCGTGGACGTTGTCTTCATGAATGAAGACCAGTTGTTAGTCCAGCCACCTTCCTTTTTGTCTATGTCTGCCTCTTGATTTTTTTTCCACTCTCAAGTTTGCTGGCATTCTCCTAGTATATGGGAGTGGTGAGGTGAGCCCTAAATTTAATACTCGGTCGAAAGCGATTGAAAGAGCGGTTAACGCGCTTGTGCCGTGTTCCCATATTATAAGTATGTCGTCAATTTAACGAACATATGTATGGGGTTTTAAAGGGTAGGATTTCAGCAGGTGTGCTTCAAGTTGTCCTGTGAAAATGTTCGCATACGTGGGAGCGAATGGTGTACCCATGCTAGTGGTGAAAGTTTGCAGGTAGTGAATATAATCGAATTCGAAATAGTTGAGTGTGAGAACTAACCTAAGGAGCGATAGGTAAACTTCAGGAGCGTGCGCTTGGGTATTGATTGCAAGGGATTTAGAAACGGCTTCAATTCCTTCACTCATGGGTATGTTCTAGAGGCTAGAGTCAGCGCGGCAATGCCGCGCTGACTCTAGAATTTTTTTTGATATCAGCTTTATGTATAAATACAGATCTGGGCACTGTTCGGTTTCCGGTGTCCACGTGCTAGCTGGTCTAAGAGAGTCTCTATCTTGTTTTCCTACGTCTGGTCTACCGAAAACAAATTCCTTGATGGACATACGCCTTGAAAACTCTGTTATATTTCTGTGGTGTCCGTATTCATTTACTGTGTTAACGCGCTTCCTTCGAATTATCGACCGCATCAAGTCCATCGAAATCCTTCCAGACCGCGCTATTCTAGTCACTTTGGATGTTTCTGTCCTTTCCACCAACGTACCCATGAGTTAAGGAATTGAAGCCGTTACTAAATTCCTCGCAATCAATCCCCAAGCGCACGCTCCTGAAGTTTACCTGTCGCTCCTTAGGTTAGTTCTCACACTCAACTATTTCGAATTCGATTCTATCCACTACCTTCAAACTTTCGGCACTGGCATGGGTACACCATTCTCTCCCACGTATGCGAACATTTTCATGGGGCAGCTTGAAGCAGACCTGTTGAAATCCTACCCTTTAAAACCGCACACCTATTTTTGTTACATCGACGACATTTTTAAATTATAAGAACACGGCACAACCGCGTTAACCGACTTAATTAGCTATTTCAATCGCTTTCGCCCGAGTATTAAATTTACGGCTCACCACTCTCCTATTGGGAGAGGCCTTTGCCCTGCAGTGGGCGTAACCAGGCTGATGATGATCATGACGACTCTCCTGGTCAGATAAACTTGCTGGACACGACGGTCTACGTAGAAAACGGAAAACTGAGAACGACACTTTATTGGAAACCCACGGATAGCCAGCAATATTTAGACTACAACAGTCATCCCCCGCGACACTGCAAGCAGCATCACCCACGACACTGCAAGCATGGAATTTTTGTCGGAGAAGCGAAACAAATTAGAAGAATCTGCAGTGAAGACCACGACTATATCCATTACTTAATGACCTTAAAGCAACGCTAGCAGAAAGGAACTATCTCCAAGTTGCTCTTGATAGAGCTTATGATGCCGCGTAATGAGTGGAGAGACAGTCGGCATTGGCGAAGAAACATCCCACACCAAAATTTGACAGACCGCCGGCCTTTATAACAAAATATTCTAATGCACTCCCAAACATAAACAACATCCTACGAAAATACAACCCAATATTATCAAGTAACGAGAGTCTGAGAAAAGCGTTCCTAGATGTACCGAGGGTTACCTATCGCCGCTACAGAAACTTTAAAGATATGTTAGTGCACGCAAAAGTCAGCCAACAGCATTCACCCCTAATAAAAGCATGTTGTCGCCCCAGGTGAAAAAACTGCAGGCACCTTCAAAGTGACATTAAAATTAAAAGCACCGCAAATAGTTATACACACGAAGTCAAATCTAGCTTCACTTGTGCCAGTCCGGATGTAATTTATATGCTTGAATGTTCGTTCTCTAAGAAACAATATATCGGTGAAACAGGACAATCAATGAACGTGAGATTAAACGGACATCGCGCGGACACAGCTAAAAAGCTTTCAAAAGCCATCGCCGAGCATTTCAACCAACCAGGTCATAACTTTGACGAATTTAAACTCTACATATTACAGTCAAAATTCCGTTCTCAACGAGAAAGAAAATGCAGAGAATTATACCTTCTGCATAAGTTCAAGACATTTCAACCAATAGGCATAATCGTTTCAAAGGGAGCTTGAGAATCTATTTGCCATGCTAAATTTCGAGCTATAGGCAACAACACATGGTTTGGTTTCTTAGCATTATTTCTCTTTGTTTCTGTTTTTCCTTTTCTTCTCTTCTTTTTATATTTTCCAGCCGGCGTGTCAGACACCGTTGACACGCCGGCTAACACGCGGGCATTGACACGTGATTGACAGACGGCCGGGCCCTTGTCCTTGCGCACAGCATTCCTTTATTCTCAATTCGACACGCTAACACACCGCTAGTTGCCGCGCCCACCCGCCTTGCACCCTCGCCCCTTTACAAGAACCTCGCCTATATATACTGCGGCAAGGAAAGCTTATGTCGTCTTGAAGAAAAGTCCAGTTGTCGAAACGTTGGCTCCTGCTTTCACCTTGTTCTCGTTTTGCTCATCGTCTTGAATTTACATCTCCCGCCTTCTCCGTACTTTAACCCATATATTTGAATGATATGCCGCTTCCATACCTATGTTTACTGACGGGTGGGTGTCGACAACCACTTCACATGCGGCATTCGTAATACCGAATATGAAGATCAGTAAGCGCTTCCATCTCGACCACCAAACTACCTCAACGGCCGCAGAGATCGCTGCCATTCGGGAGGCGATTCGTTAAATATCTGTGGAGCCGCATAATACTTGCACTACATTTTGCGATTCCAAGCCGGCACTTCAACTGATCGATTATGCCCTTAGACGAGTACCTTACTATGGCCTTGATCAAGATGTGATCGAATCACACGATGTCACCCTAAGAGCTAGCCATTGCATAAGGTTTCAGTGGATTCCGAGACACCGCGGCTTGCATGGAAATGAGCTCGCCAAAGCGGAGGCAAAGATTCCGCTTTCACCACCAGGCATTAATTCCCTAATGTAAAGACTTCTGCACGATAATACCGCAGTATATTAGGCCTCGCCAGATCATCGTCATCGCCGGTTTCACGAACTCGACCCAGAGATGAAAATACGGATACCACCGAACATGAAAAGCTCTAGTGAAAGCTTGCTGCATAGATTACGACTGGGGGTAACCTTCACGCGGCGTTACCTACATCTCATCATCCAGGCGGACAGTGCGGATTGTGAGAAATGTGATATTCCTGAGACGATAGAACACATCTTGTGCATCTGCCCGCGATGTACAAAGAAAATCGCTGACAGACATCTTGTCAAAATTTGCCGTTGGACCATTAACTGAAAAGGTTCTATAGGGATGATCCTCGTCATCAGACTGATAGTTTAAAGGCTCTAAACAACTTTTTTTATGAGAGCAGACTGGACAAGAGACTTTGAAGAGTCTTCGAGCGTGCAAGATGCTTACCACCATCTTCATCCTCATAATCAACGTCCTCGTTCTTTTTACACCCTCTCCTCTTTGCCCCACGCCGAGTTGCAGGTCAGAACATTGATTCAGGCCGACCTCTAAGCTTTTCTATCATAATAAATACCCCTCTCTTTGTGTGTGAGATGAACTTTAACGCAACAGCGTTAAAGGCCCCGTGTCGCAGAAAATCCGGCGTCTGTGCCGTTATCCATGTCAGAAAAATTATCGCGAACCGCGCAGGCCCTTCCACGTGCGCATAGGCGTTACAGAACTAATTGAATTTCTCAAAGTAGAATGCGTCAGAAAATACGTGAAGTATGACTTACATTCAGCCTACAGACATGATAGCGTCGGATTCTAATTTTAATATACGAGAAAGCATATTTTGTTATGCGGAAACTCGAACACGAACCCCTTTTCCAGCTGCCGTTCAAGGTCTTAGTAGGAGAGTGATGGTTTAGACTAGTCTGTTTTCCATGAGAATGTGTGGTGCAGCACGAAGCTGGACAGTGGACACAGGCGAAAAAAAAACTAGGACAAGCCCTCACTGCCAAGTGCGAGCGGCGCGCCCTGCTCGGTTCCTTGCAACACCATCCAAATGGCACTCGCCTCCGAGGCAGCGACAGCGCCTGCCGTGCGGGTGGAATGAAAAAAAAGAACCAGAAAGCTCGCCTTCGTGCATAGCGCAAGCCACGTTTGCAGGTAAACATTATGGTTACATATGGTGCAGCTGCCGGGAAGCGTGAGTAGCAGTCAGGGATCTTTGAAAGCAATTGCGTCCAACACTTACAGGCGATGCTTAAAGTCACTGATAACCAATTTTTATGGCACCTACGTCTTTAATGCAATGGAAAGCTTGCTGGTCAGATTGTCAAATCATGAAATAGCAACGCGGAAAACGTCTTGGAATTTTTTTATCAGAAATTTTTGATCTACAGTGATGGTTTAGTCGTTCACTGGAAGCATGCTAGGTGATAGGTGAGCGCGACAGCGATTATATGCAGCTATTAGCGGGAGGCAGGCGACAACTGCAGCCGCAACTGCGAGAACATACTGTTCCGTCTATTAAGTCAACGTTCCTGACATTAAGGTTTTCTGAGAAGCGTTAAAGTATTTCTGCGGTAATATCCGCCTGTTTCCACTGTTTCCTGCCCAACTGCTTTGAAATTACAATAGTCAAAACGAAAACAATCGGATCGTAAACGAAACAACGTTTGTACACGTGATACGCAGTTCACCGTGTTGCCGTAGCCGTGCGTGCACTTCGGATTTCTGAAGCATAATATAAAGCGCAAGTGTCTAATAAAACAGCAACTGCAAGTTTAAGGAATAATTATGTTGTTCTTCATAACAACCGCCCTAGGTATAGTAATCTCATAGACTACACCCTAAGTACCAAGAGTTCACTGCCAGGTCTCGCCACTTACTGGCTTTTGAGACTTTCTTTCCTAATTTAAAATTATAATCCTTACTTCAATCGCGAGTAGCGCGCTTGATTCTGCCACTATGAATCGTGATCATCCGATTTCAATCAACGTCTCCCAACACATTCTGGAAAGTTGTCACTCCCTTTAAGCGTCATATAAGGTTTTTGTTCGTGCTTAAATTCGAGATAGGTTTCCCTCTGCAGCGATTCTTGAACTTTAGTTTCCAGGGGCAACCAATAAGTGTTGTGTGTGTGAGCATGATGTGGCTGTTGTGGATCTCAAGGGTTGACTGTCACGGCATCACAGACATCTTTTTTTACGACGGGCTGTACAAAAAGGTATTACTGTAGTTGAAGGTGAATATATATATACAAATAAAACTGAAAATAAAGATGGCTCCATTTGGCTATCAATTAGTTTCACTCATTTTTCTGTTTAGCTACATCTGGGCTACAATTTCTCTAGCTTTGAGCTATGCCACCTTGTCCGACCTGGCAATACTGGTTATCCGTGCAGCGAGCATCAACGAAGCCATTCAAGGGAGATCGTGCGTCAGCCCTCTCGCTTCGCTGTGAAAACACGACAGTCGCTCGTCATTCGTTGGATATAACAACAAATCCTGCACGGTAAGTGAATTATAACTTAGGTGCATATTCTGCGTATATGACATCCTATCGCCAGGAAGTCGTCGTGGCGCTTAGCCGACGCGATTGACAACGGACTAGGCAAGCGCGCAGTACCTCTTGATATCAATCGAAAAAGCCAGTCGTCGCGCTAACTGCAGGCGATTTTATCACTTGCCGCTATCCGTAAGAGCTTTGAAAATTGCAAAGGCTGCGAGAAGCATAAGACGTGAGGCCAGAAGACGCTTAAAATGGTTCGTTCACCGGCCCATGATTCCGAGCCTACGCGGAGCGTGCTTAGCGTACGTTTTGTGTGTTTCAATTTATTCACTTTGGCAGTCTACTGTCTACGGAACGCTGTTGAATTAAAGAGCCGCATAACTGAAGACGTCATTTTGCTGGCGGCATGCTTTCTTTATAAATAAGCCGTGCTTGACGGTGTCTCGCCCATGGGCAATCTGCGACCACTGAAGTTACGTGCAGCGCCAGTGTTAGTTAGACACTGTGCTGCAGGGATTCAGCTGCATGTTGCCAGAGGTACGTTGGGCGCGTTATCTTGTACTTACTGAAAACGCACGAGGAATTAATGAGTTTTGCTGAATAAAGTATATACCCCACATAAGTGATCTTGCGCGCGACAGCTACAAGCGAAGCGATGGACATGGTTCGCGCGTTCGCTCGTCGCCTACAAGTCGTATTCCGTGCGAGCGACAATTTTGAGCGACGGCTCCCCAGTGTTGCTGGTATGAGGGCTGCAAATGGGCGTCGAACCATGTGTGACGCGTGCTTTAGTAATTTAAGTTGATGTATGTTACTGTGTAAAGTAGCATGAAATTTTGACTGTTTCAGCAGATTTATATCCTTGCACATATAAAAATTCAATCATTTGCTTGTTCCGTGCGACGATCGATAGTATTTGAGCGATGTACTATCGCGCTCAATCTGAGTTCCAACGTCCGAGCACGACTGGAGCTTGCATTGCGACAACACTCCCTAGGAAAGCGCTGTGTGTCCCCCCGTGTGTCGTCTTTTGTCCCTTCTTTTAATCGCGCTACCGTACACCCCTCTGGGAGAGAATGCTGTTCCGGGACGCAGCCGTACTCCCTACCAGGAAAAAAAGCTTGCAATATGCAACTCCAGGGTATTATATATGGCAATGACACTCTACCGCAACCGATTTTACAAAGTGGATTTAACCCCGGCTCTTACTGGAGGCCTCCTTCAGCAGCTTAACAATTTTCTCCTCAGAGCCCAAATTTTTCTGTGTTACTGCAATGCAAAATTTAACTCAATTTCACGCAAACGAATTAAATATGCAGTGAAACGCAATTCAAGCACCATGCACATAACAGGAAAGGGTTTTTGAAGCCCACTTTCACTATGACTAATTTTCTCACATGGAGTCGCTAGTGATTCCTGTCACGGGACCACATTCACGCAGTGTTTTTTTTTTTCTCCCAAGACGTGACACATATCAAAGGACTAGGGTCTCAAAGCCCTGCTTGGCTCTGTGAGCATGAAGAGTTCACATGGCCAAGTCACTAGAGATTCTGGTCACGTGACCACCTTCTGACATGCTGCCTGATTTTATACTCTGGCTTCATGCATATCCAACGAAATGGTTTTCGTAGCCTATTCTGGCTGTCACTAAATGAGTTCACATGCGATGATCACTAGTGATTACGGTCGCGTGACAAAAGTTCAGTCGAATGAATGAATGAATGTTTGATATTGAATGGCGCAAGGGACAAGTATGGCCAAAGAACGCCATGTCCTTTGTGTTGAGTTTGCAGTGTAATTATGAGTTCTATTAAATTGGTGTGACGTGGCTGTAAAGGGGCCTTAAAATAGTCGCGCTAAAGTGAGTAAAATCTGTGTAATAAGATTATGGCGATAACGTATGACGTGTACTATGAAGATTAAGGTATATTTAAAAAGAATGATACGATGTGTAAAAATATATCAGGTTATAAGATATGCTAGAGCACTACTGCCGCTTTAGAGCCCTTGAAACACAAGGGCCTGGAGGCATGTGCTATGCAAGACAATTATCGCAGTGGCATCCTCTAGAAAAATGATGCGCTACGAATTTATTGAGCTTATAACATGTAGAACCACATCATTTAAGGAGTTTAGGACTGCCTTGGTGTTAAAAAGCGGTTCCTTACCAAGAAACATAGCCGGGTGTAGAGGGATGTAATAGCGGTATGCAAGCGGAAAATGTTTCTTTATCTCCGTTTCGGCTTCCCGACACTCCAGGAGCACATCGAGGACGGTCACCCTCTCACCGCATCTACCACAGGCTGGTGGTTCACTTCCAGTAAGTAGAAAGTGATGGATACGAAATGTGTGTCCTATCCTGAGGCGACAGAATAGGACATCTGTTCGCCGAGATTTTGTTGGGGAGGGCCAAAAACCTAACTGTGGCTTTATAACGTGCAGTTTATTATTTATTTCTGCGTCCCACATGCGTTGCCAGTGGTTTCGCAGTTTCTTTCGTATGCAAGGTTTCAAATCTATAAGAAGCACCAAAGCAGTATTATTAACAGCAGGGGGTGCAATTGACGTAGCCATCTGGTCTGCCAGAACGTTACCTTCGATTCCCCTGTGTCCAGGTACCCAGCATATGATGATGTGCTGGTTAGATAGATAATATTTGCACAGGTCGGAATAGGCCTCAATAAGTACAGGATTTGTATGTTTGTAGGGTGAAATTAAGACATTCACCACACTTATCGAGTCTGTATATATAACGGCTTTTTTAGAGTTTTGATTTCTTTATATGCTTTACAGCCGACAATATAGCGTAGGCCTCTGCCGTAAAGATACTTGTTTCTGGATGTTGTACATCGGATTGCGAAAAAGATGCACCCACGGCTGCATAGGACCCTCCAGCATGTGACTTGGAAGCGTCTGTGTAGAACTCTGTGCATGAGGGCTTGTACTGAAGTTCTAGGAAATGAATTCGAATTTCGACCTCTGTAGCATGCTTTGAAACTTTTAGAAAGGCTACGTCACATTCTGTCAGCTGCCAGTCCCAAGGAGGCAATAGCTTGGTTAGGCGCATTAAGCGATGCTCCAGGAGTGGCACATGCATTACATCGCTAAGCTCCTTCACACGCAGCAAGAAAGGCTGTCTTATAGAGGGACGATTGCAGAAAAGTGTAGCACACGTAATATCGGTTACGGTATTAAAACATGGATGTTCACGATTAGAGTTCACTTTAAGAAAATAGGTAAAGTAGATGTATGATCTCTGCAGGTGGAGCGACCACTCATTCGATTCGGCATATAAGCTTTCAACTCGGCTTGTTCTGAAAGCGCCAGTGGCTAATCAGATACCTAGATGGTGGACAGGATCCAGCATTCTTAGAGCGCTCGGGGCGGCAGAGTTATACACTACGACATCATAATCGAATCTTGACCGAATTAGGCTCTTGCAAAGGTTCATTAAACACTTCCTGACGCTACCCCATGTAGCCTGGGATAGAAGTTTCGTTATGTTCATAGTTTTTAGACATTCTTCTTTAAGATGTTTATTGTGGGGGACGAAAGTGAGTCTATAGTCAAGTATAACACCTAGAAATTTGTGCTCTTTGTTTACAGGTATCTGTTGTCCGCACAGTTCTAAGCAAGGATCTGGCATTAGGCCTCTCTTTCTTGTAAAAAGAACACAAAAGCTTTTGTTAGGATTGATCTTAAATCCATTCTTGTCTGCCCACTTTTACACTTTGTTTAGGCCATGCTATACCTGTCTCTCGCACACTGCGAGGTTACAGGATTTGAAAGCTATTTGAATGTCGTCCACGTAAAGAGAATAAAAGATGGCCGGCGGTAATGAAGCGCGAAGCGTGTTCATCTTCACGATAAAGAGCGTGCAGCTGAGCACGACTCCTTGGGGTACACCCGTTTCTTGCGTGAAAGGACGTGAAAGTACATTTCCGACTTTTACCCGGTAGGTGCGATTGGACAGATAGCTTTCTATTAGGTTTAGCATATTACCATGGATGCCCATTTCTGACAAGTCTTTTAAGATTCCGTATCGCCACGTTGTGTCGTATGCCTTCTCCATATCGAGGAATATGGATAGGAAAAACTGTTTGTGTACAAATGCGTCCCGGATATTTGCTTCTATACGTACAAGATGGTCAGTTGTGGAGCGCCCTTCTCTGAAGCCGCACTGATAGGGTTCAAGCATTTTGCTTAGTTCAAGGAAATGAATGAGTCGCCGAATAATAATTTTTTTTCAAATATCTTACAAAGGCAACTTGTCAGGACTATCGGGCGGTAACTTGCCACTGAGGACGGATCTTTGCCTTGTTTCAAAACAGGGACCACAATGGCTTCTTTCTGTGCAGTTGAAAGGTATCCTGCAGCCCAAATGATGTTGAAAATTGTGAGTAGTGTAATTTGGGTGCCTTTGTGTAAGTTTTGGATAATTTCATACATGAGTCTGTCAGATCCCGGTGCGGAGCTCTTGCATGCGCTCAAGGCAGCTCTCAACTCGTCAACACTAGAAGGACAGTTGTATGGTTCATTCTGTTGACATTTTCTTGAGTGGCTTACATTCTTCTATTTGTGTACATTTTAGAAAGGATTCCGAGTAATGTTTGGGACTTGACACGCTCTCAAAGTGCTCCCCAAGTAAGTCTGCCTGGTGTTGCAGTGTATCGCCCTGTGTATTTACCAGAGGGAGTGAATATGTTTGTCGCCCTCTAATTTCTCTTCTGGCCTGTCGCTGGGTTCTCCTGCCTTAGGTCTTTACTTTTTAAAAGTTGACAAGATTCTCTGCAGTGGGCGAAGCGCGTAGCAACCCCCACGCTTTGTTCTGATGCCTACGTGCGATTCTACATTCATCGTTCCACCACGGGACACGCCATTTATATGCTGAGCCACTTACTTCACGTATGCATTTAGATGCGGCATCTATTATGAAGGCTGTAAAATACTCCAGAGCAGCATCACTGCCTAATGAGGACATGTCATCCCATAATATACTAGTCAGGGTTCGGACTTTCTCCCAATCAGCTGTGTCAATCTTCCACCTAGGAGCCTGTGGTGGATATTCGTTTTCTTTAAGTGTTCTCTATAGTATGGGGAAGTGGTCGCTTCCGTAAGGATTGTTCGCAACTTCCCATGCGAGTTCAGGCAGTATAGACGGGGCAACTATGCTGAGATTAATTAAAGAAAAGGTTTTGTTTTGAAGAAAGTAATATGTGGGCTTCTTTGTATTCATAAGGCACGCACCAGAAGAAAAAATTAACTGTTCATCAAGACGAACTCGCGCATCTATGCCAGAGTCGCCCCACAGGGAGTGTGCATTGAAATCGCCAACAGCATAAGGTTCTCGCAATTGATCTATATAGGACTGAAAATCATGTTTGTTTACTTTGTAATGTGGGGGTATCTAAAGCGAGCTAATGGTGATGAGTTTGCTCAGGAGCGCAGCTCGAACTGCCACTGCTTCAAGAGGCATTTGTAGCCGTAAAAGTTCACACGCAATGTTTTTGTGGATAACAATGGCTACACCGCCCGTTGATGCGACAGCATCATCGCGATCTTCGCGAAAGGTTATATACTGTCGAGAAAGTTTGTCTGTTTTGATTTTAGATGTGTTTCCTGTAAACACAGCACTTTTGGATTGTGTTTGTGGATGGGTTCTTGTACATCATCAAGGTTTCTAAGAAGACCTCTGACGTTCCATTGAATAATTTGTGTATCCATATTTAAAGTAAATTGGTCCTGTGTGTACAGAAACGGAAGTGATGCCTTAGTTTACAGAGCTCTTTCCAGGCCCTGTAACGGGGATGGGACCCTTTTTAGAGCGTTCGAGAGAACCTCGCGGCCCCTTAGGCGCTTGGTGCGCCTTGAGGATATGTTTAGTGTCCATTGCCTCTTGTGAGGCGCTGGACACGTGCTCTTGCGAGCGAGAAGTTACCAGAGAGGCTCCCGCCTCGGAGGGCAAGACCCCTGCGTCCACCAGCCCGGAGGTCGATGGGGCTCCCTGAGGGATTTAGCAGCGCCGGTTGTTGCCAGCGCTGGAAGGGGCCGGGGAGGTTGGGGCAGCCTCGGCTGCGGCCACCTTCGAGGTCGATGGTCCCTCATTCTGGGTTGATAGAGCATCGCTAGCTGCAACCACTGCGGGGGCAGATGGCGTAGCTGCCGACTTTTTGCTTGTGGGTCGGACAGCCGCCGGAGGCCGTTTTGTCGCTGCCCCCTGACGCGTCACATCGGCAAAACTTTTCTTGGGCAGGTATGAAATCCGCCTGCGTGCCTCCTTGCAGGCTATGTTTTCCTTGACTTTGATTGCCACAATTTATTTTTCTCTTTTCCAAGACGGGTACGACCGCGAGTCTGCGGCATGCTCGCCATCACAGTTGACAGAATGTGGAGTGTTCTGGCACGTTTTGGAGGAATGTTCATTGTCACTGCACTTGGCACAAGTCTGCTGGCGTCGACAGTTCTGTGAACTGTGGCCGAAACGTTGGCACTTAAAGCATCTGAGAGGATTGGGCACGTATGGCCGAACACGAAGTTTGATATAACCGGTCTCGATGGACTCGGGAAGGACACTTGAGCTGAAGGTGAGTATCAGGTGTTTCGTTTTGATCTCTTTACCATCTCGCCTCATCTTAATTTGTTTAACATTGATACCATTCTCGTCACTGAAGCCTTCAAGAGTTCAGCCTCAGTGAGCTCCATCAAGTCATCTTCGGAGACAACACCACGGGTGGTGTTCGTTGTGCGGTGCGGGATTATAATTATTTGCGTTTCCCCAAATGACACTAGTTTCGACAATTTTTCATATTGTTTCTGATAGCGGAGCTCCAAGAGGAGATCACCGCTTGCCATCCTCGACGCCTTATAACCTGGACCAAAGACTTCATTCAATGGCTTGGAAACAAGGAAGGGTGAGATTGTTCGTGCTGGTTTATCTGGTTTTGCAGAATGAATGACATGGAAACGCGGGAAGGATTCTTTTAGCCGGCCAAAAAACTGGAAAACTTCATCGGTGCGCCCTCTTTTCTGAGGGCGATCAGGCAGTGGAGGGAAGGAATTATCCAAAGAGGAATGTGTAGTTTTCAGTAATAACGGCAGCCACCCACCGTGGAGCCCTACAAGGGGACGCTACAGGAACTGTAAGAACAGATCCTGCAAACGCAGCTGCACGTAATTACTACAACCGAATATGAAATCACCTAGGTTGGCTATTCACACAAGGTTAACCCTTGCTTGGAAGTAAAATTGGAAGTAAGCGGAAGCTAGGAGGAGACAGGAAAGATGAAAATTCAGAGAAAGACGAAGGCTGGAGGGAGAGAGAGACAGGAAAATGCAACTACCGATTTCCCCCGGGTGGGTCAGTCCGGGGGTGCCGCCTATGTGAAGCAGAGGCCAAAGGGGTGTTTTGCCTCCGCCGGGGGGCCTTAAAGGTCCAAACACCCAGCATCAGCTCAACCCCCAGGATCCCCCTTTCCCCTGACACGGCTAAGCCGCGCACGGCTACACGCGGGAGAGTCCAACCCTCGTGTGCTCGGGTACGTAGTGTCGCAACACACCAAACGTCTGCTGACGCAGACGCCCCTGAGGGCAAAGTTCAGTCGAGTGCACTACTCATGTACCCATGGATGATGTATATCAAACGAAATGGTTTGTAATGTTTTTGAAGATCGGCTCTGCTACCACCATGATGAGGTCACATAAATAAGTCACCAATGAATAGTCACGCATGCCCATCGTAAAGGGCGCTGGAAACTTTCTCTATATACACATGACGCATATCAAACAACGCGGGTGGAGAAGCTCTCTTCGAATATGAAAGCGATGAGTTCACACGGCACAGCCACTAGTGATTCAGGTCACGTGACCGCCTTGTGACATGCTGCCGGAATTATTACCCTGGCTTGAGGCATATCAAACAAAATAGTTTTCGTAGCTCTGTCGGGCTATCATTAAATGAATTAACAAGGGGTGATCACTAGTGATTACGGTCACGTGACCAAAGTTCAGTCGAGTGCACTGCTCTTCTACCCAGGGATGCTGCATATGAAACGAAATGGTTTTTGAAGCCGGGCTCTGCTACCATCAAGATCAGGATACATGAGCAAGTCACTAGTGAATAATGACACATGACTATCGTAAATGGCGCTGGAAGCTTTCTCTATATAGGCATGAGGCATATTAAACGACGCGGATGTAGAAGCTCTCTTCGAATACGATATTGACGCGATGACACGGCCAAGTCACTAGTGATTCAAGTCACGTGACTGCTTTCGGGCTTGCTGCCCTATTTTGTACCTTGGCTTGATGCCTATCAAACAAAATGGTCTTCTTAGCGTAGTCTGGCTATCACGAAATGAGTTCGCATGGAATGAACACTAGTGATATGGTCACGTGCCCAAAGGTCACTCGTGTGCACTGCTCTTCTACCCAGGGATGGTGCGTATCAAAAGAAATGTTTTTGAAGCCCGGTTCCTTGTACCACCATGATGAGGTCACCTAACCAAGTCCCTAGGGAGTTGTGGCGAACCACCATCATAAAGAGCCCTGGAAACTTTCTCGATATAGGCATGATGCAAATCAAACGACTGAGGTTTCAAAGCCCTGCTTGACTGTGAGCATTACGAGTTCACATTACCAAATCACTAGAGATTCAGCTCCCGTGGCCGCTTTCTAAAATGCTGTCTTATTTTGCACACTTGCTTGATGCATATCAAACGAAATGGTTTTCGTAGCTCAGTCTCGCTATCACTAAATTAGCTCACGTGGGATGATTACTACTGATTATAGTCACGTAAACAAAGTTCAGTCGAGTGCACTGATCTTCTACCCAGGGATGATGCAAATGAAACGAAATGGTTTTTGAAGCCCCGCTTTGCTACCACCACCCTGAGGTCACATTGCCAAGTCACTAGTGAACAGTGACGCACGACCGTCATAAAGAAGGCTGGAAACGTTCTCTATATTGACACGTGTACTTATCCTTATCGGGCGACCACGTTTCGCCACCTAACAAATGTAATCGCACCGCGCAGGACGCGCCCGCATGTATCCGAAGTTTGTGGAAAGTTATCGATGCTACTACCCGGCTGTCTGTTGTCGCCGAACCTTATGTTATCTGATTTCATCGCGTGACGCGAACGGTGTAGAACTTTGTGGAAGGCACGCGGGTCCAAACGATTAGTCTGGAACATTCGACGACTGCTGTATAAAAGCCGACGCGCTTGACCCGCTAATCAGATTTTCGACGATCGCCGACTGTGTTCGCCGCTCTCGTTGTGCTTTAAGTGTAGCCTGTTTTGTGGGCACAGGTTCGCCCAATAAAAGCTAAATTTGCCTTTCACAGTATTGCTACTGTGTTCTTTGACGTCACGACCACGTGACAATTTAGGCATGATGCATATCAAACGATCAGGTCTTCAAGCGCTGCCTAACTATGAGCATGACTTCACTTGACCAAGTCTCTAGTGATTCTGGTCACATGACCGTCTGCTTACACGCTGCCCTATTTTGTACCCTGGCTTGATGCATATCAAACGAGATGGTTTTGGTACCTGAGTGTGGCGGTCGCTACAATGTGGCTTCATCTTGTCACTAGTGACTCTTATCACGTGGCCGTCTTTGGAAGCATTGCATTCGTTTCTATCTTGGCCTGATGCATAACAAACGAAATTGTGTTGGGAGCCTGGTTCAGCTATGATTGAGCTCACACTAGGTAAAAACTAGTGACTGTGATAAAAGTGCCACATATCAACAGGGTGCACCGTTCTTCTATCCCAGGGCATGATGCATGTCAAGCAAAATCGTTTTTGAAACCCTATTCAACGATCAAATCGATGAATGGTAATGACTGAGTCACTAGATCTTTTTTGTCACATGACCACTTTGGGTGTAATGCAATAGTTTGCTACCCAGGCATGATGTATATAAAACGAAATGGCCTTTATCACTTTGATAAGCTGACTTGATGCAATAACAAGTGATTAGTTACATGACCACGTCCAGACATGATGCACTCTTTTCCGCTCAGTCTTGATGCACACTTATCTGAATGGTTTTTAAAGCCCTGTTCAGCTATCACTGAATAAGCTAACATGCGGAAACTTAATGTCTGGTGTTACATGACAGGGCATCTTAGCATAGTGCGCACTTCTATTTACCCCTTATAGATAGCTAACAATGTGGCGTCAGTCTCTCTTGGGCTATCAATAGATAAAGCTCACTTTTCAAATTCGCTAACCATTTGTGTAGCATAATCATGTTCGATCATAGTGCGCCCTTTTCGCATCTGATGATGATGATTGATGTTTAATGGCGCAAGGGAATCTAAGGCCAAAGAGCGCCAGGACATGTGCTTTTGTTTAGTAAAATTGTGGGTTTGGTGCTATGACTTAAAATAGAGGCTGTATAGAGACCTACACGTAAGACAAATCTATAAGTACTAGTGAATGAATTCTAAAATTGTGAAGAGAAATATAAAGTCCTAAATTCATTGTTTATAGGCACACATGGTCAATTGTTGCGGATTGACCGAGTCCCTTGCTGTACAATTCTTGCTCACGCAAGAAGTGCAAGAGAGCTCAGACATACTTATGTGCATCAGATTGTACTTCATCTGTGAGGCACAATCTGATGGTTAGCATGGAATGAGATGATATCTAGAAAGTTAGCTTGAACAAGATAATTAAGCACTCTTTTAAAGTTAAAAAGAGCCTCCTCTCATAAGAACATCGAGGGATGGGGTGGTATATGGTGTGTGTAGAGTTCCTTAAAATGAGCTACTCGCTCTCGGTGAAGTTCGGGACATTGAATGCGGACATGTAGGACGGTTAAGTTCTCACCGCAGCGTGTGCAAGTCAGTGGGTCAGTTGCAGTCAATAGGTGTTTGTGTGTGCCATAAGTGTGTCCTTTTCTGAGTCGTGCTAGGGTGACTTCGGTGTGTCTATCAAGCTTCAGTGGGAAAGGTTTGGTTAATCGCGGTTTAAGCACGTGCAGCTTATTTTCTACTTGCTTGTCCCACTCATCTTGCCAATGGTTATGAAGCACCTTTCGTACCACAGGTTTCATACCTACACCAGGTACCCAGCTTACAACAATAATATCCCGATGAGCCGCTTGTCCAGCATTTTTGTCTGCCATTTCATTGCCTGCGATCCCAGAGTGTCCTGGCACCCAGCATACAACAAGAGCAAGGTTTTCTTTATATGCTACATGAATGTGTTTAAGGAGCATGTTTAATACAGGGTTTCGGCTTGCTTTGCCGCAGGACAGGGCTGTGACAACGCTTAAGGAATCTGTGTATATTATGGATTTTGCATCTTGTGCTGCACTATGTATTCAGCAGTGATCAGGATACCGTACGCTTCTGCTGTAAAAATGCTGCTATGGTTTGTAAGGTTTTAGTGTTGGAGAAGTTTGGGCCATGCGCTGCACATGATACCGAAGTTGCCGACTTCGAAGAATCAGTGAAAAATGCCATCGATCTATACTTCTCTTCAAGGGCCAAGAAATGTTGCTGGATGAGGGCACTTGGACAACTCTTTTTGTTCAGTTCTCTAAAGGATAGGGCACAGGTAACTGTACATTGCTACCAAGGTGGGATGAGTTCAGCATTGTCGCTTTCCTGTAGATCTGTGAAAACTACTCCGAGTTTTTCCGCAGCAGATTTTACTGCTAACGAGAACGGCGGGGCTTGTGAACGCCTGTTTAAGTACAACTGATTTGTGGACTGATCACTTATGAGTGCTTTGCATGGATGTTGTTTTAGTGACTTATTCTCATTGCATAGGTGACTCCCAGATATGTACCTTGATAATCCAGCGGCCACTGATCCGATTCTGCATATAGACTTTGGACGGGGCTCGTCCGAAAGGCACCAAGCGCTAGGCGGACACCTAAGTGATATAAAGGATCGAGTACTTTAAGTGTTGTCTTTGAAGCCGACTGGTATACAATACATCCATAGTCTATGCGGGACAACACAAGGCTTTTAAAAAGAGATAGGAGGCAATACCTATCTGTTCCCCACGACTGATGAGATAAAATCTTTAAAAGGTTCATGGTTTAAGACATTTCAATTTCAACTGTTTTATATGCTGCATGCAGGTTAGCTTACTATCGAAGATTACACCTATAAATTTTTGTTCTTTTCTATTTATCAGGTTTTTCCCATGCATCGTAACACAAGGGTCAGGACATACCCTTCTACGTCTGGAAAACAGCACACAGGTAGTCTTCTCTGCACTGAATCTAAACCCGTTTCCGTCTGCCCATTTCGCGAGCCGGTTAACACTTAACTGTATATGGCGTTCACATATGAACAGGTTGCAAGATTTAAAGCTGATTTGGATGTCGTCCACATAGAATACGACACCATTGGTGGTATAACTGAGCGGAGAAAGTTCATTTTGATTATAAAAAGTCTGCAACTTAGCACACCTCCCTGTGGTACACCGTTTCCTTGAATAAAAGTGCGCGATAATACATTTCAAATTCTTACGCGGAACTTCCTTTCAGATAAGTAATCTTGCAAAAGGTTCAGCATACTACCACAAATTCCATAGGAGGACAGGTCTTGCAGAATACCATATCGCCAGGCAGTATCATATGCCTTTTCAAGATCAAAGAATACAGATAGACAGTATTGGCTGTGTACAAATGCATCACATATATATTACTCAAGCAGAACAAGATTATCGGTTGTCGACCTCGCTCTTCGGAAGCCAGATTGGTGAGGGTCGAATATACCGTTATATTCGAAAAATAACACAAGGCGACGGTTAATAATTTTTTCAAATACCTTAAGTAGACAGCTGGTCAGTGCAATTGGTCTATAGCTATTAACTAAGGAAGGGTCTTTGCCATGTTTGAGTATTGGTAGGACTATTGCTTCTTTCCAAGATGAAGGTACATGACCAGCTGCAAAAATCTTATTGTAAAGACCTAAGATGCAGTTTAGGGTCTCATAAGGCAGATTCTTCATTATTTCATATGTTATTGTGTCAGAACCTGGAGCGGAGCTACCACAAGAGCCTAGGGCAAGCTTGAGTTAATGGAACGTTAATGGTGTATTGTACCCTACTGTAGACTTTTTTGGATGTAGAGGAATATTTTCAGCTATTCTTTTATGCTTTAGGAAAATTTCGGAATAATTTTCCGAACTTGATGCTCTCTCAAAGTGCTCGCCAAGAGTGTTTGCTTGGTCTTCTATTGACTCACCAGAGCCATTGACGAGAGGAAGAGGATTTGGAAGTTGTCCTTTTAGTTTAAGTACCCTGTTATATACCTTGCTAACAGCCGTGTATGAGTTTATAGAGGATACGTAGCGTGTCCAGCTTTCTCTTTTCGATACTCGGCGAATACGGCGGCCATTTGCCTTGCACCGCTTAAATTCTATGTGATTTTCTGTGGTTGGGTAGTGTGAAAACCTACTCCACGCTTTGCTCTGGAGTTTCGTTGCAGTTTCACACTCTTTGTTCCACCACGGTTTTGGATTTACTTTATCTGTGCAGGATTGAGGTATGCAGCTTCGAGCAGAACAGAGGATGTGTTCAGTGATGTAGCTAGCCAGTTCCTCTACACCGAGATGGTCCACTTCTTCTAGGCACAGTTTACTTATTTTTCTAAATTTTGACCAGTCTGCTTTATGAAGTCTCTACTTTTGGGGGTAAGCTGGTCCATCGTGCCGGTTTGTTGTTTCTAGGAGTGTTGGGAAATGATCGCTCCCATATGGATTAGTGATAACTCTACATTCCAGGTGTGGGAGAAGTGACGCTGACCCTATGGCTAAATCTATACATGAATACGTGTTGTGTGTAGGACTGTAGAAAGTTGGCTCTGTCTTGTTAAAGAGACAGGCTCCAGATGAAAGAAGAAACTTTTCCATTGCCCGTCCTCTCGCATCACATCTTGAATCACCCCAAAATGGGCTGTGAGCATTCAAATCTCCAATTAATATATAGGGTTCGGGAAGCTGTTCAATCAGCTTTTCAAATTCTGCAATCTCTAACCGCTCATCAGGCGATATATATATGGAGCAAATCGTTATAAGATGATTGAACAATATAGCCCGAACAGCCACTGCTTCAAATGAACTCAGGAGTGATACATGCTGGCATGCTACTGACTTTTGGACTATGATTGCCACACCACCTGAAGAAAAATTACCATTATTACTATCTTTACGAAAAACTATGCACCGTGTTACGAAGTTCTGGTGTGTAGACTTTAAATGTGTTTCTTGATCACAGAACAGTCGTGGCTGATATTCCGCTAGTAGATCTTTGATATCATCTAGACTGCGAAATAGGCCCCTGGCATTCCACTGAATTATTTGTGTAGCCATATCGAGGAAGATTTTTGTTGTCTGTGTTCAAGAGCACATGGTAAAGATAGGTAAATATGTATGCAAGAAAGGTAACCGTTTAGGTTACCGGTCCCTTTCTTTGAGCAGTTACAGGTATTTTATCTCTTCTAGCGCGCTCTTGAGAGCGCTGATCTTTCGGCGTCGATGACGCCGGGGATTTCTGATCGACCTCCATAACCTTCTCGGGGGCGCTGGAGGATCGTGGACTAGGCGCTGAAACTCGCGTCCCAGGCCGTGTAGTTCGGATTAGCTTTGGGACCTGCGGAACGGAAGTCTGCAGGCCCACCTTCGATGTTGATGGAGCAGCCCTTGCTGCTGCCACCAGGGGGGCAGGCGGAGTGATTACCGGACCACTATCAGTGACCGCGGCTCCACGGCTCGTGTGTTCGTGTGTATCAGTGACTCCACGGCTCGTGTTGATGGTTCGATGTGCGGACACAGTGACTGCTACATCGCCTACGCATTTCAAGTCATATTTCTCATATTGGGCTTTGTCTTTCAGTTCAAGGAGCAGATCTCCATTGGACATCTTTGTGGCTTTGTAGCCAGGTCCTATCGTGTTGCCAAGGCATTTCGCCATCAAGAACGGGGAGAATTTACGTACGCTCGTGTTGCTTTCACTATGAATTACATGGTACTTAGGGAAATTTTCTTCATTGTTTTTCAAAAAGAATTGAAAGATTGTATCGGTGCGCCCTCTTTTTAGAGGGCGATCAAGGGAAAGTGGTTTGCTGGAAGCCATATAGATCATGAGTTCGGCAGCAGCGCCAACCGCCCACTACCCAGCCCAACATGGGGACGGAGCAGGTCTTACGAGTAAGACAAGCCCTCGCCAGCTGTACGGTGCCGCTATAACCCAATCTGGAGTACCCAAGGTTGGCCACCCACACAAGGTTAACCCTCGCTGCCAGGAAGTTCGGAAGTAAAAAGAGACGAGAAGACAGCGAAGATTGAAAGGAAGAGAAAAAGACGCAGAACGGAGAGGGGGACTGGAAAAGGCAACTACCGATTTCCCCCGGGTTGGTCAGTCCGGGGGTGCCGTCCACGTGAAGCCGAGGCCAAAGGGGTGTGTTGCCGCCGCCGAGGGGCCGTAAAGGTCCAAACATCCGACATTGGCTCAACCCCCAGGATCCCCTTTTCTCCGAAAACGGCGAAGCCGCGCACGGTTAGACGCGGGAGGGTCCAAGCCTCGTGTGCTCGGGTACGTGGTGTCGCAACACACCAAACGCCTGCTTACGTAGACGCCCCTGCGGGGCCCTTTTTGCATATAGGAATGACACATATTAAAGGAACGAACATATGAACCCCTGCTAAGCTATCACTCTAATGAACTGGCAAGACTAGTTCAGTAGGAATCTGCATTGCGTGATCATGTTCTAGTTGGCTTAGCGCTACTTTTACACTGAAAGCAGTTTCATGCCATCATATTATAAGACGCTATCCCCTGTTTGATACCACGAGTCACCAAATTCTAGAAATTTAATAGAGAAGTGATCCTATGTAGTCTTAATCTTAACAATTAAAAAAGAAGGCATAAAGGAAAGCAACTGAAAAAGTAAGAATCTAGCTGTAGGTGATGTCAAACTTCAGCGAATTAATTCGTATGCCTTTGCACGTGACCTAAGGCCCAGTATCGGGTTATGCCTCATTGGAGGTCAATGACATCCTTTGTTTTAAGCGTACCGCGCTGCATAACCAGGTTCGTCCCGGAAGAAGAACGCTCGCGCTGTATTTCGGATTGCATTGCTAACATTAAACAATCAAATGCTCATTTTAAGACCTCTGAGACTGTCCGAACGTTAGTTATTACCTTGTACAGCATAAACTTAGACCAGTAATATCTGACAAGGAAGGTTATTTCGTAATTATGCCAGATGACATGTTTTCAGGAAAACCGATTTCAGCCATAGAAAAGGATTTACAGCCAGTAAAACTCAAGCCGTCGGCAGTAAAGCAACGTGCGGTTGACCTCTTTTCAAGACATAATCTTGACAAGGTTGTCTGTAATGCCAAGAAAGCAAAAGTCGTCACCTTAGAACTCTTTTTCTCGCCGATGCCCATAAGCAAGGAATTCCATTTCGTGTTATATTGTCAGAGAAAGGGACGCAGCAGGTCTGTGTCGCTAGTTACCTACAGAACTGCTTAGCTTCACTAGTTTTTTCAGACCCCTTTTGCTTGCGTAATTCTCACGCACTAGTTCAGTATTTGAGAGAGGAATATCCTGGTGATTGTACAGCTTTTAGTATGGATATCGAAGACCTGTATTATTCCTTGCCGCATGACGGGTTGCTAAATTCCGTAAATGAGTGCATTAAAGGACAAGTGCAAGAGTCGGCTTTTATTGACAGATGCGGTGTTTCCACGGGAGCTTTTCTAGAAACTCTTTCAGTGTACTTGAAGTCGACGCTGATTGGGTGGAGAGAAGGCGTTTCCCTGCAGAAATCAGGCATTTGTATTGGCTAAAAGGTTGCCCCTATTCTTAGCAATATTTAACTGAGTAAGGCTGACAACTGCTTAGAGAAAGCCTTAGGTTATAGCGTTATCAAGATATTTCGTTACGTTGATGATTGCCTGATTTTCTGCAATATAGAAGAATTCGATTCCGTTGCTACCTCTGTAGGTGAGCAATTTAAACTTTGTGGAGGAGGATTAAAGTTTAGCAAGGAAATCCTCAGCGGCGCGTAATTCAGTTTATTGACATTTCCTTGGTATTCGAACAAAATCATGTTTGTTGGCAGTACTCCCCAAGATCTTCGAAGCCGTTGCTAAACTTTTAATCCAAGCATTCCAAAGTAATCAAAAACGAAATTGACATGTCATGCCCTAAGTCCGCTCTCACCAGATCATGCATGCACAAAATGAGCGCAGTTTTAATGCGCAGGACCGGCGCCTATTAGAAGCAGGTTATCCTATGTAGCAGTGGCACCTGTGGCTGAGCGCCTAAAGAAGTCGGTTTCGAGAGGGACCGACGTGATTACAGAAAGCAGTAGTAGCAAAAGAGGAGTAGTGGCTATTCCGTATATTCATTCAGTGTCGCACAGGCTTAAAAACGTTGCAAGTAGATATGTTGCTAATGTTGCTTTCACTGCTCCCAATAAGGTAGGTAAGATATACGCTGCCGTACAGAGGAAAAAGGAGCAGGTAAAAGGAAAAAAACGAACCGATATTTGTCCAGTGAAGCACAAAAAGAACAACAGTTATACTGGCTGTCGTGTGGCTGTGCTTTATAAAATTCCCCTTAGCTCTGACGAGTTTTACGTAGGGCAAACGGGACGGTGTATCAATCAGAGGCTAATGGAACATAAAAGGTCGTTAACCGGTGGATCGCCTTCTAATCTTCCCTACATTGCCAAGATTGTAACTGCACGCCAGAGTTGGATGAATGCACGATATTGTACAGGCATACGAATGAAGATACGCGTCTTATGGTAGAGGCATGGCATATCTATAATGGTGGAAGTGCGTGCGTGAGTCAGCCTTCGATTACTTTACATAAGGAAGAGATTAAGCTCCTCAACGGTTATCTTTCACGTAGACCGGCACGTGTACCCGACTGACACGTGGTATTACCATTCCTAAGATTGCGCGGAGGAGTTTTGTGTCTTCTTTCTTTTTTACCTCAGTGCTCCCTTCAATTGATAGTCGGCGTTAGTGTTGTCCACTTTTCTACACTTGTGCCCTGTCTGCAGGCCTGACTTCTTTTTTGCATAATAAATCCTTCCCAACTAGCTCAGCTGTCTGTGGTTCTAAGCTCGTATTCGCTTTTGTCATCACAACGTTGACTCGCATAAACAACTGTCACAACCGTGATAATAACGCATTCCAAACGTGCTGCTAAGCTACACACACTTGCTGATTACTAAAGGAGCAACCTATGACTATTGTTTTTTTTTCGCCACATCTTGTCTTAACGGGCCAGCAGCACCGGTCTCAATCTCGGACAGCGCGCGTTACTGCAACAAGGGACTGTTGCGCGATGGCTTTCCTACAGAAAGGATCGTCGGGCAGTAACTTCATGTACTCCAGGCATGAATCCCGTATCTATCTCGCATAGAAGGCGAGGTAGTGACGATCGGCGAACATTACAACTGTAACAGACGTGCCTTTATTCCGGATAAGGTCCGCGAAAGGCGCGCGCCTGGGAGCGAAGATCACACACACATAGCGGTGGGTAAGCAGACGCAAGCTGGAAAGTATGTGTAAGCAACGGACGGCACCCGCGCAAGCCTCCCATGACGACGATCGGCTTCTCCTTATGCACCTTTTCAAGCATGTATATGGACGCACGTCGTCGTAAGGCCAATATCGCCTTGACAGGCCGAGACAACTGGTTGTTTTCTAGGTTTCCCTCTGGCCCATCGGCAATAGCGGTAGCGCGTGCAAACGTTCGATGCCAAGAGAGGCTACCAACCACACAAAAAATTTTTTCATGCTTTTTTGGCGAAAATTCACTGTGAATTAAAACGCTCTGTCCATGCACAGGGACGAATCTCAGCGAAAGCACATCCATTTTTACGTGAGCATGTTGCATATATTCGCGTGCATACTTATTTTGCTTCCCGTTCTCGCTACAGACAGCTATACATTCGCTACTGAGAACAAAAGTAGCCGTCGACTCAAAGACCTAATCTATTGCTACTGCTACGACAAAGTTAGTGAAACAAACGCGGCGCATTATTAGAAAAGTTGACAACCGGAGGCACCCACGGTGAGCGTGGCTCCATTTGTTTCAACTAAACTGATTGAAAAATTGCCGAGTCCGTTACTTAGGATAATGGATGAACACGGTGCTGACGTCCTCCCTTCCTTCGGCGACACCTGTGGCACAGAAGCACTTCAATTCCTCTATGTAGACTCCGTAAGAATGTTCTTCAGTCAGACCGCGATCTCAAGCGGATCTGACACGCCGAAACTGCGGAAACTGCGGTGACTCTAAACACGTCTAAACTAACTGCTAAATCTAAACGCCGCGAATATCTCCACACGCATTACATTCCGCATTATATTCGCCTGCGAAGAGCTGCAGGTGGACCTCCATTTGACACAATGTGGCCAGACCCTCACAGCGCCCCCTGAAGGTGAATTAACTCGCGAATAGTAGTTGTATCCTTGTAGCCCAAGCACAGTTTGCCAACTGAACAACATGGCTAGTCGAACGTTCCGTACTGGGAGCACTCATTACCGTCGTTTCGTCAGATTTAGAAGCCTTCGTCGAAGTCGAAGGCAAGGCGTCCATAGCCACCTCTAAAGCTCGTCGCTGTCGTCCTTCTGCCGCCTTCACCCTGCGCTTAACTCGCCGAAATTCCCGTTCTTCAGTCGTTTTAACCTGCCGCTTTGCGCGCTCGTACTCAAGTGTCCGCTTTAACTCATTAGCAAGCCGAGTGACATCTGCAGGATTGCCTGACGCAGCTTTCCACTTTGGCCACTGGGACCGCTCAGACAACTTCGCCAAGATGGACCAGCGTCCTCGCTCCTTTCTTCCATCGCACAACGGTTGAACTGAAGCACCGACCCGGCTATAGCGAGAAACTGCGAGGCGGTACAGTGTGCGGCGCCCTCGGCCTTTCAAGCGATCGGCGAGTCGCGTGGTTAGTCACTTGGACACGTCTGGCGAAGCCGTGGTCGGTGCAGTGGCAGCGAGTCACGTGGTATCAATTCTTCAGTTCAAAGGCTTACTGTATTACTCGCTCAACTAGGCCACTAACGCTTTCACTTTAAAAATAGGCAATATTTCAAACGCGCAGTATCTTATGACGACGCAGACGGACTCTCTGCTATGCGTACTGCACACAATGTCGTCTGCTACCGCGTCGCAAGCAGGCGATACTGAACTGAACTACGCGGTGAAGCGGCGCACTGGATCCAGTGGCGCTAAAATCGCATTTTGATTACTGCATAACTAGTGGTCCTAACGATTTGTGCCGGTGTCAGATAGTCCGAGTGCAGTGCTCCTGCGAATATGTCTAGGGTTCCAGAAAGGGAACGCGTGAGGATTGTAGACCTTTCTTTGAGACCTTATTCTCAGCGAACGATCACAAAGATGACGGGGCGGTCTACACACAGGGTCAACCGCATTTTACAAGCATACCGCGAAGAAGGCCGCATTTCAGTTGCTCCACTTGACCGACGCCCACGGGCAACTACAGTAGAAAAAGACGAAGTCTTGATCGCTGCAGCGAGCGCTAACCCTTTCGGTAACGCTCAAGAGTTTGCCGATACTGCTGGTTTTTCTGCATCATTTGCAACAGTGAGAAGACGACTAGCAGCAGCCGGTCTAAAGAGTCGGGTTGCCGCGCACAAGCCAAGATTGACTCGGGGAAACAAAGCGGCCCGTCACCAGTTCGCAATTGATTACAGTGGATGGAGCGTTGACCAGAGGAAAACTGCACTGTTTTCAGATGAGTCGACGTTCACCACTGTCTGGGACAAACACGGCGTGTTTGGCGTCCGGACAACGCTCGCTACAACCCTGAATAGATTAAGGATGTGGCTACAAGTGGCAGGACTGCTATATTTGTATGAGGTCCACCGCCCCGAATCGAGGGTGCTGTTACGGTAGGCGTGTAACACCCCGGGCAAAAAGGATGCTCAACCATCATGCCTCATCAAAACAAAGGGTGGATTCTTAATTTGATGTGGTTGTCTCGAGTGGGGATTGGTCTGACAGGTGTTCCGCAGTACTTCCAGGCCCCTTCGTGTGTGTGCAGGCCTAAGCGAAACGAAGAATGGATTCCTAATTTGCTATGGTTGTCTCGAGAGATTGCCGGTCTGACTGGCGCCCCGCAGTGCTTACAGGCCCCTTTGTGTGTGCGACTTTAGATGAACCCTCTCAACGAACTATCCAAACTATAGGGTAGAACGCTTTCCGCGAACCAACGTCGCCTAGAAGAAAGGATAAGCGCCTACGATCCCCAGGACCCGCGGGTTGCCTCCAGCGGTGGCAAGCTTGTGAAAAGACCCCTGGGAGAGAGAATCAGTCGCCCATCTACAAGCAGACGCTCTTTCCGCGAACCAATGACTCGCGAAAGAGAAGGGCACCGCCGCCTATCCCCGATCAGGACTCCGTGGATTGCCACCTGCGGAGGTGGGATGGTGAAAGATCACCATGGAGAAGGAATCAACCGCCTACGATCCCGGACCTGCAGGTTACCACCCGCAGAGGCGGGCCCGTGCAACCTCACCGGGTATAAGGGATCCGCCGCCCATCCACAACCAGACTCGATGCCTGTCACGTGATGTTGACGTGAGCAAGTTCCCGCCTACGATTTTGTGGGCCTATTTAAAGGGCCCCCAATGTACTTTTTCACTTCATTCTCTTCTTCTTATCCTTCACCAACCATTGAATAAACAGTGCAAGTTTCGCGGTAGAAATCGTCTCATCCCTGCCTGATCGCCATGGTCTACCGGACGCCTGCAGCCCGACGACAACGCCGCGCTACCCAAAAGTAACGCCGGTCGAGCTTCGAGAAACGGGCGTCGCAACAGTGCCCTGACGTGTGAGAAGTACTGCGGCATCTTGGACTTCACAATGATTATATATGTCTTGAGTGTACCATTTCCCGATATAAACATTTATATTCGGCAAGACCGATCCCCCATCCACACAGTAAACAGGGTCAAGGCATTGTTAGAAGATCGTGGTGTCCCCAGCTTCAATGGCTCCCAAAGGGTGCGGACAAGAGTAATATTGAGCAAGTCTGGGGCCAAATGAAGAGCGCCCTGTCCAAGCAATGCCTCCATAGTGGATGCCATGATGACTTGTTGGTCGCCGTCCAAGAAGCTTGGAATGCCATTCGAGCGGACACGAGCTACATTGAGGCATGGTACGAGTCCCTTCCTTCGAAGATACGTGTGGTGATCAGGGCTCATGGAGGGATGATACGCTACTGGACGACTCCAGTGTCACCCCTGTAGGTTGATTTCTGCAAAATGAGGGCCTCCGTTACGCCTGTTTTGTTATGTTTTTCTCAGGGCAAATAAAAATGCCGATGCGATGATGTTATGTGTTGCTAAATGAATTGGAATATTTCCTTTTATCTGCTTGCTCCCGTGATGCACTTTGGTAACTCGTAGTTATTTCATCGGCATGCCTATGTCTATGGAAAACTAAACGTACCGTCACCTGCGAGCAGTGACGATCTCATACTGCGTTGAGCAGACGACACGGGCATGCAGCTGGCTGCTGGGACAGCCGAATCCATTCCACCCTATTCTCACGCGCGTCGCTTGTAGGTAGCACCGTACCAGCGTGCAAATTAGGTTGTTTGCGGAGAGCTGTGTGCTTTTTAGAGAAATCACTTATACCAATAATCAAACTGATTTAAATGCTTCTCTCTCTGGCATTATTGATTGGTGACAAATGTGGGGAATGCGGCTTAATGCTGAAAAGACGGTCTTTCTTCGCTTAACTCGTCAGAAAGCTTCACTTACCTTTTGTTGCACGTTAGGTTCGTTGCCTTTGCAGGAAGAAACAAAATATAAGTATTTAGGCGTCACAATTACTGAGAATTTATCATGGAATTTACACATTGATAATATCTGTTCCTCAGCCTTGCGCAAATGATATTTTTTGCGACATAAACTTAGAAATTCCCCACATAGCGTAAAACTCCTTGCTTATTATTCATCAATTAGACCGAAACTTGAATATGCATGTGTTGTTTGGGACCCGTTTACTAAACAAAATATTAAATGTCTTGAAAGGGTACAGAAAAAAGCCGTGCGATTCATATATTCAAAATTCTCTCGATATGATTCCCCCTCACAAATAATACGTGATAATGGCATCAAAGTCCTTGAGCAGCGAAGGCAACACTTAAGAATTTGATTTCTTTCCATGCTTTAATAGAGACTTATCAATTAATCCTGCATCGTATCTGTCTAGTACAACGTCTAGGCTTACTCGACACCATCATCCGAATTCAGTGACACCTTATTTTGCACGGACGGATGTATTCAGGTATTATTTTTCCCCGAACTATAACAGACTGGAATAACTCGTTGTTGCGTGTTTCAATTGATTGATTCATTGTACTACTGTTGTGTATTAGCACCCTACTTGATTGAATAATGCATTGTATTATTGTTGTGTTTAACCACCCTGCTTGGACCTGATCTAGGTCTGCAGTATGAAATAAATAAATAAATAAAATCCTCAGGAAAAATATTGTGCAGTTATTGTGAACCCTTCACCTTTAACAAAGTCTCAACGCAGTTAGCTCTTTCGTTCGTTGGCTCTGCGTCTGTTAGAAGCAAAAAGATTATTAGCCGCAACTCTAGCTTTTTTCTGCATTTATCAGAAGTAAAATGAACCTCTTTTACTGTCTGCTAGCCATTCTTTGTGCTTGGAATCAGCCTCCTATTTGACCAGATATTTCTTGTCATATTGCTACGGAACAGCCGCCACAGTGTGGCTGCACTGAGGAGGAAGAAGACGACATGTGTGCCGGCTTGATTAGCGTCGCCATTTTGGCCTACGTTAGCTTCTCTGTAAATAAATTGTAGATAGCATTCGGCTTCAGCTACACGTAACATTAATTTGGTGGAAGTGGACGTTCCCCGTACCCGTCATGGAGCTTCGCAGTAGTCGCAACGGCGACAATGCAACTACGGCTCCTGCTGGCGGCACTTCATCTACGCAAGTGTCGCCACCTGCAGCCCGACCTACGTCGCCGTTTCCCCACCTCGTGATCCTGGTGTTTTCAACGGAGTCGGCAGTCCTGATGTTGACGACTGGCTCCACTTATACGAACGTCTCAGCACCAGTCACAGGTGGGATTCGACTATTATGTTTGCCAACGTTCCTTTCTACCTCGACGGAGCTCCACTGGCGTGGTTCCAGACTCACGAAGAGGAGATCTCGAGCTGGCATCTCTTCAAAGACAAGCTCCGTGACCTTTTCGGCAATCCGTTTGGTCGACAAGTCAATGCCAAGAAAGCCCTTGCCACACGTGTACAGACGTCGTCCGAGTCCTGCGTGTCGTACATTCTCGACATCTTGGCCCTAGTGCCAAGGCTGACCCGAACATGTTTGAGGACCATAAGGTTAATCACGCCCTCAAAGGCATTGCTGACGATGCCTTCAATTTACTGGTGTTTACGATCGTCACCAGCATCGATAGCAACCTCAAGGAGTGCCACCGTCTCGAGCATGCTAAAAGCCGCCGGGTATCCGAGCACATCACGCGACTTCCCAACACGGCTGCTACGTCATCCTGTGACCACCTCTTCCACTAGCGGTCGCGATGTGACAACTTGACCCGCATCATTTGTCGTGAGGTCGAAGCGGCACAACCGGCGGCCCCTTCATTCCCGTTACCTGATCATTCTCCGGCGACTATCTCCTTGATCCAGGCCGTCGTCCGTCAAGAGTAGTCCAACGTCGGCCTGCAATCCATTCCTTCCGTACGCTCGGAACCTCTTCCTCCACGGCCGTCCCCACCCCGCTCTTCTTACTCCTTTTATGGACAGCGCAACCCCTCCGAATGGCCAACCGTGGACGACAAGCTGATCTGGCTACCGACGCATTGGACATGCCGCTCGCCACTGCCGCAGCCGCTGGACTTCTCCGACATTAATTCCTGATTATCACCCTCACCCCTCTAGCGCGTCCTTTTCCTTCGCTCCTGCTATGCCCGCCCATCATCTGACCCTGCGACAACTTTGACACGACCCCGCTACTCCCGCTCGCCTCCTCCCTCCCGCCGCCATGCTCCTTCTCAGACCTACTCGCCGCACCCCCGACCGGAAAACTAGACAGTGCAGCTTCTGGAGGTGAAGCTGCAATGACGACATTGGCACCAAATCCTCGCTTCACCTTACCCAAGAACAAGAATCTTTTGGACGTTCTCGTCGACGATGTTCCTGTGTGCGCGTTGATGGACACCCGGGCGCATGCGTCAATTACGAGTGCTGCTCTTCGCCGTCGGCACAAGAAAGTTCGGAAGCCTGCCCCGAACTGAGTTGTACAAGTCGCCGACGGAGGGACTGTCGCTATTGTTGGCATGTGTTCTGCCCGACTCACCATTGCTGAGAGACACACCATCGTTCTCTTCACCGACATCGAGCATAGCCCTCACGAAATCATTCTCGGTCTGGATTTTCTTGCTAATCACTCTGCCCTCATTGACTGCTCGGCCAGCTCACTTCGCCTTGACTTGCTCTCTTGCCGACCCTGTAGACCCGCCTCCAAGCCATTTGAGCTGCATCGATTTTATTCGCATATCGCCTCACTCTGTGACACACGTCGACTTGTTGTCCTCACCAGCTGTACCTGACGGCAATTACGTGGTCGTACCAATTCCGGCCGTTATGCTTACATATGGTGTTTCCGTGCCGCACACTGTGCTAAAAATTACTGGCAACTGCACCTGCCTTCCCCTTGTCGATTTCACGCTAACCGCCCAGGTTCTGCCTCAGAGGATCTCCTTGGCCATAATTAGCGCTTTGCGGGATGATGAAGTCGAGCCATTCACAGTCGAAGATCGTTACAGCTCCGCCCATACCGTGACGTCATCGCGCGGTACTGACGTCGACATTGAGAAGATGGTTTCCTATGACTTTCCACCTGCTCAAGCTGAAGCTCTTTGCCGCGTTCTTGAAGGCTATCGCGACATTTTTTACTTTGACAATCGAACCTTAGATCAAACGTCCGTCGTGACCCATCGCATAAATACTGGCGATGCGAACCCTATTCACCGACGTCCATATTGTGTTGCTGCGTCGGAACGAGCTGTTATCCAACAGGAAGTCAAAAGGATGCTTGCAAAGGACATTATCGAGCCTTCCTGTAGTCCCTGGACGTCTCCCGTTGTACTTGTCAAAAAAAAAGGATGGAACGTGGCACTTTTGCGTAGACTATCGCCACCTGAACGAAATCACAAAAAACGACGGGTACCCTTTGCCACATATTGAGATGCTCTAGACTGCCTGTACGGTGCCACCTATTTTTCTTCTATCGACTTACGGTCCGGCTACTGGCAGATATCCGTCGACTACATGGACAGAGAAAAAACTGCATTTGTTACCCCTGACGGCGTTTATCAATTCAAGGTGATGCATTTCGGTCTCTGTAACGTCCCCGCCACCTTCGAACGAATGATGGACTCTTTGCTTCAGGGGTTCAACTGGTCCACCTGTTTGTGCTATCTGGACGACGTCATCGTTTATTCGCCCGCATTCGACAGGCATCTAGACCGTCTTTCAGCGATTCTTGACGTGTTCCGGCGCGCCGGTCTCCAGTTGAACTCGTTGAAATGTCACTTCGCTCGCCGCCAAATCACCGTCCTTGGACACCTCGTGGACGCCAGAGGCGCGCGACCCGATCCGGACAAAACTCGCGCTGTTACGAATTTTCCTGTTTCGAAGTCTACCAAGGACGTTCGTAGTTTTGTAGGTCTGTGCCCTTATTTCCGACGCTTTGTGAAGGATTTCACGACCATCGCACGTCCCCTTACCGACCTCTTGAAGAAAGACGTCCCTTTTTCTTGGGGTCCTGACCATGCCGCATCTTTTTCGCAGCTGACTGCTCTCCTTACCACGCCTCCAATTTGGCCCACTTTGACCCGTCTGCCTCAATGGAAGTTCGAACTGATGCCAGTGTTCACGGCATAGCAGCAGTGTTAGCACAACGCCAGCGTGGACATGATCGCATTATATCCTATACCCGCCTACTTCTTATAGCCTATGCCAGCCGACACCGCGATCCTTGATTACGAGCCCTCATCGACCGTCTGGAGTCAAATCCTGGCGACGCCTCTCTCCGGTTGTTTCTCCTTAAGGAGGGGGCATTATACCGCCGCAATTTTGATCCACACGGCCTTGACCTTCTGCTCGTCATTCCATCGCACCTGCGTTCGACTGTCCTCCAGCAACTTCACGACGCTCCCTTGGCTGGACACTTGGGTGTCTTTTCTCCGGGTTCTCTGGTGCTTCTCTGGTGACCCATTCGACGTGTGGGCCTTTCCAAAAAGCTGCTGTCGCGCTATACTGGCCCTTACCGTGTGGTGCGACAAGTGACCAATGTCACGTATGAAATCATCACCGCTGACCTCTCAGCGTCATCATCAGCCTCAAGTGACATCGTTCACGTAGTGAGACTAAAACCATACCACACACCTTTCATCGCGGATGTGTAGATTAAGCACCGGGACGGTGCTTCTACAGCCGGGGGTGATGCTACGGAACAGCCGCCACTGTGTGGCTGCACTGAGGAGGAAGAAGACGTCGTGTGTGCCGGCCTGATATAACGTCGCCGTTTTCGCGTCCGTTAGCTTGCCTGTAAATAAATTGTAAGTGGCATTCGGCTTCAGCTACCCGTAACAATATGCTTTCGCTTTCTTTCTGCTTGCCTAATATTGCTCAAAGTGTTCTGTTCCTGAACTTTCCGTTCTAGACTTGCCACATTTTTGCAATATGAAGGTACGCGGTGAGCACTAGCCTAGCTTGTTTTCCCGGGCACTACAATTCAAAATTGCAGTGCTTGTTTCGCAGAGCAGCAGTCACTCGCGGGGCTAAAAATGATAAGTGCGTCGCAATTTAACAATAATAAAAATGATGTTTCGGTTTCCTCTCGGTGGGCAGCAGCCGGTAATATATTGTTCCAGAACTCTTCTGGTACTTTGTCGGCGTGGCACAACACCAACGCTGTTTAAATAAAAAAAACAGAAAGTTGCAGCAATTTGAGTACTTTACTGTCTTTTTTTGGAAACGTGAGAATAATCAGTTACACCTGCCATTAACCCACTTAACGTAACAATTATCGAGCCTCTCGAAAATCTCTAAACTCTACAAAAAAGAAAAAAGAAAAACTGTGACTCCCTGAATGAGAAGAAAATGCCTAGATCTAGGGGTCAGTGACGTTGTAACGGGGGTGGGGGTGGAGGTGGGGTACGTGGGCCCCGGTTGCCAGTTGGGGGGGGGGTGTCATATATGGCAGAAGACTCCGCTCTTTCCGCCGGCTTGACTGGACGTAAATTGTAAAGAATGCTCCGGTAACCAGCAGCGCGAGCACATGTAGCCGATATACCGGATGTGTAGTGCCGCACAATTGTCGGTTACAGCTTCATCAACATCCTACGTAATAATTGCACGAATGGGCGGGATGAAAAAAATATTTCGCTAAGTTGTCGCCAAGCAGAACGTATCTAGTGCGGTGCGCTCGTGCGGTGTACTCATGCACGGAGCGGGCATCGCCAAACGCACAGTATAGCAATGTGGCTTTTGGGTCCCTCTTCGATTCAGTGCGCGCTATGTTAAAATAGTATATATTAAATAACTCCTTAATTAGCAATTATAGAGGAAACATTGCAATTCGGGAATTGAGGCCCTAAAGCCATATTAACTCAAAAAACTTCTGTACACAATATTGTCTAGGGTGCTAGAGCCTGCAGTACTTTGGCACTGCAGGCGGCCCGTATGACAGTACCGAAATTAATATGAAATAATGCACCAGTGACATTGATGTCTCGATCCTCTCGATTGCGTCTGCAGCCCAACAGTAGCTCATGCCTTCGCTGACGCGGGCTTAATTGTGGCCTCGTTTTTAGCTTGGTGACGCCAAGAATCGACGCTGAGTGGGCTCTATTTCGTTCCCAACATTGTGGCGCTACCGCAGCTAGGATAATGACGTTTGCTAAAAGCAGCAAATACCGAAAGGTTTTATGGATCAGAATGACAGAACTCGGCAGTGTCGTAGCATTGTCGCCCGTGCAACAGAGAAGCAGGAGCCATTTTCTTACAGGGTGAGGAGATCAGCGTCACTGACATGTTATTTAATTTTCGTTTGGGCTAACGGCTGCCCACAGCCAAAATACTGCATGCCGCAGTGCCTACGATGATTTTTGGGGAGTTGTCGGGCAGCATATGACTGCTGGACCTCAATTTTGCAAATGCGATATTGCCTCTAAAATTGCGAATGAAAACTTTATTAAAATATTATTGTGACTTATAATCCATATTTTCCACGATGCCTTAGATTCTGAAAGCTCATGAGCAAATGCGCTTATTTCAAGTTGGCAGCGCAGTGCCCTGCGTTATCTGGTGCAGAAAATAAAACAGCATGTATACCTGCTTCATTCGCGATCTCAAGGAATGAAAGCGAGGGGGGGACCGTAGCAAGGCGGCTGTGCTGGTGCTGAAACATCGCCCCGCGCCCCGCCCCGGAAATTTTCGATATCCTGCTCTTCCTGACTACGACGGGAGCGGGGGGTGGGGGGGAGGTGGGTGACACAACATCTATGGGCCCCGGGTGCCAGACTACCTAGCTACACCAATGCTAGGGATAGATCCCTAAGGGTGGCGTCAATGCGCGACATACCCTGCCTACAGTGTTCCTTGGCCGCCTCGGCTGGTGCTCGTCCCGCCATCTCTCGCTTGCAGCTCGCAAGCCGTGAGTGAACTTGCAGTAACGCGGGGTTCCCTTAAAGTATTGTAGAACCCTCGGTATTGGCCAAAGTGGCGCTCTCCCCGTGAGGCTCAGAAAGTGGTCTTCGCGGTGTGGCGCTGGCGTAGTCTCCTGGAGCAGAAATCAGCGCGGATGCGGTGGCGGTCGCGAAAACTTTTATCGGTTAATCGAGAGAGTTCGGAGAACTCGGAGTGGCCCGCTGCATGGTCGGCGTACCTACTCCGGGACACCGCATGACGAGGCCCCGTCTCGCTCCCTTTCAACAGAGTCCTTTGGGACTCCAGCGAGGAGCAGCTGAGGAGGGCAATCGCTCATGCTTCTCAGGAAGGGTTAGGAGATGGGGAGAGGAGGGGATATTGAGTACATGCCCACATCATGAGTAAGATATCACAAGTCTGCCAACAGTGCGCGCACCACCCACCCGTGTTAGGATCGAAGTGTTTGTTGTTTGCAAAAAAAGAGTAGAGTACCTGTCTCCAGGCGCCATCACTTTCACTCCTCCGCCTTAATCAGCCCGTTTGTAGGAGCCAGGAAAAAGTGGTGGTTGTATCTATAATGCGTTATGATTTCCCTGAAGTGCAGCAGCGGTTGGTTTGCCTCTGAGCCGGAAGAGCCGGGGTGAGGAGGAGCCTGGTGCGTAAGTGCTGGAACAGCCGCGTCAATGGCCTCATCACCTTGTAAGCCCTGGTGGCCAGAGGCCCGAGTGATACGTTTCGGTGTTAGGTCAGTGGCAGCCCGTTTTAGAATTTGATTGGCTAAGGGGGAGATCTTCCCTCCCAAACAATGATTACGTGCATTACGGGAGTCGAGGCCATTATGATGATTCACAAATTGGGGCCCCCAGCAGCAATCCCTATCGCCAGTTCCTCTGCTCGCGCTGAATTTTGGGTTCGGAAGGACAGCCCATCAACGTGCTGTTCCAAGTGAACGACCGCGGCCGTGTAAAAGCTGTGCTACATTTGCATAATATACATCGTATCGGCTGCTAGGTTATCTTTCAGGCGCCCAAGCCTGTACTTGTCTGCTTTCGTGCGTGTCCGTGTCCACGTTAGGGGGGAGCGGAGAGACTTAGAGCGTATGGCGCCACAGTTCCGGAATACGCTTCGCCTTCTCTGGAGTTGAAGCATATTGGATGTATAAGCGGTTGAGCAGGCGGTGCCCGGGGACTGTCAGCACGAACCGCGTGCATTAGTTCATGACATGGGCCCCCCGCAACTCCTGGTAGGTGTCGAGCACCCCCGAAGCCTTGAGTTTGGCGTTAGAAGTGGCCAACAAGAGGCACAGGGCTCGCTTAGTTTCTTTGCGGTTGATGGCGTCTATTCGCTCGTCTTCGTGCTTTGTAATGCGAAGGTACGGCACGGCGTAGAGGATCAGGTTAGTCACGAAGGCATGGGCGAGCCGAAGAGCGTCCCTGCCCCACAGATCACCCCGCTTGTTGGAAATGCGGTGGATCATATGCCCTAGCTGTTCGCCTAATCTTCTGCGTTTGGCAATATGGAGTCTGGTCTGAGTATGTGGTGACTAAACAGGCCCAAAATCTGGAGCTCCTCCACCTCTCTGGTAGGACCTCCTGAGAGATGTGTATTGCTGACTTGTCCCTTGTGTTCGCTCTGACCATCAAAGCCCTGACTTGGCGGGGCACATTTGAGCCCGCAGTCGATAATATACGCCTCGGCTATGGAAGCGGCCTGCTGAAGGCGCTTCTTCACTTTCCTAAGGCTTCTCTCGGTGGTGCAGATTGCAATGTGTCTGCATATAACACGTGTTACTCGGGCTTGGCAGGCACATCATAGCTGTGCTGAACAGGAGCCGTGAAAACACCGATCCCGTGTTCCCAGCGGCGGCAAGGGGCTGAACGCACAGTTGTGCTGTTTCCTGTGGCAGTATCACATGACTAGCACATTTTTATCACTACTTAGTTGCCAGTGTAGACGCATAAAACAAACTGACCTTGACTTTGAGTGATGACTTGAGTCATGACTATGAGTCAAAGGGCGTTTCATATGAAAAAGCGGAAACTGCCGACCTTGGCCCTTCCAAGCTTTTTCCTTCCTCTTCTTTCCAGTAATGTCAGCTGCAATAGCCCCTCCCCACACACACAAACACAAAAATGATTATTACCGTGTTATGTGTCCGCTGGTGACATCAACTGTTTTGCTTTCCGATGCTCGCTAACATTAATAACGAACGGCATCGCAAATAATTTGTCTGCATTCATAATCTGTTTGTCTGCTATGGAAATATACAAGTGCACTGACACTTATTTTTCATTGGGGCGATCAAAGCAAGGGGTACAATACCACGATTTAATAAGGTTAGAGAGCATCGCGTAGGTTGCGATACAACTTTACTGAAACTTGAATGCGATTTGCATACAGAAACGTACCATTTAAGTACATCTGAGAATGTATATAGCAGAGCAATGAAGGGGGCTAGTTGGTTTACGTTCATGACTATATTGCGATTATATTGCGCTTATATTGCACTGACGATTTTTAATCAAGGACAGGACGTGGGCGTACGTACCGCAAGATTGTATGATTGTAAATTCTCGAAAGCGTCGAAGTTGTACGACAATATACACGCATGGAAATTCTTCTGCAACGTGCTAGTATATTTTCCCTAATAAACAAGCAGAAAGGGGGTTAACCGCGGGGCCATATTTTTATTAGTCATATTGCCACGATCTCGACACAACTGACAGCCACTCGTGCAATTCGGTGCAACATGCTAGGCATGTTGGGTTGTTCCCAGAAGAAGACAACGACGAAGGGGCCAGGACAGCTTTACAAAAGATTAATAGCGTTGACGGAAGTCTTTTGTGTATTTGTGACAAACTGGTGGAGTTGCTGGGTACGCGTCTACGTACTCTGACCCCCAGGAACTGGAAGCGGACAACCTACGCAAAAGCCGACCGCTCAAAAGACTGCCTCCGGAATACGGCCTGCAAGATCTGCCGAGGATGTCCATCACAACCCCAAGCCAGACACAGGAGATATACGGTACGGGACAGCCTCCTGCGTCGCTGGTTCTCCACACGCCACGCTGGACACGTCAATTCCATGGTGAGCCTTTTGAGGACGTGGAAGGCTGGCTCGATGACTTCGATGGTGTGACTGACGTCAATTATTGGGATGAACAGAAAAATTAAGGAACGTGTACTTCGCCCTCGAGGTTTCCGCCCGAACATGGTTCGCTAACGACGAGCCATCCATCACCATCTGGAGAGAATTTCCACGGTAGAGACGGGATACGTACAGCAGTCCTGCAAGAAAAGAGCGAGCGGAGCAAGCCCTTCAGAGTCGGGTTCAAAAGCCGAATGGAAGCGTAGCCATGTCCGTAGAGGACATTTTGCTGTATTTCAAGCGTGCTGACCCTGGCATGACAATAGCGAATATGTCCGCCTGCTGATGCGCGCAGTGAAACAGTACCTCTTTGCTGGACAGATGCGAAGGCCTCCAGCTACAGTAGCTGAGTCCGTCAGTGAGCCGACAGAATTGGAGCAAGCCCTTCAGCAACGCTCTTCTGTCTACGATCGCCAAATCAGCCTGGGATCAGCATCTGCTCTCTCATTGCCCTGGGACACCGATGCGCTTCGAGAACTTGTGCGTAGTGTCGTGCGTGAGGAGCTCGATCGACTACAGGGAGTGCGATTTCAATCGACCGTAACATCCTCAACAGATATTATCCGCGAAGAAGTCCGCCAGGTGGCACAGCTATTCGTGCAAACCAGACCTGAAGCCGCCCCCGTACTGACTTATGCGCAAGCAGTGAGGCTACCTGCGCAGCCCGTGAACCACCAGAACCCGCCTTCTTCTGCAGAACCACTGTGCCACTTCCAGGGCCAAGCTTCACATACAGATATGTATGAGTCCACGAATCCCCGAATCAATACGCGAAAGTCAGACGTGTGGCGCACACCTATCAGCCACTCTGCTTCCACTGTGGCGAAGCGGGCCACTTGTACCGTGCCTGCTACTACGAAGAATAGGACTCCAGGGCTATCACCCCGGTGCTCGTCGCCCACATGAAGAAGAACGCCCGAGAGAAATCCAGCAATATCTGGCCAATCAACATTCTTCACCGTACACGCAGTTCCCACCGGTTGCGCAGTCACTGCCAACGACCCGATCTTCGTCTCCGCAGAGGCGCCAGTCCCGATCACCACCTCTTCGACGATCGGCGTCACCTAACCGCTACACTACGTACTCTGCTTCCGTGGGTAACCGGCCCACAAGCCCAAGTCGGGGACAATAAGAACAGCGACTTCCGGCAGTGGGACGGCTGTCCAACGCACGTCGAAAGATCCTCCGCTGCGACACGCCGACCACGACATAGACGACGACGACGACAAGTAAGACTGCGTACCTTCGGCACCTTCCTTCTAAAACCGTGAACCTGTTTCAACCGACATACTCGTTTCTGTAGATTTACACCCGGTAACCGCTCTTTGCAGGCGAGTATTCTACCATTGGACCACCGACGACAGTCTCGGAAGAGAACAGCAGTTTACGATAGGTAGCGAGGCACTGGAAGTGGTAAGTGAATGCATCTACTTAGGACAGGTAGTGACCGCAGATCCGGATCATGAGACTGAAATAATCAGAAGAATAAGAATGGACTGGAGTGCGTTTGGCAGGCATTCTCAGGTCATGAACAGCAGGTTGCCATTGTCCCTCAAGAGAAAAGTGTATAAGAGCTGTGTCTTACCTGTACTCACGTACGGGGCAGAAACCTGGAGGCATACGAAAAGGGTTCTACACAAATTGAGGACGGCGCAACGAGATATGGAAAGAAGAATGGTAGATGTAATGTTAAGGGATAAGAAAAGAGCAGATCGGGTTAGGGAACAAATGCGAGTTAATGACATCTTAGTTGAAATCAAGAAAAAGAAATGGGCATGGGCAGGACATGTATTGAGGATTGAAGATAAACGATGGTCATTAAGGGTTGCGAACTGGATTCCAAGGAAAGGGAAGCGTAGCAGGGGACGGCAGAAAGGTGGGCGGATGAGATTAAGAAGCTTGCAGGGACAACATGGCGACAATTAGTCCACAAATGACCGGGGTAGTTGGAGAAGTATGGGAGAGGCTTTTGCCCTGCAGTGGGCGTAACCAGGCTGATGATGATGATCAAGATGATCATGATGACGATGATGATGAACCGCTATTGTCGATACTGGTTCCGATTATTCTGTCATGAGCGGACAACTGCCTACTTCACTTCGCAAGGTGACGACACCATGGCCAGGACCTAAGCTCCGTACTGGTGGTCATGCTCTCACGCAGATTGGCAAATGCACTGCGAGAGTAGAAATTCCTGAGGCCACATTTGTCGGTTCATTTATTATACTATCAGAGTGCTCTAGGCAGGTCATACTCGGCACGCACTTACTTGCGGAGTACGGCGCAATCATAAACCTTCGCGAGTTGCTTTTCACTTTTTCCTGCGAACACGCAACTCATTCGGACGACTATCACCCACAGTCCACGGTGTAACGCGTTTCGCGTGACTGCGCTACTTTAACATCACGGAGTACTGTGTAGGTCACCATAGAAACAGGCAATGATCCTCCCCATCTCGCAATCGCTGAAGGCAGTCTGTAAGCCTTGTTGGCTCGAGACGTTTGCGTAGCCGGCGGCATCTTGCAGCTGTCATCACAGACTGCTCACATTTTAACGCGATAGTGTTAAGGAGCTCGTGTCGCAGAAAAGCCGGTGTCGTCGGCGTCGGTGTCGGTGTCGGCGTCCGCGGCGTTGGCCGTGAGCGATAAATCACGGCAGGCACTTCATAAATAAAAAGCAACTTCCAAGATGGGCTGGTGGGAATCGAACCAGGGTCTCCGGGGTGTGAGACGGAGACGTTACCACTGAGCCACGAGTTCGATGCTTGAAAGCGGTACAAAAGCGCCTCTAGTGAACGCGGCGTTGCCTTAGAAACGAGCTGTTTCTAAGGCTCAGGCGTGCTTCGCTTGCTCAGGCGCACATTTCGTTGTCGCGCCGAACGCTGCGTTGCTCGACGCTCACCGCGTCCGATGCGGGGCACGTAGCCGCTGCGCCGTAGCCCATTGTCTTACACCCCTTGGCGGGTCGACGGGAACGCTGTCGCGTTCCACTCTTGAAGGCGAAGCTTAAGCGTCCTCCAATTTTTTAGTGACCAATTTCAGTCGTGAATACCAGCACTACGCCCCACGAACTGTCAGACAGTGAACTGCCAGGCAATGACTCATTACTAGACTTTTTCACACGGAAAAGTTCTGTGTGAAAAGTTCTTGAGAGGTTGCGCAATTTGTTAAGTGTAATGACGGCATTAAGTATGGTTTTTCTATTGACGTAGAAGATCTATTCTGCTCAATTCCTGAGGATAAGCTTCCGGTTTCCTTAAGGGAATGTATTGAGTACAACGATGTTGTCGACTTAACATTTCTTCAGTTTTATTTAAGTGCGACTTTTATTCTTTACAACCAATCTGCTGTTACCTCAAACCTGTTACCTGTTACCAAAAATCTGCTGTTACCTGATCCTCCCCAGCTGCCTTCCCCCTTTGCATAGCTCCTAAGGCTTTCTTTACTTCTTCCGACCTTACTTGTGGGATTTAAAGTTCCTCTAGACTATTCTCTCTTCCATTATTGTCGTGGGTGCCACTGGTACTGTATAAATCTCTATAGAACTCCTCAGCCACTTGAACTATCTCATCCATATTAGTAATGATATCGCCGGCTTTGTCTCTTAACGCATACAGCTGATTCTTGCCAATTCCTAGTTTCTTCTTAACTGCTTTTAGGCTTCCTCCGTTCCTGAGAGCATGTTCAATTCTATTCATATTATACTTCCTTATGTCAGCTGTCTCACGCTTGTTGATTAACTTGGAAGGTTCTGCCAGTTCTATTCTAGCTATAGGGTTAGAGGCTTTCATACATTGGCGTTTCTTGATCAGATCTTTCGTATCCTGCGATAGCTTACTGATATCCTGTCTAACGCAGTTACCACCGACGTCTATTGCACACACCTTAACGATGCCCATAAGATTGTCGTTCATTGTTTCAACACTAAGGCCCTCTTCCTGAGTTAAAGCAAGTTACTACTTCAATGAATGTTTATAACCGACCGGGGCACAGCATTTACAGCGCAGCTCAAAGAAGATATGTTTCTCAGTGTTACAGTTCACCGAGCCCCCGGACGAATGGGCTCACAGAAAGGCTAAACAAAACGATCGCTGATATAATTTCCATGTATGTTAACGTCGCTCACAAAACCTGGGACGATGTTATCCCATATCTTGCGTTTGCATATAATACTTCCGTTCTAGAAACTACCTACTTCACCCCTTTTCGCTTAGTCCATGGCCGAGAAGCTGTCACAACGCTGGACGCATTGCTTTTACCCACCCACTGTTCTAATGTTGTCACTGATGCTGCCGAATTCGCTCAATTCGCCGAAGAGGCGCGCTAGCTCGCACGAATGCGTAACCGCTACCAACAACACAACGACGCCGACCGATACAATCTTCGTCACCGAGACGTCACTTATCAACCAGGTGACAAAGTATGGGTGTGGACACCGATCCGCCAGCATGGTAGGTAGTAGAAACTTTTGCGCCGCGACGTTGGACCTTACAGGATCATTCAACGACTCGGCGACGTCACATACGAAGTGGTTCCTCAAGGAGAAGGTGCCACTCACCGTCACCACGTCCACGTCTGTCAGATGTCATTCATGTCTGTAGGTTGAATCTTCACTGCTCCCGGTAACAGCAAAGCTCTACGCCTCTCTCACCATCTACGTGTTCCTTAACAGTATCACCGTGGCAATCTCCAGTGCATCAATTTCCGTATCGAGACCATGCCCCTAGGGAGGGGGTAATGCCACGACCTTGACACAACTGACAGCCATTCGGTGCAATTCGGTGCAACATGCTAGGCATTCTGGGTTGCTTCCAGAAGACGAAAACGACGAAGGTGCCAGGACAGCTTTATAAAAGATCTATAGCGTCGACCGAACTCTTTTGTGGCTTTGTCTGTGACAATATCATAAGTAGCCAACAAACACTGACCATGGACAGCATATGAGAAATTAGTTCTGCTTAATAAACGAAAATAAGAAACGATAAATAATGGAAATGAAAGTGGATGAAAAAAACAACTTGCCGCCGGTGCGGAACGATGCCACAACCTCCGCATTTTGCATGCGATGCTCTGCCAATTGAGCTACCGTGGTGCCGTTTCTCCTCGGATTCTCCCGGACGCTGTCCAGGATACAGGAAAGGTATTACTGGCCACGTCTGACCGCCGACGTCACCCGTTACGTCAAGACATGCCGAGATTGTCAGCGACGCAGGTAGCACCGACAAGGCCAGCAGGATTACTACAGCCGATAGAACCTCCTCGCCGACCATTCCAGCAGATTGGGATGGATTTGTTGGGGCCGTTTCCGACGTCAACATCCGCGAATAAGTGGATCATCGTGGCGACTGACTATTTCAGCCGCTTCGCTGAAACTAAAGCTCTACCAAAAGGCAGCGCAGCCTAAGTGGCGAAATTATTCGTTGAGAACATCCTGCTGCGACATGGTGCCTAAGAAGTCCTCATCACCAACAGAGTAACGGCCTTTACAGCAGAGCTCACCCAAGCCATTCTGCAATACAGCCAGACAAGTCACAGGAGGACAACTGCCAACCATCCGCAAACGAATGGTCTCACGGAGCGCCTGAACAAGACCCTTGCCCACATGCTAGCAATATACGTCGACGTCGAGCACAAGACGTCGGATGCAGTCCTGCCATACGCCGCTTACAACATGGCGTTGCAAGAAACAACACAGATCACGCCGTTCAAGTTGGTTGACGGCAGGAACCCGACTACGACGCTCGACGCCATGCTGCCGCACGTCAATGACGAAGAGAATGCTGACGTCGCTATGTATCTCCAGCGCGCCGAAGAAGCCCGGCAGCTCGCCCGCCTACGGATCAAGAGCCAGCAGCTTACCGACTCCTGACACTACAACCACCGAGGACGCTACGTCGAGTACCAGCCCGGTGACCATGTTTGGGTTTGGACCACGATACGCCGACGAGGACTGAGTGAGGAACTATTGCGACGCTATTTCGGACCCCACAAGGTCATCCAACGTATTGCCGCTCTAGACTATGAGGTCGTGCCAGACGGCATTCCGCATTCACAGCGGCGCCGCGCACAATCTGAAGTGATGCACGTGGTGGGTCTTAAGCCCTTTTACGCACGCTCACAAACTTCCTCAGATTGTTGTTTCTTTGCAATGGGTACTTTTGTTTATTACTTTTGTTTGTTTGCAGCATCGGGTTGATGCTTTTTAAGAAAGGGGTATTGACACGTGTACGTGTTTATCTTTCTCCGGTGACCACGTTTCACCGCTTAACAAATGTTATCACGCAGCGCAGGAAGCGCCTGTATATAGAGGAAGTTTCTGGAATGCTATCGATGGTTCCATCCGCTGTCTGTCACCGAACTTTGTGTAACCTGATTGCATGTATGCGCGACGCCAATGGTGTAGAACTTTGTGGTAGACACGCGGGTACCAGCGATTAGTCTGGAACATTCGACGATGGATGTATAAAAGCCGACGCGCTTGACCCGTAGATCAGATTTTCGACGATCGCCGACTGTATTCGCCGCTATCGTTCCGCTATAAGTGTAACCTGTTTTTGTGGGCTCAGGTTCGCCCAATAAAAGTCAGTTTTGCCTTTCACAGTATTGCTACTGTGCTCTTTAACGTCACCTCCACGTGACAATATGAAAGCCGCAATATCAGAACTTCAGGGGCAGCTTACTTCATTTAGGAACAAGATGGACGACTTAGAAAACAGAGGCAGGAGAAATAACCTGATCATTTATGGTATAGAGGAAGATAGCGTGGAGTCTGGTCAGGAACTGGAAATGAAATTAACCGATGATGTTTTCCAGAAAAAAAAAATTGTTTACCGGTGAGTGGCGTCGAAAGATGCAATAGCTTTCAAAAATATGAAGCGCCAACGGTAACGGCACATAAAGAAGGAACAAAAGACAGGACAAGGCGCTACTTGCAAGTGTTTATTGAAGTCAAAGGTGGCTGATTATATAGCCATGGGGAGAGGGCGACGAAAAAAGAGGAAAACTGATTATGTCAATGCGCACGTGGGAGAACACTGAAGATATATTCGAAGGGAATTGCGATTAATCAAAATCTAAAACTTATCTAAAAACATGTTTTCATTGCTATAAATGTTCTGAGACGGGGTGCTCCCACAGGCGTCCCCTCTTTTCTTAATCTGGTTGGCCTCCAACAATTCACGCGCCACAAAATCTTTACTTGTGAACATTATTGTTGTGTCATGAAGCCTTGCTTCACATACTTGTTTTTTCTCATTCCCGCAGGCCTTGCAATGAAGCGGCAAGTTTGAACCATAACCGTTTTTTAATGAAAGCTTATGCTCCCGCAGGCGTTCATTGATACATCGGCCAGTTTGGCCGACATACTCTTTCGCACACATGAGTGGCATGCGGTATACGACCCCTTCTTCACACTTAACAAAAGGTTTCTTATGTTTAATAGAACATCCTACTTTCTTCGAGTCGCCAGAACCAATCAGGCGGCACAAAGTAGCAAGCTTTAGGGGAGCGGAAAAAACCACAGGGACATTGTATTTCGCGGCAACGTGTTTTAGATTATGCGCCACTTTATGAGAATACGGTATCACCACTGGTTAAGTTTTCTTTTGGAATGTTTGACGTTCTTCACTGCTTCTGTTTCTTTCTTTTTTTACCTTTTCCAAAGCGCCTCGGAAACTGCGCTTAAAACCAAACAAGGAAAGCCAGCCTTCCTGAACCTCAAAATCAGTTCTTCAAAGCTTGCTTGCGCCTTATGACAGCACGATTTTTTAAGGGCGGATTCAAGGCACATAACGGCAATCGCACGTTTTACAGTCTTGAAGTGTGTAGACTCATACGGCCACAATTCGTTGCGGGCACGGGTTCGGTACATCCAGCAGGGACCTTCGTCAGTAAGGTTTATGTCAAGATCTAAAAACTGTAAGCTGTTATCCTTCGCTAGTTCAAAGGTAAAATCTAAGCCTTTGCCTTGCTGTTTAAAATCAGATAAAATGCGCTGCACAGTATGCGAGTAAGTCATGGGAGATCGTTCCGTCAGTAAAATTTAAAAAATCATCAACATACATAAAAACTTCGAGCACTTTGCCTCCGTGCTCAAGTGCATTGATCGCTTTGTCCCGTTGTCGATTAAAAAGAAAAATGGCAATAATTCCTGGATCTCCCACGAGACATTGCGGCTCCAAAGGAGACTGAAACGTGTAAAGAAAAATTTTAAATCGAGAACGTGCCGTCGGTAAAACAAACGATCGACGACACTTCCTCTCAGCTTATATATCATGTACATGCCGATAAAAAACGCTGCTATGGTGAATCGTTACTAAGATTCATAACCGCGGCTCCAGATAAATTTTGGCGTTCTATTTCTCCGACATCCAAGCAATGTGATGTATTTCGTGTAGATGGTAAGGCAGTTCACGAAAGCAAAGAAATAGCAAATGCGTTTAACAAACATTTTACGGCCATCTATAGAAATGATAAAGATGTAATGCCACCTTTCGAATTGTCTGTGCCGCCTATACCCGATGTTAAAATAAGCGAACCAGGTATACTAAACATGCTTTTACAACTGAACACTAAAAAATTTTCTGGCCCGGACAACATTCTAAACACATTTTTCAAAAGGTATGCAGAATGGACATCAAAGTACTTGCACGTTCTGTTCCTAAGGAACAGAACGGGCAAGTGCAAGTGCGAGGAACAAGTACCGAGTGACTGGCGGACAGCCAGAGTGAAGCTACTACATAAAAGAGGAAAAATGCACTGCATTCAAAACTACAATTCAATTTCTTTAACATCTACGGTATGTAAACTTTTGGAACACATAATCCATAATCATATCTCAGAATTCTTGGAAAACAATAATATACTAACAAAGCATCAACACGGATTTAGAAAAGGCTACTCTACAATTACCCAATAAGTTTTAACACTGCACGACTTAGCGAAAGCAATCAACAATAGGAAACAAATAGATGCTATTTTTATGGACTTTTCAACGGCTTTCGACAGGGTCTCTCACAAGAAACTACTTTACAAATTGAGCAAGATTCTGAAAAACTCCCGACTAATTTATTGGCTCAGATCATACCTTGATGGCAGAGAACAATTTGTTCTTTTTAATAATCATTCTTCTCAACACCTTCCGGTAGACACTGGTGTTCCCCAGGGGTCGGTCCTGGGACCTCTCTTGTTCCTTTTATTCATTAACGATATGCTGCATGGTATTGCAGTTATGATTAAGCTTTATGCTGATGACTGTGTATTGTACTCAGAAATAGACAATATTACTGACCAGGAGTTGCTGAACGATGCTTTTCGACAAATTGTCGACTGGTGCGATGCCTGGCAAATGTCGATTAATTTGGAAAAAACTGTTTTTATGTCTATTTCACATAAGTAGCATAAACTAGCATTTCCGTACGGTATTAATAACATAACTATTTCCGAAGTAACACATTATAAGTATCTCGCACTCTGGATCACAAAAACCAGTTCTTTGTTAAGGCAATTGATGGCTTGCTAACTGAGTCACCATCGGCAGTCGCTGCTGCTTCGATGATAAGTCTGGTGCATTCCACCAGACTTATCATCGAAGCAGCAGCGACTGCCGATGGTGACTCAGTGAGCAAGCCATAAACTGCATTAACAGACAAAGAACTGGTTTTTCTGAGGTCGCGCATGCGGTCTCGTTCATCTTAGGTCATGAATTTTGAATGCATGCTCATATCGGGTTGTTGCATTGTAGGGGTCGCTTTTGTCTTAGTGTCCCGGTATATATATATATATATATATATATATATATATATATATATATGTTTCTCATAACAAAAATCAGTTGGAAGTCAGCGCTTGTCTTCGTCGTCGTTTTTGTCCCTCCTCTATGTATGCGCTGTAAGTGACGATTGATACAATGGAATATGAACTAGCCCGTACCCAAACCTTGCCTCTTAACGCAAGCAAAACTGCGACCATTAATGCAAAGAAGCCGTGTATGCCGACTAAAATTTCTTTTTTAACTTGTTAGTGGGCATTAAAAGACAGATCTCACGGGAATAATTTCTTTTTGATCTGTTTATGCTACTAGGCAATGACTTAGCCGAGCAACAACCCCATTTAGTACGCGTAATAATTGTTTTAAGTATTCCTTCTTTCCACAAACAATGGTTGAATGGAATCATCTAACCAATGACCAAGTGTTAAAGTCATCACTTTCGTCATTTGTTTCAAGTATAGAGTAAAAATTTGTTATCTTGCTGTGCCACTGCTACTCAAGCTCTGTTGACCTGATTTGTATTGTGTTCATTGCCTATGCTACAGTCTTCTTTAAACATGCACTGTTTCCCACCCTGCTAAAATCCCCAGTGGGGATTGCAGTATTGATAAATAAATAAATAAAATAAATATCATAAGAAGCCAACAAACACTGACACCAAGGACAACACAGGAGAGATTACTTGTGCTTAATGAATCAAATAAAGAAGCAATACCTAATGGAAATGAAAGTGGATGAAAAAACAACTTGCCGCGAGTGGGCAACGATCCCACAACCTTCGCAGTTCGCAAGCAATGCTCCACCAATTGAGCTACCGCGGTGCCGTTTCGCCATCCACTTTTTTGTATTTATGTTTCTTAGTAGAACCCTGGGAGTGTTAGCCAGGGGCACCACTCACAGATTTTGGCGGCGAATGTGGAACGTCCTTTCTGTCGCAGGCGTCACGAAAACGTCATCTTCTTGGGTGAAGGCAGCTGGACAATAAACCCACACATGCTAGCTGAAGGCATCAATGTGGCCGGATTCAAGACCCTCGTTATGTAATGAACGAGTGCAAAAGGGTGTTAACCAGGGGGCCCGAGTTTCATTAGTTACATCATATGAAGCCAACAATCACTGACACCACTGACAACATAGGGGAGATTACATGTGCCTAATGAATCAAATAAAGAAACGATAAATAATAGAAATGAAAGTGGATGAAAAAACAACTTGCCGCAAGTGGGGAACGATCCCACAACCTTCGCAGTTCGCAAGCAATGCTCTACCAATCAGCTACCACGGCGCCGTTTCCCCCTCCACTTTTTTGTATTTATGTTTCTTAGTAGAACCCTGGGAGTGTTAGCCAGCGGCACCACTCACAGATTTTGGCGGCGAAGGTGGAACGTCCTTTCTGCCGCAGGCGTCGCGAAAACATCATCTTCTGGGGTGAAGGCAGCTGGACAATAAACCCACACATGCTAGCTGAAGGCATCAATGTGGCCGCATTCAAGACCCTCGTTATGTAATGAACGAGCGCAAAAGGGGTTAAGCAGGGGGCCCGATTTTCATTATTCATATCATATGAAGCCAACAATCACTGACACCAAGGACAACATAGGGGAGATTACTTGTGCCTAATGAATCAAATAAAGAAACGATAAATAATGGAAATGAAAGTGGATGAAAAAACAACTTGCTGCAGGTGGGGAACGATTACACAACCTTCGCAGTTCGCAAGCAATGCTCTACCAATCAGCTACCACGGCGCCGTTTCCCCCTCCACTTTTTTGTATTTATGTTTCTTAGTAGAACCCTGGGAGTGTTAGCCAGCGGCACCACTCACAGATTTTGGCGGCGAAGGTGGAACGTCCTTTCTGCCGCAGGCGTCGCGAAAACATCATCTTCTGGGGTGAAGGCAGCTGGACAATAAACCCACACATGCTAGCTGAAGGCATCAATGTGGCCGCATTCAAGACCCTCGTTATGTAATGAACGAGCGCAAAAGGGGTTAAGCAGGGGGCCCGATTTTCATTATTCATATCATATGAAGCCAACAATCACTGACACCAAGGACAACATAGGGGAGATTACTTGTGCCTAATGAATCAAATAAAGAAACGATAAATAATGGAAATGAAAGTGGATGAAAAAACAACTTGCTGCAGGTGGGGAACGATTACACAACCTTCGCATTTCGCATGCGATGCTCAACCAATTGAGCTACCGCGGCGCCATTTCCCCATCCACTTCTTGGGGTATTTATTTATTTACAATATTGCCAGTCTCTACTGAGGCCATAGCAGGTGGGCACTATACATATGTACATATACAAAGAACACTCATCATGTTAAGAATCAATAAATGTATAACGTCAGTTTTGCTCTTTACATATAAACAATTTACACTACATAATGTATGCACCAAACACAAGTAGATGCTAATTTTCAAAACAAAACACAATGGCAATTTAGGTATTCTATGCTGCATACACGACTTCTACTTGTACTTGTGCACGACATACACGACACCATGTAATTGTAGACAGGGTACAAGTACATGGTTGTTTGAATGATCTAATAATAGCGCTAGCAATTTTACCCTGCTAGGAAATTTTTTTCAATTTTTAATTTAAACTGAGCCAGTGACTCAGTTTTAGTGGAGAGAGGCGTTAACATATTCCATTCACGGATGGCAACCGGAAAAAAGGAATATTTAAACACATCATTATTACAATTATATTATACTTAGATTTTTGTGTGTTTGTGCCTGGTAGGTCATGTTTGTGAATAATAAATGCAATTTGAAATGCCAATTTTGAAATAATTATGCAGCAGTTGATAAAGAAATTTCAAACGGGCCTCTTTCACTCGTGCTTCGAGCGTAAGGAGACCAGAAATAGCTTGAAGGTTAGAGGGAGAGTCTTCCCGTCTAAATTTCTTATGGATAAATCGAATCGCCTTCCTTTGTACTGTTTCTATTTTCTTTATGATAGTCTGGGCATGAGGAAACCATACAGTGTTTCCATATTCGATGATCGGCCTAACGAATGTTTTGTATGCTAGGAGTTTTGTTGAGAAGGGTGCGAGTTGAAGTTATCTGCGAAGAAAAAATAACTTTTCCATAGCAGATGTCATAATGTTTTGAATATGCTCATCCCAGCTTAAGTCTGACGTTATTGTTAAGCCTAGATATCTATATTTCTGTACTTTAGTCAAAGCTGTACCATATATTGTGCAGCAAAAGTCTGAAGGTTCTTTTTTCCTCGTTATAGTCATACGTGCTTATTTTTTTACATTGATTATCATCTGCCAGTGTGAGCACCATTCTGTAATAGTACTAAGTGATTTGTTAAGAGAGTAGTGACCGTGATCATTTTTATTTTTTCTCTATAAATGACACAGTCATCCGCGAATAACTTTATTTTACAGCCTATGTTAGTGGTTATATCATTATATACTCGAGATTTACGTTTACACGATACACGATTTATGTTTACTAGTAGACACCTGGGAGTGTTAGCCAGCGGCACCACTCGCAGACCGTGGCGGCGGACGTGAAACGTCCTTTCTGCCGCAGTCGTCACGAGAACGTGATCTTTTTGGGTGAAGGCAACTGGTCAATAAACCCACACATGCTACCTGAAGGCATCAATTCTGCCGGATTCAAGACCCTCGTTATGTAATAAACGTGCAGAAAGGGGCTTAACCGAGGGGCGCAATTTTCATTAGTCATATCACAAGAAGACAACAAACACTGACACCAAGGACCAGATAAGGGACAGAAATTGTGGTCAATGAATTAAAAGAAGAAAGGATAAATTAATGGAAAACAAAGTGGATGAAAAAAGAACTTGCCGCAGGTGAGGAACGATCCGACAACCTTCGCATTATGCATGCGATGCTCTACCAATTGAGCTACCGCAGTGCCATTTCCCCATCCGCTTTCTTGGGTATTTGTACTTCCTAGCAGAACCCTGGGAGCGGCACCACTCATAGGCATTGGCGGCGGACGTGGAGCGTCCTTTCTGCCGCAAGCGTCACGAGAACGTGATCTCCTTGGGTGAAGGCAGCTGGTCAATAAACCCACACATGCTACCTGAAGGCATCAATGTCGCCAGGTTCAAGACCCTCGTTATGTAATAAACGAGCAGAAAGGGTGTTAACCGAGGGGCCTTATTTTTATTAGTCATATCATAAGAAGCGAACAAACACTGACACCATGCACACGATAGGGGAAATTACTCGTGCTTAATAAATGAAGTAAAGAAACGATAAATTGGTGGAAATGAAAGTGGGTGACTGGCAACCTGCCGAAGGTGGGGAACGATCCCACAACCTTCGCATTTCGCATGCGATGCTCTACGAATTGAGCTACCGCGGTGCCATTTCCCCATCCACTTTCCTGGGTATTTATGTTTGCTAGCAGAGCCCTAGGAGTGTTAAACCCACACATGCTACCTGAAGGCATCAATTCTGCCGATTCAAGACCCTCATTATGTAATAAACGTGCAGAAAGGGGCTTAACCGAGGGGCGCAATTTTCATTAGTCATATCACAAGAAGACAACAAACACTGACACCAAGGACCAGATAAGGGACAAAAAATGTGGTCAATGAATTAAAAGAAGAAACGATAAATTAATGGAAAACAAAGTGGATGAAAGAAGAACTTGCCGCAGGTGGGGAACGATCCGACAACCTACGCATTATGCATGCGATGCTCTACCAATTGAGCTACCGCGGTGCCATTTCCCCATCCGCTTTCTTGGGTATTTGTATTTCCTAGAAGAACCCTGGGAGCGGCACCACTCATAGGCCTTGGCGGCGGACGTGGAGCGTCCTTTCTGCCGCAAGCGTCACGAGAACGTGATCTCCTTGGGTGAAGACAGCTGGTCAATAAACCCACACATGCTACCTGAAGGCATCAATGTCGCCAGGTTCAAGACCCTCGTTATGTAATAAACGAGCAGAAAGGGTGTTAACCGAGGGGCCTTATTTTTATTAGTCATATCATAAGAAGCCAACAAACACTGACACCATGCACATGATAGGGGAAATTACTTGTGCTTAATAAATGAAGTAAAGAAACGATAAATTGGTGGAAATGAAAGAGGGTGACTGGCAACCTGCCGAAGGTGGGGAAATGATCCCACAACCTTCGCATTTCGCATGCGTTGCTCTACGAATTGAGCTACCGCGGTGCCATTTCCCCATCCACTTTCCTGGGTATTTATGTTTGCTAGCAGAGCCCTGGGAGTGTGAGTCAGCGGCACCACTCACAGGCCTTGGCGGCGGACGTGGAACGTCCTTTCTGCAGCAGGCCTCACAAGAACGTGATCTTTTTCGGTGAGGACAACTGGTACACAAACCCACACATGATACCCTAAGGCGTCAATGTTGCCGGATTCGAGACACTCGTCACGTAGTAATCGCGTCCCTTGGTTAACCCCTTTTGTGCTCGTTTATTACATAACGAGGGTCCCTGAATCACTAGTGGCTACGCCGTGTGAACTCTTCGCGCTGATATTAGAAAAGAGCTTCTAAATCCGTCTCGTTTGATATGTGTCATGCCTATGTAGACAAAGTTTCCAGCGCTCTGTGTTATGGTCGTGCGTCACCATTCACTAGTGACTTGGTAATGTGACCTCAACATGTTGGTAGCAGAGCCTGGCTTCAAAAATGATTTCGTTTGATATGCATCATTCCTGGGTAGAGCAGCAATCCACTCTAATGATCTTTTCTCACGTGACCATATCACTAGTGAGCATCCCATGGCAACTCATTTAGTGATAACCAGACTAGGCTGCGAAAACCATTTCGTTTGATATCCATCAAACCTGGGTACAAAATAGGGCAGCATGCCCCAAAGTAGCCACGTAATCTGAATCACAACTGATTAGGCCGCGTCAACTCGTCACTTTCGTATTCGAACAGAGCTTCTAAATCCGCCTCGTTTGATATGCGTCTTGTCTATATAAAGAAATTTTCTAGTGCTATTTGCGATGGTCGTGCGTCACTATTCACTAGTGTCTTGGTCGTGTGACCTCATCGTTGTGGTAGCAGAGCCGGGCTTGAAAAACCATTTCATTTGATACGCATCATCCCTGGCTAGAAGAGTAGTGCACTCTACTGAACTTTGGTCACGGGACCATAACCACTAGTGATCATCCCATGTGAGTTCATTTAGTCATAGCCAGACTAGGCTGCGAAAGCCATTTCATTTGATATGCATCAAACCAGGGTAGAAAATAGGGCAGCATGTGAGTGCCACGTGACCAGCATCTCTCGTGACTTGGTCACGTAATGTCGTCATGCTCCGAGCCAAGCAGGGCTTTGCGACTCCAATCGTTTATTATGTGTCATGTCTTGGGAGAAAAAAAATACACTGCGTGCATGTGGTCTCGTGACAGGAATCACTAGTGGGTCCATGTGAGATCATTATAGTCTTAACAAAACTGTGCTTCAAAAACCATTTCCTATATGTGCATGATGCTTGAATTGCTTTTCATTGCATATTTAATCCGTCTGCATGAGATTGAGATCAATTTTGCACTAAGGTAAAGCAGAGGAATTAGGGCTTGAGCAGAAAATCTTTAAGCTGCTGAAAGAGGCCTCCTGTAGAAGCCTGGGTGAAATCCACTTTGTAATATCGGTGCCGTAGAGTGTCATTGCCGTATACAAAATCCTGGAGTTACAGATTTCGAGCTTTTTTTTTCTTCTTTCTTTCGCTTCCCGGAACGACACTTTCTCCCAGAATTCCTAGCGAGTGTTGTCACAATGCAAGCCTAGCAGCGAGCTCCGGTCGGTTCTCGGAGGTGGCAGCTCATATTGAGCGCGATAGTACATCCAGTTCCGGCTTCGCGCTATTGGCAAGTCGCTCATAGCACTTCCGGGCGACGAGCAACGAATTCTATATTTCCAGAATCGAGCGATCTCTTCAAGCGACGGCCCGTTTTGTCGCTCGAAGCCATCGCTCATCGTCATCACGCACTAAATTGCTGTTATGGGGTTTAGCCTTAAGAGTGAACGGTCTTTGCTCATGTATTGAATTGGTGTGATAATATATGTGATTATTGCCTCCTGTTGTGGTTTTCGAGCATGGTGCGAACCTGAAACGGTGCTTATGTACTCGGTGAATTGTCAAGCAGCGAATTATGCATCGGCATCGAATATAACGGCTGCCGTGTGAAATTTTTATCGGAGTGCTTTGCATGCTCTTATTGTTTTGGACGTGCCTGTGCATTTGCTAATATAATGTGAGGCGTGAAGACAGGACACAAGAGTACAGAAGTGTACAATACGAACAGACCCCTTTTGCTTGCGTAATTCTCAGGCACTAGTTCAATATTTGAGAGAGGAAAATCCTGGTGATTGTACAGCTTTTAGTATGGATATCGAATACCTGTATTATTCCTTGCCGCATGACGGGTTGCTAAATTCCGTAAATGAGTGCATTAAAGACTAAGTGCAAGAGTCGCCTTTTACTGACAGATGCGGTGTTTTCACGGGAGCTTTTCTAGAAATGCTTTGAATGTACTTGAAGTCGACGCTGATTGGGTGGAGGGATGGCGTTTTTCTGCTGAAATCAGGCATTTGTATTGGCTCAAAGGTTGCCCCTATATTTAGCAATATTTACCTGAGTAAGGTGGGCAGCTGCTTAAAGAAACCCTTAGGTGATAGCGTTATCAAGATATTTCGTTACGTTGATGATTACCTGATTTTTTGCAATAGGGAAGAATGCGATTCCGCTGCTACCTCAGTAGGTGAGCAATTTAAACTTTATGGAGTAGGATTAAAATTTACCAAGGAATTTCCTCAGCGACGCGTAATGCAGTTTCTTTACATTTCCTTCGTCGTCGAACAAAATCACGCTTGCTGGCACTACTCCCCAAGATCTTCGAAGCCGTTGCTAAACTTTCAATCCAAGCATTCCAAAGTAGTAAAAAACGGAATTACCATGTCGTGCCTTAAGTCTTCTCTCACCAGATCCTGCATGCACAAAATGAGCGCCAGTTTTAATGCGCAGGTCCGGCACCTACTAGAAGCAGGTTATCCTAGTGTAGCAGTGGCCACTGTGGCTGAGCGCCAGAAGAAGTCGGTTTCGAGGGGGACGGACATGATTAAGAAAGGAGTAATAGCAAAAAAAGAGTAGTAGCTATTCCGTACATTAATTCAGTGTCGCACAGTCTTTAAAATGTTGCAAGCAGAAATGATGTTAATGTTTCTTTCACTTTTCCCAATAAGCAAGGTAAGACATCGCCTGCCGTAAAGAGGGAAAAGGAGCAGGTAAAAGGCAAAAGAACAGATATTTGTCCAGTGAAGCACAAGAAGAACAACAGTTTTACTGACTGTTGTATGGGTGTTTTTTATAATATTCCCCTTAGCTGTGGCCAATTCTACGTAGGGCAAACGGAACGGTGCATCAATGAGAGACTAATGGAGCACAAAAGGTCGTTAACCGGTGGATAAACTTATAATTTTTTCCTAGATTGCCAAGGTTGTAACTGCACGCCAGAGTTAGATGAATGCGCGATATTGTACAGGCATAAGAATGAAGATACGCGTCTTATGATAGAGGCATGGCATATCTCTAATAATGGAAGTGCGTGCGTGGGTCAGCCTTCGATAACTTTACATAAGGAAGAGAGTAAGTGCCTTAACAGTTATCTCTCACGTAGACTGACACATGTACCCGACTGACACGTGGTGACACTATTGCTGAGCTTGCTCAGGTGAGTTTTGTGTCTTCTTCCTTTCTTCGTCTCAGTGCTCCCTTCAGTTGATAGTCGGCGTTCGTGTTGTCCACTTCTCTACTCTTGTGTCCTGTCTGCACGCCTCACCTCTTTTTTGCATATTGAATCCTTACCAACTAGCTCAGCTTTCTGCCGTTCTAATGCTAATACGAGTTGGCGTTTCAGAGGTACGCCATATGAGTAGCTAAATTACCCTTCCTTAGGGGGCTACAAGCGTAATGTGTGCATCTTGTGTTCTTCTGTCCGAGTGGGCACGGTGGACCAACTGCGGGCATGTGTCCTCACAAGCCTTTCCTCTGCTTTATGCCGGTGCTCGTTCTTGGTTTGACCGGAGCGACGCATCATCGAAACTGTTATTCTACTGAATCTTCAAGCTGCAAAATGTGCGTGTTCCTTGCACGTGTTTTCTTAACACGTCGGCAACGATGGACACTTATCACGAAACCCCTTCCTTCCACGTCACGCCAGCTCTGGTCTCGCGCACTCCGACCCTAGCGCCACCTACACATCATGTGACATCACTGGGCTGTTGTATAAAAGGACGACTGCAGCTGCACGATTTCAGTGGGCACGGCGGATCAACTGCGGGCACGGGGCTGCACAAGCCTTTCCTCTGCTTTATGCAGGTCAGTTACTACTCTGACTCATTTAACAGCGATTTCCGCGGTCTTTTCGTCCTGCCGTGCCACCGGCGTTGAGCTAGTATTGCTTACGAAATATACTGTATGTGTTTACTTTTGCTGTGCAGTGACGTTGAGACAAATCGAGGCCCCATATTGAAAAATTCCTGCAAGAAATTCTGGCAGGACAAGCTAAGTTAGTTGAAGATATGGCGATGCTTAGAACGCAGCAGAACAATATGGAAAAACTTTTTACTGATTGAGGCAATCGCGTCGCTGTTTTAGAAAAAAACGTGTCGTTCGTGCAGATGAACTCGAACTCGTCAGCAGGCGTTTGGTGTGTTGCGACACCACGCACCCGAGCACACGAGGGTTGGACCCTCCCGCGTGTAACCGTGCGCGGCTTAGCAGTGTCTGGGGAAAAGGGGATCCTGGGGGTTGAGCCGAAGCTGGGTGTTTGGACCTTTAAGGCCCCCCGGCGGAGGCAACACACCTCTTCGGCCTCGGCTTCACATAGACGGCACCCCCGGACTGACCCACCCGGGGGAAATCGGCAGTCGCCTTTTCCTGTCCTCCTCTCCAATCTTCGTCTTTCTCTCTCGCCTTGTTTATCTTTCCTGTCTTCTCATCACTTCTCCTCACTTCCTAGTTTCCCGGCGGCAAGGGTTAACCTTGTGTAGCTAGCCAGCCTTGGTTATGCTGTATTTGGTTATAGCAGCGATGTACGGCTGGCGTTGGCAGGGTTTCTCCAGCAGGAACTTCTGTCACGTCCCCCTGTTGGGCTCCATGGTGGGTGGTCGGCATCGCGGCCGAAAACCCAACTGTACCTATGGAAAACGCGTTTCCTAAACTACCTGATCGCCCTCAGAAACGAGGGCGCACCGAAGAAGTATTTCAGTTTTTCGGACGCCAAGTCCACAATTTTCCTCGTTTTCATGTGATCCACACAGAAAAACCAGCTAAACAAGTCCGAACAATCTCCCCGTTCCTTGTATCTAAGACCCTTACCGAAGTTTTTGGCCCAGGTTATAAGGCGTCGAGGATGGCCAGCGGTGACCTCCTCTTGGAGCTCCGCGATCATAAACAATTTGAGAAACTGCCTAAACTAGTATCATTTGGAGAGACCCAAGTAGTAGTAACCCCGCACCGCACGATGAATACCACCCGCGGCGTTGTCTCGGACGATGATTTGCTGGAGATCACTGAGGCTGCACTCTTGGAGGGCTTCAGCGAACAAAATGTCATAAATGTCAAAAGAATCAAGATAAGGCGCGAGGGTAAAGAAATTGCGACCAAGCACCTAATCCCCACCTTCAATTCAAGTGTCCTGTTCGAATCAATCGAGGCCGGGTACATCAAGCTCCGTGTAAGACCGTATGTGCCAAATCCCTTGAGATGTTTCAAATGGCAACGTTTTGGCCACAGCTCGCAGAGCTCCCGAGGCCGCCAAACATGTGCGAAATGCAGTGCCCTTGAACACGCAACTGAAGAATGTAAGAACTCTCTACACTGTGTAAACTGTGATTGGGATCACGCCGCGTACTCACGGTCGTGCCCCTCCTGGAAGAAGGAAAAAGAAATTGTAACCATAAAAGTAAAAGAGAATATATCGTTCAAAGAGGCACGAAGGCGGGTAGCATACCTGCCAAAGAAAAGCTTTGCCGAAGTGGCGCGTCAGGGGGCAGCGTCACAACGGCCTCCGGCGGCTGTCCGACCCACAAGCAGTGAGTCGGCAGTCACGCCATCTGCCCCCGCGACGGTTGCAGCTAGCGCTGCTCCGTCAACTGAGGAGAAGGAACCATCGACCCCGAAGGTGGGCGCAGCCGAGGCTGCCTCAACTTCCCAGGTCCCTTCCTGCGCTGGCAACGGCCGGCGTAGCCAAATCCATCTGGGAGCCCCATCGACCTCCGGACTGGTGGGCGCAGGGGTCTTGCCCTCCAAGGCGGGACTCCCTCTGAAAACTTCCCGCTCGCAAGAGCACGTGTCCGGCACCTCACAAGAGGCAATGGACACTACACCCATCCTCAAGGCGCACCAAGCGCCTAAGGAGCGGCGAGGCTCCCTCGAACGCTCCAGAAAGAACAAAACCCCTATTACAGGGCCTCGAAAGGGTTCTGTAATCTAAGGCATCCCGTCCGTTTCCGTAAACACAGCACCAATTTATTATAAATATGGATACACAAATCATTCAATGGAACATTAGAGGTCTCCTTACAAACCTTGATGATTTGCAAGAACTCATCCACAAATATAATCCAAAAGTGCTGTGTTTACAGGAAACACATTTAAAATCCAGACACGCAAACTTTCTCCGTACGTATATTACGTTTCGCAAAGATCGCGATGATGCCATCGCATCATCGGGTGGTGTTGCGATTCTCACTCATAAAAGTATAGCATGTCAACCTTTACAGCTTCGAACGCCCCTTGAAGCAGTGGCGGTGCGAGTTGTTCTGCTAAACAAACTCATCACTATTTGCTCGCTTTATATACCCCCGCATTACAAATTACCTAAACATGAATTTCAGTCCTTTATAGATGAACTGCCAGAACCCTATGTTGTTCTTGGCGACTTCAATGCGCACAGCTCCCTGTGGGGCGACTCTCGTATAGATGCGCGAGGTCGTCTTGTTGAACAGTTCCTTTTTTCTTGTGGTGCGTGCCTTTTCAATAAGAAGGAACCCACATATTACTCTCTAGCAAACAGAACCTTTTCTTGAATCGATCTCAGCATAGTTTCTCCTTCTATTCTGCCTGAACTTGAATGGGAAGTTACAAAGAACCCTTACGGAAGCAATCACTTCCCCATACTACTAAGAACACCTCAAGAAAACGAATATCCACGACAGGCACCTCGGTGGAAGATTGAGACAGCTGATTGGGACAAATTTCTAACTCTTACTGGTATCGCATGGCATAACATCTCCTCGTTAGAAATTGATGCTGCTGTGGAGTATTTTACAGCCTTTATAATAGATGCCGCATCTAAATGCATATCACAAGTAAATGGCCGCTCGTGCAAACGGCGCGTCCCGTGGTGGACCAACGATTGTAGGATCGCACGTAAAAAACAGAACAAAGCGTGAGGTTTGCTACGCGCTTCTCCCACTGCAGAAAATCTTATCAACTTTAAAAAAGTAAAATCCGAAGGCAGGCGAACCCGCCGACAGGCTAGAAGAGAAAGCTGGCAGAACTTTTTATCGGGCATCAACTCGTACACAGATGAGGCGAAAGTCTGGAACAGGGTTAGTAGGATAAGAGGGCGACAAACATACTCCCTCCCTTTGGTAAACACACAAGGCGAAACTCTGCAAGACCAGGCAGATTCACTTGGGGAGCACTTTGAGCGTGTGTCGAGCTCAATCAATTATTCCCAGTCCTTTCTTAAACATAAAGAAATAATAGAACGTAAGCCAATCATACGAAAATCCAGGCAGAATGAACCGTATAACCGGCCTTTCAGTATTGCCGAGTTGAAAGCTGCCTTGAACACATGCAAAAGCACTGCACCGGGACCTGACAGAGTCATGTATGACATGATCAGAAACCTACATACTGACACACAAGTTACACTACTTACACTATTCAACACTATTTGGGCTTCCGGATACCTCCCATCCACATGGAAAGAAGCGATTGTAGTCCCTGTTCTGAAGCACGGAAAAGACCCCTCCTTGGCGGCAAGTTACCGTCCGATAGCTCTAACTAATTGTCTGTGTAAGCTTTTTGAAAAAATGGTAAATCGCAGACTTATACATTTCCTCGAGGTCAACAATATGCTCGATCCTTATCAGTGTGGATTCCGAGAAGGGCGGTCGACGACCGATCATCTTGTGCGCATGGAAGGAAATATCTGCGATGCCTTTATACATAAACAGTCTTTCCTATCGATATTCCTCGATATGGAGAAGGCATATGACACGGCATGGCGTTACGGTATCTTGCGAGACCTGTCGGAAATTGGCATCCGTGGAAATATGCTGAACACAATTGAAAGCTATTTGTCAAATCGTACCTTCCGAGTAAAAGTCGGCAATGCACTGTCACGTCCCTTTACGCAGAAAACTGGTGTACCCCAGGGAGGCGTGCACAGCTGCACTCTCTTTATCGTTAAGATGAACACGCTACGTGCTTCACTACCACCTGCCATTTTTTATTCCGTATACGTAGACGATATACAAATAGGCTTCAAATCCTGCAACCTCACAGTATGCGAAAGACAGGTACAGCAGGGCTTGAACAAGGTTTCCAAGTGGGCAGACGAAAACGGATTTAAGGTCAACCCCCACAAAAGTTCTTGTGTTCTCTTCACAAGAAAGAGAGGCCTGGTCCCAGATCCTTGTGTAGAACTGGGCGGACAACAAATCCCTGTCAACAAAGAACACAAATTCCTTGGTGTTATTCTTGACTCCAGGCTCACTTTCATACCTCACATAAAACATCTTAAAGAAAAATGTCTTAGAACAATGAACTTACTTAAAATCCTATCCCACACAACGTGGGGTAGCGACAGACAGTGTTTATTGAATATTTACAAGAGCCTAGTTCGATCACGGTTAGATTATGGTGCCGTAGTATATCACTCTGCCGCACCGAGCGTACTTAAGATGTTAGACCCCGTTCACCATCTGGGTATCCGTCTGGCCACTGGCGCATTTAGGACAAGCCCTGTTGAAAGCCTATATGTAGAGTCAGATGAGTGGCCACTCCATCTTCAGAGAACAAACATCAGCTTAACGTATTTTCTCAAGGTTCGCTCTAATAAGGAACATCCGTGTTTCACAATCGCTAACGACTTGACGTGTGAAACACTTTTTCATAACAGACCCTCTATGAGACTTCCTTTCTCACTGCGTGCAAGAGAACTTAGCACGGAAATGGATGTCCCTGTTCTCGAACAACGCCTAATGCCTCCAGCTAAGCTAGTACCGCCCTGGGAGTGGCAGCTGATAGAGTGTGACACATCCTTTGTAGAGGTCACTAAACATGCGCCAGAGACACATATCAAAATGCATATCTTGGAGCTCCAGTACAAGTACTCGTGCACAGAGTTTTACACAGACGCTTCTAAGTCGCATGCCGGGGTGTCCTACGCAGCCATTGGTCCGTCCTTCTCGGAATCAGGTGTACTGCACCCTGAAACAAGTATATTTACGGCTGAGGCCCAAGCACTATTGTCGGCTGTGAAACATATCAGAAAATCAAATATTCAAAAAACAATTTTATTTACAGACTCCTTAAGTGTCGTTAAAGCCTTGAAGTCACACTGTAAACACAGAAACCCCGTAATAATCGAGCTCTATTCCATTCTCTGTAGAACATACATGTCTAACCAGCATGTCATTATATGCTGGGTGCCCGGGCATAGGGGCATTGAGGGTAACGTTCTAGCAGACCAGATGGCCACATCAATTTCATTGCATGCAGCTAATCCTACTGCTTCGGTCCCTGTCACAGACCTGAAGCCTTTTTTAAGAAGGAAACTGCGAAACCACTGGCAACGTAAGTGGGACGCAGAAGTAGATAACAAGCTGCACGTGATAAAGCCACAATTAGGTTCTCGGCCCTCCGTAACAAAATCACGGCGAACAGATGTCCTATTCTGTCGCCTCAGAATAGGACACACATTTGGCACACATTATTGTTTACTCCATGAAAATGATCCTCTGACCTGCGGTAGATGCGGGGAGAGGCTGACCGTCCTCCACGTCCTCCTGGAGTGTCGGGCAGCCGAATCTGAGAGAAAGAAGCATTTTCCCCTAGCATACCGGCAGCAGATCCCCCTTCATCCCGGAATGTTACTCGGCCCAGAACCGCTATTTGATACCAACGCAGTCCTAAGTTTCCTGAAAGATGTTGTCCTGCATGTTATTAGCCCCACATGTTCATAGCGGGCCCTCTCTTCAGAGGATACCCCTGTGATAGCTCTTTCGTATAGCACGTGCCTCTAGGCCCTTGTGTTTCAAGGGCTCCGGCGAGGCAACAGTGCTCCAGCCATTTTTACCATCTCATATATTTTCAATGCTATGTCATTCTTTTACGATCGATTTTAATGTTCACAGTATTCGTCATTAGTCATCGCCATAATTTTATATCACGTAGATTTTATGCACTTTACAGCAACTATTTTTAGGCCACTTTACAGCCAAGTCACATCTCCATAATACATCGTCAACATCACCACTTGTCATGGCGCTCTTTGGCCACACCTGGCCCTTGCGCCATTAAACACCACATATCATCATCATCATCATCATCGAACAAACCGTTAAATCTCTGGAAACCAAAATAGTGGGACTGGAAGATAGGAGTAGGCGTTCCAATTTGATATTTTTTCGCCTTCTGGAGGAAGCAGCTGAAACAGAAACCGAGCTGAAGGAAAAAATTGTGACTGACATATTTTCCATATGTTAAACGTAAATTGCAGCTCGATTGGAAGAATCCACCGTTTAGGGAAGACAGGTAGACAAAGACGCGTTATGTTCTTTCAGGACTTCAGTGAAAAACGTGCAATCTTAAAAAACGCCCACAAGCTAAAAGGGACCAGAATTTCTGTACAAATGATTATTCACATGAAGCCCTCAGAAAACGTATACTGCTTTCGGACAGCGCGAAGGCTGAGAAAAAAGGCAAAACTTTTGTTTGATAGACGCGGAACTGCGGGCCAACAATGTGTACTTTAGATTGACCGATGCCACGAACACCAGGATTAAAATCCATGACTATCGCAGTACTTCAAAAAAGGATTGACTTGCTTCCCCTCAAGAATTCCGAATCTTAAATGTCAATGCACGCACTGTTACACACAAGAGTGATCAGCTTGATGCGATTATTCTTGCGCGTAACCCACACATTCTCGTCATCACAGAAACATGGCTGCATGACGAAATAGAAGATACGGATGTCTTTCCCTCTAATTAGCGTGCTTTCCGTCGTGATAGACCTACTAGAGGTGGCGGCGCTGCTATTTTGGATAGACAAGATATATCGGCAGTTGTCCTACGTCAAGCTGCTAATCTTGAAGTGATCACTTTAAAAAGTTTATGCCACAATGCCTCTGTTTTGCTTTTTGCTGTTTGCCGAGCTCCCGATTCCGCTCCGCAGTTTTTCAATGATCTGCGTGATCACATGGCGTCTTTGTGCACGACAAAAAATTTTCTAATAGGTGATTTTAATCTTCCGGGAGTTGACTGGATTCGCGGAACTCCTAGTCCTGATGTTAATATTAATATTGAGCAGTTGCGTAACATTTTCTGGATCCACAACATGCAGCAAGTGGTTACTGAGCCAACACGAATTAGCACTACTTCTGCCTCAATACTTGACCTTCTGCTTATTAGCCGGTCTTTAGATAACTATTCGGTCTCTGTTGAACATGCCATTTCTGATCCTGAACGTGTGGATTTTTCTTGCTACCTTGACCCTTTCAGATCAACTCATTGTAAAACTATTACTGCAAAAGATTTAGATAGTTAGGAGGGGTTTAATGGCGCAAAAGCCGCTAAGTCTATGCTGCACCAAACACAGTAAATGATTTCGCGCGCGCCTGGGATGAGAGCCACTGCGTTGTCTTCACTTTCGTCTAAGCGGTTTCGGGGGACATGACACTGTTCAACTTTGGGATGAATTTAAGAATATTTGTATCGACAACTTTATTCCAAATAAAACCAAGGAAACATCTAGAGCTATTCTCTGGATGACGCGTTACATAGTGCACATAAAAATAAAGGTCAAGCGACTAAGACGACAAGGTATTTCTCGTGGCATAGTAGGACCCAACCAAGCAAAATTAAATGAAGCTGTCAGTGCTGCTAAACTTCGCTATTTCCGGTTAACCCTTCTAACTTCATCAGAACTGCTCCTTCCATGTTTTGGGGTTATCTCAATAAAAACAGTAAATCAGTTGACCATATTACACATGAGGACAATCCTGTCGTCGCCAAACAAGATATCACTGATCACTTCAATGCTTATTTTACCGGTGTCTTTTCGAACTCGCCCGTTTCCCTTCGTGTGAATGGCGTAGCACGCAACGATGACTCTAGGTTTATTTCTTTGGCATCTTTTCTATGCTTCTGAATATAAAAACAAAATCATCTCCAGGGCCTGATAACCTACCAAACGTGTTTCTTTACAGACACGCTGAAAAGCTATCTCGCTTTCTAGTAATTATCTTTCGTGCATCCCTTTCATCGGCGGTGCTTCCTAACGACTGGCTTTCTGCTCGTATTGTTCCGATACTAAAGACAGGCGATCCATCACTAGCGCCAAACTACCGTCCCATTTCACTAACCTAATCTTGTTGCAAACTTTTAGAACACATTATTGATTCTAAAATCAATAAATTTCTCGTTGATACAGCCATTCTATCTCCTATGCAGCATGTTTTCGAGAGGGCCTCTCCACTGTAGCCCAATTAACCACAGTAATTCAGTCTCGCTAGCACTGTTGACAAATCAGGGCGAACAGACATATTTTTGGACTTCAGGTAAGCATTTGACCTTGTATCGCACGCAAAGCTAATAGAAAAACTTCAACATCTCAACGTTCCTTCATATGTCGTCATTTGGATTCGCGTGTATCTTTCTAACCGTACGCAATTCGTAGTAGTTGATAATTGTGCTTCCAGTATCCTTTCTGTCACTTCTGGTGTTCCCCATGGTAGTGTTCTTGGACCATTATTATTTAACATTTATAATAATGACATTCTAGACACAGTTACTCAACCAGTAGAAAAAAAACTATTTGCTGATGACTGTCTCCTCTTTAATGAGATTACCTGCCTACAAGATCAAGTTACTCTAGACGCTAACCTTTACGACATACTAGCCTGGTGTGCACGCTAGTATATGCAGCTTAACATTGATAAAACAGTATTTATGAAGATCACTAGAAAAATTAATAAATTGTCGTTTACCTATAGCCTAGCATCCAAACCTCTTACGGGGGTGAATGAATACAAGTACAGCACAATGCATTGGCGGGCTAGTTGGTGCGAATCCACGAATACTTTGTTTAGCGCAAAACAACAGACACAAGAAAGACGACCAGGACAAGGCGCTACTCTCAACTGACATCATTTTATTGCTTCACTCCTTTATAGACAGCCCAAACTAGAGGAACATGCGCAGTGAGCACCATGTGGTGGAGCCGCCAACAGCCGATCACAAGAGCGCACTCATGCGACAGAATCCAAAAAACCATACTCAGCGCGGTAAAAGGTTAAGGAAGGCACGCTAATGCACTGTGATCCCAATGACTGAATGAAGAATGCTTCCGATAACTCTCGGGCGGTGGTGTCACGGCTCTTTTTCAAAATCGTGGAATCAGGAAACATGGGTTTGCACTTGCATATTTATTTATTTTATTTATACATACTACAGCCCGTTAGGGCTATGGCAGGAGTGGGTTTACATGCGAAGAAAACTGATTATGATATGGAGAAACAAGAACATAGAAATATAAAGATGTGAAGGAACTATACATTAGCAATAGCATTTTAAAAATTGAGAAATGGGTAACAAACGAAATATAAAAATCTGAAGGAACTATACATCAGCAATAGCATTTAAAAATTGAGAAATCGGTAACAAACGAACTTCGGCAGGTAACAAATTCCACTGTTCAATCATGCGGGGGAAAAAACTGTATTTAAAGTGTTAGTGCGTGGATGGAGTGGTCTGATATTAGAGGCGCGATAAGCTCTAGTTGAAGTCGGGCAAGCAGGCATTAAAAGGGAGGGATCTGATAGGTGACAAAGAGAGTTCTTATAAGAATAGAAAATCTTCAGAGATTCTATGTGCCGCCGCCTAGAAAGAAACTGGAGGCTTAATTCCGTAAGAGCAGCTGACGGTGAAAAGTCTCGGTTGAAGCGACGGTAAACAAAACGAATAGCCTTCCTCTGGACAGACTCAATACAATTAATTTCACATTTTTTATATGGGCTCCATACGGAGGAAGCATATTCTAAAATTGGGCGAATCAGTGTTTTATATGCTACTAATTTAGTGTCCCTCGGAGCAGGAGACAACGTCCGGCGGATGTAACCAAGTTTTTTTAACGCTTTACTACAAATGTAATCTATATGTTTAGACCAAGACAAGGTGGGTGTAAAAATGACGCCTAAATATTTGTATTGAAAAACTCTTGTTAGTGGTACACCGTTGCATATATAATCATAACATACGGGCATGTGTCTGTGAGTAAAACACATTAGAACAGTTTTATCAAAATTTATGCTCATTTTCCAAGTCGCACACCAGTCACAAAATGAAGCAAAGGAATCTTTAAGGCGCTGACGATCAGCGAGTGAGTCAACTGGGCTGTACATAACACAATCATCTGCATAGAGGCGTATTTTAGAAGTAACATGGTCTGGAAGGTCGTTAATGAACAATAAGAATAGTAGAGGGCCAAGTACGGATCCCTGTGGGACTCCTGAGGTGACATCAACTACCGACGAATCCGCAGAATCATAGCACACGAATTGGGAACGCAAAGAAAGGAAACTGGAAATCCAAGACACTAACCGAGGGTTATTTAGAATATTATGGAGTTTCCAAAGCAATTTAGAATGTATTACAGTGTCAAAAGCTTTGCTAAAGTCAATGAAAATGGTGTCAATCTGATTACCTAAGTCGATGTAATGGGAAAGGTCATGAGTGAACTCCGTAAGTTGTGTTACAGTACTAAAACCGCGCCTGAAGCCATGCTGAAAGCTGTTCAATAGGTTATTATCTTCAAGGAACAGTATTATATGCTTATAGATTATGTGTTCTAGTATTTTACATGAGGTTGCAGTTAAAGAAATGGGCCTATAGTTAGATAAAAGCTGCCTGTCACCAGATTTATATAAAGGTAGTACTTTAGCTCTTTTCCAGGAAGAAGGCACAACGCCACTATTAAGGGACTTCCGACATATAATAAACAGATATTTAGATGTCCATTGCGAGAATCGTACTAAAAAGGAATTCGGAATTCCATCAGGGCCGGCTGGCTTTTTAGTATCTAGGTTTAGTATGAGATTCGAAACACCTTCTAGGCTAATGTTGATATCAATTGCATATGAATCGTTAGTTGCAAATGTTGAACGACTGGAATCATCCGAGGCGAATACTGACTGAAAATAAGTATTAAACGCTTCTGAAATCTCTAATGGATCGTTAACAACACTGTTGTTGATTTTAAAAGATGTGGAAGAAGAAGAGCCAGGAGATATGAAAGACCAGAATTTACGGGGGTTAGACTTGAGCAGTTTCGGCAACTGAACATGATAGAAGAAATTTTTGGCCGAGGTGGTTTTTTCTGGAGTTCATTTTTTACCTGAGCGTACAAAACGCATGCCTCAGGATTATTCGAGCGTTTAGTGCGAAGTCTACCAGCACGTCGCGATAAGTGCAGCAGTTCTCGGTTCATCCAGGGAAGGTTAATGTTTTTTTTCTTAGTTTTCAAAGGAACGAATCGATATATACATGATTTTACTATGCTTTCAAAACACGCCACGAGCGCATCAAGGTCACTAGATAGTCCAAGTGCCAAAAATGCGTCGAAATTATTGCATAGTTCATCCGTGATACGGACGTCATCAGCTCTGGAAAAGTCTCGAAACGTGGACAGCGTAAAACTTTGGTTATGCATTGGCCGGTTTACAGATAGAAAAACAGCATTGTGATCCGAGATACCATCAATTATTTCGTACTTGTAACCCGTCTTGGCAAAGTCAGTGCTGAGAAAAATCAAATCCAGTACTGCGTCACCACGTGTGGGACTGTGAACGACCTGCTTTAAGCCAAGGGATAACGATAATTCAACAAATTTCCTGTTTAATGCATTACCATGATCAAAAAATGAGAGTGACGTCCAGTCGATTCCGGGAGCATTAAAATCACCCAGTACGACGAAATTTGAGGAAACTAAATTCTCTTGCAGTAAAAGTTGGTCCAGGTTCTCAAGAGTTTCCAACGAACTATTAGAGGGACGATAGAAAACGCATACGTTTAAGAATTGTTTACCGTAGTAAAGTCTCCAGCAGACTGATTCTATGTCTAGCGGAGAGAAGAGGACTTTGAATTTGAAATCACAGCGAAAAAGCAATGCAACTCCACCACCTCTTTGATTATGACGATCATTTCGCACGGTGACGTAACCTGGTGGTGTAAACTCCGAGTCATGAATACCCGCATGTAACCAAGTTTCGGTGATACCAATAATGTCAGGTGAATAGGACAAAACAAGCGCAAGAAAAAGGGGAAATTTATTAGCTATACTTCTAGCGTTGATGTTCATAATGGTAAGGTCTCTTTGGGCTGTAGAAGTTCAAGCTGTTGCTGACTGTGATGCGGGACCTGTTGTCTTAGAAAAGTTGCGACGATTAGAGATTTTTACAAGGGAGTTGGTGGAATCGCACCAGTTATACCGAATGTTGTCAATGAAAATATGGTCAAACCTAATCTTAACAGAAGACCCAATGTTGCGATGCTGACTGGACGCCTCCCATAGTTTCTTCCGAATTCCACGAACTCTGGGTGAAAAGTCATCAGAAAGCCTAAGTCCGGAATCGGTAAGCTTAAAACCATTCTTCAGCAAAGTAAGCTTGTCATTAAAATCAAGCATTTTCAAAATTACCGGGCGTGGATGGTCTTCACGAGCTCTTCCCAAACGATGGAGGCGTTCGATGCGAGGACATTGAATACCAAGACTCTGTTGAAATAATTCAGATATTTTAGAAAGAAGGGAATCGTGAGTTTCATCAACACTTTCTAATAAGCCATGTAAAATAATGTTGTTCCGCCTAGACCGATTTTCTAGATCTTCATTCTTTCCAGTCAACTCAGAGACTGAACGCTTCCGTGCACTTATTTCATTATGTAATTGACCATTTTCAGGCCGTGAAGCAGGGGTGGCCAATGCCTTTTCAACAGCGGAAATGCGCAATTCAAGTGCCTCGAAGCGCATACCAACAGAACTTTTTATCTCTGCAATGTCGCGAGCCATGTTCTTATTGTTAGTCAATATTTCAGTCAAAAGTTGTACAAGCACAGGATTATCGGGGTTCGACAATGCTTCCTCAACCACCGGCTCTCCAGTAGGATTAGAAGCCCTCGGCGAATTAGTAGAGCGGCTTGAATGGCCCAAAGAAGCGCGACCCTTTTTAGTAGATTTAGTCGACCGGGTTCCCGTAGTAGGTCCAGGGTTAAGCTCGATATCACCACTCAAGAGAAGGCGGTTGAGGGCCGTCAACATAACAGAGCATACATCATGAAAAAAAAGTGGCTGTGGGCAGCACAGCAACAGCAAAAAACGATCGTCGGACTTTAAACAATGAGCATTTTTGCGGTAACATACCTGCATAAGCAAGAAACAGCATTTAGGCGGCATTCCGTAGCTGTTGCCAAGCTGCCCACTGATGAGGGGAACCGCACACAGGGCTTTTAAACCCCGGCCTGATGATGTCGCTGAGCTGAGAGGGTTGCTGATTGGTTTGTCAGGAATGGCAACGTTGAGGGCGGTGTCTAGCGGCAGAGATGAGCGGATCGATGGCCCGCACCCATGACACACGTCGGCGATAGTGCAGACCTGCGCAGCTTCCTCGATCTCAGCCACGTGCAATTGCACCGGTGATGGTGCAGCCAGCCGCGTGAAGGCAGCAGCAGGGACGACGGTTCCGAGGAAAAGACTGGCAAACTGCATAAGCAAGAAACAGCATTTAGGCGGCATTCCGTAGCTGTTGCCAAGCTGCCCACTGATGAGGGGAACCGCACACAGGGCTTTTAAACCCCGGCCTGATGATGTCGCTGAGCTGAGAGGGTTGCTGATTGGTTTGTCAGGAATGGCAACGTTGAGGGCGGTGTCTAGCGGCAGAGATGAGCGGATCGATGGCCCGCACCCATGACACACGTCGGCGATAGTGCAGACCTGCGCAGCTTCCTCGATCTCAGCCACGTGCAATTGCACCGGTGATGGTGCAGCCAGCCGCGTGAAGGCAGCACCAGGGACGACGGTTCCGAGGAAAAGACTGGCAAACTGCATAAGCAAGAAACAGCATTTAGGCGGCATTCTGTAGCTGTTGCCAAGCTGCCCACTGATGAGGGGAACCGCACACAGGGCTTTTAAACACTTTTACACATATTTTACACTGCTGAGCCAAATGGAAACATGTGCCTGTTGGTATCGATCGCTCATGTTCTCTAAGGCGCTCGTTAACAAGCGGCCTCACTGCGCTACATAACCTTTGCCATATGACAAGGGAATCCTGTATACCACACCGACGCTGCAATCTACAAATTTCGCGTGGTTCTTTTGACAATCTGGTTTTTCTACTTGTTTTAGAAATATGGCTGCACAACATTGAGAGTTTCTGAGGACCGGAATACACTAGCGGAATTTTGGTATCTAGTGGCGACATTCTTTAGAATGTGAGCCATTCTGTGGCAATACGGCACAACTTCATGCTTCTTCTTTTGTGTAATACAGTTACTTTTGTGGCGCTTTCCTTTCAGTTTCTGAAGCAATACCTCTGAGACTGACGTCACCACCACAGTTCGGTAACCAGCAGCCTGCAGCCTATATAACTGTGCAATAAAACTCAAGTTCGCAGAGTGATGACAAGATTTCATTACCGAAGATTCTAGACACATCAATGCAATTGGCGCGTTTCACAGTCTTTGAGTGCGCAGACACGTAAGGCAAAAGTTCCTTACGTGCACGTGGCGTGTACTTCCAACAGGCGTGACCTGTTTTTAAAGATAGCTGCAAACTTAAAAACTGCAATTTACGGTCCCTGGATAGCTCATGTGTGAAAGTTAAACCTTTGCCACTGTCATTGAACAGAGTTAAAATGAACTCGTCCGGGCTACCCTCTTTGGTTAGCAGGCACCATCACGCGCCGTATTAGTTCTGTCACGTATACTGTGCGGGTGAATTACGAAGAACCTTTTGTGCATGCCGACCATATCGTTTCAGCTAAGCGCCCGGATTGCCAGCCAGCCAGAACTTCCCATTCAGTCCTACAAATTCCAGGACGGCTCGATCAAGAAGACCCCACGGCGGCCCGAGAAATGGCAGCCCTTCCAGACCATCAACAGGGCGACGATCAGACACTGCAAGAGCAATCTTCACATGAGCCCCAGCATCGGGGCGCCTTCAAGATCACCAGGTGATATCCGGCCCCGAGACCTCGGAGCAGGTTCCAGTGCAGTCTACTCCTGAGACCTTAAGGCGTAGTACACGAACACGCAAGCTGGGTGATTCCACGAGAGATCAACACGGGTCAAAAATTTCATATTTTAGATTTCATTGAATATTTTATATTTTATACGCATATCACCAGGTAGCACTAAAGTGAACGTGGCTTCATTGCCAAATGAATATTTCAGGAGGAAAAAATTACGAGATTCTTCAGTGTGGAGGTGCCTATTTAATGCACAAGGCATTTTCACAAATTCACAACGATGTGAAATACAATATGTTACAGCTACAAAGAATACATGCTTGTGTGTAAAACTTAGACGTAAAGAAGGGTCAGCTAGCACTGTTTCAGGCTTCCGTGCAAAACGGAAGTGTTTTTAAAAAATTGCTTAATTTGCTACAATCTTCAAAAGTTGCTATATTTACGATTTTTTATCAACTAAAGCAATACATTTAGCCATTTGAAATTTGCTGGACTGCGAGACCTTAACCTATTCAACAATTGTGCTGAATATTCTTGCTGTATCACAAATTACCATTTCTACAATTCGCCTAAAATTTGAAGTTTTGACAAAAATGAATGCTATATTAAAACGAAAATAAAAAAACCCCATCGTAAATTTTTCTCAAAATCTCGTAAACAACTATTCACAGGCACGTGAAAAAGAATATTAAACAACATGTTGCATTATTTTCTTTGTAATCACAGTACAGGTGGTAGAAATGAGAGCTTTGCCACAATGCAGCAAGGTGCTAAGAAAAAGGGACATGAGGGTAAAAACAGCGTGCATAAGGCTCTGACTTGCCTAAACTTGACCGTAATGGCGACGTAAAGGCAGTTTTGGTAAACTATATTTATTTCAGCCACGCTTTTCAAAAATGTCTGAATTTCCGACATAAATTCGTGAAGTCATACCTCTCCTCGGCCATCATTGGCGCCCATATTTAGTTCAGGCTTTCAGATGCAGCTGCTGTAAAAATCGTCTCTTTTGATCGAGTTGATAGAGTGTAGAAGAATGGGAAGCGAATCCACGGGAGGCGATGAATTCTTAGCGGAAGAATACGAACTGGGAGGTAGACAGGAGTGCCTACATCCACTTGAAACTTTGCCTCACGTTCATCAGCAGAAGTCGGATTCGCGATGAAGGAACTTTCGCCCGGTGCTAAAGCAAATTCAACTCGGTGGCACTGCAAGGTCCAAACCTTACTTCGTATAGTGCAAGCGCCATTTGGACCCCTCAGGTACCAAATGCGGCATGTGCTCCGAATGGTTCGCCAAATTTATGGAAACCTATGACATGTGCTCTTCGTACCAAAAGCGAATGCGCTTCTTTACTCTACTGCGAAGCCAGCTGGAGCACCGAAAAGTTCAAGCTCTCATTCCAGATTTGTCAGCCTACATGACATACAAATCCCGATGTTGGCGCGAGAAACGTGGAATATGGTCAACACCAGACGCACCTGAGTGAACACGGTTGAACCAACAGACGTTTAGACCACTGTGCAATATTATACCAAAGACGATCATGGATGTGCTCGGCAGAGTCCCAACTAAAAAGGACGTAGTATCTGTTTCGATTGATGGAAACAAACAGTATGCTGCCAAGAGATTCATGACCCGCTCGGTACGGGAGACATATGGTCTCTTTAAGGAAGCCAATCCGGATACATCTATTGGGCTCTCAAAGCTTTATTCTCTCCGGCCGAAATGGGTTCTTCTTACTCCACAACAAGAAGTGTACCTTTGCATGTATTGCGCCAACGCCACATAGTGTGTTTCCGTGCTAGAAGAGCTCATTGAAGGTGCCTACACAATTACCCACCTCCAAGAACTATGTATTTGCACCTCGCCCATGACCGATTCTTTCCTGGACGATTGTGATTATTGTGCAAATAAGAATTCTTTTTTGGGAATCACTTTGGGAATCACTACAACTTTGGGAATCCCTGAAGAGACAGAGGTAAACAATGTGGTATGGGAAAATGGCGACCTCGTCAAAAAGACAGCACAGGCTACTACCTTTCTCCAGGAGCTTGGTGCATGGCTTGTCAAGTGGATCACCCATGATTATATAAGGGCATTCAAGCATCAGCAATACACGACGCCAAACGGAATCAACAGCACGGATCCCTTGTCTTTACTTTGCAGAGAATTGGACAGCTGTTGTACCGAATGACGTACAATCATACCATCGGCACAAAAAAAAAACAGGCCTCGCTATTTACGTGTGTCGTCACGAGTAGCGGATCCACTCAATATTTTGCGGTTCTCAGTGATGACGTATGTCATGATGCTGCACACGCTTGCTTTGCGCTGGAAAAAATCTATGAGTGCATGAAGGAAGAACTTCAGCTTGGCAAACATGCTACATACGTGTCTGACGGCGCCAGTAGCCATTTCGAAAACAAATATCAGCTTTAGCAGCCGTCACAGAAGGAGCACACATCAACAAAGTAGCTTTTTTCAGCCACAGGACATGACAAAAACGCTTGCGATGGTGTTGGTGGCTTAGTAAAGCACCAAGCCTCGCTGTACAATCTCGGAGCAGACAGCACTACAGTCATTAGGTCAGCCTCTTAAATGGTGCCGCAGATGGCCGCAACGCTTAAAAACGTAAAACTGCTCTATGCAGATGTGGATGATGTAGAGAACTTTCGCCGCCTCAAAAGGAACCAGTGGAAATCTTTGCCACGTGTTCCGGGCATACGGTTATGGCGCATTTGGTTAAGCGAGCCTGACGCCACCAATTTCGATCGCGTTGTATTAGTGTCTCGCACTGCTGCAGGTAATTGGAAGAAGGATCAAGCCTTTCTGAGCGTATACAGCGGGTATGCTCGAAGTTCCTTGTGCCCTCTCCCTGCCTCCATGCGGCATGTGCGGATCATCAACAAGTGTGCACTGACAGGTCAGTAAGTCAACAGGCAAGCAACTGTGCCACTGCGTATTGGATTCGCTCCATTAGAACTGCGTGATCTGGCCCTCTGGATCAGCTGGTCCTATAGAAAAATTCGGAAAGAGCTCCCAGTACTGCAGCGCTTCGTAAACTTAGGATGTGTTCTCAGCACGCTATCATTGTTTAGCATTCGTCAGTGGTGCTTCAACAACTATCCCATACATTGTATACCAGCAAGTTTGGCCGAGAGTTCATGTGGGCCTGCCAATACTTCAGTGATGAAATAAATGCTCTACTTGAGGCTTTGCACACAAGGAAATTTCCTCAAGAGTGCGCGGACCAGGTAATGTTTCACAAAAGATTCAAGTATCTGAGAGAGGAAGTCTCGTGCTCCTTTCCAGCTTTTCTAAGGAACTGTGAACTTTCCGATAAGTGGCGGTCCTTAGGGACTGTGAACTTTTGATTATATAGTATTCTAACAGTTCCTTTCTTTCTTTTTCTTCAGAGGCGGTAAAATAAGCAATCGCTGGAACTATCTGCCAGCTAACCATGCCTTAACGAACACCATCACCACTCCCACCAGCGCCTCTTATGTTGTATAGTGACGTTCATGTAATGACCAGTACGACATTTTTAGAGGCATTTACCTGCCGTACATTCTGTTACCTGTGTCATCATCACCATCATCAGCCTGGTTACGCCCACTGCAGGGCAAAGGCCTCTCCCATACTTCTCCAACAACCCCGGTCATGTACTAATTGTGGCCATTTATACAGAGTTAACTGTTGATTCTGTAGCACACAAAGAAATAAAAACCCTGCATTAACAGAAGTCACAAATTATCTACGCTGCAAGGCGCACGCACTTGCTGTTAAATAAAATGAGCCACGTAATGGTTACGCTGACGCTCGTTATTCCCATTCAAGCGAATAAGTAGTGTACTAAACGCACTTTTATGCAGAAGTATTAATTATAAGGTCAAAACTGGCTTTACGTCGCCATTACGGTCAAGTTTAGGCAAGTCGGAGTCTTATGCACGCTCTTTCTACCCCAATGTTCCTTTTCCTCAGCACCTTGCTGCATTCTGGCAAAACTCTCATTTCTACCACCTGTATTGTGATTACAAACAAAATAATGCAACATGTTTTTTTAATATTCTTTTTCACGTGCCTGTGAATAGCTGTTTACGAGATTTTGAGAAAAATTTACGATGGGTTTCTTTTTATCTTCATTCTTAAATAGCGTTCATTTTTGTCAAAACTTCAAATTTGAGGCGGATTGTAGAAATGGTAATTTGTGATACAGCAAGAATATTCAGCACAATTGTTAAATAGGTTAAGGTCTCCCAGTTCAGCAAATTTCAAAAGGCTACATGTATTGGTTTATTTGATAAAAAATCATAAATATAGCAACTTTTGAAGATTGTAGCAAATTAAGCAATTTTTTAAAAACACTTCCGTTTTGCACGAAAGCCTGAAACAGTGCTAGCTGACCCTTCTTTACGTCTAGGTTTTACACACAAGAATTTATTCTTTGTAGCTGTAACATATTGTATTTCACATCGTTGTGAATTTGTGAAAATGCCTTGTGCATTAAATAGGCACCTCCACACTGAAGAATCTCGTAATTTTTTCCTCCTAAAATATTCATTTGGCAATGAAGCCACGTTCACTTTAGTGCTACCTGGTGATATGCGCATAAAATATAAAATATTCAATGAAATCTAAAATATGAAATTCTTGACCAGTGTTGATCTCTCGTGGAATCACCCAGCTACTAGATAGACGGAGATACAATTAAAAAGAAAATTAAAGCTGGCAGAAGTGTTGTGACAGAATGACGTCAAGGTCACACCCCCTGTTCGTACCTAGATAAACAGCCAGCGTTTTGGGAATAAGGCCATTCCTATTCCTGCTATCTGAGTAGCGTATGTATGCATGCTACAGCAACAAGGGTTCCTTTTGGCGCCAGCGGCATTCTCTGTCCCCTTGCTGCAACTCTGCGACACCGGTTCCAACTGGAAGAAGACAAATACCTAATTATCTGGCAGTGGAATTGCGCCAGCTTCTTAAGGCGCAAGGCTGCTCTATTGCAGCTCATCAAAGCACAAGCGATAATGCCGCACGTCCTGCTCTTGCATGAAACACTTAGTGAGAAGGTAAATTTATCGGGCTACCGTTCGGTTAGCAAAAAAGGAGAAAATGGCAGAGGTATCGCCACATTCGTCAGGAAAGACACCTCTTTTCGGGAGCACGAAGTCAAAATTTATAACTCGGATAAGAAATCCGGTCTTGAGGCACAGTTAATTCAAATCATCCCCCACGGAAGAATCCGACGAAACATTTTCATTCTCAACTTGTACAGCTCTCGTTCCGCTCATAAGCATAATCTCCGGTCACTACTAAATAGGGTCGCAACCGCTGCGAAATCGCAGCCCTTAATAGTCGCAGGAGATTTCAACGCTCCCCACCCGACTTGGGGTTATGTAACACGAACAAAGAAAGGAGCCAACCTAGTTGCAGCGAGTACAGACCTAAACCTGACGCTGGTCTCGGACCCACGTTTCCCCACGAGGCTGGGAAACTCGGTCGCCAGAGACACGACCCCTGATCTCAGCTTCACTAGAAATGCTGTGGCCACGTGGTCCAACTTACAGGAGAACTTGGGGAGCGACCACTACATAACAGAACTCAGGATGGAAATAATAGCAGCTCCTCCCAAAACCTATAAATACACAGACTGGGACCTCTTTAGGAAAATAAGAGCTGAAGATGAGGCAGTATACGACACGTTCAGTGACCTGCTTGTACAGATACAAATGGATGTCGAGAAGGCCACCAAGGAAATAGTTACGGATGTTGATGCCCCAGGGATGGACGCAAGGTTAGCGCATCTCCTGGAAGCCAAGCGCTCTCTCCTCGAGAGATGGAAGACACAAAGACTCAATCGCAGGCTACGGAAAAAGATCGCGGAGCTCCATAAACTCATTGAGGAGCATTGCTGCGAACTTAATAAACAGCAATGGAGAGGCCTGCTCGGCAGCGGATGGAAAAATGCGCAAAGGAGGCAAATGGACCCTCTTTAAACAGCTCTTAGACGATGGACAATCCAAATGTAATCAGAGACTAGTCATAGACCGATTAATTAATAAGGAAAAAATGGAAGGCATCTCAGAGGCCTCCATATTTGGGAAACAAGCGAACAAATACCTTCCAATTGGCCAAAGCCCAGGTTCTCCCCTCCCTCAGTATGAGGGCGCGCCTGCCCCAGAGCTGGACGTCCCCTTCTCGGAAGCTGAGATCAGGGAAGTGCTGCACAATTTAAACGGAAGGTCTGCCCCAGGCCCGGACGGAGTTACAAACCGGCTCTTAAGAAATTTGGACGACAAAGCAATTCAAGCTTTACTGAAGGAGATAAATGAGGTATGGGAGGAGGGCGTTGTACCGGAGTGTTGGAAGAAGGCCACAGTGGTCTTAATCCCCAAGCCAGGTAAATCACCCAGCTTGGAGAACCTCCGTCCTATCTCCCTTACTTCTTGCATTAGCAAAGTAGCGGAACATGCAGTGCATAACAGGATATCCAGACATATTGAGCGCAACGAACTATTCCCGTACAATATGGTTGGTTTCAGGCCCTTGCTTTCAACGCAGGATGTCATGCTCCTGCTCAAAACACAGATAATCGACTAAAGATTTAAAAGGGGTCCTCGCACTGGATCTATCCAAGGCATTCGATACAATTGCACATGACTATATCCTTCAGGAGATATCGGCCTTGAACTTAGGAGTTAAATTCTTCTCCTTCGTTGCATCCTTCCTCGAGAGCAGGACGGCGGCCATAAAGTTGAGGCAATCAGTCTCGGAATATTTCACACTCGGAAACAGGGGTACTCCCCAAGGGGCAGTTATCTCACCCCTTCTGTTTAATATAGCAATGCGCAATTTGTCAGAAAGCCTTGCAGCAATTTCTTACATAGGTCATGCATTATATGCTGACGATATTACAATCTGGTGTCCTGGAGGATCGGAGGCTACGGTCGAACAAGCTCTACAGGAGGCCCTGGATGTTACAGAGTCTTTCTTGAAAGGTACGGGACTGGCACTCTCGCCTGGAAAGTCGGAACTCCTGCTGTACAGACAGGCTAGACGAGGCTAGACGACCCCACTCGATCAGGTGCCCATTAGCGTTCGTACCAGAGATGGGCACACCATCCCGAGAGTAGACTCCATCAAAGTACTAAGGCTTTCAATAAACTCAAAGGGATGCAACGCTAAGACTATAGCCCAACTCACCACGAAAACTGAAAACATTATTAGATTAATTATGAGAGTGTCCAACAAGAAAGGTGGCATAGGCGAGGATATACTCCTTAGGGCTCACCATGCTTTCCTCATCAGCCATGTCATTTACATAGTCGCGGCCCTCAATTGGACGAAAACAGAAATGGAGAAATTAGACACGCTTATGCGCAAAAGTATCAAAAGGGTGATCGGCGTGCCAATCACGGCTAGTACAGAGAAACTCATGACATTGGGAGTACACAACACAACTTCGGAATTAATAGAAGCACAAAGATCAGCACAAATTATTAGATTATCAAACTCCAAAGCAGGCAGAAGACTTCTGGATGCGGCAGGCCTCCGTCCTAGCTTCAATCAGGAAAATATCACGCAACTTGATATTCAGACAAGGAACTCCTTTATTGTAGACCCTTTTCCAAGAAATGTCCACCCCCAGCACAATAAAGGTCGAAGGTTAGCGAGGGCTACAACTTTCTTAAAGAACATATCCGGAACGGAGACCTTTGTGGACGCGGCGCGACACGGCAGTGCCAACAAGTTCTCCTTAGCCATAGTCGATGACAGGGGAGAACTCCTCTCGGCAGCCTCGCTGAAAAGCTCCTCGGTCGATGTGGCGGAACAGGCTGCTATAGCTCTCGGATTACTGGACTCAAAACGCACTACGGTGTACACGGACTCCCGAGCAGCTGTTAGAGCGTTCGCATCGGGATTGATAGCCAAAGAAGCAGCCAGGATTCTAAACGGCAAACACCCCTCTGACATTGTTCACCACATAGTCTGGTTCCCAGCTCACATGGGACCAGACGTACTACCGGGTCACCTGAACCCCAATGAGATAGCCCACGACCATGCGCGAGGTTTCGTATGCCGCGACGGGATGGTGTCTCGGGAGAGTTTGGGAGAGCACGTCCACAGTGATCCACTGCTTACTTTTCATGAAATCACCTCTCATTACAGAAGGAATAGGCAGAGTTTCCTTTCCCCCATCACAAGCTCAACAGGCCACAAGCTAGCACGCTTCGCATGCTCCAGACGGAGTCTTACCCCTCTAGGGGCTTTTTGAACATCCTCCACCCGGACATCGATCCACTCTGCCCAGATTGTGGCACTGAATTTAGCTCATTAAATCACATGCTGTGGCAGTGCCCTGTGTTACAGGATTTTAATACAGAAGAAGACTGGACGAAGGCCATCACAGACCCGAGAGAGGACGTCCAGCTCCTGGCTGTCCAGAGGGCCCGTGAACGAGCGGAGAGGCATGGCCTCTCTGTTCCGACATGGAACTAGCCAACGTCTGGGTAGGGACCTACAGGCCCCCGCTTAGCTCCTCAGGACCCCAATAAAATCGTTTGCTGCTGCTGCTACGTACATGACTTGGTTATCGGGGCACAGAACAAAGAAGAAGCGCAGCAAGTCGTTAGCGATTGTTTCAGTATCTTGAAAGAGGCAGGAATGCATCTAACAAAGTGGACGACAAATGATGGATACTTACGAATCTTTTATAATAGTAGAAACTTAAAGGTACAGTTCGATGTAGAAAAAGAAAAGAATATTCTTTGTCTCGTTTGTGATACCGACAAAGACATCTTAACGCCATCACTAACGAAGTTGCTTGAATCATTGAGGGAACAAAGGGTTACGAAGAGATAGATATTAAGCTTCGCCTCACTCATGTGGGATCCCTTTGGACTCTTAGCGCCGTTCGTGCTGGTAGTCAAGTTATTTATACAAAGGCTATGGTTAGAGAAATACGCCTGAGATACGCCACTTCCTGAGTCTCTTCTTATAGAGTGGACAGCGTGGACTAAAGGCCTCAGAACTGTTAATCAGCTAAAAGTTGAGAGACATTTTGGTCAAAGCCTCCTGGGAAAGAATGTGCAGGTTACAATCCACGCTTTTAGTGACACTAGCCCAGTTGCCTACGGCGCCGTGCTTTACCTTCAGATACGAGACTTCAAGGGAGCCGCAACAGTCCAGCTACTGCTAGCCAAGTCGAGAGTCGCACCTATGCAAAAGATAACTGTGCCAGGATTAGAACTGATGGGAGCCCTCGTTGCAGCTCGACTAAGTGCAACAGTGAAACGCGCCCTAAATCTATAGGAAATTGAAACAGTTTTGTGGACAGATTCCACGATCGTGACTCCTTGGCTCAGTTCAGCGAAACGCTGGCAACAGTTCGTAGCAAACAGAGTTAGAGATACTCGCCCTAACTGATGTGAACACATGGAGACACTGTCTGAGTGATCGAAATCCAGCCCATATACTGTCAAGAGAATCCACTGCGGAGCAACTCTTACAAAGTTCAATTTGGTGGAAATGACCAAAGTTTCTCTACACTTAAACGACAATCGACGAGCCCTGCTACACCGAAGATGCAGTCGAAATAGAAGACACTGCCTGTACAGCAGCAGCAATTCAGGATACAGTCGGCCCCGAAGAGGAAGCGACTGTGTTTGAAAGCAGCTGCTCGACCATTGCTTACAATTGTAAACATCAATGACTACAGCTCTTATAACTGACTGATGCATATAACTGCATAGATACGATTTGATAGAAATTGCAGGTACACAGGCACCAGAAAGAAGGAACCTTTAGATGCAACTGAAGTACAACAGGCTTAAATTTATTGGATACGTCGAACGCAAGATAAAGTATTTGGAGCGGATGTCAACAGAATAGACATTACACTCGAGCGGTTCAAACCATATCACGACGAATTAGAACGTCTTCGCTTGGGAGGTCCGCTTCAGTTCAGCAACCTCCGGGAAAATTCGAAGCACCTCATTCTGCTTCCTGCGTCAGACACATTCACAAAGTTGTTGGTCAAGAAGGAACACCAACGACTTTTACATACTGGACACTGTTTTTTTTTTTACTGAACTGAGAGAAAACATTTGGATACTGAGAGCCAGGCAGGTTCTAAAGAAAGTCATTCACGAATGCAGAGTCTGCCGGCGATATTCCTGCAAGCAATACTCGGAGTCCTTCGCGCCTGTGACAGCTCAACGAGTTCAGCCCTCTCCACATCTCGAAGTCAGTGGTATCGATTTTGCCGGACCGCTTTTACACAAAAATAAAGGGGGACCAACGAAGAAGTGCTACGTACTCATCTTCACGTGTCCAGTCGTCAGAGCGGTTCATCTGGAGCTTTTCACCAGTCACTACAAGAGAACTTCAATTTGGCCTAGTTGGTGTTTACTGCATACTGTATTGACCGCAAATAAAGAAGGGAACAGCGAGATAAAACACATAAACAACACGGGCGGCAACTTTCAACTGTGTTATTCACGGCAGCGCGTGAGCATATATAGACGTATTGAACATGCGCAGAACGCAGCAAACAAGAACATTCATCAGCATAGCGTGGCAACCAATTAAAAAAATCTATTTGCGATTGAAACAACCTAATGGAGATGTTACTAACACAGTCTTGGTCATTACTTTTTATTTGATGAGCCTCCATGAGTTCGCGTGCAGTCTGGTCCTGACTTCTCCCCAGAATCTTTATCTCCTTAAAAAGGCGTGCACAGTGACAGGTATTGCAGTGCACTGGCAAGTGCGCTAATTCATCATTCGTTAACTTTTATTCATATTCCCTGGCTCGATCATTCAGGCACCGTCCTATCTGCCCTATGTAGGACTTGCAACTCGCCAGCGGGATTTCGTACACAACTCCTGCATTGCATTTTGCATACGACTTGGTGTGGTTCTTGCCACAGCCTTGGCTTCCTTTAGCATCACGGGAGGTGCGGGAGTAGAGCCGCGCCAGGTTAAAAGAGGCTGGAAAGACAAGGGGGACTTCAAACCTGCCTGCCACCTTCCTTAGGTTGGCCTACGTACACTTCTCCGCAGCAGAAAGGGAAGACATATACGACGCCATGCAGTTCAATTTTTCCTTATATTCTCATAGCTTGTCGTTTAGGCATCTATCTGTATGCCTTATATATACTGCCGCAAGTGAAATGGATGCGATATACGACACATTGCAGTTCAATATTTGCTTGGGTTCCCTTAGCCTGGCATTGAGTCATCTGCCTCTCTACCCTATGTATACATCTTGCAGTTCCATTTTTCCTTGTGTTCCCTTAGCCTGTCATTCGGGCATCTACCTGTCTGTCCTATCTACACTTTGCCGCAAGAGAAAAGGAAGCGAAATACGACACCATGAAGTTCGATTTATTCCTGGTGTTCCCTTAACCTGCCATTGAGGCATCCGCCTGTCTGCCCGTACACTTCGCCGTAAGAGAAAGGGAAGCGATATACGACATGTTGGAGGTCGGTTTTTTCTTGTGTTTCCTGAGCCTGTTATTCAGGCACCTGCCCCTCTGCCCCATTTACATTTTGCCGAAAAATAAAGGGAACCGATAAACGACACCTGGCATTTAAAATTTTTTGTGTACCCTTAGCCTGTCATTGAGGCCTCTGCCTGTGTGCCCTATGTACCATTTGCCGCAAAAGAAAGAGAAGAGATATACTACACCACGCAGTTAAATTTTTCCTTGTGTTCCCTTAGCCTGTCATTGAGGCATCTGCCTCTCTGCCCTATGTGAACTTCGCCGCAAGACAAAGGGAAGCGATATGCAACACCTTGCAGGACAATTTTTTCTTTTGTTTCCTCAGGCTGTCAGTGAGACACCTGTCTGTCTGTCCTATGTACACCTTGCCGCACGAGAAAGAGAAGCCATATATGATACCTTGCAGTTCATTTTTTTTTTTTTGCTTTTATTATTTAGCCTGTAATTGTGGCATCTACCTGTCTGCCCTATAGACACTTAGCCGCACGAGAAAATGAAACCGATATACCACATCTTACAGGTCGATTATTCCTTGTGATTGCTTTGCCTGTCATTCAGGCAGGCAAAGCGACGATAGTGTACATAGGCCTGCCTGCCCTATGTACACCTTGCCGCAAGTGAAAGGGGGGCCGCTATACGAAATCTTGCAGTTCAATTTTTGCATGTGTTCGCTTAGCCTGTCACTGAGGCATCTGCCTTTCATCCCTATGTACATTTTGCCACAAGAGAAAGGGAAGCGATATACGAACCCTTGCAATGCACATTTTAATTGTGCTTTCTTAGCCTGTCATGGAGGCATCTGGCTTTGTGTCCTATGTAGACTTTTCCGCAAGAGAAAGAGATGCGATATACGACACCATGCAGTTCTATTTTTCCTTGTGTTCCCTTAACCCATCATTTAGGCATCTGCCCGTTTGACCTATGTACAATTTGCTGTATGAGAAAGGGAAGCCGATGTACGACACCTTGCCGTTCAATTTTGCATGTGTTCGCTTAGCCTGTTACTGAGGTGTCTGCCTGTCTGGCCTATCTACACTTTGCCGCAGGAGAAACGGAAGCGATATCTGTTTAAGGCTAGTAGCGCCGCTCAGGACGAGCAAAAAATGAAAGAGGTAGGGGTAATCAAAGGGAGCGGAAAACAGGGTGAGCGCTAACTTCCAACTGAGGTTTATTTCGTGACACAAGACTACTTATACATTCGCAAACCCTGTGACATGGTTTGCGAATGTATAAGTAGTTTTGTGTGTCACATGGTTTACGAATGTATAAGTAGTCTTGTGTCACGAAATAAACCTCAGTTGGAAGTTAGCCCTCACCCTGTTTTCCGCTCCCTTTGATTACCCCTACCTCTTTCCTTTTTTGCTCGTCCTGAGCGGCGCTACTAGCCTTAAACAGTTATGACATACCAACTCGCCCAAACTGCCACGCTTTTGAAGCGATATACGACACGTTCTAGGTAAATTTTGCCTTGTGTCTCCTTAGCCTGTGATTGAGGCACCTGGCTGTCTGCCCTATGTACACGTCGCCTTAAAAGAAAGGGAACCGATATACGAGTCCTTTTTGTACCCTTAGGCTGTCATTGAGGTGTCTCCCTGGGTGTCCTATGTACACTTTGTCGCAAGAGAAAGGGAAGCGACATACGACATCTTGCAGTTAAAGTTTTCCTTGTGTTCTCTTAGCCTGTCAGTAAGGCATCTGCCTGCGAGTCTTATGTGCATTTTGCTACAAGAGAATGGGAAGCGATATACGACACCATTGTAGTTAAATTTTTCCTTGGGTTCCCTTAGCCTGTCATTGAGCCATCTGACTGTCTGTCCTATGTACACTTTGCCGCACGAGAAACGGAAGCCATATATGACACCTTGTAGTTCATTTTTTGCTTTTGTTACTTAACCTGTCATTGTGCCATATGCACGTCTACCCTACGCACACTTTGCCGCACGAGAAAGGGAAACCGATATATGACACTTTGCAGTTTTTTTTTTATTCAGATACCCTAAAGGCCCTTGCGGGCATTACATAAGGGTGGGGGTTAACAACACGATATTCCAAACAAAATTAGGGGGGAAAGGCAATATAGAACACCGTGGTAAAGAGAACCGAATACAAGAAGAAAATATAAAAAAGAAAAAAGGAAAGAAAGAAATGCATACATGATAAAAAAACGAAAAGAAACGCCACTCGGTACAAAGCATGTAGATACACTTACAATGCGTCAAAGGCATAAAATTCTGCATTTACTCAACATGCGTAAACTGCACTTCAAATTACTTACAAATTAGTCATGATCATGTATAGAAGCAATTTCTTTTGGCAGCTTGTTCCAGTGATAAATAGCAACAAAGAGCGGTGATTGTCGCAGGAGATTCATACGCGCGAACATGGGACGCACTTTGAAGCGATGGTCGAGGGGGGCGTAATTTTTTCTGGTGGTTTCATATGGGATGCTGTAAAGGATGACGGGGTATGATACAATCTGCGGAAGTGGGAAAGCAGTGCTAACAGTCGTCGTGTTTCTAGGGACGGTAATTGGACGGACTCTTTCATAGCCGTGATGCTGGATGTTCTAGAGTTGGTTTTAGTGATGAAACGTGCTGCTTTATTTTGTAAAGATTCCAGCTTGTTTATTAGGTAAGTCTGATTTGGCTTCCATATTATGGAAGCGTATTCGATCTTTGAGCGAACTAGAGCTGTGTAAGCTAATAATTTAGTTGACTGATTTGCTAAATAAAAGTTTCGCCTGATGAAGCCAAGTGTGTTATTTAATTGCTTTCGAAATTATTTCATCAATGTGATCATTCCATGCAAGGTTTGAAGTTAAATGGACGCCCAAGTATTTTAATGTAGACACATTCTCTATGCACATGTTGTACACAAAATATGAACTTATTGAATGTTACTGGCTCTGGTAAATGCCATTGTTCTTCTTTTAGAAACAGTGATTTCCATTTACCATCGATCGCGCCAAAGTGAAATTTTCTTTAGGTCGGCCTGTAAAATATCACTATCTTGAGAGGTGATCATTTTGTCTGTAAAGAAGGCAGTCATCTGGAAACAACCGAACTGTTGAGATCAGGTTGTTACTGATGTCATTAATGTAAATTAGGAATAAGATTGTCAGATTTTTGCTTGCGTTCGCTTAGCTGTCAGCCCTATGTACGTTTTGCCACGAGAGAAAGGGAAGCGATATACGAACCCTTGGAATTCACTTCTTTGTGTTCCCTCAGCCTGTCATTGAGGCATCTGCCTGTCTACCCTGTGCACACTTTCACATAAAAGAAGGGGAACCGATATAGGACACCTTGACGCTTAATTTTTGTTGGGTTCTCTTAGCATGTCATTGAGGCATCTACATGTGTGCCTTACGTACACGTTGCCGCAAGAGAAAGGGACGCTATATACGACACCGTGCAGTTAAATTTTTCCTTGTCTTCCCTGAGCCTGTGATTAGGCATCTGCCGATCTGCCTTATGTGCAATTTGCCGTCCGAGAAAGGGAAGCGATATACGACAGCTTGCACTTCAATTTTTCCTTGTGTTCCCTTAGCCTGTCTTTGAGACATCCGCCGGTCTGCCCTGTGTACAATTTGCCGCATTAGGAAGGAAAACGATATACGACATCTTGCAGGTATATTTTTTCTTTTGTGTTTGTTTCCTTAGCCTGTCACTGATGCACCTGCCTATCTGTCCTATGTACATTTTGCCACAAGAGAAAGGGAAGCGATATACGAACCCTTGCAATTCACTTTTTCATTGTGTGCCCTTAGCCTATCATTGAGGCATCTGCACTGCGTCCTATGTACACTTTGCCGCACGGGAAAAGAAAACGATATACGACAGCTTGCAGTACAATTTTTCCTTATGTACCCTTAGCCTGTCTTTGAGACAACCGCCGGTCTGCCCTATCTACAATTTGCCGCATTAGAAAGGGAAGCGATATACGAGACTGTAGAGTTAAATTTTTCCTTGTGTCCATTTAGGCTGTTATTGAGGCATCTGCCTGAAAGCCCTATGTACATTTTGCCACAAGAGAAAGGGAAGCGATACACGAACCCTTGCAGTTCACTTTTTAATTGTGTTCCCTTAGGCTGTCTTTGAGGCATCTGCCTGTATGCCCTATCTGCAATTTCCCGCACGAGAAAGGGAAGCGATATGCGACTGCTTGCCGTTCAATTTTTCCTTGTGTTCCCTTAGCCTTTCGTTGAGGCATCTGCGTGTCTGCCCTATGTACACTTTGCCGCACGAGAAAGAGAAGCCTATGTACGAATCCTTGCAATTCACTTTTTAATTGTGTTCCCTTAACCTGTCATTGAGGCATCTGCCTGAGTGTCCTATGTAGACTTTTCCGCAAGAGAAAGAGAAGCGATATACGACACCGTGCAGCTCTATTTTTCATTGTGTTCCCTTAACCCGTGATTGAGGCATCTGCCTGTCTTACCTACGTACGCTCTGCCGCAAGAGAAAGGGAAACCGATTTACGACATCTGGCAGGCCAATTTTGTCTTTTGTTTCCTTAGCCTGTCATAGAGGCACCTGCCAGTCTGTCAGATGTGCACTTTGCCGCACGAGGAAGGGAAACCGACCTACGACTCCTTGCAGTTGAATTTTTGCTTGTGTTAGATTAGCCTGTCACTGAGGCATCTGCCACGTGAGGAAATTGTGGTAGCTCAAAAAAGAACCAACTGCTTCGTTTGAGGTGAACCAAACCAGTAAACTATATTTCGATAATGATGCCCGTTGCCGAGTGAGTTCGGAGGAGCACAGGGTTGCCCGTTGACGAAAAGAATGACGCTAAAGTTGGCAGTTTCTTCATACTCCCCCCGGAATGAGCTTCAGGTCATTCGTCCATGTATTCCATGGGGTAGAGCAGTCGAATCGGTCTTCTCAATGTGGTTCCATTAGGCATGCGCATCTTGCAAGCTCTGATTCGTCCATCTCGTCCGAGAAGCACTTCTGCCACTTCTCCAGTTTTCCAGAGTTGCCTCGGTAGATAGTGTTCATGAACTAAAACGAGAGTTTCTTTCTTCAGTGCGCTTGACGAATTTGGAACAGCGAAATCTGCTGTCCGGAGACTCCTCAGGTACTCCTTTTGCCAGCGATGCCAAAATTGGTCGACCATCTTTTGTCGGTAGTGCCAGCGACGAGTGAGTTGACCAGGGGGCTGAGCCACCTCTGTAGTGAAACCACTGTCAGGAAGAGTGGTCAGTCGCTTTCCCACTAGAACATGCGATGGTGCTAGCGGTTCGGGTTCGCTCGCCTCCGTGTAGACGTAGGTCAAGGTTCTAGAGTTGATGACAGCTTCGATATCAGTTAGGATTGTTATGAGCTCCTCGAAGTTGCAGTAGCCGTTTTCCTAGACCTTCTTCAACAATGTTTTCACGGACCGGAATGTTCTTTCCCAGAATACTCCCCACCAAGCAGCTTTCTCAGCTATAAATTTCCAGCGGATCTGGTGGCTTGTGAATAAGTTGTCAATTTCTTCTCTTATTGTTGTTCATAGTCGCCTTAGATACCTAGAAGCGCGCTGGAATGTCCTGGCGTTGTCAGAAAATAACACTCGACAAACTCCTCTTCTCGAGATAAATCTTCGGAACACCATCAGGAAATTTGAGGTGGACATGTCGGTCACCAATTCAATGTGGATTGCCCTGGTCACTGCACATGTGAAAATCACGATGTAAGACTTCCGGTTATTTAATTGATCCTTTGTGTTCAGTGGGCCAGCAAAATCTACACCGGTAACATCAAAGGGTGGAGCTTGTGTCACCCTCTCACGAGGCAGAGGACCGACTGGCTCAGTAGAAGCTCAGCTGCTAAAACGGTTGCAAGTCACACATTTATTAAGCACTTTTTTCTTCATTTGCCTTCCTCGCACGATCCAGTACATTTCCCTCAATTCGGTAAGAGTCTCCTGCATGCGCCGGTATGCAGGAGACGGCGGTGGGCTGCGCTGATCGTTAGAGCTGTGGAGGGATGTCTCGACGGTAGGATAACAGGATGCTTCACGTTGTAGGACAGCTCGGCTGCACTGAGCCTGCCTCCCACTCTCAGCCCTCCATCGTCGCCGTAGATGACGCTGAGTTCACGTATCAGAGAATCGCTTGGCACGCGTGTCAGGCGGCGAAGACACTGGAGTTCCTCATGGTAGACCTCGAATTGTACTTGAAGAATCAAACAAGAATGTGCCTTCTGAACTTCCTCTGTCATAAAAGGTACCTCGTATTTTTTGCCTGGTGCCTGCAGTTGTGGAAAAATCATAAAACCCAGACTGTCACTCGAGCCAGTCTAGAGAGGGAGCTATATTTTTTGCAGAGGCAAGACAGATTCCTTTACAGAGACGTTGTGAACGCGAAGCGTTCTTCTTTCCTCCTCTGCGATGATCATGTCAGCGGTGCCTTCATGCCTTGGCCAGCAAGTAGATGGCTTCGAAAGCCAAGCAGGTCCATTCCACCAAAGTGCGCTCGACTTGAGTGCCTGAGGTGTGACTCCCCTTGTCAAAATGTCGGCGGGATTTTCGCTCCCAGAACACTGATTCCAGATGTCTGGATCCGATCGCTGCTGGATTTCCAACACTCTCTTGGCGACAAAGGTGTCCATTGTTGGGCGGGACTTCGCACCTAATGCCACGCAATAGATGAATCAGTCCACAGATACCATTTGGCTATTGGAAGGCTCAGTGACCACTCCAAATATTCCCTCGGTCGAGCACCTATCACCGTGTCCATCAATTCTAGTCTTGGAAGAGAAATTCTCTTAATTGGTGCTACTCGGGACTTTGAGAGGACCAGAGTAACCTTTGCTTCCTTGACCTGGAAGATCTGCAAATATACAACTGTGCCGTAAGCTTTGGGGCTGGCATCTGTGAAGACGTGTACTTCCTTCCAGCTATCGTTGGGTAAGCTACGATATCGTCTTGGCACTGTTATGTCCGTTAAATGGTGTAGCTGGATGTGCCACTGCGTCCAAGCTGCTTTGACTTCTTCAGGTAGAGGGGCGTCCCACTGAATACCCAATTCCCACAGTGTTTGAAACATCAACTTGGTTGTAACTGTGACCGGAGAAACGAAACCAAGTGGGTCATATATACGAGCCGATGTTGAAGCATGAATTGTTTGGTGTTGCTGTTTCGGTCTAGGAAATCTAAGATGGCCTCCATGGAAAATGCTAGGTGATCTCTGTCCTTATCCCACAAAAGTCCGAGGACCCGTGGGACACTTGTTGTGGGGCATTCCACGTCGCCAAGGGCGCATCCGGTTCCTTCGTCGTTGAACAGCTGTCGCAGCTTCTTGGAATTTGAGCTCCACTTACGCAGTGTCATGCTTGCTCGATTCATGGCATCTAGTGCCCCGTAGAAATCTGAAGCATCCTCCACTGTGTCCACTCCTGTTATGAAGTCGTCCACGTAAAGACTCTCACTGATGGTTTTTCTTATTTCTGGATAATCTCCTGTCGTGGACACAGCGGCACACGGTGGCTGCGAGGAAGAATGAATTACTTGTGACGCCAAAAGGGACACGTGTCATTCCCCAGACCTCAATAGCAGGCTCTGAGTTTTCCTTCGCTGGAATATGTGCATACCAGGGGCGTAGCCACGGAGGGGGGGGGGGGTATGGGGCTTGAGCCCCCCCCCCCCCGATATATTATCGTGCTGTCATGCGCCGCCGACCAAAACAACTCCCGGCGGCGGAAATAATGCTCGATTTTTTTCTAGAATGTCCTTTTCACGCTCGGAAAGACATTTTAGCGCGAACATTGCGAAATCGGGCTGGATTTTGCGGCAATGCCCGTGCATTAGGAGTCACATATCGTAACGCAAGGAGCCACACCGAGCACAAAGTTTCAAGGGCGTTTTGATGTCGAGCGGGCTCGTCTCGGCATCTCGTGGAGGCCGCGGAATATACGGAGTGCTTGGATTTCAATTATGAAACATTATGGGTATAAATAAAGTTCTCATAACCTTTTCATGCGAAAAGTGCATTCACATCTCCAAAGTCGTGCTTTAGATTTTCAATTCCGAAACTTTCTGGGTTTAATGCTGTTATCACCATTTGATGCCAAAGGTGCAATGAATTTTCTAAAGTCGTGCATTGGACCATACAACGAGACAAGCCAAATCAACATATTATCAGAGAAGTTGACAAAGCACGCAGTGAAGTTCGATGAAACGAAGCGTTGTGGTGATTCATTTGTGCCGTGATGTCACATAAAATATCAATTTTTTTTTTCACCTGCGCCAAAGCATTCATGTCAAGACACTAAAGCCAGCAAAGGTAACTAAGTTATTTATTTTCATACTTGGACTTTTGTTCGCGAGGACACATTGAGCCTCCTTTTCATTTTTTTTCTTTTTTTTCTTTTTTTTTTTTTTTGTTCTCGATACCCGCGGTCTGCCGACCTAGACAGAGCGCATGCGTTTTCCTCTTGCTGCATCGACCACCACGCGGCGCACTTCGATGCGCGTTCGTTTTTCTCTGGCCGACTGGATTTTCACCTGGCAGAGTTTTGGACGCTTTCTGGTTAGCAGACGAGAAAAAGAAACAATGCATAGTCGCTTGCCACCAGCACTGCGGGGACTTGACGGATTGCAACGCGTTCGCTTGAGCGCAACCTCTGGAAAATTTTGTCTCGCCGGTGTAGGATATACCGAGCAGTATGCGTAATGTTCTCTGTGGACCAAGCGTCTCACGTTTTCTTCGATATTCCTTTGTTAGCCACACTAGGTACCCAAAGCAGGTATTCCATTGTAGCCAACATGCTTTCTTTTGCGTTATTTCATTTCGGCGCCCCCTTCCCGAAAAACGAAAAAAGAAATACTGTTTTGGCGAAGCAAATTGTCGCATGGTGAAAGTTCGATTTTCTTACTTCTTTTGCGGAAAGTAATGGGCCACGGGAGGCTTCAGTTGCCGAATACTCTTATTATATTATTGCGATAGGAGCTATATGGCGACCCCAGGAACATTCCTGCCGTTGCCGTCGCCCTCGTGTTTTGTATAAAGTCCAAGGGCGATATCGTGACCGCGCGCCGCATGCTGTATTTCCGTGAGGGCGGGGCAGGGGCGACTTGGTTGAGCCGATGATGGTGACTCAGTCTTCTGCGCGCAAGGGAGTAAAGCGGGGAGGAAGCGCGCCGCCTTCCGTCGCGCACGATACAATGGGGGATTAGAGGGAGGGGGGGGGGGGGGCTGTGATCTATGAATCTGTGGTTGCACAACATGTACATTTGCATTGTTTGACGCATCATATACGCTGACTTATTCTTACTACGTAGATTTATTGAAGACTTATACGTATATTTAAATATCTTGTTGCGAGGTTTTGTGTATATGCGCAGTAACTTTGTTTCCAGTGACACTTTTTTGGCCTTTATCAAGCTGTATCTTCACATTTGTATATTCCATTTTATCTTCGCATATCTAATGTATGAGAGCTTGTCAGTTGAAAGAGAGCCAACTCACTCCGCGCAATAATGGTTCGATTCATTATTTGCGAGGCATGCGCATAGCACATAGACATCTCATATACAAAAGGGACATGGAGGGGGGAGGATAAATGTTCTTTAATGCTCTCATACACTGGGTTGAACATGTTTACGTGACATAATGGACGCTCCAAAAGTTGAATAGTGTGGTGTCATGAGGTTTTTGACAGATGAACATGTTTCGCGAAAAGAAATTTGTCGCCGTATGGCTGCCGTGTGCGTTGAACATTGGGTTTCATTGGTCACTGTGAAGCGTTGGAGTAAACGGTTCAAAGAAGGACGTGAAAGTTCCAAAGACGATCCATGACCGGGCCAAAACCACCGTGCAATCACCCCCAGCACAATTGCGAAGGCTGATTAGACAAGAACGGAGGATAAGCATCAATATGAATTGGTAGGGCGTGTGAACATCAGTCACGGTTCCGGTCACACCATAATTCATGAACATCTCGGTAATCGGCTCTTGTGTGGGAAATGAATGCCTAAGATTTTGAGCCATCGCCCGAAAACGGAGAAGTTGGGCGCTGCCTTGACTCATCTAATCCCGTATCACGATGCGGGTGACGACGTTTTGTCTGCAATTGTGACCGGCGACGAATCATGGTGCTGCTACTACTAGCGTGAAGCACTACGGCAAAGTTTACAGTGGAAACATTTCAATTCACCACACCCAAGGAAAGGAAAGGCCCTAATTTCTGCCGGAAAGGTGTTGTGCGCTTTTTTTTTTTTTCGATGGTCAGGCGCCATTATTGGTCGAATTTGCTAAAACTGGAGAGACTATCAATAGTTTCCGATATTGTGAAACGTCGGATCGGCTTCGCGTCGCAATCATGATCAAGCGACGTGGAAAATTGAGCAATGGGATCATCTTGCTCCACACCATTGACCGTCGCCACGTCGCTGATGTGGTTAATACAAAATTGGCAAAGTTCAAGGGGGAAATGCCGCAGCATCCGCCATACAGCCCAGACCCGTCGCCTTGCGACTTCCACAGTTGGGAGCAATTGAAAAAACTGCTCAAGGGAACCAGATTCCTGTCGGACGATGACGTAGAGTCAGTTACGGATTTTTGAAACCACAACTCAAGTAGTTTTATAAGACGGAAATTACGCGACTCGTCAGTCAGTTGGAGAAATGTCTAAATGCTGATGGAGACTACATTTAAATAAAGTACCCCGTTTGTCACATACTCGCATTGGCTCACTTTCATTTGAGTCGCCTTCTTATATTTACCAGAACTTCTGCTTTTTATATGCGCTTTCTGTTTAGACTATAGTTTCAGTGCAATTACTCACAATACATGACCGGTGACAGCTGCTGCTGCGCAATACATTGGAACAAAGGACAGCGTCATTGAGATTTTTCCCTGGCTGTTGCATATGTACAAATAGGTAAACAAGGTTCTTGAATGACATAGAGAGAGAGAAATGCAAATGAGAGAAATGCCGGGAGGCAGCAAATTTTCATTAAAATATTTGCCCTCAACTTGAACATATAATGGCCTTTACATTTTTCATATCAGCGGCATGCACTGCTTTGCTGGTTTCAAACTGATATTGTTCTAAAGTTCGTGTGACATTTGCTTTACCCATTAAATATACAGAAAACATGATATAAGATATTTCGGGCATAATTTTGCGACGTGCGAGTATATTCTTTTATGAAAAAATACATATTTTACTCGTCTTAACAGTGCGTGGCGTTCAAGATTTCGTTTGCAGCATCTTTGGTAATGGCAACACAGTTATTATTAATGTTTAATGTATTTGATCCATCGACTCTTTCTATAAGGAGGAGGCCGAGCTGCAAAGTCGCCCCCCCCCCCCCCCCGAACGAAATTTCTGGCTACGCCACCGGTGCATACCAGAGAAATCGGAGGGCATCGCGATCCACCGGTTGCACCGAAATTTGCGGAACTGATTTTTCAATGTCGGCACTTAATAAATACGATGAATTCTGAAGTTCAGCAAAACCTTAAGTAAATCTGGATTCAAGTTCGGTCCTGGATCTAGGGCTTCGTTCAGAAATATACAACGTGCATCGTGAGAAGATGCGCCAAAGACGACTCTATAATCTTGGTCGAAAGACTGTCAGGTCTGAAAACTGCACGATGAGGCATGTAGTATAACCTGCTTACATCGTTGTTGGTTTCTTGCGATGGAAGTCGTTCTGCGAACCCTTGTTCCGGGTACTGACGGATAGCCTCGTCATACTTGATCAGTATCGTCTCATCTTTCATTAACTTCTTCGTGAGGTCAGTCAAGCGTTTCTTTGCAACAGCTTTGCTGTCGACGAGTTGCATGTTCAGAGGTTTCCAGGCCAGTGCTACCTCATAGCGCTTGTCCATTTTCTCTACCGAAGCCGAAAATTTGCTCATCACTTCTTCGCTTTCTTCGTTCGTTTGGGCACAAGAGTCGATAATTCTAATGCTCTCAAGTTCTCAGAATGATTTAAGCTCCTTGGACAAGCTGGTTTTCTCGGCGAACACTCCGGCACGAAGCACTGCCACGGTTGAGCTGTAGGCAGCTGAGCTACTGCTGGGAATCGCTCCTTGTAGAGTCCAGCCAAATTCGGTCTTTACTGCAACTAGTGCGCCTTGCAGCTGCTTGCCTTCACCACACACTAAAGTCCAGTAATAGTCAGCACCGATAAAAATGTCGATCCCGCTTCCCATCAAAGGGGCTGGCGCACAGTCACATCTGCCAGTTCATCCATGTCCGCTTGCACCTTTTTTAGGATCTTCTTAGGAACGAGAAGCCTATCAGAGCAGATCTCCGGTATTTCCAGAGCTTCGAAGAGTGCTCTTTAAGGTCGTATTGACTTCTTAGCCAAATTCTTACTCTTCTGCGCTTCTCTTTGATAATGTTTCCTTCTCCTCCGAATGGGCAGATTGTGATGTCCTCTTCATCTACGACTTGCAGTTCACGTGAAAGGTTTTGAGTGACAAAGCTTCGTTGGCTACCTCCTTTAAAGAGTAGACGAGTCAGCGCTCTTCTTCGTCCCTCTCCCCAAACTTGAGCGGTTTGGAGCAGCACAGTTGGCACCTTTTCAGATTTCCTTTCTGACCAAGAGTGCAGCTCTGTGGCTTTGTTCTCGGGTGGCTTCCATCTCGGGTCACACATCCGAGTCAGATGTGTTCTGCCACATTCCTTGCATTTCATTCTTTTGTGGCGGCATTCCCTTGAAGTGTTCCCATTTATGCAGCATCGGAAGCGCCGGCCAGCTGCAGTGAGCATTTTCTTCTAGTCATCCAATGAGACCTTCGCCTGACAATCGTGAGTCGCATGATCCTTTGCAGCACAGAATGCACACGGATCGGACTGCTTCGAAGCACCCGCAGAAAAAAGAGAAGCTGCTAACCGTTTTTGAGGTTTACGCTTTTCTTTGTCTCGATGTTTTGATTCTCTGGCTGCGAGATTACCAAGTTGCAGTGCCTTTTCCCAGCTCTCTACTTCTGTTTTAAGAAAAGCTTGCAAACTCTTGATGCTGATCCCGCCATCTTTGCTTGCAGCGGAAAGTCCTCTGTGGTATCTGACAACAAGATCGGTTGGCAGCTTTCGCAGGAGTGTGGAGGAGAGCAGGGCGCCGTTACTGTCTGTTTTGACTCCGAGCGCCGTGAGACCAGCGATATTGCGTTGCAGGTGGCCATAGAATCGACGTAAGCCGACATTCTCCTTTTCGTTCTGTACCGGTGGCAAGTCGAGTAACTGAGTCAGGTGTTCTTGAATCAGCACGTCTCGTCGACCGAAGCGCTCTTTTAGAAGTTCGATGACAGTGGTGTAATTTGCCCCAGTCACTTGTATGCCGGCAATGGCCGCTGCGGCTTTTCCCGAAAGCACCGATCACAAGTACAGAAACTTCGCAGCGTTGGAGAGGCCGTCGTTTCCGTTTACCGCTTGCTTGAACTGCTCCCAGAAGGACTGCCACTCCATGTCGGCGCCGCTAAATCGTTGTAACTCGAGCTTCGGCAGTTTCAAAACTTTGCACTTTACCCCCACCGGAGGGCCATCGGTCTGCGCCCGCGTCACCGCCATTTCTGTTTGTTTTGTTAGCAGGTCTTTTTCTGCTTCTTGGCGGAGTTTTGCCATGTTTGCGACAGTACGGTCGTTGTATTCTAGGGTCCGTACATAATTTTGCTCTGCGTCTTGGTCTTGCACTAAAGGCTCCATGGCTGCGTCCACTTCGTTTACCTGCATTTGGAGGGCGCTAAGCCTCGCAGACAATACATTAAGAGCTCCTTCGTCTGCATGACTCTCCAAGAATAAGTTCGCTTCAGAAACCAGTTTAGTCACTTGACTTCTCAATGCATTTTTTTTTTCAGTTTGAGCCGTTCCATCGTGGCATAAATGTTTACAGTTCGCTTACCGCGATGGGGCTTGAGTCGTGGTGTCGGATTCGGTTGGGTGTGGCGTCCCTAGGCCTTGTTGAAGGCGTGCATCATCGACCGTTTTCTGCCCGAGGATCATTCCTGGTTTTCACCGAGCTCGTTGTGCTGTCTGCGTCTGTTGACCTCGTTGTCTCAATGGTAAGTTCGGTCGTTTCTCCCTGGTTTCGGCACCAAATATTGAGGAAATTATGGTAGGATGGTATGGTAGATGAACAAAAACTATGCTGGCCTCGCGGATCGCACTTGACGGGATCAAAGCGTCCGCTGTCCAGCTAGATAACGGGTCGAACGCAGTTGAACATTTAAAACAAACTTCAATTACACTGAGAAGGTCAAAAAGGCAAGTTAAAAATACACAACACGTTCAGTTTTAGCCCCGTAAAAAAGTGGTCCGTTCTCTAGGGCCGGTGGGGCGAGTCTGCCCGTCCCGCGCTTTTCCAACCGCGGTTTCCATCCCCGTCGCCGCCCCCAGGCCCGGGAAACAACACCCGACAGCCCGAAGCGTCGTCACTGGGTCACTTCCAGGAACCGAACGGAGGGAGCGGGGTCCTTTCTTTCGCGCACAGCTCGGAGTCCGCGGGGGCCAGTGAAAGAGAAAGCAATAAAAGTAAGGAAGGCTCGCTTCCCTCTTGAAAGAAAAGTCTGGCCGTGCATTCGCGATGCGCACAGAACACTCCCCGTCTGGTGTCTTTCGTTGTTAAGACGCCACCACTGTATCACGGTCACAGCAAACGCACAACTTCTGTTGTTGGTCGGAAGAATGTTTTCACAACCCCGTCTTTGGCTGTTTTCAGCTCGACCTTGCGCACCCTTCCATCTGCGCTGGGCAGGCTTCGCGTAATCACTCCGACGGGCCAGTCGTTGCGGGTCGCTTCTTTATCCCTGAGTAGAACGACGTCGCCTTCTTTGAGGTCGGGTTTTGCTGCTTGCCATTTTCGGCGTTGCTGCAAAGTAGTGACATACGTTGTGCGCCAGCGCTTCCAGAACTCGTCAGCCAGGTTTTGCACGAGACGCCAATGCCGTTTGTAGAGGTTGCTTGTATCTAACTGCCCAGTTGTTACAGATGCGCTTCCGTGTTTTTGGGTTAAGAGTGTCGCCGGAGTTAGGATTGTGGGATCTTCGGGGTCAGACGAAGTAGGAGTTATGGGCCTGGCATTAATGATGGCCGCAACTTCTGCCAAAAAGGTTGCAAGAATGTCATGCGTGAGTCGTTGATGACGTGACTGCATGAGCATTGAGTCAAGAATGCGGCGTGCAATGCCGATCATCCGCTCCCACGCACCGCCCATATGGGACGCGTGCGGTGGATTGAATATCCATTTGCAGCCGTTTCCGCTGAGGAACTTGCCTATTTGTGAGCGATGAATGCCCTCTGCGCTGATTCCAAGTTCTCTGCAAGCTCCGATAAAATTGGTCCCGCAGTCAGAGCGTATTAGCTTGATGGGCCCTCGCACTGCTAGGAACCTTCGGAAGGCATTAATGAAACTCGACGTATCCATTGATTCGATCAGCTCAATGTGCACTGCGCGAATGCTTAAGCAAGTGAACATGACTGCCCAGCGCTTGCTGTTTGCAACACCACCTCTCGTTCGGCGAGAGGCAATCATCCAGGGACCGAAAACATCGATTCCAACATTCGTGAAAGGAGGATCTGTGCTGATTCGGTCTGCCGGAAGGTCAGCCATCTTCTGGTCGTGAAAGCGCCCTCGCAGCTTCTTGCATGAAATGCATGCTTGCAGCACGGATGAGATGCACCTTTTACCTCCGACGATCCAATACCCAGCAGCTCGTACGGCTCCTTCTGTGAAGTGTCGGCCCTGGTGTTGCACGCATTCATGGTGGTGGCGCACGAGAAGCGTCGCCACATGGTGCCGACCCGGCATTAAGAGAGGGTGTTTCTCATCGTCTGGCAGGTCGCTTCTGTTCAAGCGGCCGCCGACGCGGATCAAGCCGTTGGCGTCTAAGAATGGGTCAAGCCTTCGAAGCGAGCTTGTCTTGTGAACCTGCTCTCCTCTCTGGATACAGCATATCTCTTCATAAAATGCGTCCTGCTGTACTGCGCGAATGATGACGAGCCTGGCTTTGGAGAGCGCCTCAACGGGAGCTACCTCTCCTTGTGATGCGTTCTTTGCGCGATGGGCAACCTGGATCAGACTTGCTACAGCACGAGTGAGAGATTTCCAGTTCGAGAACCTATGAAAGCGTTCGGCTCCGAGTCGCTGTCGTTTGTTCACCTCCGTCGCCAGAGTGCAGACTTCAGGGCGTATTTCTTTGTCTTCGTCAGGATTTAGGAGGATGAAGCTCGACGACCGTGCTTCCTCTTCTCGTCGTGAGAGAAAATCAGGTCCGGACAACCAGTTCGTGCTCTTAAGCTGTGCCGCTGGAATCGCTCTAGTGGCGTGGTCTGCTGGATTTTCGTCTGTGTGAACGTATTTCCATTGTTCAGGTTGCGTGCTGCTACGTATCCGCTGCACCCTGTTGGCCACATACACGTAGAACCTTCGTGTTTCGTTGTATATGTAACCCAAGACCACTTTGCTATCTGTGTAGAACGTGACCGAGTTCGGCTGGAAGTCCAATTCTCGTAATATAGAATCGGTCATCTCTACAGCAAGCACTGCTGCACACAACTCAAGCCTTGGGATGGTGTGTTCTGGTTGTGGAGCAAGCTTGGCCTTTCCCATGACAAATCCGACGTGTCTGTTTCCTTGCTTGTCAGTCACGCGTAGGTATGCCACAGCTGCGACGGCCCTTGTGGACGCGTCTGAAAATACATGGATGTCCCTACTTCCGGCTTCAAGTGTCGAGACTGGCGTATACGTTCTTCGCACGTGAAGGTGCTGTAGTGTCTGGAGAGAGTTCTTCCACTCGTCCCATCTCTGCTTCTTCTCGTCCGAAAGCGGCGTGTCCCAGTCATAGCCCTTCGTCACGAGGTCACGGAGAAGGTACTTGCCTTGAACCGTTATTGGAGCCACAAACCCTAGTGGATCGTAAAGGCTGTTGACGGTCGACAGCACTCCTCGCCGCGTATATGGCCTGTCCTGACGAGGAGCCCTGAAGACGAAGCTGTCGTCGCCTATGTCCCACAGTAGACTGAGACTTCTCTGCGTAAGCGACGCGTCTGTGCCGAAGTCGAGGTTCTTCAGTCCCTGGGCGTGGTCCTCTCGAGAAAATGCATTCAGCACATTCTGCCTATTCGAAGCTATCTTGTGAAGCCTTATGTTAGCTGTTGCAAGCATTTTCTGCGTTCTTTGCAGCAGACTAATGGCATCTTCTTCGCTCGGAAGAGACTTAAGCGCATCATCGACGTAGAAATCTCTTTCAATGAACTTCCTGGCATCTTCACCAAATCTTGGGGCAGCTTGTTGGGCAGTCCGTCGAAGGCCATACGTTGCAACAGCTGGCGATGGGCTGTTGCCGAAAACGTGAACCTTCATTCGGCACTCTATGATTTCTCTGGAGATATCGTTGGCCTTAAACCAGAGGAACCTCAGGTAGTTCTGATGGTCCTCGCGAACCATGAAGCTGTAGAACATTTGCTGGACGTCTGCTGTAACCGCAACTGGTTCTTGCCGGAAGCGTATCAAAATCCCCACAAGGTTATTCGTCAGGTCAGGGCCGGTCAGGAGAACGTTGTTCAGAGATACCCCTTCATACTGAGCGCTGGAGTCAAATACGACTCGGATTTGATCAGGCTTCTGGGGGTGGTGAACGCCGAATATGGGCAGATACCAACATTCTTCGTCCACGTGAAGTGGTGGAGCTTCCTCCGCATGACCCTTGATGAAGAGCTCGTTCATGAAGTTCACGAAACGTTCCCTTGTTTCAGGATTTTTTCGCAGGGTACGCCGTAGCGAGAGCAGACGAGACAGAGCTTGTTCTCTGTTGTTCGGAAGCCGACTTCTCGGTGTGCGAAAGGGGAGAGGGGCGACCCAATTGTTTAATTTGTCTTGGGTGAATTCACTATTCATTATTTTAAGGAATGTCTTGTCTTCCATGGAGTGAGCACGCTGGTTGTCAAGTTCTGTTGTCTCGAAAAGATTCGGGGCCAGGGTGTCATCCAATGTTGCTGCCAATCCTAAATCTTTTGAGACCTTATCCGCAGAGTAGAGAATCGGCGCCTCCCTAACAAAGAAATGTCTTGGGCACGGCTCAAAAAGAGATGGTCGCCCACTGTCCAGCACATGGGTCTTGAACACGTTGACGCTGCCCGTTTTCCGCGTTCGACCAACGCAAACGTCGCCGACAATGACCCATCCGAGGTCAAGCTTCTGAGCATACGGCGCGTCGTGGGGTCCGTTGATTGTCTGACGAACCTTGTGAGCTCTTAGGATGTCCCGGCCAAGGAGGAGCAGTATTCCAGCCTCCTCAAGAGGCGGAATGTGATCTGCTACAGACTTCAAGTGCGGGTAGTGCCTTGCAGCGTCAGGTGTCGGAATTTCATCTCTGTTTTCTGGAATCGCCTTGCACTCGAGGAGAGGCGGAAGAGGAAACTTGACTTCGCCTGACATGCTCTGCACGAAAAAACCATGAGCGACTCTTCCAACCACTTCAGTACTGCCGGAGCAAGTGCGGAGCGTGTATTGCGTGGGCGTCCCCTTCACTCCGAAATTGTTTAGAAGTTCTGGCCTAACCAACGAGCGATTGCTCTGGTCGTCAAGGATCGCGTACGCTCTGACTGTCTTCTCAGGCTGAGTCTCATGGCTCACCTCTACGAGGCAGATTTTAGCACACGACTTGGTGCTATTGCCAGCGTTTGCCCCTTCAGTACGCCTAGATGTGACTCTTCTTTCTGAGTCATCTGTGGTACTGTCATCAGACCCACTAGCCCTTGACGGCTCTGAGGTTGGCGATGCTGGGTGAAGCGCTGTGGCGTGGTCGGCGCTGTCGCATATGAGGCATATCACAACTGCCTGACATTGCCACTGCATGTGGTTCTTGGATGAGCAGCATCGTAGGCAGATCCCTTGCTTCTTTATGAAAGATTGCCGCTCTTCCAAGGTTTTCTCACGGAAGGCGTGACACCTTTCCAAAGGGTGAGGTTTCTTGTGATATGGACACCACCTTTTCAAGTCCTTCGATTCAGGTTGCTGTTCGTTAGCAGTGGCATATTGATTCATCTTGGCAGAAGCAGGATCCACTTCTGTTTTTCGCGCTGATACAGATGATCTTTGCCGCGTGGTCTTGGTAGCACTGTCTTCCTTCCTTTGATGGAATTCAGACGAGGCATTTTGTGGATGCAAGATGAAACTCGGGTCGTTCCTCATGCTGGCCTGATCTCTAACAAATTTGCTAAAGAAAGAAAAGGGTGGAAATGCAGTGTCGTGATCTTTCTTGTATTTCGACCCCGCCGACATCCAATTTTCTTGAAGTCCAGATGGCAACTTCGAGACAATTTTGTTGACCCCTCTTGCGGTATCCAAATAGCCAAGACCGGCAAGATACGGGTCAGTTTTTGCAGCCTCGAGTTCTAGCAGTAGGTCGCCAAGTTCCTGGAGTCTGGTATTTTCCCGGTAAGATATCTTCGGGAAGTCTTCCAGCCGCTTCAAAAGTGCATCCTCAATTGCCTCAGGGCGCCCGAAGACGTCGTCGAGCCGTTTCCACACAACGTTCAAGCCCGTTGAAAAGTCATCGACATGCACTGATTTTAACCTCCTAGCCTGACGTGACGATTCAGGGCCAAGCCATTTGATGAGAAGGTCTAGCTCTTCTTGGGCAGAAAGACCTAGATCTCTGACAACACCCTTGAACGATGATTTCCAAGCGCGAAAGTTCTCAGGTCGATCATCAAACTTGATAAGACCGCTTGAAACAAGGTCTTTGCGGCACAGGAACTTAAGGACACCGGCTAGCTCTGAGCTTGAACTGTTGTGTGCTGGTTCGTGCACAAGCGGATGCGGATCAACTCGTAAGTCCATAGGACGACTCGTAGCTCCAGCATGCTCATAACTTGGGTTGTTAGGGGCAGCATGGCAGTCAGGTGGCCGTTCATCAGCTTGCAGACACATTGAATTATACGCAGCCGTGTGGGCACCCGGCGCCGTGTGAGCATTGTTTACGTCGCCGCTAGAGTTGGTGACAGCCACCTCGGTTAACACAAGCGCAGAGTTGCGTAGGGCTTGCTGTTCATCGATGTAACTCCTAGTCTGCAGCGTTCGGTCCACAGGAGGGAGCGTGCGCATGCGCTCCCCGCCATCCTGCTCCACGGCTGCCTCGAGCGCATTCGCCTGTGCGTTTGCAGCTGCCGCTTCTTTTTCATGCTGCAAAATATCCAATTCAGCCTCTATCCTTGCCTTCTCAATACGCATCGCGGCCTCTCTGCGACCAAACTCTGCTCTGGCCCGGACGGCTTCAGCTTGTGCGCGTGCTTGTACAGCGGCTAGGCTGATTGTTGACGAGCCCGATCGTCGTGACCTCGAAGAAACGCTTGAGTGGGCCGATAGAGAGTGCTGCGACATTACCTCTTGTAAGCGGTCGCGTTCTCGTTCTGTAGCCTCACGTAATTTGTCGCTCACAGTCACATAACGATCTGCGTCGATTGTTTTCTGAAGTTCTAATTCCTGCTGGGTTTCAGATCTGCTCGTTTTGGCGAGGAAGGTAGCGTATCTGGCGGCGACGTGCTCGTAGCGCTCATAGCTTGCGCGAAGCTGCGTTGCGGCGCTGTTAACGTCTTCCTCTTTCGCACATGACACTTTGAAAATAGCTGTCTCCACGTTCTTCCAGGCAGCGTCTATTCTCCGGCAGTGCTCTTCGCGGCTCGTTTCATACGTTTCTTTAGCTTTCATGGAAAACGTAGTTCCTCTTTGTGGTCGAATATTTGCCGGTGAAACTTCATGCTCTCCTGTCATAACTTGAGACGTTTCAGGCGTCAGCTTGTCCCGATTCATTTTGGCGTGCGTGCTTCACGACGTATCTCACTCAAAGCGGACGTATGTGGTGAAGCCTGCTAAGCTGCGCGATGAAATTTGAAACGAGCCCACCTTGTCGTTGCCCTGTGTGCCGTCAGCTGCTCAACTTGTAGGCGATGCCGTGTCCTTGCAGTAGGCGGATGTCATGGTCAAACCGGAGGTCTTGCCGTGCGACGTATTCCACTGCAGCGGACGTTGAGTTGGCGGCCGATGGCAGTCGACTTCACTTTTTTACTATGCTGGCCTCGCGGATCGCACTTGACGGGATCAAAGCGTCCGCTGTCCAGCTAGATAACGGGTCGAACGCAGTTGAACATTTAAAACAAACTTCAATTACACTGAGAAGGTCAAAAAGGCAAGTTAAAAATACACAACACGTTCAGTTTTAGCCCCGTAAAAAAGTGGTCCGTTCTCTAGGGCCGGTGGGGCGAGTCTGCCCGTCCCGCGCTTTTCCAACCGCGGTTTCCATCCCCGTCGCCGCCCCCAGGCCCGGGAAACAACACCCGACAGCCCGAAGCGTCGTCACTGGGTCACTTCCAGGAACCGAACGGAGGGAGCGGGGTCCTTTCTTTCGCGCACAGCTCGGAGTCCGCGGGGGCCAGTGAAAGAGAAAGCAATAAAAGTAAGGAAGGCTCGCTTCCCTCTTGAAAGAAAAGTCTGGCCGTGCATTCGCGATGCGCACAGAACAAAAACGCTAAACCTTATTTCGAAAGTGATGCCCGTTGCCGAGCGGGTTCGGAGGAGCTCAGGGTTGCCCGTTGACGAAAAGAATGAGGTTAAAGTGGGTAGTTTCCTCCAAAAGCGAAGCGGATATACATCTTGCAGATGAATTTTTTCTTGTGCTCCTTAACCTGTCATTGAGGCATCTGCAAGTCTGCCCTATGTACACTTTGCCGCAGCAGAAAGGGAAGCGATATACGACACCATTGCAGTTGATTTTTTCCTTGTGTTCCCTTAGCCTGTCATTGAGGCATCTGCCTGTCTGTCCTAGGTACATTTTGCCGCACGAGAAAGGGAAGCCATATATGACACCTTGCAGTTCATTTCTTTTGCTTTTGTTACTTAGCCTGTCATTGAGGCATCTGCCTGTCTAACGTACACTTTGCCGCACGAGAAAGGGAATCCGATATCCGACACCTTGTAGTTGTAGTGTGCTCTATGAACACTTTGCCGTAAAAGAAATTAAACCGATATACGACACCTTGCCGTTTACTTTGGTCGGTTCCTTTAGCCTGTCATTGAGGCATCTGCATGTGTGCCCTATGTACACTTTGCTACGAGAGGAAGGGAAGCGATATACGGCACCGTGCAGTTCAATTTTTCATTGTGTTCCCTGAGCCTGTGAATAGCCATCCGCCTGTCTCCCTATGTACACTTTGCCACAAGAGAAAGGGAAGCGATATACGACACCTTGCCGTTTAATTTTTCACTTTTTCCCTTAGCCTCTCGTTGAGGCATCTTCCTGTGTGCCCTATGTACAATTTGCCGCAGGAGAAAGGGAAGCGATATACGCAAGCTTGCAGGTGATATTTTATTTTGTTCCCTTAGCCTGTCAAAAATGCACCTGCCTGTCTGTCCAGTGTACACTTTGTCGCATGAGAAAGGGAAGCCATATATGGCACCTTGCAGTTCATTTTTTGCTGTTGTTACTTAGCGTGTCATTGAGGCATCTGCCTGTCAGCCCTATTTACATTTTGCCACGAGAGAAAGGGAAGCGATATACGAATCCTTGCAATTCACTTTTTAATTGTGTTCCCTGAGCCTGTCATTAAGGCATCTGCCTGTCTGCCCTATGTAAACTTTGCCTCAATGGTAAGGGAAGCGATATACAAAACCTTGCCCTTTAATTTTTTTATGTTCCCTTACCCTGTCATTGAGGCATCTGCCTGTGTGTCCTAGGTCGACTTTGCCGCAAGAGAATGGCAAGCGATATACGAGACCGTGCTGTTCAATTTTTCCTTCTGTTCCCTTAACCTCTCATTGAGGCATCTGCCTGTCAGCCCTATTTACATTTTTCCACAAGAGAAAGAAAGCGATATACAAAACCTTGCAATTCACTGTTTACTTGTGTTCCCTTAACCTGTAATGGAGGCATCTGCCTATCTACCCTATGTATACTTTGCCGCACGAGAAATGCAAACCAATATACGACACCTTGCAGTTCAATTTTCCCTTGTGTTCGCTTAGCCTGTCAATGAGGCACTTGCCTGTCAGCCGTATGTGCATTTTGCCACGAGAAAGGGAAGCGATATACGAACCCTTGCAATTCACTTTTTAATTGTGTTCTCTTAGCCTGTCATTAAGGCATCTACCTGTCTGCCCTATGTAAACATTGCCTCAATAGAAAGGGAAGCGATATACAAAACCTTGCCGTTCAATTTTGTTGTGTTCCCTTAGCCTGTCGTTGAGGCATCTGCCTGTTTGCTCTACGTACACTTTACCGCAAGAGAAAGCGAAGCGATGTACGACACCGTGAGGTTCAATTTTTCATTGTGTTCCCTAGGTCTGTGATGAGGCATCTGCCTGCCTGCCCTATGTAAGATTTCCCACACGAGAAAGGGAAGCGATATACATCAGCTTGCAGTTCAATTTTTCCTTTTGTCCCCTTAGCCTGTCGTTGAGCCATCCGCCTGTCTGCGCTATGAACAATTTGCCACAAGAGAAAGAGAAGCGATATACGACACCTTGCCGTTTAATTTTTTTGGTGGGTTCCTTTAGCCTGTCGTTGAGGCATCTGCCTGTCTGCCCTATGAACACTTTGCCGCACGAGAAAGGGAAGCCGATATACGACACCTTGCTATTCAATTTTTGGTTTTGTTTCTTAGCCCGTCATTGAGGCATCTGCCTATCTATCCTACGTACACTTTGACGAACGAGAAAGGGGAGCCCGGTATACGACAACTTGCAGTTCAATTTTTGTTTGTTTTCCCGTAGCCTGGCATTCAGGCATCTGCTTGCCTGCCCTATATATATATACATCTTGCCGGTAAATTTTTTCTTATGTTCCCTTAGCCTGTCATGGAAGCATTAGCCTGTCTGCCCTATGTACGCTTTGCCGCAAGATAAAGGGCAGCCGATATACGATATCTTGCAGTTCAATTTTCCCTTTGTTTCCTTAGCCTATCATTGAGGCATCTGCCAGTCTGCCTATGAACACATTGCCGCAGGAGAAAGGGAAGCGATATACGTCATGTTGCAGGCCAATTTTTCCTAGTGTTCCCTTTGTCTGTTATTGAGGCATCTGCCTGCATGCCCCGTGTACACTTTGTCGCAAAAGAAAGGGAAGGCGAGATGTATAAATAAATTTTCGGAATTTTCGGAAGGCGATATTTATAAATTTTCCGCGTTTACTGGCTCAGTTAAAATGCAAAATAAAAAGAACGTCTGCCTTTAGCGATGGCCCGTCCTCGGAGAGCGGGCGCGCAACCACGAACTTCGTTGTTCTCGCCTTAAGGGCCCCGTGTCATCACGTGCAAACTTATTTCGCGTCATTGCTCCCCTCTCAAAAGCGACAGGCCCGGTCTTTTCAAGGGCAGCGGGCGCGCACTGTGGGCAAGAGTGCCAACGTGAAAACACAAAAAAGAAAACATACAGGAATGTACACAATGCTGAAGCGCTTTGTGAGGGTTGCTTATCCCTCGCGTGCGTAGTAGGGCTTCATCCGTACTACGTGGACGACTTCAGCACGGGGACGGCGTCGTTTCGAACCAGGATCAGAGCTTTGAGGCACCACCTCGTAGCTCACATCACTGAGGCGACGTACAACTTCATAGGGGCCGAAATAGCGCGCAACAATTTTCTGAGAGCCCACGGTGTCGGATAGGTGTCCACACCCACACGCGGTCGCCTGGTAAGTACTGGACATTCCGTCGGGTCCGGTTGTAACGGTAGGCGTCGGTATTCTGCTAGGCGCGGATACGATTCCGAGCAAGCTGGCGAGCTTCTTCGGATTTCTCGACGAAATCTTCAGTGGTGTCATTACTTGTGGTTCCGTGGTCTACCGGGAGCATGGCGTCTAAGGTTGTTGTAACGCGACGTCTGTAAAGAAGCTCGAATGGCGCAAATTCGGTGGTCTCCTGCACAGCAGTATTGTAAGCAAACGTGACGTATGGCAAAATTTCATCCCATGTTTTGTGTTCCAGATCAATGTACATGGAGAGCATGTCGGCTAATGTTCTGTTTACGCGCTCTGTTAAGCCGTTAGTTTGGGGATGATAGGCTGTGGTCTTTCGGTGGTCGGTGCGTGTCAGTGTGACGACTTGTTGCAATAACTCCGCTGTAAACGCTGCACCGCGGTCAGTAATGACAACAGCGGGTGCACCGTGGCGAAGCACGATGTTGTGCACAAAGAAGCTGGCGACTTCAGCAGCAGTTCCCCGCGGCACAGCTTTCGTCTCCGCATAGGTTGTTAAATAGTCACACGATTATCCACTTATTTTGCAAGGATGACGTGGGGAACGGCCCAAGAAGGTCCATTCCCACTTACTGGAAGGGCGCCGGAGGCGGATCCAAAGGCTGAAGGAGGCCGGCAGGCTTGACGGGTGTAACTTTACGCCTCTGACAGTCACGGCACGTTCGCACATAGCGCTGAACCGACGAAAATAGGTGTGGCCAATAGTATTTTTGCCGTATGCGCGCTAATGCCCTCGCGAAGCCTAAGTGGCCGGCACAGGGATCGTCGTGACACGCCTGTAAAACTTCCTCGCGCAGTGCCGTCGGAACGACGAGAAGGAACTTTTCCTGGCTGTTCTCGAAATTTTCTTGTACAGGACATCGTTTCGCAGGCAGTACGACGTCAATCCTCGTGAAAGTGGGCGTGGGACAACAACGTCAGTTCCCTCGAGATATCGGATGACTGGAAGCAGCTCAGAGTCTGCACGTTGATATGCGCACTACGCCGACGACACCAAGAAACGGCAAACCTAGCTCCAAGTGGGAGGATGTCAAGGGAATAGGAGAACGTGACAAGCAGTCAGCGTCGCTATGCTTATGCCCAGATCTGTATACAACAGTTATGTCGTATTCGTGAAGGCGAAGGCTCCAACGAGCGAGGCGACCTGACGGGTCTCGTAGATTGTCAAGCCAGCAGAGCGAGTGGTGATCGCTGATCGCTCGAAATGGCCGGCCGTATAAGTAGGGTCGGAACTTGCTGATGGCCCACACGACTGCTAAGCATTCTTTTTCGGTCGTTGAATAATTAGCTTCTGCTTTTGTCAGACTACGACTCGCGTACGCAATTACACGTTCTGCGCCATCTTGCCATTGAATCAGAATGGCGAGTCCTACGTTGCTGGCGTCGGTGTGTATTTCAGTTGCCGCGGTGTCATCAAAATGCGCCAGCACTGTAGCGCATTGAAGGCGTTTACGCAATTCGGTGAAGGCCTGCTCTTGGTCTTCCGTCCACGCAAAGGGCACATCTTGTCGCGTCAGTCTCGTGAGCGGTTCAGCAATCCTTGAGAAGCCTTCAACGAAACGACGGTAGTAAGCGCAGAGGCCGAGGAACCGCTTAACAGCCTTTTTGTCTTTAGGACGAGGAAACTCGGCAACGGCAGCGAGTTTTCCTGGGTCTGGTCGTGCTCCTTGGGAGCTGACCACGTGGCCTAGAAACTTGAGTTCCTGGAAGCCAAAGTAACATTTTTCAGGCTTGATGGTGAGGTTCGCCTTGCGTATTGCGGTAAGGACACTTCGTAGCCGGGCGAGATGTTCATCGAACGTGCTGGAAAACACAACAACGTCATCTACGTACACTAGACACGTCTGCCACTTTAGTCCAACGAGTATAGTGTCCATCATTCGTTGGAACGTAGCAGGAGCGGAACAGAGACCGAAAGGCAGCACTTTAAATTCTTACAGCCCATCGGGTGTCACGAAGGCGGTTTCTTCACGGTCACGCTCGTCCACCTCGATTTGCCTGTAGACTAACTTTAGGTCTAACGAAGTAAGGAAATGAGCATGACGCAGACGGTCCAAAGGGTTATCGATCCGTGGCAGGGGATAAACGTCGCGTTTGGTGACTCGGTTAAGCCGTCTGTAGCCAACGCAGAAGCGGAGTGTGTTGTCTTTCTTTTTTACTAGTACGACAGACGATGCCCACGGACTTGTCGACGGCTGGATGACATCATCATTTAGCATTTCTTGAACTTGACGCTTAATCGCCTCCCGCTCCATAGGTGACACGCGATACGGATGCTGACGAACAGGCCGCGCCGACTCCTCTGTAACGATCCGGTGTTGCGTAACGGAAGTGCGCTGGACTTTGGATTCCGTGGAAAAACAGCCGGAGAATTCTGTCAGTAGGCCCAGCAGCTGGTGCTTCTGTACATCTGCTAAGTCAGCATTAATGTGGACGTGGTTATTCAGGCTGGCGTGAGTTGTCGCATCCAGTGAAGTCACTGCTAACGTGCCGATGTCGGAGAAGTCAGCAAGTTTGTCTTGCTGACAAACTTGCTGACGAGCACTTATGACGAGCACTTGAAGGCGAGCACTTATGCTGTATTCGAACAAGGCCCCGGGCGATGCAGATGTGTCTTTCGAGCAGCAGCGGGATATTTGCCTCGGCAATACCCTCATAGCCGTCGAATGCGTCGCAGGTGACGAGGGTCACTACGCTGCTCCTTGGCGGCACCGTGATGTTCTCGTCAACAATCCTCAAGGCGTTGACATACGTGTCGTCAGTGCTGCTCCCTATCCCTGCTAAGGCCTGCGCCGTCGAAAACGTTACCCGCAAGTTTTGTAAGTTAATCACAGCTCCATTAGCCTGCAGAAAGTCCATTCCCAGAATTAGGTCCCTCGAAGAGCTTGTGACGATAACGAAATCTCCGAGGTACGTAAACCCACGAATTCTCACTCGCGCTCTGCATCTTCCTACCGGGGTTAGCAGATGGCCTCCTGCAGTGCGAATCTGCGACCCAGTCCACTCGGTAGAAACTTTCTCCAGCTTGCAGGCAAGATCCATGCTAATAACTGAGCTGTCCGCTACAGTGTCGATTAATGCCGTTATTTCTTTGTCGTCTATGGTGATGGGAATGTTCGACGTTACTACCTCTCGTAAGGTGTTTGACTCCGTCTTTACCTCTGCGTTCTGTTTTCGTCGTTGTCGTCGTAGTGGAGGATTTTGCGTACAGTCGTCGTCAGCGGCCTCACCTCCGGAGGTCGCTGAACTCAGTTTTCCCGATCCGCCGGGCTAGGCGAGCGGCGTCTCAGAGCGCCGCGAGTAAAGGCTTGACTTGGTGATGGTGACCTGTAACGAGCAGGATGCGATGAACGGGGCTCCTGCCATCACTGATCAACACTGCGACGATTCGCGACGAAACTCTCGATTTCCGGCGGCCGCTCATCAGGTCGTGGAGGAGGTGCATTCGGCGAGAATCCACGGAGCACCGCACGACGATAAGGACACATTCTGTAGATGTGTCCGGCTTCACCACAATGAAAACAAAGAGGCTCGTAGTCTGTGGTGCGCCAGACGTCACTCTTCCTAGTCCTTGCTTCGGCGATGTGCGGTGGGCTGCGAGGCGGCCTGAAGCTTAGGTCCATTTGTTGAGTGGGGTGTACCATGCTGCACGCACTTGAGGGTGGTGGACGGCGCAATGCTTCAGCGTAACTCATTTCGGCGTGCGGTCCCTGCTGTGGTGCCTCGTACTGTCCAGGAATATGTACGGCCTGTCGCACCTCGGCGCGCACCATTTCCGCAATGGAAAGTTGTCCCCCAGGGGCAGTGGTAGTCTGCATCTTCTGCAGTTCGATCCTCCTTAACGACAGCCTTGATGAGTTCTCGCAAGGCGCCAACGTCGTTACCGAGGGTAACGGCAGAGAGCTCCCTTGAAATTATGGCGTCCCGGTTGTTTTGCCTGGCCCGCTGTTGAAGGGCCTTTTCCATAGTAGTGGCTTCGTCATGGAACTCTGCAAGTGTCGTCGGCTGATTTTGAATGAGGCCAGCAAAGATTTCCTCTTTGACGGCGCGCATGAGATCGCGCACCTTCTTTGTTTAAGTCATAGAAGTGTCCGCACGTCTGAAAAGCCGATTCATGTCTTCTACGTGCGCCGTCACTCGCCCATTCGGGCCTTGAATTTTTGCCTCCAGCGCTAACTCCGCCCTCTCCTTCCTGTACGCCCTGGCGAAGGCATTAAGGAACTGCCTACGAAATTCTTCCCAGGACGTCAGTGTCACCTCGTGGTTCTCAAACCATGTTTTCGCGGAATCCTCATGAGCGAAGTAGACGTAGCGTAGCTTACGCTCGTGGTTCCAGTCGTTGAGGTTGGCAACCCAGTCAAAATAGTCAAGCCAGTCGTCAGCGTCCTCTGAAGCACTTCCGTGGAACAGATTCGGTGTCCGGATGTGATTGACGACAACGTGCCATACTGCAGGAGTGGCAGGAGGTGGTTGGTTCGTCATTCTAGTTCGCTCAGGTAGCAGGCCGTGCTGTGGCTGGAGACCCTAGAGACGTCGGCTGGCACGTACGTGCACAGGGGTAAGCTCGGCTGAACTACTCACCGGGCTTAGGTCTGGGGTATGCTCCGGAAATCTTAACATAAACCGTACCCCGCACCTCCACCAGAAATGTCACCCAGCTATTAGAACTAGAACAGTTTACCACCGACAGATTGGTAAAAAACGTCTACCTTTAGCGATGGCTGGTTCTCGGAGAGCGCGCGCGCAACCACGAACTTCGTCGTTCTCGCCTTAAAGGTCCCGTATCGTCACGTGCAAACTTATTTCGCGTCAATGTTCGACATCTTGCAATTCAGCATTTCCTTGTGTTCCCTAAGTCTGCCATTGAGGCATCCGCCTGTCTGCCCTAAGTACACTTTGCCGCAGGAGAAAGGGAAGCTGATATACGCCATCTTGCAGTTGAATTTTTCCTTGCGTTCCCTTAGCCTGTCGTTGAGGCATCTGCCTGTCTGCCCTATGTACACTTTGCCCCAGAAGAAAGGAAAGCGCTATACGACACATTGCAGTTCAATATTTGCTTGGGTTCCCTTAGCCTGTCATTGAGGCACCTGCCTATCTACTCTATGGACACTTTGCCACACAATAAAGAGCAACCGATATACGACACCTTGCAGTTCAATTTTCCTTTGTGTTGGCTTAGCCTGACACTGAGGCATCTGCCTGTCAGCCCTACGTACATTTTGCCACGAGAGAAAGGGAAGCGATATACGAAACCATGCAATTCACTTTTTACTACGTTCCCTTAGCCTGTCAATAACGCAGCTGGCTGTCTGCCCTATGTACACTCTGCCTAAATAGAAAGGGAAGCGATATAAAAAACCTTGCCGTTTAATTTTTTTGTGTTCTCTTAGCCTGTCATTGAGGCATCTGTGTGAGTGTCCAATGTACGCTTTCCCGCACGAGAAAGAGAAGGCGAAATACGGCACTGTGCAGCTCAGTTTTTGCGGTTGAAGTTTGCATGGACAGCATGGCCACAATTAGTACATGGCCGGGGTAGTTCGAGAAGTATGGGAGAGGCCTTTGCCCTGCAGTGGGCGTAACAGGCTGATGATGATGATGATTTTGCATGTGTTCGCTCAGCCTGTCACTTAGGCATCTGCCTGTCAGCTCTATGTACATTTTCCCACAAGAGAAGCGGAAGCGATATACGACACCGTTGTCGTAAAATTTTTCCTTGTGTTCCCTTAGTCTGTCATTGTTCCCTGAGTCTGTCATTGTCTGTCCTATGTACAACTGTTTTTTTCATGCACTTAAATTTGTATTAATTTGTCGTTCCTTTACTTCATTTATTAAGCACTAGTAATTTCCCCTATGTTGTCCTTGGTGTCAGCGTTTGTTGGCTTCTTATGATATGACTAATAAAAAATCGGACTCCTCGGTTAACCCCCTTTCTTCTCGTTATTGCATAACGAGGGTCTCGAATCCTGCTACATTGATGCCTTCAGGTAGCATATGTGCGTTTCTTTTCCAGTTGCCTTCACCCAAAAAGATTGCGTTCACGTGACGCCTGCTGCAAAGAGGACGTTCCACATCCCCCTCCAAGGTCTGTGAGTGGTGGCGCTGGCTAAGACTCCTAGGGTTCTACTAGAAAAACACATAAATACCCAGAAAAGTGTATGGGGAAACAGCGCCACGGTAGCTACATTGGTAGAGCATCGCACGCGAAATGCGAAGGTTGTGGTTTCAGTTCCCACCTGCACCAAGTTGTTTTTTCATCCACTTTATATTTCAATAATTAATGTTTCTTCATTTCATTTCATGGGCACAAGTATTTTCCCTATGTTGTCCATGGTATCCCTGTTTGTTGGCTTCTTATGATATGACTAATAAAATATCGGACCCCTCGGTTAAACCCCTTTCTTCATGTTTATTACATAACGAGGGTCTCGAATCTGGCAACATTGATGCCTTCAGCTTCACCAAAAGCTGCATGTGCATGCTTATCTAGTGGTTTGGCAGAAATCCACGTGCGCGCACTGCCAAAAGCAGCATTCGCGTGCTGAGCACTTGGGGTTGGTAGAAAACTACGTGCGCAGCCAAAAGCAGCATGTGCGTGCTTATAGCGTGTTTTTGACAGAAAGGCCACGGCTAGGCACGGCTAAAAGCTGCTTGTGCATGCTTACCAGGTGGTTTGGCAGAAAACCATGCGCGCGCCCTGCCAAGAGCAGCATCCGCGTGCTTAGCACGTGGTTTGGCGGTAATCCGCGTGCACGCGCTGCGAAAAGCAGCATGCGCGTGCTTACCACTTGGGCTTAGTAGAAAAGCACGTGCGCAGCAAAAGCACCATGCGCTAGCTTAGCACATGGTTTTGGCAAAAAGCCCACGTGCGCGCGCTGCCAACAGCAGCATGTGCATGCTTAGAAGTGGTTTGGCAGAAAAGAAACGTGCGCGCGCTACCAAAAGCTGCATGAGCATGCTTACCAATTGGTTTGCAGAAAACCACGCGCGCAGTGGGAAAAGCAGCATGGGCGTACTTAGCCTGTGGTTTGGCAAAAATCCACGTGAGCGCGCTCCCAAAAGCAGCATGCGCGTGCTTAGCACTTGGGCTTGGCACAAAACTACGTGCGCAACGAAAAGCGGCATGCATGTGCTTAGCAAATGGTTTTCGCAGAAGCGCCACATGCGCGCGCTGCCAAAAGCTGCATGTGCATGCTTAGCACGTCGTTTTGGAAGAAAGTCCACGTGCGCGCACTGCCAAAACTGCATGTGCATTTTGAGCAACTGGTTTGGCAGAATACAACGTGAGCGCACTACCAAAATTTTCATGTGCAAGCTTACCACGTGGTTTGGCAAAACCAACTCGCGCGCGCAGCCAAGAGCTGCATGTGTATGCTTAGCACATGGTTTGGCAGAAAACAACGCGCCCGCACTACGAAAAGCTGTATGTACATGTTTAACAAGTGGTTTGGCAGAAAAGCACGTGCGTGCGCATCCCAGAGCAACATACGCATGCGTAGAACATGGACTTGGCAGAAAAGCACGCGCGCGCGCTGCCCAGAGCAGCATGCGCATGCTTAGCACGCGGTTTGCCAGAAATCCACGAATTCACGCTGCCAAAAGCAGCATACGCGTGCTTAGCACTTGGCCTTGGAAGAAAAACGTTATCAACATCATCAGCCTGGTTACGCCCACTGCAGGGCAAAGGCCTCTCCCATATTTCTCCAACAGCCCCGGTCATGTACTAATTGTGGCCATGCCGTCCCTGCAAACTTCTTAATCTCATCCGCCCACCTAACTTTCTGCCGCCCCCTGCTACGCTTCCCTTCCCTTGGAATCCAGTCCGTAACCCTTAATGACCATCGGTTATCTTCCCTCCTCATTACATGTCCTGCCCATGCCCATTTCTTTTTCTTGATTTCAACTAAGATGTCATTAACTCGCGTTTGTTCCCTCCCCCAATCTGCTCTTTTCTTATCCCTTAACGTTACACCTATCATTCTTCTTTCCATAGCTCGTTGCGTCGTCCTCAATTTGAGTAGAACCCTTTTCGTAAGCCTCCATGTTTCTGCCCCGTAGGTGAGTACTGGTAAGACACAGCTATTATACACTTTTCTCTTGAGGGATAATGGCAACCTGCTGTTCATCATCTGAGAATGCCTGCCAAACGCAGCCCAGCGCATTCTTATTCTTCTGATTATTTCCGCCTCATGATCCGGATCCGCAGTCACTACCTGCCCTAAGTAGATATATTCCCTTACGACTTCCAGTGCCTCGCTGCCTATTGTAAATTGCTGTTCTCTTCCGAGACTGTTAAACATTACTTTAGTTTTCTGCAGATTAATTTTTAGACCCACTCTTCTGCTTTGCCTCTCCAGGTCAGTGAGCATGCATTGCAGTTGGTCCCCTGAGTTACTAAGTAAGGCAATATCATCAGCGAATCGCAAGTTACTAAGGTATTCTCCATTAACTTTTATCCTCATTTCTTCCCAATCCAGGTGTCATGCTGTGAATCCAACAATCCTTCCCAATCCAAACATGCTGTGAATAGCATTGGAGAGATCGTATCTCCCTGCCCGACGCCTTTCTTTATTGGGATTTTGTTGCTTTCTTTATGGAGGACTATGGTGGCTGTGGAGCCGCTATAGATATCTTTCAGTATTTTTACATATGGCTCGTCTACACCCTGATTCCGTAATGCCTCCATGACTGCTGAGGTTTCGACAGAATCAAATGCTTTCTCGTAATCAATGAAAGCTATAAGGGTTGGTTATATTCCGCACATTTCTCTATCACTTGATTGATAGTGTGAATATGGTCTATTGTTGAGTAGCCTTTACGGAATCCTGCCTGGTCCTTTGTTTGGCAGAAGTCTAAGGTGTTCCTGATTCTATTTGCGATTACCTTAGTAAATAGTTTGTAGGCAACGGACAGTAAGCTGATCGGTCTATAATTTTTCATGTCTTTGGCATCCCTTTTCTTATGGATTCGGATTATGTTAGCGTTCTTCCAAGATTCCGGTACGCTCGAGGTCATGAGGCATTGCGTATACAGTGTGGCCAGTTTCTCTAGAACAATCAGCCCACCATCCTTCAACAAATCTGCTGTTACCTGATCCTCCCCAGCTGCCTTCCCCCTTTGCATATCTCCCAAGGCTTTCTTTACTTCTTCCGGCATTACCTGTGGGATTTCGAACTCCTCTAGACTATTTTCTCTTCTATTATCGTCGTGGCTCCCACAGGTACTGTACAAATCTCTATAGAACTCCTCAGCCACTTGAACTATCTCATCCATATTAGTAATGATATTGCCGGTTTGATATTTTGATATTGCCGGTAATGATATTGCCGGAACTTCGAAAGTTCTGCCAGTTCTATTCTAGCTGTAGGGTTAAAGGCTTTCATACATTGGCGTTTCTTGATCAGATCTTTCGTCTCCTGCGATAGTTTACTGGTATCCTGCCTAACGGAGTTACCACCGACTTCCATTGCACACTCCTTAATGATGCCCACAAGATTTTCATTCATTGCTTCAACACTAAGGTCCTCTTCCTGAGTTAAAGCCGAATACCTGTTCTGTAGCTTGATCTGGAATTCCTCTATTTTCCCTCTTACCGCTAACTCATTGATCGGCTTCTTATGTATCAGTTTCTTCCGTTCCCTTCTCAGGTCTAGGCTAATTCGAGTTCTTACCATCCTGTGGTCACGGCAGCGCACCTTGCCGAGCACGTCCACATCTTGTATGATGCCAGGGTTAGCGCAGAGTATGAAGTCTATTTCATTTCTAGTCTCGCCGTTCGGGCTCCTCCACGTCCACTTTCGGCTATCCCGCTTGCGGAAGAAGGTATTCATTATCCTCATATTATTCTGTTCCGCAAACTCTACTAATAACTCTCCCCTGATATTCCTAGTGCCTATGCCATATTCCCCCACTGCCTTGTCTCCAGCCTGCTTCTTGCCTACCTTGGCATTAAAGTCGCCCATTAGTATAGTGTATTTACTTTTCACTCTACCCTTCGCCGATTCCACGTCGTCATAGAATCTTTCGGCTTCCTGGTCATCATGACTGGATGTAGGGGCGTAGACCTGTACAATCTTCATTTTGTACCTCTTATTAAGTTTCACAACAAGACCTGCCACCCTCTCGTTAATGCTATAGAATTTTTGTATGTTACCAGCTATATTCTTATTAATCAGGAATCCGACGCCTAGTTCTCTTCTCTCCGCTAAGCCCCGGTAGCACAGGACGTGCCCGCTTTTTAGCACTGTATACGCCTCTTTTGGCCTCCTAACTTCACAGAGCCCTATTATATCCCATTTACTGCCCTCTAATTCCTCCAATAGCACTGCTAGATTCTCCTCACTAGATAACGTTCTAGCGTTAAATGTTGCCAGGTTCATATTCCAATGGCGGCCTGTCCGGAGCCAGTGATTCTTAGCACCCTCTGCTGCGTTGCAGGCCTGACCGCCGCCGTGGTCAGTTGCTTCACAGCTGCTGGGGACTGAGGGCCGGAGTTTGATTGTGTTGTTCATATAGGAGGTTGTGGCCAAGTACTGCACCAGGGTGGCCAATCCTGCTCTGGTGAGGGAGTGCGTTACCGGTTCTGGTCACCGGGATTAGGCCACGCTCCAGGCCTGTGTATGCAATTTTATCAACACGCGGACTTTCTTTTTAAATCCGGTGGAAAATTGCCGGCACCGGGATTCGAACCACGGACCTCTTGCACGCGAGGCGGGTGTTCTACCTCTACGCCACCGCTGCAACGGAAGAAAAACGTGTGCACAGCCAAAAGCAGCATGCGCGTGCTTAGCGCATGGTTTTGGTAGAGTGGCCACTTGCGCGCGCTGCGGAAAGCTGCATGTGCATGCTTAACAAGTGGTTTGGCAGAAAACCACGTGGGTGCACTGAAAATACCAGCATGCGCGTGCTTAGTACGTAGTTTGGCAGAAATCCCCGTGCGCGCGCTGCCAAAAGCAGCATGCCCGCGCTTAGCATTTGAGCTTGGTATAAAACCACGTGCGCAGCCAAAAGCAGCATGTGCCTGCTTATAGTTTGGTTTCGCGGAAAACCACGTGCGCGCGCTGCCAAGAGCAGCATGTACATGCTTAGCACGTGCTTTGGCAGAAAACAACATGCGCGTGCCATGAAAACATGCATGTGCATGCTTACCAAGTGGTTCGGCAGAAAACCACGCGCGCGCTGCCCAAAGCAGCGTGGTCATGCTTAGCACGTGGTTTGGCAGAAATCCACGTGCGTGCGCTACCGAAAGCAGCATGCGCGTGCTTAGCACTTGGGCTTCATAGAAAACCACGTGCGCAGCCAAAAGCACCATGCGCATGGTCTCGCAGGAAGCCCACGTGCGCGCCCTGCGAAAAGCTGCATGTGCATACTTACCACGTGGTTTGCCAGAAAACAACGTGCGCGCGCTAAGCTGCCTTTGCATGCTTACCAAGTGGTCTGGCAGAAAACCACGCCCGCGCACTGCGAAAAGCTGCATACGTATGCTTACCAAGCGGTTTGGCGGAACGGCCACGTGCGCGCGCTGCCAAAAGCTACACGTGCATGCTTAGTACGTGGTTTGGCAGAAAACAACGTGAGCGCGCTACCAAAAGCTGCATGTGCGTGCTTACCAAGTGATTTGGCAAAAAAACCACGCGCGCGCGCTACCCAGAGCAGCATGCGCATGCTTAGCACTTGGTTTGGCAGAAAAGCACGTGCGCGAGAAGCCAAAAGCTGCATGTGCATGCTGAGCTCGTGGTTTGGCAAAAAACAACGTGCCTGCACTTCCAAGAGCTGTATGTGCATGCTTAGCACGAGGTTTTGCAGAAATCCACGTGCGCGCGCTGCGAAAAGCAGCATGCGCGTACTTATCGCTTGAAGTTGGGAGAAAACCACATACGCAGCCGAAAGCAGATTGCCCGAACTGAGCACATGGTTTTCGCAGAAATGCCACTTGCGCGCGCTGACAGAAGCTGCATGGGCATGCCGACCAAGTGGTTTGGCCGAAAACCAAGCGCGCGCGCTGCCCAGAGCAGCATGCGCGGGCTTAACCACGTGGTTTTGTAGGAAACCACGTGCGCGCGGTGCCATGAGCAGCATGTGCATGCTTAGCACGTCGTTTGGCAGAAGCACAACGTGCAGGCACTCACAAAGGCTGCTTGTGCATGCTTGCTAAGTGGTTTGGCAGAAAACTACGCGCGCGCGCTGCCAAGAACAGCATGCGCGTGCTTGGCAGAAGATCACGTGCGCGCGCGGCCAAAAGCTGCATGTGCATGCTTTCCAAGTTGTTTGGCTGAAATAACCGTGCGCGCGCTGCCAAAAGCAGCATGAGCGTGCTTAGCACTAGGGATTGGTAGAAAACCACGGGCGCAGCTAAAAATGGCATGCACGTGCTTATAGCGTGGTTTGGCAGAAAGGCCACGTGCGCGCGCTGGGAAAGGCTGCATAATAGAGCTCAATGCTTAGAACGTGGCTTGGCAGAAAACAACGTGCGCACGCTACCAAAAGCTGCATGTGCATGCTTACCATGTGGTTTGGCAGGAAACCACGTGCGTGCGCTGACAAGAGCAGCATGCGCATGCTTAGCACATGGTCTGGGTCGCAAACCACGCGCGCGCGCTGCCCACAGCAGTATGCACGTGCTTACCACTTAGTTTGGCAGAAAACCACGTGCGCGCACAGCCAGAAGCTGCATGTGCATTCTTAGCACGTCGTCTATCAGAAAACAACGTGCGCGAGTCGCCAAAAGCAGCATGCGCGTGCTTACCAGGTAGTTTGGCCCAAAAGCACGCACGCGCTACCCAGAACAGCATGCGCGTGCTTAACACTTGGGTTTGACAGAAAATCTCGTCCGCAGCCATAAGGAGCATCCGCGTCCTCAGCAGATGGTTTTGGAGGAAAGGCCACGTGCGTGCGCTGAGAAAAGCTGCATCTGCATGCTTAGCACGTGGTTTCCCAGAAAACAATGTGCGCGCACTACCAAAAGCTACATATGCATGCTTAGCAATTGGCTTGGCAGAAAACCACGCGCGCGTGCTGAAAAGAACGGCATGTGCGTCCTTAGGCCGTGGTTTGGCAGAAATCGATGTGAGCGCGCTGCGAAAACCAGCATGCGCGTGCTTAGCGCTTGGTCTTGGTAGAACACGTGCGCAGCCAAAAGCAGCAGGCGCGTGCTTAGTACATGGTTTTGGCAGAAAGGCCACGTGGGCGCGCTGCCAAAAGCTGCATGTGCATGCTTAGGACCTGGTTGGGCAGAAAAGAATGTACGCGGACGACGAAAAGCTGCATGTGCATGCTTACCAACTGGTTAGGCAGAAAACCACACGCGCGCTCTTGAAACAGCAGCATGGGCGTGCGTAGCACGTGGTTTGGCAGACATCCACGTGCGCGCGCTGCCAAAAGCAGCATGCGCGTGCTTAGCACTTGGCTTGGTAGAAAACCACGTGCGCAGCAAGAAGCAGCTAGCATGCCCGAACTTAGCACATGGCATTGGCAGAAGGGCCACGCGCGCGCACTGCCAAAAGCTGCATGTGCATGATTAACAAGTGATTTGGCAGAAAAGTATCCGTGCGCGCCGAAAGAAGCAGCATGGGCGTGCTTAGCACCTGGTTCCGCAGAAATCCACGAGGGCGCGCTGTTAAAAGCAGGATGCGCGTGCACTCGGGCTTGCTAGAAAACCACACGCGCAATCAAAAGCAGCATGCCCGAAATTAGCACATGGTTTTGGCCGAAAGGCCATGAGCCCGCAATGCCAAAAGATGCATGTGCAAGCTTAGCACGTGCTTTGGCAGAAAACAACGTGCACGCACTACCGGAAGCTGCATGTGAGTGCATACCAAGTGGTTTGGTTGAAAACAACGCGCGCGCGCTGAAAAGAGCAGCATATGCATGTTTGGCACGTGGTTAGGCAGAAGTCAACGTGAGCGCGCTTCCAAAAGCAGCAAGCGCGTGCTTAACACTTGGGCTTGGTAAAAAACCACGTGCGCAGCCAAAAGCAGCATGTGCGTGCTTCGCACATGGTTTTGGAAGAAAGGCCATGTGCGCGCGCTGGCAAAAGCTGCATGTGCGTGCTTAGCATGTGCATTGGCAGAAATCAACGTGCGCGCGCTGCTAAAAGATGCATGTGCATGCTTACCAAGTGGTTTGACAGAAAAGCACGCGCGCGCGCTGAGACGAGTAGCATGGGCGTGCTCAGCCCGTGCTTTGGTAGAAATCCACGTACGCGCGCTGCCAATACTAGCATGCGCGTGCTTAGCACTTGGGCTTGGTAGAAAAATAAATGCGCAGCCAAAAGTAGCATGCCCGAACTTAGCACACGGTTTTGGCAGAGAGGCAACGTGAGCGCGCAGCCAAAAGCTGCATGTGCATGCTTAGGACGTGGTTTGGCAGAAAACAATGTGCGCGCGCTACCAAAAGCTCCATGTGCATGCTTACCAAGTGGTTTGGCAGAAAGCCACACGCGCGCACTTCCAAGTGTAGCATTCGCGTGCTTAGCGCGTGGTTTGGCAGGAAACTGCGTGCGCACGGAGCCGAAACCCGCGTGCGCGTGCTTACCAGGCCGTTTCGGAAAAACCACGCGCGCGCGCTGCCGACACCAGCATGCGCGTGCTTAGCCAAGTGGTTTGGCAGAAAACCACGTGCGCGCGCTTCCACAAGCAGCATACGCGTGCTTAGCACTTGGGCTTGGTAGAAAACCACGAGCTCAGCCAAAAGCAGCATGTGCGTGCTTAGCACATGATTTTGGCAGAAAGGCCACGTGCGCGCGCTGCCAGAAGCTGCTGTACATGCTTACCACGTGGCTTTGCAGAAAGCCATGTGCGCGCGTTTCCAAGTGCAGCATTCGCGTGCTTAGAGCGTTGTTTAGCAGGAAACCGTTTGCGCGCGGAGCCTAAAGCTGCGTACGCGTGCTTACCAGGTAGTTTGGCACAAAACCACGCGCACGCGCTGCCCAGAGCAGCATGCGCGTGCTTAGCCACGTGGTTTGGCCGGAAGCCACGTGCGCGCGCTGCCAAAAACAACATACGCGTGCTTAGCACTTGGGCTTCGTAGAAAACTACATGCGCAGCCAAAAGCAACATGCCCGAAATTAGCGCATGGTTTTGGCAGAAAGGCCACGAGCGCGCACTGCCAAAAGCTACAAGTGCATGCTTAGCACATGGTTTGGCAGAAAACAACACGCGCGAACTACCGAAAGCTGTATGTGCATGCTCACCAAGTGGTTTGGCAGAAAAACACGCGCGCGCGCGCTTCGAAGTGCTGCATGCGCCTGCTCGTAGCGTGGTTTGGTAGAAAACCAAGTGCGTGCGCTTCCAAGAGCCGCATGCGCATGCTTAGCACATGGTCTTGGCAGCAAACCACGCGCGCGCGTTGGCCAGAGCAGCATGCGCGCACTTAGCCCTTGCTTTGGCCGAAAAACACGTGCGCGCGCAGTCAGAAGCTGCATGTGCATGATTAAGACGTGGTTTGGCAAAAAACAATGTGAACGCACTACGAAGAGCTGCATGTGCATGATTACCAAGTGGTTTGGCACAAAACCACGTGCGTGCGCTGCCAAGAGCAGCATGCACGTGTTTAGCACATGCTTTTGGAAGAAAGGCCGCGTGGCAGCAGTAGCAGCAGTGCTGCTGCTGCTGCTGCTGCCGCTGCCGCTGCCGCCGCCGCCGACGCCGCCGCCGCCGCTGCTGCTGCTGCCGCCGCCGCCGCCGCCGCCGCCGCCGCCGCCGCCGCCGCTGCCGCTGCCGCCGCCGCCGCCTTGCCAGTCGCGTCGGTGGATGGTTTCAGAGCGTGCATAATGAACATGAGAGGGACGCGGGGAAGGCGTGTGCGAGTCCTTTTAGCGACAACTTCATGGCATCGCTACAATACTATTTGGACCTCTTTGGCCGTCACAATGCCCACTGAAACAGCCTGGCCATCGACACAATGCCCTCTGGAAGACTAACTACGCGTTAGCCCCCTCCTCCACCCCGCCCCCCTTCGCAAAAGTAGTGCAGAAGGTGCAGCGCTTACTTTGTACACACATGCTACAGCGCAGAGGAGAGATAGTATGGTACTAAGGGGAGACAAGAGAATGCTTAAAGCCAAGACCCAGACGAAATGTCATCACAGTTCCCAAACTTTGCCGAGAAATTGTTGTAGTCATTCAATAGCCTTTACCAGAGCTGCACCCTCGCCGAGCAAAGAGGTTCGGCGATTGTATAGGCACAGCTATTGAATGGGAACAATACTAAATTGCTCTGCTAGCGGTAGTTTGAGAGCGAGAGCAGTTGGGTTGAAAATGACTTGTCTACCGCATGCACAAAATACCTCGATGGTGAATATATCTTCCTCATTACCCGTCAAACCGCTATTCTAAGCAACTGCAGTAAGACAAAGACCGACATCACATTATAACAACGACAACTCACGGTGTTGTAGGGGAGTCGTTGTTATATTTTTTCTTTCGTTTGAGAGGTCATTGGCCCCACTCACTCACCCGCTCTTCAAAAAAAAAAACGAGAACTGGATTCGCTTCGGTTGCGCATTCACGACACCACGCAAAGAAAGACTTTTTGTACTTGGAAACTTAAGGTTTTCGTGTAATTCTGCACATGTGAAATTATGTGGTATCGCCTATACCTTTAGAAAGCTATTATGCGAGTACTTCTATATCTGTCGTTCGTCCAAGCTATTTAAAATTTGCGTGGGCACACCAGTTCAGAAATATGAGCATTGTGAACTTCTTAAAAATGTCAATTAAAGCTTCTTTTTTCTACCTCTCTCTTTCTCTGTGCATGAAAGAAAAGACAGACTCGCAAGTACCTCTGCATCTTATACAACCAGGAAGGGCCCCGTCTCTTTACAAATGAACGTCCAAACAAAAAAAGTAAAATCTAGAAAATGAATTCACTCACACGCAGGTACCAGCCCACCTTTGCCATTTCATTTCATTTGATATCAGCCAATGTTTCTGCGAATAAATTTCCAGTGAAACTACCCGTAAACACAGAAAATGCGTCAGAGGTAGCGTAAAATAATTAGCTTGGAAAGTAATATACACACGTAGTTTAAACGAATATTTGTATTTATGCCTTGAAAACAAAACCGAAATTGAAATAACTTCCCCCGACAGGTGTCGCCGCTATGGCCGCTACGTCATTTCCCGCGTATCGCGTCGGGCCGCCGGGGGCATGTGTGTTCTCCGTGACATTCTTCAAGTTGTGAGTAATTAGAATGTTTTTCGCTGCGTTTAGGTTACCACCTCGTTGTTTTCGTGTACTTTTGTGCTCATCGACGCGAAGTGAGCGTCCCGAGTGAAGGCGACGCGATTATGCGTGAGAAAGAAAGGAAGCAGCGGCATACGACATCGGTGTTTCTTTATGACAGTGTGTTTACTATGCCTACCACAGCCGTCATTCGTGGCGAAGGAGAAAACATCTTCAATTCGGCCTGAACAGAGATGAAGTGCACGTTTTGTTTTTCGGCGGAATGCATCGTCAACATCGTCCATGCACTACGTAAACGAAATGGCGTGCCCAGTTTTGGCAGAAAGGCCACGTGTGCGCGCTGCCAAAAGCTGCATGTGCATGCTTAACACGTGATTTGGCAGAAAACATTGTGCGCGCTACCAAAAGCTGCATGTGCATGCTTACCAAGTGGTTTGGCAGAAAAGCACGAGCGCGCGCTGCCAAAAGCAACATGCGCGTGCTTAGCACTTGGGCTTGGTAGAAAACCACGTGCGCAGCCAAAAGCAGCATGTGCGTGTTTAGAGCGTGCTTTGCTGGAAAACCACGTGCGCGCAGCCTAGAGCAGGATGTGCATGCTTAGCACGTGGTTTGGCAGAAAACAAAGCGCGCGCATTACCAAAAGCTGCACGTGCATGCTTACCAAGTGGTTCGGCAAAAAACCACGTGAGTGCGCTGCGAAAATCTGCATGCGCGTGCTTAGCACAAGCTTTTGACAAAAAGGCCACGTGCGCACGCTGGCAAAAGCAGCATGTGCATGCTTAGAACGTGGTTTGGCAGAAAACAACGTGCGGCCGCTAAGCTGCTTGTGCATCCTTACCGAGTGGTTCGGCAGAAAAGCACGCGCGCGCGCTGTGAAGAGCAGCATGGGCGTGCTTAGCACGTGTTTTGGCAGAAATCCACGAGCACGCGCTGCCAAAGCTGCATGTGCTTTCTTAGCACGTGTTTTGGCAGAAAACAATATGCGCGCGGTAAGCTGTTTGTGCATGCTTACCAAGTGGTTTGGGAGAAAACAACGCGTGCGCGCTTCCAAGAGCAGCATGTGCGTGCTTAGCACGTGGGTTGGCAGAAAACCACGTGCGCGCGCTGCCATAAGCAGTATGCGCGTGCTTGGCGCTTGGGCTTGGTAGAAAACCACGTGCGCTGGCAAAGCAGCACGCGCGTGCTTAGCACGCGGTTTGGCAGAAAACAACGTGCGCGCGCTTCCAAAAGCAGCATGGGCGTTCTTAGCACTATGGCTTGGTAGAGAACTAAGTGCGCAGCGAAAAGCAGCATGTGCGTGCTTAAAGCGTGGTTTGGCGGAAAACTACGTACGCGCACTGCCAGGAGCAGCATGAGCATGCTTAGCATGTGGTTTGCCAGAATACAACGTGCGCGCACTACCAAAAGCTGCATGTGCATCCTTACCAAGCGCTTTGGCAGAAATCCACGTGAGCGCGCTGCGAAAAGCAGCATGCGCGTGCTTAGCACTTGGGCTTAGTGGAAAACCACGCACGTGCGTAGCCAAAAGCAGCATGCACGTGCTTATAGTGTGGTTTGCCAGAAAAATACGTGCGCGTGCTGCCAAGAGCAGAACGACATAGAATCCTTACCAACTAGCTCAGCTCTCTGTCGTTCTAAGCTTTATTGAGGCAACTGCCTGTCAGCCCTATGTACATTTTGCCACGGGAGAAAGGGAAGCGATATAAGGCACATTCCAGATCCATTATTTCTTGTGTTCTTAGCCTGGTAATGAGGCATCTTCCTGTAGGCACTATTTACACTTTGCCACACGAGAAAGGAGATATTCGAAACCATCCAATTCAATTTTTTTTTTGTTCCCTTAGCCTGGCACTGAGGCATCTGCCTGTCTGCCCTATGTATACATCTTGCAGTTCAATTTTTCCTTGTGTTCCCTTAGCCTGTCCATCAGGCATCTGCCTCTCTGCCCTATGTACACTTTGCCGCAGGTGAAAGGGCAGCGATGTACGAAACGTTGGAAATCAATTTTTCCTTGTTTCCTTAGCCTGTAATTGAGGCACCTGCCTGTCTTCCCTATGTACACATCGCAATAAAGAATGGGAACCGATATACGACACCTTGCCTTTAAATTGTTATTTTTGTGTACCCTCAGCCTGTCATTGAAGCATCTGCCTGGGCGTCCTATGTACACTTCGCCGCACGAGAAAGGGAAGCCTTATATGTCACCTTGAATTTCATTTTTTGCTTTTGATACATAGCATGTCACTGAGGCATCTGCCTCTCTGCCCTATGTACACTTTCCCGTGAGAGAAAGGGCAGCGATATACAACACCATGAATTTCAATTTTTCCTGGTGTTCCCTTAACATGTCATTGAAGCACCTGTCTCTCTGCCCTATGTACCTTTTACCATAGGAGAAAACGAAGCTATATACGACACGTTGCAGGTCAATTTTTTCCTTTGTTTCCTTAGCCTGTGATTGAGGCACCTGCCTCTCTGCCCAAAGTACACAAGTACACTTAGCCGTACGAGAAAGAGAAGCGATATACGACACCTTCAAGTTCATTTTTTGTTTTTGTTACTTAGCCTGTCGCTGAGGCATCTGCCTGTCTACCGTATGAACACTTTGCCGTAAAAGAAAGGGAACCGATTTACGACACCTTGCCGTTTATTATTTGTTGGGTTCCCTTACACTGTCACTGAGGCACCCGCCTGTCTGCCCTATGTGAACTTTGCCACAAGAGAAAGGCAGGCGATATACGAACCCTTGCAATTCACTTTATAATTGTGTTTTCTTAGCCTGTCATAGAGGCATCAGCCTGTCTGCCCTATGTACACTTTGCCGCACGAGAAAGGGAAGGGAAATACAACACCGTGCAGTTAAATGCAGTTAACCCCGTGCCAGTCGTTTAGGTATCTGTCTGTCTGCCCTATGTACAGTTTGCCGCGAGAGACATGCACGCGATATAGGACACCTTAGAGTTCAATTTTTGATTGTGTTCCCTTAACCGGTCATCCACGCATCTGCCTGTCTGCGCTATGTACATTTTGCCGCAAGAGAAAGCGAAGTTGATATACGAAATCTTGTTGTTCAATTTTCCTTGTGTACCCTTAGCCTGTCATTGAGGCATCTGTCTGTGTGTCTTATGTACACTTTGCACAAGAGAAAGGGAAGCCGATATACGACACCATGAAGTTCAATTTTTCCTGGTGTTCGCTCTGCCTGTCAGTGAGGCATCTGCCCGTCTGCCTATGTACACTTTGTCGCAGGAGAAAGGGAAGCGATATACGACAGCATGCAATTCAATTCTTCCTTATGTCCTTCCTTATATATTCTTCCTTATATATATATATATATATATATATATATATATATATATATATATATATATATATATATATATAAGGAAGGACATAAGGAAGAAACAGATACACAGACACAGCTCTTCACTTTCAACTATGTATATATATGTACATATATATACATAGTTGAAAGTGAAGAGCTGTGTCTGTGTATCTGTTTCTTCGTCGTCGTCCAGTCGCGCTTATACACACCACCATGGATTCTAACTAGCCCGCCAACGTGTTTTAACATCTTATGTACACATTGCCGCAAGAGAAAGGGAAGCCGATAAACCACGCCTTGCAGATCAATTTTTCCTTGTGTTCCCTTAACTCGTCATTGAAATATATGCCTGTCTGCCCTATGTATACTTTGCCGCATAATAAAGGGAAGCGATATACGACACCTTCCAGTTCCACTTTTGCTTAGGTTACCTTAACCTGTCGTTGAGGCATCTGCCTGTCTGCCCTATGTACTGTATGTACATATGTATCTACTTTATGTACTGTATGTTCTGTATGTATTGACACGTGTAACCACATCGGGCAACCACGTTTCGCCGCCTAACAAATGTAATCGCATCGCGCGGGACGCGCCTGCAGCGGGGACAATACAACCTCCGACGACGCTTCGTCGAGTAGCAGCCCGGTGACCGTGTTTGGGTTTGGACCCCTATACACCGACGAGGACAGAGCGAGAAGCTATTGCGTCGCTATTTCGGACCGTACAAGATCATCCGACGTATTGGCGCACTGGACTATGACGTCGTGCCAGACGGTATTTCGCTATCACAGCGGCGCCGCTCACGAGCTGAAATAGTCCACGTTGTACGACTCAAGCCGTACTACCAGCGTTAGTGAACTTGGGGCTTCGCGTAACTGACCTTTGGACTTTGCTTCTTTTCGTTGTTTTGTTACTTATGTTTAATAAGTGTCCTTTTGTGTTTCGCTCTTATATTTGTAGCAACGGGACGATGCTCTTTAAGAGGGGGTATTGACACGTGTAACCACATCGGGCAACCACGTTTCGCCGCCTAACAAATGTAATCGCACAGCGCGGGACGCGCCTGCATGTATCCGAAGTTTCTGGAAAGCTATCGATGCTTCTATCCGCTGTCTGTTGTCGCCGAACCTTATGTTATCTGGTTTCATCACCTGACGCGAATGGTGTAGAACTTTGTGGAAGGCACGCTGGTCCGAACGATTAGTCGGGAACATTCGACGACTGCTGTATAAAAGCCGACGCGCTTGACCCGCTGATCAGATTTCCGACGATCGCCGACTGTGTTCGCCGCTATCGTTGTGCTATAAGTGTAGCCTGTTTTTGTGGGCACAGGTTCGCCCAGTAAAAGCTAGTTTTGTATTCCACCGTATTGCTGCTTTCTTCAGCGGCACGACCACGTGACATCTGGTGGAGGTGATTGTGCGTTCATATACCGAACGCCCCCGCAAAGCCGCGATCCAAGCCCGAAGCCCGAGGACAGAACCAACATCGCCCAAGACCAGCGTGCTAGCCGCAGACTGCAAGGACTGCCCCCAGAGCACAAGCTGCCACCTGAGACGACAAAGAAGATCGTGGTCAAGACAACCCCAATGCCTGCCCCAGCGTCCCCCGTTATCCTACAACAACCTCGGGACCCACCAACCTTCCATGGAGCAGCGACTGAAGACCCGGAATCATGGCTGGAGACCTACGAACGAATCGCGACATTCAACAACTGGGACTCCGCCGACAACCTGCGGCATGTCTAATTCGCCTTAGAAGACGCCGCCAGAACTTGGTTTGACAACAGGGAATCGACCTTGACAACGTGGGACCTGTTCCGTAACGACTTCCCGCGCACCTTTACAAGCGTCGTGCGCAAGGAAAGGGCCGAAGCTATGCTGGACGCCCGAGTGCAGCTACCAAACGAGAACGTTGCCATCTTTACGAAAGAAATGAGCCGTTTGTTCCGCCACGCCGACTCGGATATGGCCGAGGAGAAGAAAGTCCGACTACAGATGCGTGGTGTAAAGGAGGAACTTTTCGCCGGTATGGTACGAAGCCCACCGAAGACTGTCGACGAGTTTTTTTGCGAGGCGACTAGCATCGAGAAGACACTCGAGATGCGAAACCGGCAATTCGACCGCCGCACCAACTCTACAAACTATGCCGGAGTTCAATCAATGGCCTCCGACGACCTGCGCGAGGCTATCAGGGCAGTCGTACGAGAGGAGCTTCAGATGATCTTTCCGTCGTCGCAGCCTCAAGTGGCCTCGATCGCTGACATCGTCAAAAATGAGGTTCAGCGGTCGCTTGGAGTTCCGGAGGTGCAACCTCAATTACCGCAACCCCAGCCAGAAGCGATGACCTACGCCGCCGTCGCACGCCGTCATGGTCCTCCTCCGCGACCGCGCCAGGGCCATGTAACGCCGCAATTCCGTCGTCCGCCGCCGCCAGCACGCCTATACGTCGCCCAGCGCAGCTACGCGAGGAAGACGGATATTTGACGAGCCCCCGACCATCGCCCGCTCTGCATCCCCTGCGGCGAAGCCGGCCATGTGTACCGCCGATGCCCATACCGCGACCTGGGATTGCGAGGGTTCGGCGTCGATGCACCGCGCCCTCGGGAAGGTGAACGCCCTCGTGACATCGCCGACTACCTCGCCGCTACTCAGTGGAGCCCTCGACGACCGTCCCGTTCGCCGTCACCACGCCGCTACCTGTCGCCGCAGCGCCGACCATACACTGGCCCAGCCCGGGGCCGGTCAGCGAGCCCATATCCGGAAAACTAAAAGCAGTAACCGATGTAGGTGCGGTTGCTGTTCGTCGAACTGACGAAGATCCTCCGTCGCCGACGAAGACGATGAAGGGACCACCTCGACGACATATCGACACGCCGCCGTCCTGACGAAGTCCGGAAGCCAAGACTGCACCGACAAAAGACGACTTCACCACGCGACGTTCCAGCTTCAGTTCAGCACGACGTAGCCGTGATCCGACGCCAAGACCTAACTGCAACGGCAGACAAAGAACCACCGACCTCGACGTGCTTCTCGACGGCCACACAGTCACCGCCTTAGTCGAAACAGGGTCTGATTACTCCGTCATGAGTGGACACATCGCCGCCCAGTTGAAGCAAGTTAAGACTACGTGGGACGGCCCTCAAATTCGGACCGCTGGAGGACACCTCGTAACGGCGACTGGAATCTGCACGGCAAGAATTACCATTTACGACCGGACTTACCCTGTCACCTTCGTTAGCCTCCAGCAGTGTTCACGAGACGTCATTCTCGGCATGGACTTCCTCAACCAATTCCGCGCAGTCATCAACCTGAAGTCGAAGTAAATAACGCTGTCGGAAGATAAAGCGATGCCGCCGGAGAGCCCTCGTAGTCACCACGCCTTGAGTGTACTCAAAGATCAAGTGAGCATCCCGCCTCGCTCCAGCATTGTTATTTGGGTCGGCACCGAAACGCCCGCCGACGTAGAAGGCGTCATCGGAGGCGACCAACGTCTACTGCTAGACCGTGAAATTTGGGTCGCAAGAGGGATCGCTCGACTGCATGGAGGGAAAACCGAAGTGTTGCTGACAAACTTCAGCCGTGAGTTCAAGCACATCAACAAGGGCACGACGATCGTGTACATGGAGGAAATTCTGGAAACCAGTAACGCGTTTGTCCTCTCGCATTCCGTCGCATCTACCCAGACGACCATGGTTCCCGAACCAGACTACGACATTAATCCAAGTCTCCCCGTGATTAAGCAACAGCAGCTGAGAAGTCTGCTCCGACGATACAAAGGCTGCTTTTCGACGTCATCGAGGATTGGACAAACACCAGTCGCCAAGCATCGCATAATCACCGAGGAGTGCGCTCGACCATTCCGCCAGAGCCCTTACCGAGTTTCGCCGCGAGAACGTGAAGCTATAAGAGAACAAGTCGACGAAATGCTGCGCGACGACATCATTCAGCCGTCGAAAAGCCCGTGGGCATCCCCTGTTGTCCTGTTGAAGAAAAAGGACGGAACCCTACGTTTATGCGTCGATTATCATCGTCTGAACAAGATCACGAAGAAGGATGTATATCCCCTCCCACGGATAGATGACGCATTGGATCGGCTCTGCAACGCTAAATACTTCTCGTCAATGGACCTCAAGTCTGGCTATTGGCAAATAGAAGTCGACGAAAGAGATCGCGAAAAGACCGCCTTCATCACCCCAGACGGCCTCTACGAGTTCAAGGTTATGCCATCCGGACTGTGCTCGGCGCCTGCAACGTTCCAGCGCGTGATGGACACGGTTTTAGCAGGATTGAAGTGGCAGACCTGTCTCGTATACTTGGATGACGTCGTTGTCTTCGCCGGAAATTTAATGAATTAATTTAATTATGGGGTTTTACGTGCCAAAACCACTTTCTGATTATGAGGCACGCCGTAGTGGAGGACTCAGGAAATTTCGACCACCTGGGGTTCTTTAACGTGCACCTAAATCTAAGCACACGGGTGTTTTCGCATTGCGCCTCCATCGGAATGCGGCCGCCGTGGCCGGGATTCGATCCCGCGATCCCGTGCGAAGCAGCCCAACACCATAGCCACTCAGCAACCACGGCGGGTCGCCGGAAATTTCGACGATGACCGTAGGCGTCTTGCAACAGTACTAGAGGCCATCAAGTCATCAGGGCTTACTCTGAAGCCAGAAAAGTGCCGCTTCGCTTACGATGAGCTTCTGTTCCTAGGCCACGTCATCAGCAAGTCTGGAGTCGGCCCCGACCTGCAGAAGACAGCTGCCATTGCAAAGTTCCCGCAGCCCATCAACAAGAAGGCAGTGCGTAAATTTCTTGGCATGTGTGCCTACTACAGGCGATTTGTCAATAATTTTTCACGCATCGCTGAGACGCTGACAATGCTAACTAAAGCTGACGTCGAGTTCAAGAGGGAAACGCCGCAGGCTGACGCATTTCAAGAACTCAAACGACGCATGCAGTCGCCGCCCGTACTTGCGCGCTTCGACGAGCACGCCGATACCGAAATACACACTGACGCCAGTAGCCTAGGCCTCGGTGCCGTCCTAGTCCGGAGAAAATACGGACATGAACACGTGATAGCTTACGCTAGCCGGTCGTTGTCAAAAACGGAAGGCAATTATTCTGCAACGGAAAAGAATGCCTCGCCATCGTTTGGGCTACAACGAAATTTCGCCCTTACCTACATGGCAGGCCATTCAAAGTGGTCAGCGACTATCACGCGTTATGTTGGCTAGCTAACTTAAAGGACCCTTTAGGACGGCTGGCACGGTGGAGCTTCAGACTACAAGAATACGACATTGCTGTAACATACAAGTCCGAACGAAAACACTCACATGCCGATTGCCTATCACGCGCCCCCATTGACCCGCCGCCGCAAGATGACGAGGATGACGACGCCTTCCTTGGCATAATAAGCGCGGAAGACATCGCCGAACAACAACGAGGGGACCCGTAGCTAAAAGCCCTAGTCGAGTATTTGGAAAGGCACACCGACGTCGTCCCTAGGGCATTTAAGCGTGGATTATCTTCGTTCACGCTTCAAAACAACCTACTCGTGAAGAACTTCTCACCAGTCCGCGCCAACTACCTTCTTGTTGTTCCGTCGGCGCTGCGTCCAGAAGTACTGCACGCCCTACATGACGATCCGACCGCTGGGCACCTCGGCTTCTCCCGGACGCTATCGAGGATACAAGAAAAGTATTACTGGCCGCACCTAACCGCCGATGTCGCCCGTTGCGTCAAGACATGCCGAGACTGTCAGCGACACAAGACACCACCGACAAGGCCAGCGGGATTACTACAGCCGATCAACCCTCCTTACCGACCTTTTCAGCAGATCGGTATGGACTTGTTAGGACCGTTTCCGACATCAACATCCAGAAATAAGTAGATCGTCGTGGCGACGGACTATCTCACCCGCTTCGCTGAAACTAAAGCTCTACCGAAAGGCAGCGCAGCCGAAGCCGCGAACTTTTTCGTCGAGAACATCCTGCTGCGACATGGTGGTCCAGAAGTCGTCATCACCGACAGAGGAACGGCTTTTACAGGAGAGCTCACGTAAGCCATTCTGCAATACAGCCAGACAAGTCACAGGAGGACAACTGCCTACCATCCGCAGACGAATGGTCTCACGGAGCACCTGAACAAGACCCTCGCCGACATGCTAGCAATGTACGTCGACGTCGAGCACAAGACGTGGGATGCGGTCGTGCCGTACGTAACATTCGCTTACAACACGGCGGTACAAGAAACAACACAGATCACGCCATTTAAGCTGGTTTACGGCAGGAAACCGGCGACGACGCTCGACGCCATGCTGCCGCACGTCACTGACGAGGAAAATCTTGACGTCGCTACTTATCTCCAGCGCGCCGAAGAAGCCCGACAGCTTGCCCGCCTGCGAATCAAGAACCAGCAGAGGACCGACAGCCGACACTACAACCTCCGACGACGCTTCGTCGAGTAGCAGCCCGGTGACCGTGTTTGGGTTTGGACCCCTATACACCAACGAGGACAGAGCCAGAAGCTTTTGCGTCGCTATTTCGGACCGTACAAGATCATCCGACGTATTGGCGCACTGGACTATGAGGTCGTGCCAGACGGCATTTCGCTATCACAGCGGCGCCGCTCACGAGCTGAAATAGTCCACGTTGTGCGACTCAAGCCCTAATACCAGCGTTAGTGAACTTTGGGGCTTCGCGTAACTGACCTTTGGACTTTGCTTCTTTTCGTTGTTTTGTTACTTATGTTTAATGAGTTCGAGGGGGCGAAATGCGAAAACACCCGTGTGCTTAGATTTAGGTGCACGTTAAAGAACCCCAGGTGGTCAAAATTTCCGGAGTCCTCCACTACGGCGTGCCTCATAATCAGAAAGTGGTTTTGGCACGTAAAACCCCAAATATTTTTTTTATGTTTAATAAGTGTCCTTCTGTGTTTCGCTCTCTTATATTTGTAGCATCGGGACGATGCTTTTTAAGAGGGGGTATTGACACGTGTAACCACATCGGGCAACCACGTTTCGCCGCCTAACAAATGTAATCGCACAGCGCGGGACGCGCCTGCATGTATCCGAAGTTTCTGGAAAGCTATCGATGCTTCTATCCGCTGTCTGTTGTCGCCGAACCTTATGTTATCTCATTTCATCACCTGACGCGAATGGTGTAGAACTTTGTGGAAGGCACGCGGGTCCGAACGAGTAGTCGGGAACATTCGACGACTGCTCTATAAAAGCCGACGCGCTTGACCCGCTGATCAGATTTCCGACGATCGCCGACTGTGTTCGCCGCTATCGTTGTACTATAAGTGTAGCCTGTTTTTGTGGGCACAGGTTCACCCAACAAAAGCTAGTTTTGTATTCCACCGTATTGCTGCTTTCTTCACCGTCACTACCACGTGACAATATATATAGTTGAAAGTGAAGCGCTGTGTCTGTGCATCTGTTTCTTTCTTCGTCCTCGTCCAGTCGCGCTTATACACACTACCATGGATCCTAACCAACTAGCCCGCCAACGTGTTTTAACATCCTATGTACACATTGCCGCAAGAGAAAGGGAAGCCGATAAACCACGCCTTGCAGATCAATTTTTCCTTGTGTTCCCTTAACCCGTCCTTAAGGTATATGTCTGTCTGCCCTATGTATACTTTGCCGCATAATAAAGGGAAGCGATATACGACACCTTGCAGTTCCATTTTTGCTTATGTTCCCTTAACCTGCCGTTGAGGCATCTGCCTGTCCGCCCTATGTACACTCTCTATGTACACTCGGCTAACACAGTCTGCCACAAGAGAACGGAAAGCGTTATATGACACCTTGCAGTTCGCTTTCTGCTTGTGTTCCCTTAGCGTGTCATTCAGTCATCTGCCTGTCTCCTATGTACACTTTGCCGCAATAGAAAGGGAAGCGATATACGATACCTTGCATAATTTTTTTCTTTGTGTTCGTTTAACCTGTCATTGAGGCATCTGCCTGTGTGCTCTATGTACACTACATGTTCAAGAGAAAGGGAAGTGATGCACGAAACCTTGCAGTTCAATTTTTTTCTTGCGTTCCCTAGGGCTGTCCTTGACGCATCTTCCTGTATGCCCTATGTACATGTGCCGCACGAGAAAGGGAAGCGATATACGATTATTTTTCTTAGCCTATGCACAAACGGCGGCCGATGCTTCATCGCGCAGCCTCGGCGCGTCTTTCTCACCGGATCGCTGGCCTTACATTTGCTTCATAGCTTTTGGGTAGCTGAAGATGCGACGTCCACATACACTTTTTGGGCCAGCTTCATTAAACCATGTGATATTTCATGCATGTACGGTACAACCCTTTCTTTCTCCTTTCGTGGCTGCGCTCGCGCTTATCACCACGCGGCTTTATTCCTTCATTTGGCCATGGGATTAGGATTTGCAAGATCCTAAAATTGGAGTGGCAACGCTCGATACAAATCTACAGGAGCCTCATGTACCGACGCATACATGTGTCCACACAATGGAAAACGGAGGCCAATAATGCTGTCCGGGAATTTTTTTTTTCTTGGAGAACGGACAAGAGAATTTATGTGGTATAGCATGCTTTCAAGACTGCGAGCCGCCGTGCCCGCCACGCAGCAATCTTCGCGGCAAGCCGTCAGGGCGTCGTGCGATGTTCGCCTTGCTGCCTTCGTCGGGAAAGGGCTCAGCCTTCGGACCAAGGTCGCCACCCAACTGAGGAAGTCAGCCCCCTAGCTGCTATCATTTGCCCGACGGGTCGGCAGTGCCGCACTGGACAGTGATGGTGTTCGTTGTGTGGGTGAGCGCGTCGATGTACTTTCTCGTAGGAAGAAAAACGGTAATTCATGACCGCTTTTAAACCCGCTTGAGAACACGCGATTTCCAACACTGGCCGCCGCGAGCGAAGAGCGCACATTAACTCACCAGCCGTGTCGGCTCACCCAACCTGCACACCCCACGCAGTATTGCTGCAATACGCTCCAACCCCAACTCCAAAGTAAGGCCCCAGACAGCATATGGGTTCAGTCACGCAAAGGCAGCCACAGCCTCACCAGGTGAGCAGAGGCACGCTCGCTTGCCTCTCTCTCATCCCCCCCCCCTCTGCGCACACTGAATCTGCGCACACTCAATTCTCCACCCACCCAACCCTGAACACTCCCTTAATAGCGTTTGAACATGGCCACGCATTTTACACGCATGAAAAGACAATCATTTTCGGCTCACACTCGCGCTTTCCCTTGCTCCTACAGTATATCGCGCACGAGGCCCTATCTTATCGCACTGTCTTATACGCAATATCACGGCGGAATTTCACCTGGAATGTCAAATAATTGCTGTCGCAACAAATACTGCAATTTTACTCAGCTTCTGTGCGTGTCTATTGTTTCTTCGTCGTTGCAAAGCTGTTTTCTCCTACATGCTGGCTGCGTTGGTCAGCAAAATCGGTGGTCTGAGACAGCCCAACAACACTGGAGAGTACAAATAACCAATGTTCAGAAATTATGCTTTATTGTTTCGCCGTACAGAGACCTTTGTAAGCGCTCCGAGATGTCACAGCATTCCTGGCCGTTTCACCTGCGAATAAGAGCAACGACGACGATGTTAGAGCGCAGAAACAGGCTGGCATGCTTTCTAAATTGTATACAAATGTTTTGTTCGTACCAGCAGCACGAATTTGCAGTTTTATTCTAAAGGGATGCTTATTGCCCACTTCGAGGCGCGTTTTCGTACGTATCTGGCTTCTAACGCCGAAAGCCACGGACGCATGATTCGACAAGCAGCAAGAACACCCTTTCTCGCGGGTGTTGCTCCAGGTGGAGTTTGGTCCAGTAATGCACCAGCCCATCGACGAGTGCGTCCGGTAGTTGCAATGAAAAAGAAAAGTGTTTATATTACATTATTTACACTGGCTACAGGTACGCAATCCCCCTCCATGTAGGAGAATATTAATCGTCTGAGTTCACATCAGGACACGTCAGCACCACCCTCACTGCACCACAAGTTTCCGCTATTAACACCATCGTCTTCCCTAGGTGACTAGACTAGGGAATCTGGTGGCTATCGCTGCCCATCACAATCGTCAAATGGGTCGCAACATCACGCCCATGATATCGCACCGTTCCGCTGCGCTCCACCTCCGAGGTTGCACCGCCATAAGGCGCAAGGGCGCAGCAGTCTCGGAATCCGAAGTTGAAGCCGTTCCCACGGTAGCATACGACGTTGGCCCATTTCATGAATTAGTTCAGGTTACCAGGTTCAGGTAGAGAGGTCTTCTGTTGACCCGTCAACAGTCGGCGTCAACAGTCGGCGTCAACGGTGCGTCGACTTCTGCATGGGAGCTGACGAATGGGGGCGGGTTATCTCGTGTTCATCTTCAAAAGAGTGTTTATCGCCGTATGGAAACGTAACACGAGCAAGCCAGAGCATTTCGATCCACAGTTGCACTAGAAGGAACCGACGCATCAGAAACATGAGTGGAACACAGTATGGATCCACCACTGAACATTTGAGCAAATAGTGCATGTATGCTGTGCTGCATATAAATGTGTGCATATTGTCACGTGGTGGTGACGTTGAAGAACACAGTAGCAATACTCTGAAAGACAAAACTAACTTTTATTGGGCGAACCTGTGCCCACAAAAACAGGCTACACTTATAGCACAACGATAGCGGCCAACACGGTCGGCGATCATCGAAAATCTGATCTATTGGTCAAGCGCGTCGGCTTTTATACATCAATCGTCGAATGTTCCAGACTAATCGTTGTGACCTGCGTGCCTTCCACAAAGTTCTACACCATTCACGTCAGGCGATGAAATCAGATAACATAAGGTTCGGCGACAATAGACAGCGGATAGAAGCATCGATAACTTTCCAGAAACTTCGGATACATGCAGGCGCGTCCCGCGCTGTGCGATAACATTTGTTAGGCGGGGAAACGTGGTCGCCCGATAAAGATAAGCACACGTGTCAATATAATATCCAGCCTGTCTAAATTAACTGCAACTAAAAGTATTTTTCGTATAACATGCTGCTCTTTAATACAAATATTAATACCTCGAAAAGAACTATTCATATCACACACAAATGGTTGATGAAGCAATCCCACCAAGAATGCTTCGCTTAATGCAGATCAACTGAATATGAGTGCCTGTTTTTTTTCTATGACAAACAACAATAACACGTATTCCTTTAATTAGTTAAGTACCCTAAAAGCCCGCAAGACATTACATAGAAGCGACGGGGGGGAGGGGGGACACGACCATGAATAAAACAGAGTAGCGTAACTTCTTTACATACACAACTAAGCCTAAAAACAATATCAATACAGCAAAGATTGAGTTGCAACAAAACTAATGCGACTTATGACGAACAAATGCGCAATTATTATTTATAACAGCAATTCGAAGTACTTCAGACATGATTTACAAGTGCGTCGTAACCAGAAATACATGCGATTCCTATTATAGTCAATAGAGATAAACTTTTTTTTTGTTTAATCAGGCTCCTTAGAGATGAGCCGAAAGGCCTCTTTAGTCCAGGTAGTCATGGCTCGCTGCCGCCGCCCGCGCTCTCTACAGCAACCATAGCTGGTTCTCGGGGTCTTGCGTCACCAGCAGAGCCTACCAGTCGTCTTTCGATTCTTCTGGTTTCGCTTCTTCCTGCTCGTTATCGCCTGGTGGTGGTGATGATGGTGGTACGTTTGGATCATTCCTGCACCTCATCATCATGTGGTGCAGGGTGTTGGGCGTGTCCGGCGGGCAGAACTTGCAGTACTACCCGTAAGTTTCCGCATACATGACGTGCAAGAGTGTTCTACACTGCAAAAAATTTCCGTCATTAAACGGAGGATTTCTGTCATTATACGGAGAACTTCAGGTAAAAATACGGAAAATATGTCATATTTCAAAAATACGGCAAAATCTGCCGTTAATATGCGGAAAGTGCTTTCCGTTTTAAGCTTTACGGACATTTTCACTGTAATCATATAACGGCTATACACTGTTTTGGACGAAACAGACAGAATTCCGCATTTTTGTTTATCGAACATCCGTATTATTTGTGAGAAAATTTAAGCTGTCTGAATGAGCGCTCGTACTCACAAAGTTTCAGCTAACAATATTTTATTGAACACGCAAACTGCACGGATTATGAAGATGCGTACAAAATGTGAGAGCTAGCCTTCTACCAAAAGCCGCAACAACAGATTGTATAAATACATATATACGCATCTTCTATTCTGGTCGTAGTTTGCCGCGCATATGGGCCTTGTAACGCTGATCATATGCGCAAATACATGTGCGTTCTCGCAATGTTCTCAAATTAAGCGCTTTGCAGTTCATAATACAGCATACATGTGTAAGTGACCGAAGAGCCGTGGGTAGGGTGGCTAGAAGGGGAGGTGTGAATACCGGCGGCGGAAACGTGACCCCACAGCGCACCGATGCCGCGGGGCGGCGCTGTTGACCGAGGCGCGGGAAGCAGGCAGCCGAAATGAACATTGCCAGCCTCGCGTCGGCTGCATCTCTAGCACCCAAGTGAAAGTGAGCCCGTTTCGAGTATCGCGCGCTTTCTGCGAGCGTCAAAGAATGAATCTAATCATGAAAACGATGTTGTCAGCCCACATCATTACTCCTGTGAAATTTTACGGGTCCAGTTAACACTGAATCGAGATTCAAACGCGTTTTGTCTGTGCACATTTCGTGAAGCGGCTCAGGGTGCTAGGGGCTAGTGGGGGTCTCGCGCGCCCGAAGGAAAGCGCCGCCGCTATTCACACCTCCCCTTCTAGCCGCCCTACCGTGGGCATACGTGCATACGTAAACAAGCTTGCGGCACTCAGGTGCTGGTGCACTAGGAATGACATTGGTGCTCTACGCCAAAAATTGTACGCACTATAAATCAGTACCGAAACGCAGGGAGTGGTATAATGATCGTAACTGCACATTTAGCAACAAATGGTCTCGAAGGACACTGGCGACCTATAGGTCCAAGTACAACAGTCGGATGAAATTTTCGAATGCGGCAAGCAATTCACCCAAGTGTGAAAGGGCATTGCTGAACAGCAATGTAGTTGGTTTAATTCATTCCCATAATATTTACAAAATATCTCGTCTCTGACAATAACCGCCCATTCATTGAGACAAACCGACAACGCACAATCTTTACTGTTCATGTGTTAATTCTTGCGGTAAGATGTAATCGCAAACATTTGGCGCTTCATCTTGAAACAAGACCGGTAAGCGCGCTCATTGTTGTACGGCAGAATAAAGAACACGAACATGCACCGACATGTGTGCAAACTACTGGAAGGTGAGTGAAGATGAAGGGCCTATTACCGTGCTAGTACTGTGTGTACTGTCCAAAAGAAGAATAAAAAAAAGACGGAAAAGAATGCCCAGTGCCGAGATGTAACGATTCAAGCTTTATTACTTTTCAACCTAGAATGCAACACCATTAGTTCCATGTGCTTTATACATGGGTAAATGTTATGACACAACTCATTACATGCACCAACCAGCCCAAATTATCAATACACTAGAGCTTATGGACGCATCGCAGTGCACTGCTTTGCACTTCATTGCCGCACAGGAGTTTGCTATCCCCAGTAGCGAACGGTTTGGTTGACCTCCCTGCCTTTCTGCTTCTTGCATTCTCTCTCCGTTTGTATAAAACGCACTAACTTGGGGGAGAGAGAGCGTTTTCCTCTTTTAGAATTCAATTAATTGTCAAGCAATTATTTTGCAGTTCCAGTTCCAGTAAACGAAACCGATTCTGTTCTGTTCTCCGCGCTCACAGAGTGCGGCACCAGGGGGCAGCGCGCGCTGCGCGTCCATTAAGAGTGGCAGACAGAGCTGCACATGTGTAGTCGGCCGGCAATTTTTGTGTCGTGTTGTAAAAGTTGTTAATTCGCCGTAAATATCTCTTGATTTGTACTCAAGAGTGGAGCAAGACCGCAAGGAAGAGAGATTGACGCATCGGGAGCGAAGAACAGAAACGATGGATGGTTACGCTGCTTGGGTCTCGGCACGTTCGAATTGGCAAAGTTCCGAATTTGTCGCTGTGTGGTGTACGTTTGTGCGCTCGGCATTTGCCGTCATCGCGCGGTGATATTTGCGCTGGATGTCTTTCACTTCGTGTACAAAACTCTGCACGCTGCGGCATCGAAGAAGTTGTCCTGTGTTTGGGTGCACGTATGCGCTGGACACGGATAGCCTGCTTGCTCTCAACGAACAGAAATATTGTTTCAAAAGACCACTATGCAACGTCTTAGGGCAAAAATGACGCATGAACGGGGAAAGGGATCACCCTATCTTTTCAGATCGATTCCAGTGGTAGTGCGATCGGCTCGATCGCAATTTCCGTGAGGTACTTCTAACCTTTTGCTCACTCGCGTTAAAAGCGCAGAATAAAACTGCGTTCAGTTGCGCACTTGTATTGACGCTTGTATTGGCTTGAGAGCATACTGTATCCGATACAAGAACTTCTGTTAGAATACGGAAATAAACGTTCGAGGCAATAGCAGTGGCTCACTACCTGTGATCGTTACTTTCTTGCTTGGGTGCTCGTTTTTAATTGTGACCAGAAAAAAAAAGTTCTTTGCTCTGGCTGCTCTGCTGTGTTTCCGTGGTGCAACTTTTTGCAGTGCAGCAAGACGTGCTGCTTCGAATGATGTCTGGGCAGTCAAGGCATTCGTGTCGGTAAGCAAGTAGTGCGAAAAATTTTGCGAAAAAATCAGTGCGAAAAAATTTGGACATACAAGAGAAGCGAATGGTATCATCATAGACTCTTTTATTTTACGAATAATTCAGTTGTATTATTAAAGCGGAGAGTGGATATGCATGAAAGTCAGATTGTATTGATACTCAGCAAAAACAAGGTAACTTATCATTACTAATCAATCCTTTTCTTCTACTGAAAGGCAAGTTGCTGTTGTTCTGCTCGAGCTGAGAAGAGGTCTGCTGCCTGCAATGGGTCCATCTCTCTCAAGTTATCGCAGTATTGTAGCTCTCAAAGTGAGTGGATTTTTTTTTCTCTTGGCTATTTGCTACCTGAATCATGACCATCTATTTAGATGTGTAGGTGATCACTGTTAGTGACATTGGAGTGCTGGTGTACAAGCACTCCTTTATGATTGCAACGCATATGACAGAGTGCAGCTGTGGCAGTGTGTGAAGGTGTTAATCTATAAGCCAAATTAGGTTCTTTGGAGTAATATATTTGAGGCACAGACCATGTTCATAAAGAAAAACCTATATTTGCCAGGACTAACGCTTCTCAAAATTCGCCTCTAGATTTATCTATTGCCGAATGGAACTCGCTACCTGCAAACATTGTCTCGCTTACGGAATCATCATTTCATGCAGCACTGCTAACCTTTTTAGAGTGTGTCAACCTGTCCGAACCCACATTTCCTTGAATATTTACTTAAACAGTGCGTTCAAGTGCTTGGCATTGTATAAAATTCATTCCGTTTCATCTGATATGTATCTGTGTAGGCTGTTTACCTAAATCATTATTCGATTGTATCCTTAAACTCGTGTTCTGATGGGTACTGATTGTTTGCATTACATTTTAGGTTCTTATGCGTGCTTCACGCTACTAAACATTGTATAAACTTCATTACCCTTTTCTTTCTTTCTTTCTTTCTTTCTTTCTTTCTTTCTTTCTTTCTTTCTTCTTTTCTTTCTTTTTTGTTTGCTTCTGCTAGATGTTTTTTGTGGTTCCTAATGCCTTCATATATTTACATTGTACAGATTTCACTCATGCTTGAACTTTTCCGTCCCCCCCCCCCCATGTAATGCCCTAACGGGCCCTTAGGGTACTCAAATAAATAAATAAATAAATAAATAAATTGATGACATTGGATTCTGGTCTAGCAGGCAATAATGCTAAAAAGGAGAAGTAATCTTAATTATCACTTGGTAAGATGTGAAAGCAACTCGGGCTGTTCTACATGAAATGGGACATTTGTAGATGTCTTCTACAATGCTGCAGTCCTGATAGCTTCAGAGTTAAGTGATACCACTATAATTTCTCTGTAAAGCATGCAGCGCAGTTTAACATTGGGGGAGGCTGGCATCAACAGGCGTCTACTTACTGTGAAGTTCAAATGAGGGGTTACTGTTAGGGTGACTATATATAATTTATGGTTTAATTCTAATCTTGTATGAGGCAGACATAGTTTACCCACTTGGTTAAACAATAGTGATGTAATATCTATGTATACAAGTATTACCCATTCATTTATGCCATTTGGACAATAGCAAAAATGCATGGGTAACACTTGTATACATAGACATTACATCACTATTGTTTAACCAAGTGGTGCCCCTGCATGCTAAATTTTACAGGGCTATTATTAAGTAATGTCAACTTTTGTTGTAACATTAAGGCACCTTTTATATCATTACAGATTACCACCATTGTGTACCATCATAGTGTGATATTTACACTAAACGTATTTGACTTTGCTATAAAACCCTGCACATTGGTGCATCATGAAATTTTTTATATAGTTTCTGGCCTTGGAATGCACTTCACGTTATATTCTTGTTTGCAACAAGACTATAATGCAGTTTTCTCTCCTTATATTTTGTGGCACTTGAAACTGCAGCGAGCTAAACCACTGGGCAGCTGTACTGGAATCGCTACTGCGTGTGGAGCTGTCTTCAAACACACACAAGAAATACATAATTGTTTTTTTTAGCGCAAAACAACGGACACAACAAAGATGTCAGAAGAAGGCGCTACTCTCAATTGACATCACTTTATTGCGTCCCTCCTTTGTAGACAGCAGAACCTAGAAGAACATGCGCTGTGAACACCGTATGCAGGAACCACCAACATCTGATCACAAGAGCACACTCATGCGACAGAATCCAAAAGAAACCATATTGAGCACTGTAAAAGGTTAAAGAAAGCACACTAATGCACTGTGACCCCAATGACTGCATGAAGAAAGCTTCCGATAACTCTCTGGCGGTGGTATCACGGCTCTTTTTCAATATTGTAGTATCACGAAACATTGCGAACATAAGCGATCCATACCAACAGGCACAGGTTCCCATTTGGCTCAACATAGTAAAATATGGAAGTGCAAAGCCATGTTTCGTGATACTACGATTTTGAAAAAGTGCTGTGATACCACCGCCCGAGAGTTATCGGAAGCTTTCTTCATACAGTCATTGGGGTTACAGTGCATTAGTGTGCCTTCTTTAACCTTGTGCAGGGCTCAATATGGATTTTTGGATTCCGTCGCATGAGTGCGCTCTTCTGATCGGTTGTTGGTGGTTCCTGCATATGGTGCTCACTGCGCATGTTCTTCTGATTCTGCTTTCTATAAAGGAGTGACGCAATAAGGTGATATCAGTTGAGAGTAGCGCCTTGTGCTGTCGTCTTTCTTGTGTCCATTGTTTTGCGCTTAACAAAGTATTTATGGATTCGCACCAACTAGCCCGCCAACACATTGTGTTGAACGCAAGGAAATGCGGCTTTGCCTTTTTTGACTGTGTTGCGGGCACTTCTGAAGTACTGTCTGTCCAATAACCTTGGTGCCATGGAAGTGCCGCCCACTTCTATGCGTTGCTTTCTGTTTCATTGTGGCATCACATCACATTATAATCATAATGTGTGTGTACTTTTTCTGAGACCCATATTCCTATCCTTGTGTTATATTTGCTGTTGCATTATTTATGTGCAAATGACCAATGCTCCAAGTTCCATTTTATTGCAAAGTAAACTACTGGTACCTAAACAGTTCTGTATATCAGAAAACCAAAGCCGAACTGCCGAACAGTACCAAGCAGCAGCCTTGGTGCAGTGTCAAGAAGTCAAGATTTTTATTGGTCATGCAGAGGCGCACAGCGCACCTCTTTATTACTTGCTGAACAATTAAGCTGTGTGAAAACTGAGTATTTATGTTGCTTCAACCACATGGTATTGGCCATTGCTCCTGCCCTCAGCAAATGTGGAAGATTATCATGGCATTTCCTTTTCTAACTCTTTTTCCTTACTACAGTGGGACTACTGCATGTGTAAGTAGGAAACGGATCACATAGGCAATCAAAAGCCAACAATGTGTAAACTTGTAACATTGATTGTACAGTTTGATGACCCAGAATAAGTAGAAATACACCATAAATGATTGACAATTAACTTTTACTTGACACAGGGCTTGAGCATGCAGTAAGCATACTGTATGCTCATACGGTGTCGCATCAATTTAAATTTTAGTGTAGCTTTACAGTGTACGCTTCTATTGTTGCATTCTGTCAGAGGGATGGTAATGTTTCGCGTGTATAGCAACTAGACTGTCTATATACAGTAGTAAAAATGTGCGAACTGATTTTTTTAATGATTTGATGGAATATGTAGAACAATAAAGCCATACAATCAACGCACAGTGATGTGACTTTCTCTGCACATGTTGCAAGTTCAAAAAAGGATGGCGGAAGCTGTTGCCAAGGTTCCGACCGGAAAAGAAAGCCAGTATAAAAGGGTTCACACCACTGATCTCTACTACAGGCGATGGACAGCACATCAAGCGCCCTCGAGTGAAGCCAACCTTGTCCCGGAAGTTGGTGCTTCACAGCTTTGCAGCAGCACTTTGTTTTCACGGGTGCGTGGCATTTCTTCCCCTAACATGCCTGCCTGATGTGCCATAAGCTACCCAAGCAGTGTTTTAAGGTGTCCAGAATTTTTTCATTGCAGTGTCTACAGTGTCGCTAACATAAGTGGCGTCCAATGGAAACACTGGTAAATGAGAAAAAACTTGATGTAATAGAACACTATCGTATACGGGTTCAGATTGTCATAAAAACGCATACCAGACATGTAGAGACCTCCTAAAATGTGAAAAACCACAAAGAAAAGTTTTTCGGCAGCAATATTATCTGATCGCACGCAGTAGTTAGTCCACCATATGCCCTGCATCCAGGACAAGCGACTGCATAACACCGCATTTCCACTGGCTTCACCTGCATCAGGTGCGGTGTGCTGCATCCAGCAAAACATATTAGAAATCAGTGATGCACAATTTTTTCTGTCCCCTTTCTCGACGCCTACTGAACACATGGTAAACTGTTTCCAAAGCAGAAAAAGGGAAAGGGCTCTGAACACATTGTATTTTAAAGTGGCTTCTACTGGGTAACGCAAGTACTGTGGCATAGTAGATTTGCACCAGGCAACCTTGGAGCCCAAAAAGGTTGCTGTTTACTTGCAAATGACCAACATGTTGTGAGCATGTTGAAGTTCTTTTTTTATTCTCATCGCTTATTTAGCTAGTGGAGACAGCTTTCACAACTGGAGAAGAAACCTTGGAAGCATGAAACACTTCACAAAACCAGCTTCAATATATCATGTGTCTGCATCACAATTTCATGGCTGCATGAGTGAACCCTCTGGTTAACATGTAAGAGTGTTCATGATGTTTGCCATGCATTATCCACTTTATTTACAGGTCAACACTATCTTGAGATTTAGGCTGATGTTGCATTTAGAGAAATTATGGCCGAGAGCCAGCTTTTGAGAATGCAGATTGAGCTCGACAGATTAAACGCCAGCACAAGTGGTTGAGGATTTTAGATCAAGAATCTTCAAAGGCCAGTTCATTTAGTGGTGTTAATATTCTGCTCAAAGTTGTTAATTGTTACGTTCATATGGTGCCCAAGCATTGCGGTAACAACTTCACTTGGAGTACATAGCAAGGGTGTATTCGACGTAAGCTGGTGGCTTTTTTCTGCGTTTTCAAAAACTGGTTTCTTGTTCAGTTTAAATTTTCAAATTTCGCATTTTTTATTAGGTGTTGTGTCCTGTTTCCTTTTCCTGCAGCTTCTTAGTTAAACACCTGAATAGTGAACACAACTTGACCTTTTGTTTGATTTTCTAGATTACACGCCCTCGATGCAAAACAATTTCACTTCAAAACTGCTTGTACCGTACTGAAATAATAACTTGAAGCAGCCATAGCCACTAAAAACACGCAAGAGATGATTATGAAAATTGTGATATTATTTTATGATCTACAGGGTGTCTTAACTATCGTGCACCAAGATTTAGAAATATGTAAATGCAATGTAACTAGACAGAATGAAGGTAATGTTATTTGCCATCGCTTGGAGATACTCAGATTATTTTTTTGCATTCTGCCTAATTACATAATTCTTAATTAGTTACTAAATATCTCAAATAATTAAATGAAAAAGTGTCAATGAAAAGTAGAGCAATATGAAAGCCTCCCGATACACTTTTTTGTTACTGTTACTCATTGTGTGCTACATAAAAGTTTTTTCCAAGGAATAAGCCTGCGAATACATGTAAAGTGTCTTGAGTGGCCAGTCATGTGTCAATTTTTGTGGTGCAAAGCCACGAATACAACTTAAATGGGTTCTTTTAAGAAAATGACTTAGTTCAATAAATTATCCTTCTTTATGCAGCCTGTGGAGACAAGGTTCCTTAGACATGGCCGTGGCCCTCAAGGAAGATGCCGAGGCCACAGGCAGTTCCTCCAGTGACCGCGAAAAGGTCCCCTGGCACCCCTACCTTTCTCCTGCAGCTTTTCTGTCTAAGCTAACCAGGTGGGTCAACGATGGCAAAGGGAAAAAAAGAATCAACAGCTTCAAACGTAGAACTTCCTCAAGCGCAATGCATTTTTTGGTGTGAAGTATTTCCCTTATCATTTATCAAAAAAACGGGTAATAAGTGTATGATATGGTCTTCATACGGGCACCTCTTTCCCACAGAGAATTATCAGTAAAAAAAAGCAGGTTATGAAGGCTTGTATATTAGTTAGGATGATGTGGCATAGATAGGATAATGATTATGAATGTTTCTGGTGAAGGTAGTGGTAGTAGAGTGAATAATCAGAGTTTATGTATAGATTAAAAAGACATTTCGTTCTAATGGCAGAATTTTAAATCATTCCAAATAATTCTTGCGTTTAATAGTCTATGCACATTGAGCTACAGTGCTTCTTGCTGACATCATTCTTATGCTGCATAATTCACCTGTTTAAATTCCCTATTTCTCCCGTTCAAGCAACTTTACATTCATCATAAGAAACCTTGTAGGTGAGTTCCAGAAACTTGCTGATGAGATTAGAGGGCAGCGTGCACCCTAGGCTTAGATATGCATTCAAGAGCCTCATACCTTGCAAATGTTAGAAATACTCCTGCTAAGCAAGTTCTTGGTGTCATGCAAGGTTATTTGCAAATACGAATTTGCCTAAATTGGGAAAAACAGTCAATCTAAAAACATGTCAAGCGATATCGCGGACAATACACACACATTCCAACTGAAGTAAATACAAATGAATATAGCACCAAATGCAGAATCATTGCCATGATGCCATTCTTTCAGTGGAATAAAAATTGTCCTGCGTTGTAAATCTGGAATCCTTTATAATACAGACTACTAAATACCTCATGAGGGTTGTGACGTGAAATACGCATGTATTTATTCCTCGTTTTTTTTACTTTATAAGACCCGATAATGCATAAACAGCAGGGAAAGAACTGAGATCACAGTACTTAATACTTCATATTGCTCCAAAAAATCCATTTCTCTGCCGATCGCAGCATTTGACACTAACAATTTTTGTGACAGAAAATGTGAGACAGAAGGCACATAACACTTAGGGTGGTGCTATTCGCTTTGATTGTTTGGGAACGAAACCCATACTGTACATGTTATGGCCCTACGTGTCGTTACCTTTGAACAACAAAAAAGGTAGGGGGTTTGCGTTTTTGCAAAACTGCATGCAGGTTTTTACTGTGTGCAATTAAAATTAGAAACCTTCACAGCTGATACTAAATGCATTCTCCACAGCTTTAGGTTATACAGGTGCACTACTTTACACAGAACACACTCTTTTACCTCGTCACTGCCCACACTCTTAGGCAAAGTTACACCCTTTGGAGTGCCCCTTCTGCCACACAGCGATAATCGTCATCTGCCTTGATGCCTCTTCTTTTTTTAACGCTGCGAGCCCTGTACTTTCCAGTAACGAACGGCATGCGCGTTATCAGCATGATAGTATTCCCGACAGCAAAGTAGCGGGCGTGGCGTTTTCAAGAAAGGAAACGCATCAAGGCAGATGACGATTATTGTTGTGTGGCAGAAGGGGCACTCCGAAGGGTGTAACTTTGCCTAAGAGTGAAGGTGGTGATTCAGATTCTTCAAAGGTGTTTCATTATATGGGATGGCACATCGCGCTTCACTTATTTGCAGAATATTGCATTCCACTTGTGTCATATGAGATAAATCCATTAGAAAGCTTTAAGTTGCCCTAAATTTATTACAACTGTGTACTGGTAAAGTGGCAGCAGCTTGCAGTGCTTGTGGAAAAACAATTGTAACTGCCATATTATATGTAACTGCTAGTGCACAGGCATTGGCAGCAGCAATGGTTAGGGTACTCTTGTTTCTTCTATTCTGGGGTATGCATCCTCCACCAGAAAATAGTTTTTTTCGTCTTCCTCTTCTACCACATTGGAATGTGAAATGGGGTGTAATTTGTAGGGTACACTCTTGCATAAACCTCATGAGCATTTCTTCTTGTCTGTGCCACAGATCATTGTTGCTACGACTGTAACAGCAGGGTCCCTGTTTACAGCACCCGTAGGGAACAATCTGTGAATCTTTAACGAACAGTAAGGATAATGAATAATCGAATAATTTTTAGTAATCTTCAACAAATTTAGCACTCTGCTTTCCACTGTGGTGTTTTTCAAGCTCTAATGTTTGCACAAGGTTTGACTGCAGGATGTCATCTTGTGTGAAAGAGTGCACTTGTGCACATAACACCTCATCGGCAACATTCTGCTGCACAGGATATCATTAGCTTTCGTATGCATTGGTCACTATCTCACAAACCGGCTGCTCCTTTGTTAGTTGGAATGTAGCATTAATGTAAAGCACATTTGATGTCATAACAAAAAGAATTGTGCCCTCTTATCGCCTAATTCTCCTCACATGATGTCTAGTGTTATAATAGCATGGTTGAAACCATGAGAGTCAGTGTGGTGTATAATTATGTCTGTGGTGTGTTGGGGGGTGTACAATAACTTAAGCAACTTTTGCAGACAACTTGAATCACTATTCTGGAATGCTGTTTTTTTTCACTCACTGTTACCAAGTTTCACCTTGGTTGTGGCAACAAGTATAATGTAGATCGCTAGCGCTCCTGCCAACACAATAATGTGCAGGCACTGTGTTGAAAAAAAGAAGAGCTAATGGTTTGCCAGGAGCTAAGGTCCATTTAGACCATTAAATTTTGAGCTTACACCAGTGGAAATAACTGGTGAATGAAAGCACACCCAGGAAAACTGTCCATAATATTTTCTTTCATTGTAATAATGCTGAATCTTTCAACCGCATTTGAACTGACTTGTTTAAAAAATGACCCATTTCCTTGTTCAAGTAGGACAAAGGTTCCACAGGAAGACAAACTTGAAGCCGTCAACAGCAGCAGGAATATAAACAGCGCTCGGCGTTTTGCAGTCTTGCACCTGGTTATCATATTGTCCATCCCATTTTTTTCTACAGGCTGTTATTTACTGTTTTATGGTCATGCCCAGTTTAATTTAAAGTCCCTATTTTTTATTATTTGGTTAATATATCTTTTCTTCGTCGGCTTTCAACAAAATCCATATTCATAATGTGCCTTCATTTACCATTTACAGTGATCTTAACCAGATGCATCGTGATATAAAATTTATTTTCCTTAATTCTTCGTTTCCCTTTTCCAAAAGTGCAAACTGTTTATCTTGATACCTATATTCTCTTCTGGGAAAATTAGGTCTACTGGATTAATGACTGCTTAAATGTGTACATCGTTTTCTGTTTTGGTCCCCCCTACTCTTAGCAAGTACTGACAGCAGTGCTCATACCCACTCCATCACAATCGCCACTGCTAAGCACACCCTTCCTTCCTTTATTTTAACACTTTGGCTTCTCTTGACCTACTATATGCACCAATTTCTTCTCCCCCAATGAGACTAGGGGCCAGTGAGCTATGCACAATCCAAAACAACACAGCCAAGGAAAACATTTGCTACCCTAATGACAAGCACCTATGTCGAAATGTTGGCTACAGCAACATCCCTTGTTCCAACAATGTTGGTCTACTTACATGTTTTTCTAACACAGAAGTTACTGCTTTGTCGTGTTCTGTGATTATACTTTTTTGCCGCTTTCTTTAGGATGGATATTCACGAATACTATTTGTTTCTTCTAACAGCAGCAAGTTTATCCTTGCAAGCGTTTGGGGTCAAGAACAACTTTCACCAGGAAGAAGTGCAAGACGAGTGATTGAAGAAAATAAAGTTGCCTCTGTGATCTAAGAACTTGAGGACTGAAATGTTGCACATTTTTGTATATATGCTATGCAGTGCATTCATATCACAAAGTGCAAAGTGTTTTATCTCTGCAGCCATGTCAGTGTGTTGACAAGACAATTTTCTGAATGGTGACCTGCTGCTTTGGCTATGAGCTGCCTTCATTACATTTGCATTAAAGGAGATGTACTATCGTGCAGAAAAGTACCCTGGAAGTGCGAGCGTTGACCAAATTGCATTTCTGTTCAAGACCGCTGAAAACAGTGGGTCACGTATACACATTCTGAATGCAGATGGTAGCACGGCTGATCCCAGCAAATAGTGCACCATGAAATTCGGTCGACTCTCGCACGTCCTAGGCAATTTTGTCCTCGATGGCGAATTCTCCGAACAATGGATATGCTCTGCAAGGGGAAATACGGGAAGCACCTGTACTTTAACGGATATAGTACAGATTTAGCATACGGAATCTTTCGTTTTCTGAATACGGCAAGCGCCTGTATTTTAACGGTTATAGTACTAATTCAGCATACCAGTGTGTTCCGTTTTCTGAATACGAGAAGCACCGTACTTTAGCGGTTATAGTACAGATTCAGAATACGGAGTCTTCCGTTTTCTAGATACAGAATCACTTGTATCTTGTATTACGGTCTCTCTTTTACAGTTGTCCGTTCTACGGAAATGATCGTTCTTAATTTACGGAAGAGTTCGGTCACAAATTACCAGCAAATTTTCTGTAAAGTAAGGCAAATTTTTTTACAGTGTATACGGGTAGGTTCCAGCCTGGAGTCTTCTCGAGGTCACCGCTTGTTCCTTATTCCTCTTATGTGCGGGCCGGTAGCAACTCCTCTGCTTCCTTTAGTGTGCCAAGATCTCGGAGTACTTGGATATCCGTTCATCCTCTTTGTGACAGCCGTTGGTCCGTGTTCACTGCGTGTCGGAGATGGCGTGCATGATCTCGAGCCGCGGCGGACGCCGCCCGGTTTCCCGCGAGAGATTCGTGTCCTGGCATACAGAGGATGTTTACTTCTTCTATATCGGTGTTTCTTAAGAGCTGAATTGCTGCTTTTCCGGTCCTCCCATCCATATACCTCCTGTGCGCTACTTGCGAATGCGTCAGCACGATAACTAGGGTCTTGCATGTTGCGATAGCCAGGGCTATGCCCAGCTCTTCCGCTGTGCAGGAGTCCATGGCACGTATGGACGTGGCTGCAAGTTCTTCGCCCTTCTCGTCGATCACACTAATTGCGAATCAGTCATTTGTTGTGTATGCAACCGCGTTTGTGTACCTCACATTTTCTTTGTTGCTGGTGCATTCGAGTGTTTGCTTGATGTCTTGTACTCTCGCCTGTCTCCGTTCCCTGTCGTTCTCGGGACACATTTTTCTGGGTATGGTACTTACGTGTAGCTTTTCTCTGATATCGTGTGGGGTACGCTGCGGAAGGTACCTCTCATCCTCGATTTGGTAGCCCAGAACTTGATGCAGGCCCCTGTATTTTGGTGCGCCGCAGACGAGACATCACCCGAGGCTCCAAGAAAGGGGAGAAGAAGTGAATCCCCGTTTGTTGAACAGCCGTGAATATATACACTAAATTGGGACAAGATGCGTTGCCTCACCGCCAAGTTGCATGTGTGACACAGATATCGGTCACGTCACATGTGCCGCAAATGCGAAGCTCGCGCTGCGCCAGAGACGATAAAGGGATACGATAAATCCCCTTTTGTTCGAAAAAGAAACAAAATAAAGAACATTGATAGAACTGAACGTTCAGAATGAAATTTGGGGAACCCGCACAAAGCTTAAAAAATTAAATTATGGGGTTTTACGTGCCAAAACCGCTTTCTGATTATGAGGCACGCCGTAGTGGAGGACTCCGGAAATTTCGACCACCTGGGGTTCTTTAACGTGCACCTAAATCTACGTACACGGGTGTTTTCGCATTTCGCCCCCATCGAAATGCGGCCGCAGTGACTGGGATTCGATCCAGCGACCCCGTCCTCGGCAGCCTAACACCATAGCCACTGAGCAACCACGGCGGGTGCACAAAGTTTCGATCACAGCGAAGTCTCTGCGGTGGCCTTCGTTCTCGGGTTGACCTTCTGAATACAGGTTCTTGGTGCTGCTGCGCGGATGCAGGAGCGTTGAATGAGGCAGAAATGCTGCCGGTTGTGCCGGAGGACTGTGCCGTCTTCGGTGATTATATAATAATAATAATAATAATAATAATAATAATAATAATAATAATAATAATAATAATAATAATAATAATAATAATAATAATAATGCCTTTATTTGTGTCACATGTAGGGTACACGACACTGGAGGCCAGCAGTAAAAGCTGTCATAAATGACAGCTTGACAATGACAACTTGACAGTCCTCTGGTACAGGTTCTGGGTAATGTACTTGCCATAATTCCCATTGCAGCTCCCGCAGGCACTAGCGCGAGACTTTCCTCTAGTAATTCTTGTATGAAACTCTATGGTATCGACCACACTGCCGTGAGCCCTTGTCATGCAAAACGCTATACATCACCCAAAGTGGCCGATGTATCGGTTATCTCAGGAGAGAACATACAGCCTCCCTATCGACAACCGAGAGTGTGCACTTGTCGAGGCATGTAAGCAGCAACAAAAATTTGGGCGGGCTGGTCCATGTTGAGCATAACTCGAAGCAGCGCGAAGAAGGCGAGGACCGCACAACAGGACAAGCGCTGACCATACGCACTCGTTAGTTGATCAGCGACAGGACGGTGATCAATTAACGGATCAGCGCTTGTCCAGTTGTTTGTTTCCGGTTCCTGCCCTCGCCTGTTTCGTGCTACTTCGAGTTATATTCATATAAGGCAATGTGGATCGACTCTGATGTTTGAGTGTTCCAGAGTGTTAGGCCGGGGAAAAGTATTCAGAGGTAAATGCAATTTAAAAAGAAGGTTACAAAACACGCACTAAAACGAGAACAGCACAAGCACTCACTAACTGATCTACTTCAGGAAAAAGCGAAAAAAAGTTCAAACCTTACGCATGCGCGAGAATAAGCACCACCAGGGACGTTTAAAAGAAGTAAACGAAAAATTGCGTTATATATAATTAACGTTTCCATTAAATATACCATTACCGCACACTAGAGGGTCTTCGCGGCAAAGTCTCTTTGTGTAGTTCTGACCAGAACAAACTGATATGTCCGCATGACGCCAACGGCGAGCTGTGGCTTGTGCCGCTCTCTGCACAACAGTCTGCTGAGCCTGCCGTTTCCTGGTTGCAGACACGCAACGCTTCCTCAGCAACGGTACGTATATTGCGGGGAGGTGCCATAACGCGTACCGAAGAGTAAACACAGGTATCGAGAGTACACGGCGTACATGTCACATCCCTTGACCGGTGGCACCATACGATGCAACTGCTACATGTCGTGCCACTTCCGAACGAGACGGTAGGCCTAGCTCGCTGACAGCCGCAATCAGGGCCAAAGGTACTTACGATCTGGCCACAGCCCGTCAGTTTGCTTATTTTTTACAACATGATTAACGTGGACTTAAATAAGTTTTCCTAGTGTCCTCGGTGCAAATTTCAAACGAAACATACATACATGCAAACGAAACGACTCTCAGAGGCAAGTATCACAGGTCATAGTTATTGGAAAAACAGTTACAGATGTAAAAGTCATTGCGGAGCACTTTACTTCTTTTTTCATGGCGCCTTTGGTAAGACAAGTCTTATTACACCTCATAAAAAGAACGTTTCGACCCACTGACGTCGACTTCATATCATACCCTGGTGTAGCTTCAATACTTCTGAACTTGAAGACAAAATCATCTTGTGGTCCAGACAACATTCCTAATGTATTTCTTCGCTGTTATGCAGAAATCATCACTCATTTTGTGATTGTGCTGTTTTGATTTTCACTATTAACTGCAAAACTACCTAGTGATTGGAAGAAGGCTGGTGTTGTTCCCATCTTTAAGAAAGGCAACCATTTACTCTTAGAAAATTACCGTCCTATGTCATTAACATCACTAACTTCTAAAATGCTTGAACATGTAATAGCTAAACGCATTGCGGAATTTCTTGAACAAAACTCTATACTAACTTTCAACATGGCTTTAGAAAGGGTTATTCAACCGTAACTCAGTTAGTCACAATGATTCATTCATTTGCAGAAACTCTGGATAAGAATGGTCAAATGTAGGTCATATTCCTTCATGTTAGCAAGGTATTACACAAAGTTATTCATCACAATCTAATTACGAAACGTAAGGACATAAATCTGCCAGATATACTTATTGCATAGATTGAAGACTACTTGACAGACCATGACCAGTTTGTTTCAGTTGATGGGAACACTTCCAGCCTTCTTCCAGTAACAGCAGACGTGCCCAGGGGCAATGTTCTGGGGCCACTGTTGTTTTTAATTGATATAAATGACATTGTTAACGCAGTACTACCAGGAGCTCAATTCAGACTGTTCGCGGATGATCACGTGCTCTTTCGTCAAGTTGCTTGTACTAACGATTAACAGAATTGGCGTTTAAGTCTTACTACCTATTAAATTGGTGTCATGAACACGGTATGGCTCTAAATGCACAAAAGACTGTTTATCTTTGCGTAACTCGTACAAAGACACCTCGTGACTTTACGTATAACCTTGGCTCAACATCACTACATCAACTAACCAACTACAAATATCTCAGCATAACAATAACTAATGACTTGTCTTGGAATCTACACTTAGACAACATATGTTCTGCTGCCTTCCGTAAGCTGTGTTTTCTAAAACATAAGCATAGAAATTCAAGCTTAGAATGACAGAAAGCTGAGCTAGTTGGTAAGGATTCATTATTCAAAAAAGAGGTTAGGCGTGCAGACAGGACGCAAGAGTAGACAAGTGGACAACACGAACGCCCAATATCAACTGAACTGAAGGGAGCACTGAAGCGAAAAAAGAAAGAAGACACAAAATCATCGACAAAACTTGCCGCATGACGGATTGCTCAATTCCGTAAATGAGTGCATTAAAGAACAAGTGCAAGAGTCGGCTTTTATTGACAGATGCGGTGTTTCCACGGCAGCTTTTCTAGAAATTCTTTCATTGTACCTGAAGTCGACGCTGATTGGGTGGAGAGATGGCGTTTTTCTTCAGAAATCAGGCATTTGTATTGGCTCAAAAGTTGCCCCTATTTTTAGCAATATTTAGCTGAGTAAGGTTGACAGCTGCTTAGAGAACGCCATAGGTGATAGCGTTATCAAGATATTTCGTTACGTTGATGATTACCTGATTTTCTGCAATAGGGAAGAATTCGATACCGCTGCTACCTCAGTAAGTAAGCAATTTCAACTTTATGGAGGAGGATTAAAGTCTACCAAGGAATTTCCTTAGCGACGCGTAATTCAGTTTCTTGACATTTCCTTGGCCCTCGAATAAAATCACGTTTGTTGGCAGTGCTCCCCAAGATCTTCGAAGCGGTTGCCAAACTTTCAATCCAAGCATTCCAAAGTATTAAAAACCGGAATTGCCATGTCGTGCCTTAAGTCTTCTCTCACCAGATCCTGCATGCACAAAATGAGCGCCAGTTTTAATACGCAGGTCCGGCGCCTATCTTTTCATCTATCTATCTATCTTTTCAGCGTAGTTCTCGCATTCTGCTCTTGCGCGTCACAAACAGCATGTGGTCTGCTGAAGGCATAGCAGGACAAATACTATTTCTCGGAAGTACTGAACGCATCTTCTCGGGGTGTCAGTTTTCGACTGAGTTACAGCAGGGGATGCTCTTCACCGTTTTCATTGAGTTGGGCAAGAACGACACCTAGACCATAGTTGCTGGCGTCACCTTGAAGAATGAGTTCTCAGCGAAAGTCTGGCGAGACAAGCTCACGCCGTAAAGACAAGGCTTTCTTCTCAAAACAATCCACACATGCCGAATAAAGCCCCGCAAATTCTCCACTTTCGTGTGACACACGCACTAATATTTTCTTTCTTGTGCACAAAGGACCCACATTGAAGAAATAAAAAAAAACTACCTAAATTACGCGCTCGAAACTACGTGAAAATTTGACCTTATTTCTTAATAATTCCGCTCGCGCTCTAAGCGCTACTCAAAATGATGCTGTCTTATGAATACACGTGAGACACGCACCAATGCTTTGTTTCTCTCTGTCAGAGCAAGACACGCCTTAAAGGAACGGTATAAACACTCTAAAATTGTTCGGTTAAACAACGGCGCCTCCAAATAACCCGTCTTATTTTCAAAGAACATCTTGCGATCCCTTCCGAAAAGTGAACGGATACTCGAGCGCGCCAGTACAGAATTTTACAATTAACCTGGACTGGACGGTGCAAGTGTATCTCACAAAGAAAAAAACTAAGCCTATCTGGATACGCCACTGGAGCCTGGCTACGCCCACTGCAGGGCAAAGGCCTCTCCCATACTTCAACAACACCGGTCATGTACAAATTGTGGCCATGTCGTCCCTGAAAACTTCTTAATCTCATCTGTCCACCTAACTTTCTGCAGCCCCCTGCTACGCTTCCCTTCCCTTGGAATCTAGTCTGTCCCCCCCTAATGACCATCGGTTATCTTCTCACCTCATTACATGTCCTGCACATGCCCATTTCTTTTTCTTGATTTCAACTAAGATGTCATTAACTCGCGTTTGTTCCCTCACCCAATCTATCTATATATATATATATATATATATATATATATATATATATGTTGTTACGCGTGAGCACGAAGGAGACCGTTTATAACCCTTACGGATGAAGGGGACCGTTTATTGTAGGTCGCGAAGGTGAGCGCAAGAGCGTCCAGCTGGTTAATCAACTGAGCGTCGTCCTCCTCTTCCTTCCTCCACTCGGGACCGCAAGCACGTTCACTGGTCTTCGTTTTCTTCATGCGTAACATTCCTCTAGTCGCAGACGAAGCCCGCCGGGCGAGTCAATCCATGTGTCTTGACGTGAACAATTTCAAGCGGGCGACATGGACCACTTGTCTTGGCAGCTCTTCTACCACTCGCCGTGAGGCGAGCTATGTTATACGTGACTTCCGTGAGTCTCTTAATAATAACAAACGGTCCATCGTAGGTGGCCAAAAGCTTTTGGCATAACCCGCGTTTCCGTACTGGAGTCCACAGCCAGACTAAATCACCAGAGCGATAGGTTACCGGACTGTGGCGAAAGTCTTAGCGTGCTTTTGATCTGTCCTGCGATGCCAAAGTGCGCAAACGAGCAATACGACGAGCTTCTTCGGGGAGGCAGAGAGTCTCGGTGACAGTGGGATTTTCGTGACTGCAGAAGTGGAAAACAGTGTCGATTGTGTACCGGGGTGGCCGTGCGTACAGCAGGGAGAAAGGGCTATAGCCGGTGGTCTCGTGCTTGGCGGTGTTGAACGCGTACGTAATAAAAGGCAGTACGTCATCCCAGTTCTTGTGATCGGATGAAACATACAGAGATAGCATGTTTACAATTGTTCGGTTGGTGCGCTCCGTAAGCCCATTCGCTTGTGGATGGTATGGTGTCGAGTGACGCAAGTTGGATTCACAGAAGCGAAGCAGCTCCTCTGCAACGTCCGCTGTGAATTGTCGTCCACGGTCGCTGATGATCACGTGAGGCGGACCATGTCGCGAGATCACATATTAAAACAGATATTGCAGCAGGAATGTTGAAACGTCAGTGGCACTTCCGGAGGGCACGGCCGCCGTCTCACAGTAGCGTGTGAGGTAGTCGACGCAAACAACTATCCAACGGTTTCCCTTGGCTGATTTTGGAAATGGGCCTACGAAGTCAATGCCCACTTGTTGGAAAGGCGTGCTTGGAGGCGGGATCGGCTGCAGGAGACCAGCTGGAGCAGTAGATGGTCGTTTGTGGCGCTGACACTGCATGCAGCTGGCCACATACGTCTCAACAGACTGTCGCATTCCAGGCCAATAAAAGCGTTCCTGAATCCGGTAGAGCGTCCTCGCCGAACCTAAATGGCCAGATGTAGGGTCGTCGTGCATAGCACTCAGAATCGCTGTGCGAAGGCTCTCGGTTACCATTAGGAGAAAACGTGCGCCAGTGCCGGAAAAGTTCTTATACAGGAGTCCATCACGCACACAGAAACGGTTTGCTGTCGTCGAGGCGAAGAGCGGTGTTAATTTATCGTCTTTTCGCTGTTCGGCTTTGAAGCAGTCGAAGTCTGGAAAACGCGGCGACACAGAAGCCACGAGGTGATCGAAGTCGTCGGCGTCACAGTCCGTAGTGCTAAGTGGCATACGCGAGAGGCAGTCCGCATCAGCGTGTCGTCGACCGCTCTTATAAGAGACGGTGAAGCTGTATTCTTGCAGTCGGAGCGTCCAGCGCGCAAGGTGGCCACAAGGGTCACGAAGATTCACAAGCCAACACAATGAGTGGTGGCCGGTGACCACTGTAAAGGGGTGTCTATACAGGTAAGAACGAAACCGCTGAACCGCAAATATTACCGCGAGGCATTCTTGTTCCGTGACAGTGTAATTCTGCTCGGGCCTACTTAATGAGCGGCTTGCATATGCGATCACGTGTTCGCGGTCACCGTATCGTTGAACTAGGACGGCACCAATACCTATGCCACTGGCATCCGTATGAAGTTCCGTCGGAGCTGAAGGACTGAAGTGTTGAAGAACCGGTCGTGACGTCAGCAGGAACTTCAACTGACGAAACGAAGAGTCGCACTCCGGAGTCCAATCAAAGGGGGCGTCCTTTCGTAGCAGGCATGTCAGGGGATACGCGACGTCGGTGAATTTAGGAATAAATCGGTGGAAGTAGGAACAAAGCCCCAGAAAACTACGGAGCTCCTTGACAGAGCGCGGTGCACTGAACGCTTCAACGGCTGCTGTTTTCTGAGGATCAGGGCGGATGCCATCATTGCCGACGAGGTGCCCAAGCACAAGGGTTTCGCGGTCTCCGAAGTGGCATTTCTTTGAGTTTAAAACTAGACCAGCGTTTCTGATGCACTTCAGGACAATATCCAGACGCGAGTTGTGTTCGCTGAAGGTGCGGCCAAAGATGACGACGTCGTCGAGGTAGCACATGCAGATGTTCCACTTCTAGCCGCGCAGAACAGTGTCCATCTATCTCTCGAAAGTTGCCGGAGCATTCCACAATCCAAATGGCATGACATTAAATTCGAAGAGCCCGTCAGGGGTTACAAAGGCAGTCTTCTCCTTGTCGTCAGGATGCATCGGAATTTGCCAATAGCCGGATCGTAAATCTACTGAGGAAAAGTAAGAGGCGGAGTGAAGGCAGTCTATTGCGTCATCAATACGTGGGAGTGGGTACACGTCCTTTTTTGTTACAGAATTCAAACAGCGATAGTCGACGCAAAATCTCCAAGATCCATCTTTTTTTTTAACAAGAATCTCTGGAGCTGCCCACGGACTCGCTGACTCTTGTACGACTTTCTTTTTCATCATTTCGTGCGCCTGTTCGTTGATAATCTGGCGCTCTGATGGTGAAACACGATATGGCTTTTGTCTAATCGGATTTGCCGAAGCCGTGTTGATGGTATCCCTTACAAAAATGACTTTAGACTGTCTATAGAAAGTCTATAGACTTTTCATAGACGACCTTTCCTTTCTATAGATTTGGACTTTTGTTGATATAAAGTCTATAGACTGTCTATAGACGAAAGTCGATAAAGTTTCTATTTCTTTTTGTCTATTCGTAGTCTATAGACAGTCTATAGAAAAAGTCGATAAGGTGTTTGTCTTTTTGTCTGCTTCCCCTCTATAGAATACCTACAGACGAAAGTCGACACAGTCTCTATTTTTGTCCATACTTTGTCTACAGACTTTCTATAGACGAAAGTCGATAGGGTTTCTATTTCTTGTTGTCTATTCGCAGTATATAGACTGTCTATAGAAAAAAGTCGATAAGGTTTGTTTCCTTTTTGTCTGCTTCCCCTCTGTAGAATACCTACAGACGAAAGTCGACATAGTCTATCTATTTTTGTCCATACTTTGTCTATAGACTTTCTATGGACGAAAGTCGATAGGGTTTCTATTTCTTTTTGTCTACTCGCAGTCTATAGACGGTCTATAGAAAAAAGTCGATAAGGTGTTTGTTTCTTTTTTGCCTACTTCCCCTCTATGGACTACCCAGGTAGCACACAAAGTCTTGAAAACGTCGTATTAAGGGATTCAACGTCTGAAACGGATTTTTGACCAAAATCGACGCATCAAAGACGTTCCAAACAAGATAGCTTAAAAACGAGGGGTGAATACGTTTTGATAACGTTGGAAGCCAGACAGCTTAAAAACGAGGGGTGAATACGTTTTGCAAACGACTCAAAACGCCACGCCACGGCGCGTCAGCCTCTTTAGCGGCTTCTACAATATTCAACAACCCAACAACGCGATCCAACCTTGCGCAAGGTGGCGATACCGTCGTCAAATCATGTGACCAAGGTGGCCACGTGATTCGTGATGCCGGGCAACGTTACTAGATTATTTTCAGTTCTCAAACTCCGCCGCGGCACCTGGCCCCTTTCTGTCGCGCCAGCGGGGTGGCGCGCGCGACACTGTCGGCCCGAAGGCGGCTGGTGCGAGCAACGTTTGTGCGAGCGGACAGACTCTCTGATGCGTGCAGAAGCGTGCCACATTTCGCTCGTGTTTCTTATTTGTGTGCCAGGAAAATGCTGCTCGCCTTGTGAGCAAACATGCCAGCAATGGAACAATGAAACGGCAATGAAACAAGAAAAAAACACGAGAAAGAGACAAAGTGATACCTAGGGAGGGTGCAGCGCCCTTCCTATCACTTTGTTTTCACTCCTGTTTTTTTTTTTTTGTGTGTGTTATTAAATACTTGCGAGCATTCTACGTCAACATAGTGTACCATACCACCGCCTTTGAACTTCGTGCACATTTCCTAAGGGATATAAAGTTGTTACACTAATCATGTCAGGTCATCAAAGATTTTTTGGAACTGCTGAACTTGACAGAACAGAATGCAATTCAAGAGAACCTGAAGCTTTTTGCATCACAACAAACGACAAAGTCGCTGCGAGTAACTCTGATGTCGACTTTAGACATTGTCGATGATCTGCCGCGTCCAGGTGCGCTCTATGTTTCGACAGCCAAGTTACATCAAGATCCACTGGAGGTAAGGCACACTGTTCACATTTGTTGTGACTGCATTCACATTGCTCTGTTTGCTAGGAAATTCCCTCACTCATGTTTTTTTTCAGCAATACATTAGACTAGTGCGTTCCTTCGGTTGAGATGAGTCCCATCCTACTATAACCAACTTCACGCAGATATTCCGCCTTCTAAGCCTGTATACACCTGTTAAAACAGCGCTACGTGGTAGTGTGGAAGGTGTGCCAGGCCCTGTGCTCGTCGGCATCAACGACACATTCAAGCAGACGAGAGAAGCCTGCAAGTAAAAGAAAGTAGTCTTCGCAATGCCATTGAGGCGACGTTGATAAGTTGCCTGGAGCGAAGCAGCTCACCAGAATGTGCTTGCAATGAGCATAGCAATGAGCAATGAACATAGGGGACAATGTTGTTTATTATCTGTGTGGATATGTTATTCGTAAAGTCACAAAGGGCGCCCCATGTGATCTATGCATAACGGACATAAGCTTTGAACCCCCAGCAGTTGGCTGCGACAGTTACTTGAGTGCAGAAGTCTCAAGCAAGGTTCCTTAAAGCACCCGACGCCAGAGATGCTGGGCTTTATGAAGACCGCTAACAAAAGTGTGTCGGCTTCCCTGGTTGAGGCAGGCCTTTGCGGAGAGATATTTTGGAAGGGTTTAGATTATCTAGAGGGGTGCTGCCTCCCTCTTCTTGGTTGTGCAGCGCATATGTTCGCGTTCACGTGCGAAATACTGAATTTCTTCATTGTTATGCGGATGCAGTTTTACTCCAGGGATACAAACTGTCAACTAGAAAGCAGTCACAGGGTAGCTGTAGCAACCAAGAAAGCGCGTCTTTTGTGAATATCGATGCATCATGCTTAGATTCATCAATCCGGCGTTGTACTGGTCCTATTCTTTTTTTCATGTGTACATAAAACATGCCACCAACGAAAAGCCTCACTGTCCTCTTCATTCGCCTATTAGCTGTTTTTTACAGAGTGCACAATGTAAAAAGGCTATTCTTTGAATATTTAGCGCCACGAAGTGCAGCAAACAAACAAAAAAAATGTGGCATTGAGTCGGCGGCGCGCTGCTGCTTTGGGAAGCTTCCGCAGCCAACCGGGCCAACCATGGCGGCAGCGCCACCTCGCGAGAGGAGACGGCAGAGGGTCACCTTCTCACGCCGCTCCCAGGCGGAGTTTTACAACTGAAAACTATCTAGTAGCGATGATGCCGGGCAGCCGGGCGAGCAGGGGCATAGTCGCGTCGTCATGGCGTCGTCACGTCACCGCACCCACATTGCGCTGTGGTGTGTTTGCGGCTGTTCTGAACGTGCTGCCACTGCCCTTTGCTATGTAAGTGTTGCAGTGTTTTGCTGTCAAGAAAACGATATTCTGTGATCAGTTTGGGTTGTGCGATATGTTTGTGTGGTTTTAATTTGGAAATCAGTAGTTTTCAATTGTTATGTGATCAAGGCGGCCACGTTATTCGTGAAGCCGGGCATAGTTACGTTATCGCACTCGCATGGCACTATGGTCTGTTTGCGACTGTTCTGAATGTGCTGCCGCTGCCCTTTGTCATGTAAGTGTTGCAGTGCTTTGCTGTCAAGAAAACGACGTTCTGTGATTAGTTTGGGTTGTGCGATCTGTTCGTGTAGTTTAATTTGGAAATCAGTAGTGTTTTCAATTGGAGGGCGCGGAGTGGAGGGCACTAATCACCTCTTCAAGTTCATTGTCATGTTATGTGAGGCGCCTTTTCACTGACGCTGTAATTAAGGCGTTAAGGGCAGTATAAGGACGAAAGTTAGAGGGACGAAATCGTGCCTGTGTGTCCCTAGCGTCGGGGTCGGCCGCTATGCGTGATCCTAACAAGAAAGCATTTTGCAGAATGCGAAGAAAGGCGGCAAAATTTCTGTCTGTGCGCACCTTGCCGATCTCCGCAATAGAGCCATCATCGTGGTATTTTAGTCTCCCGTTTAGCAAGAGTGTTGCAGACAAGGGAACTGGTTCAAACAGGCTTTTTTTTAATGATTCACTACTAGTGCGGTATCCCAAAAGGTGAGGTCAAGTGCTCACCCTATTTTCTTCCCTCGCGCTACAGCGCACTGACAGAATTTTGCGTGCACCATACCGGGCTTTTATCGTTTGCGCTTCAGGTTCTCGATTGTGTTTTCGCCCCCTTTAGCCACGTGATGGGTATTTCATGGTATTACCATGTACCACATGTGTCCATATATTGTGTGCAATATATGAAACGGCCAAATTCGATTTTATTTGACGCCTCAAATGGTAGTAATGTATTGAGTCACTTGTAGCTTTGTGCTTGTTATCAATTTTACTATTTGGCGAATGGATATAGCATGTACGCTGCATAACTCGCTTGTGCATACTGCATACGTGAGTCGAGTATGCCCTTGGTATAAAATAACTTGTATGCTTTAGGTAGTACGATTGTTTGCAGTTTGGGACATGTGTCGGAATGTACGCTGTGCGCCCTTCGCGCTTTACGGCGGCCTGCCGAGTTCGTGCGGGTGCCATGTGTGCGCATGGAGTTCGCGAAGCGCTCTCGCAGTTTCTTTTTAATATATATATACATGTGTTCTGTTGGCGCGCTTCGCACAACAGGGCATGTCGCAGTTCTTTGTCCTTGTGCAACACATTTTCCTAGCGTACGTCTGTGCATTATTTGGTACCGGTTTCACACGGGGCTCTTTTAGCCGCTATCCAGTCCGTTACAAATCGAATTTCTCGGTCGTGATGGCTCCTCTGCGCAAGCTACGAGAGTGAGCCAGTCGCATCGATAATTTCGATCCGGATCGGGCTTGATCGCGATCGAGAGTGGTCGTGTGACACCGGTTTTACACATGGCTCCCACATAGGGAACACTTTAAGTTCAATGCTACTGAGTGAAGAGCAAGTGCATATATATGCCAGTGGTGGTATGTGGGCAAGTCTTTCTGGTGAAGCCAATACTTGTGCATTCAAAACATTTCAATTACCAGCGTAGTGCATCAATGTGTCTACTTCGACAAAATAGAGCACCAGTGCAGATATCTGAACATACCTGTCCAGGGCAGCAAGTGTGTCTAGATTGAAACCACTACCAGCATGTGCGGCAGTTCTATTTCCAGCAGCGGGACTGCACAATAATCAGTAGGGTGCTCTCAAGCTGTTTATCTATGAAGCTCTGCCTGGACTGTGTGCCAAATATTTTTGGACGTGAAAGTGGGGGTGAATTGGTAAACATCAGTCGAACTGTGCCTGGACTTTGTGGCAAATGTTTTTGGATGTGAAAGTGTGAGTGAACTGGCAAAGAATTTGCTCTGGGCTACATGTGTTAAACGTTTTTCTCATTCTGAGTGCTTTTTTTTCACTTTAGGAGACTGGAGATGTGCGCAAAGTGTGACATGTCAGTGTGCTAATTAATGTATTTGCTGGTTTGCAAATTATTCGTTGCAACTTTATTTTTGCCAGAGAGGTACAACTTTGCCTCTTGTAAAGGGCTTTTTAGATAAAACACTTACTATTTATTATGACCATTGCTTCCTTTGTTACACAAACGCAGCTTCCAGTGCATTCCAGTTTATTTCCATGTTTATGTAAGTTTCTAATATGAGGCTTGCATATTCATTTCTACGTTCTGGAGTGGCAAGATGCAGCATTACTGTCTCATCGTTCGCTGTACTACAGTAGTGTTCACTTGTTACACTGAATCCCCCGTTTAAGTATTCTGTACTAATTTCACTTTATTGCTTTTTTGTTGTATGGTTATTTTTTCTCGCCATTACCTTCTTTGATATATCCTAAAGGCAATATTTCCAATTTTGCATTGTTCCCATTTTTTTTTATTTCTGTCACAGGACTGCTTTATGATGGTATGCGGTGGTATTTCTTTTTGTGATCTTTTCAAGCTTCTAGATGATTGGTAACATTGCTTGGAGGCAGTTACCATCCAATTCATGCTCTTGCATTTTTCAGTCTACTTCTTCCATTCGCTCCGATGTCACTTCTGCATAACTCTAGTCCATCTAATAGCACGCGTACTTTACTATGATAAATTAGACACTTTAGTACACTCCAGGTTTTTCTGTTCATTTTTGTATGTGTACTTGGAATTTTGTTTATGTGCTAGTGAATGTTCACTTTCGAGTTCATTACGAATCCTTTCTGCGACTTTTGTCATTGTTGATGTGCTTTTATTTCTATTTGCATTTCTCACACAGTTTGTTCGAACCTTGCATAAGCATTACATTTTAATAAAGTGTTCTTGCTTTGTCACAATGTTCTCATTTCATGCACTCTTGTCATGAAGGGCTTGGTCTAGCCACCTGCCAAGACGTGGCCATTTGTTCTTTGCAGGATGTCATTCCCATTGTGGTTGTAAGCATCGTAGCTTACAAAAGGCGGTATTAAGGATTTATTATTCCTAACAGGCTCATTTTCGTGCGACTTGGTAGAGGATGCGCCGGCCATGCGGGGAACAGTGCTTGGCACTGCGCCATGACTCTTACAGTCGACACCGACGCTTCTACTCATCTGGGGCGCGATTGGAGATTATTGTTCGAAACGCCCGATCAGTTTCACCTCACGCGATTGGCCTAGGCCGTGCCAACGGGTGCGGCTGACGACGTCTGCGCGGCATAGGCCAGTCGCGTGAGGCGAAACTAAACGCGTGTTTTGAACAACGATGTCTGATCGCGCCCGTCACCCGCGAAAATTAGCTTCAGATGATCGTAAACCTTTCAAGACCGCTTCTAGACCAGCTTTTTGATAACGTCCTAAAAACGTTTAGAAATTGGTTACGAATAGTTTTGGCAAAGGGATTACTTGTGTCTTTCCCAATCCTATTTCTAGACCAGCTTTTCGAATACGTCTTGCAGACCTGCTCTAGATCGTCTCAAGAAAGTAATTAAGCCGGACATTAGCAGAGATATCCGACGTTTTCCCGCCGAAGTTCTCTCATTCGTGTCTTCTTTAACCCGTTTTTATCGTCTTGGATAAACGCTACGAAAACGTTACGTATCTCTTTTGTGCTACCTGGGTACCTATAGACGAAAGCGGATACAGTCTCTATCTATTTTTGTCCATACTTTGTCTATAGACTTTCTATAGACGAAAGTCGATAAGGTTTCTATTTCTTTTGTCTACTCGCTGTCTATAGACTGTCTATATAAAAAGTCGGTAAGATGTTTGTTTCTTTTTGTCTATTTCCCCTCTATGGACTACTTTCAGACGAAAGTCGATACAGTGTCTATTTATTTTTGTCCGTATACTTTCTATATAGAGTTTCTATAGACGAAAGTCCATAAGATTTCTTTTCTTTTTCTCTACTCGCAGTCTGTAGACGGTCTAAGAAAAAATTCGATAAGGTGTTTGTTTCTTTTGTGTCTACTTCACCTCTATATGGACTACCTGTAGACGAAAGCCGATACAGTTTCAATTTATTTTTGTCCATACTTTGTCTTAGACTCTATATTATGGACAATAGTCGACAAGGTTTCTATTTTTTTCTCTACTCCCGGTGTATTGAATGTCTATAGAAGAAAGTCGATAATATGTAATTCCGAGTTCCCACACCCCCGCCCTCTGCGAACGCGACGATATGGCACTGGTTCATGCACGACGGCACCGCAACCCCGGCGCGGCGGGCAAACCGTGCAGACTGCTAGTCTGCGTTCGGTGCACCTGCACCGAACGAGGATCGCGGCGGAGCAGGCACCGTCCGAATCACCACGGTCTTCCAGGCACCCGAAGGCCCTAAACCTGGCTGCTTCCCGGACGTACACTTCGCGAAGACCAGGTGTTGAAGGTCACATGGTGAAGATGTGGCAAAGGTGGTGAATAAGTAGTGAAAGCCGGCAGACCAGGTGGTGAATTCACCACCTCTGAGTTGTCGTGGTCTTGCATGTCTATAGATTAACAATAGACAAACATCGTTAATTTGGGCCCAACCCATGCACGCTGTAACCAAGCGCAGGTACCGGTGGGTAATACATAGCTGCGTTTGATATGCGCCACTGAAGTTGTATACTGCTGAGATAGCTGTAGAGCCTATTTGTAGACTTTAGTATACACATAGTGTATACCTCCGCATTCGTTGCCCACATATGATCTACGTAGTCGCTCTCGCCAATCCCAAGACAGTCTTCACAGTTGTCGCATCACTTTTGCGGCAGTAGAATAACGAAAGCAAAACGCCGATCCAATTGTTATAATAGATGTTATGAATGCCAGCTTCAGATACAAGTGGATTCCAAACAGGCATCAAGCTAACAGCAAACACACTCGTAATGTTTGTAGCTGACAACGCGGACTTTGTGAATGTGCGATGAACCGATGTCGTGCATGTGGTTTTCGCGTTGTGTGTCGTCCGATTCTCGGATACTTTTCACACTGTCTTCATATCTCGGCTGCGTCACTAACATCGGGCGGTTTTTTGTTGCCTCATTCACTTAAAATAGGTGCCAAATTCTCCGAGCCCACCGAGTATTTCGCCGGCGGTATGCCTGCGCAGCCACGCATCATCATCATCATCATCATCATCATCATCATCATCATCATCATCATCATCAGCCTGGTTACGCCCACTGCAGGGCAAAGGCCTCTCCCATACTTCTCCAACAACCCCGGTCATGTACTAATTGTGGCCATGCCGTCCCTGCAAACTTCTTAATCTCATCCGCTCACCTAACTTTCTGCCGCCCCCTGCTACGCTTCCCTTCCCTTGGGATCCAGTCCGTAACCCTTAATGACCATCGGTTATCTTCCCTCCTCATTACATGTCTTGCCCATGCCCATTTCTTTTTCTTGATTTCAACTAAGATGTCATTTACTCGCGTTTGTTCCCACACCCAATCTGCTCTTTTCTTATCCCTTAACGTTACACCTATCATTCTTCTTTCCATAGCTCGTTGTGTCGTCCTCAATTTGAGTAGAACCCTTTTCGTAAGCCTCCAAGTTTCTGCCCCGTAGGTGAGTACTGGTAAGACACAGCTATTACATACTTTTCTCTTGAGGGATAACGGCAACCTGCTGTTCATGATTTGGGACTGCCTGCCAAACGCACTCCAGCCCATTCTTATTCTTCTGATTATTTCCGTCTCATGATCCGGATCCGCCGTCACTACCTGCCCTAAGTAGATGTATTCCCTTACGACTTCCACTGCCTCGCTGCCTATTGTAAATTGCTGTTCTCTCCCGAGACTGTTAAGCATTACTTTAGTTTTCTGCATATTAATTTTTAGACCCACTCTTCTGCTTTGCCTCTCCAGGTCAGTGAGAATGCATTGTAATTGGTCCCCTGACCATTGCAATGACCCAGCCCTGACCTGACCTGACCCTGACCCAGCCCTGACCCAGTCCCTGACCCAGCCACGCATATGAGTACCTCAATGCTGTACTGATTGCTTTGACCTATCATCGGAACAGAAAATTAGCGCTAACATACGTGCGGGCATCACATTTGGCGGTACGCTGGAAGATATGCTACAAATACGCTGTATAACTGATCGACGCTGGCAATAATGCGTCTGAAACGTCTGAAGGGCCCTGTAACGGCTTTTACAAACAGCGCATTCATGTTAGCGTTCCAGCCTCATACGATACCCCACAGCGTTTGTCATACAACCTGCCAGCGCATATCCTTCGTCCACGAGAAAAATGAATAATGGAAAAGAAAAGCCACCCGTTCCGGCGCGCATGGCGCGCAGAGAGAGAGAAAGAGACAAAGAAAGAAATGAAGGAGGAAAAAAATTGGAGGACGCTTAAGCTTCGCCTTCAAGAGTGGAACGCGACAGCGTTCCCGTCGACCCGCCAAGGGGGTGTAAGACAATGGGCTACGGCGCAGCGACTACGCGCCCCGCATCGGACGCGGTGAGCGTCGAGCAACGCAGCGTTCGGCGCGACAACGAAATGTGCGCCTGAGCAAGCGACGCACGCCTGAGCCTTAGAAACAGCTCGTTTCTAAGGCAACACCGCGTTCACTAGAGGCGCTTTTGTACCGCTTTGAAGCATCGAACTCGTGGCTCAGTGGAAAATAAAGAAAAGAAAAACTCGTGGCTCAGTGGTAACGTCTCCGTCTCACACTCGGGAGACCCTGGTTCGATTCCCACCCAGCCCATCTTGGAAGTTGCTTTTTATTTATGAAGTGCCTGCCGTGATTTATCGCTCACGGCCAACGCCGCGGACGCCGACGCCGAAGACACCGGCTTTTCTGCGACACGAGCTCCTTAACGCTATCGCGTTAAAAGGCGCTCACACTCATCCGAGCGCGCACGCCCTCTCGCGCGGAGTTCCTGCGCATGCTCGGAGCTCTTGCGGATGCGCGGCGGTGCGCAGTCTCAACGAGTGCGCCAGGCACGTAAACGGTTGTACCGGTGTGCGGTCTATGCGTGTCTTCTTTGTGGCATCACACGCCAACTACACTGAACGGTAAGCTTTAGCAAATATGTTTTGCGTCAATAGCTCATGATTATGTGAGCGCATTTCGTAGCGCGAACCGGCTGCATGTAGCGCAGGCGACTCGGGTATAGACGAGGCAACCTAAAGTTTGCCCGCGCGGCACCAGCGCCGAATGCTCCCCTAGCAAACCGATGGAAGTTTCGAGGGTCGTCGCTGTGCTGCTAGCACGCGCCCGTGTTCTGTACGGCGGGAAGGCTCGTGCGCGTGGTTTTTGCGATGCCGAGTGCGACCTCATCAGCCAGGAAAGGTGGCACGCAATACTGATGTGTTGTTCATTGCCACAGCAGCCTCGAAAACACGAAAGGTCGTACGCCGCCCGTGAAGTTCTACAGATTTCCTGGGAAGTGGTACGAGGACAGACGACAAGCATGGATAACTGCAGTGCGCCGAGTCAAGTAAGTCTCATACTTTCGCATTCGCGTGTAATATCTTGAAAGCGGAATAGTCATATGCCTGTTTTTACTGCACGGCCGTTTGTTTAGCCGTGTCGCGTTGTTGAATTGTGGTGGGATCCGCCGTTTGTTAGCGGTAAATGCAGGCGTGTTGCGCCGCTAAGCTCTACGACGCGTGCTACGACGGCGGCCGCATCTCGATAGGGGCAAAATGCAAGAACACCCTTGTGACCGTGTGCTTTGATTTTTATGCACGTTAAAGAACCCCCAGAGGTTAAAATTATTCCTGAGACTCCCCATTACAGCGGGCCTCATAATGATTTCGTGGTTTTGGCACGGTTTTGGCACTTAGAACCCCTGAATTTATTTGATTGCACTGTGCCTTCCCTCGCGATCGGCATAGACGAGCTGAAGAGAATTATTTCCCTTTTCCAAACGCTGCAACTTAAATTACTAGTTGTGCAGGTAACGAAAGGGGCCGCGCACTACTTTTGTGTGGTAGCAGACCGTATTTAATGCAAGCCGCGGTCGTCGCGTGCGTGGGTAAGCGGCAGATCGGAAAGCAGCTGCTCGAGACGTGCGCGTTATGTTTGCTGTTTGGCCATGCTTTCTAAGTATCTAAGTGTGCAAGTATCATAACTTGTAGTGGTACCACTCTTGTAGAATAATATATGCACAAAATCACAGGAACGTTACCTGTGATTACATATTAATGGGGGTAATTTAATCCCCACAACAAATAGGCACACATACCGTTTCATTTATATGCGATGCAGATGGAAGCGGCGCCAAACAGACCAATGGCAATCACAACAGTCTTCTCAGCAGTCAGCACCACCGGGACATGTGCTTTCGTACTGCAGCGACACAGCTCTTGAGCAGCAGCAAGACACGTGTGAAACAGACTCCAGAACATGCCTTTGTGAAGTGACGGAACCGTCAAGAAGCAGCCCAATGGATCTGCAGTCATCGAGTAGTATGACAACAAAAGTTCCTGCTGCCAGTGTGACTTATGTTGTAATTGAAATAAAGGTGGCTAAATTTCTGAACATGGCGCGTACCTCTAACTCGACGTCGTCTACGATCTTGTCGGACACCTGTGACACGCACTTGGCTTTCACTCTCACATCACCGTTAACAATTTGTTCAACGCCGTACACGTTCGGAAGCAGACGCTCCCCTATCGTGAGGCTGCCGCCACGAAAAAAAGCTGCCGGCGTCGGCAACCTTCTTGAAACCGCACGGCAATCTTTGCATCGCTGTTGCGCAAGCAGGCGATCTGCCGCCGTCGAGCGCAGTGAGAATGAGCAGCGAAGAAAAGCGCGGATGGCACAACGTAAACAAAGCGGAGACTGCGCCACCACAGAACACCTATACAAACTTAGAGAAGGGAAACTGTACCTTCCACAGTGCTACGGAAATAAGCGTAGCGGTGGCGTCGTGAACTAAAGTATGTGACCACAGGTGGCGCTGTACAACAGGAAACGGAAACGGGAAACGGGGAAAACAGAAACATTCACGCGCGTTTCGATGCACAGTATGGTCAGTCGTATGGTCGCTTTACCTACTGGGTTCTGGCTGCTGCGTATCGATCACGCTCCCGCCAGTTAGGCTGCTGTGTGGCAAACGTAGTGCCTACATATGTATGTAGGCGCTACGTTTGCCACACAGCAACCAAACTGGCGGGAGCACGATCAAGGCGCAGCAGAATATATGTAGCGCTGAGTCATATCGAGTTAAGGCACACTCTGAACTGACTTTTAAGGGCATCCCGAGCGGTTTTTCGTTTATTACGCCGCCGTTACCCCGAGTTGTGCCGCCGCGCTCCAGCTGTTGCATTTCGTGTAGGGCTACTGACAGAGTGCGGTTTCCAGGTGGCACGATGGCCTCGACTGGAATAAACGCACACACCAAAGATTGAGTAAGCTTGAAAATATTTTATTTGCCTTTTACAAGTACAACAAAAAGCACACGTCTACGGATCCACACAAACGCGGTTACATAGTCCAGAACATAGTCAAGAAATGGCTCATTAATAAGGGTAGCACAAACGCACAAGAAAGAAGACCTAAGCTACAAAACGTACAGTCGGCTGCTAAACATAATAATTTCCCTGTCACCGCGTGTCACTTTTATACAGCATCTTTAGAGCACTACCAGGCCGGGTAATTTGGCGGAAAGAACGCAACAGCTTACGGCCGTCAGCTGCCTCTTCCTTACGGGTGTCATAATTATCCTAATCTCCGCATCAACGTCGTGCAAGTCCGCATACAGGTATCTGTATCTGAACCATATGTGCCAGCTTAATACATGTGTAGTGAAATTATGATAACCACTGCGTCTTATCAAACGTATTGGTTTTGCAAATGCGCATTACAGCTGACGGAACGACATACTGTAAGCGAAGCACAAGAGAACAAGGACAAAGGGAGGGTACAACACTTGAAGAAGAAATGAAGAATTAGTAGGCGTACAGCAAGCAAGCGATGACGGAGAACACACAATGATGCATCGGGTGTTCTGCGACATCGGTTTGCGTACTTACGGTGTTATGGAGATCAACGGCATAAAAACGTACCTTCAAGCGTACTCCCTCAACCTCCGCCGCATTCATTATGATAATCAACGCCTAAAACAAAATGAGGCGCTATTTTTTGCCAAGAGTAGACCTCTTTGCAGCAAGTCTATGTAATGACTCGCAGACGAAACCAGCATGCTTTCGAAAATGTTTTACCGCCGTAGTATTCGAACGCCAACGGCCAGGAAACACATCGATAGCAATAGGCTGTCGGCTGTCGCTGGTTAATCAAGTACAAAAACCTTGACGCTATGACTAAAAAGCAGCTTCAACAACCAAATTTTAAAAAAATCAACTGCCTATTTGCCTGAGGTAAAAAAACATCCTTAGACACCTCGATTGTTCATGTCAATGGTTTGTGTAAATTAAAAAATTCAGCATGTTCAGCGCCCCTAGCAGAGAAAGCACAAATTAAAGTATTCGACCAAATTACAGTAGCTCCACTTGCGCGCTTACGCTGAAACGCGCCTCGATTGATTTTTCGCCCTCTGTGGCCATTTGTTGAACTTGAGAGAGTGTGCGGGGCCTGGCGCCACGACGCGACCGCGCTGCTTGGCGTTTCCACATTGGGGCGCTGTCAGGAGGCGCAGTAGCGCTGTCAGGAGGCGCAGTAGCGCCGCCTGGCCATGGTTTTCTCGTATATAGCGTCGGTTTGTCGTTGACATGGTTTGATAACGCGCTCTTGTTCTCGCTTCTACTATACGGAATGTTTTACGGCGAGCGATCGCTCGGGCTTGTTGATTTTAGCATTATAGTTTAGGTGCGTAAAAAAAGGAAGTACACCATGTTTTAACTTGATACTGAGCTAAGGGGATTGTGTGTGTTGGGCAGCCAGTGTGGTAGATCTCATTTCGTGGCGCTTGATCCGGCCGCGATGAATGCTGCACCGCATGTGTAGTGAAATTCTCGTGACACGCTTTACGTATATATCTCGAAATTGTGTTAGCATCCAGAATTTTCAAACAGACAGGCATAGTTGAATAACTGCTAGCGTACTCGGAAGAAAGGCCGTGTCTGCGGGACATGCATCAGCAGTGTGTGCGCTGCCGTTTTCGCATAGTTTAAAAGTAGCAATATTTTTAAGGTTCCTGGCAACCAATCTAAATAATTTTGGGAAGTTACAGCAAGCAAAACACGAGACGAAGAAATATCTAGCAGAAATCTCTAGATTCACCCAATCTATTTATATGCAACCACAAATGCTTTTGGAGCATGAAACCTGCGATAAGCTCAGTCACTCGCAGCTTCGCAACTTAGCCGCTTTTGGAGCATGAAACCTGTGATAAGCTCAGTCACTCGCAGCTTCGCAAGTTAGCCGAAAGAATTGGAGAACAATAAATTAGTCGCTCCGGGAAGCACCTTTACACGTTTCAAACTGAAGGCATTGCGTTTGACGGTAGTTGGAAGATATGTTTTTTGTCTCTTTTTTAAACAGTTTAGCAGCAGAAGTTATCTTTCGAGCTATATGAAAAGCGTTAAGCGCCTTCCGATGCTTCGGCGTTATGCAGTTTACGTGCTCTTAATCACAAGGCAGCTGCTGGCGCAGATTCGCATTGTGCCAGTCGTGCATGGTATGAAGCCATTGTCGTGCGTAATAAGTGTTCCGGTTTTCATTACTGTTGCATGTAGTGCCGTCGTCTTGGACAGACTGCATACAATATGCGCTGTACAAAAGAAAGAAGAGCCAGATTATCAATTTGGTGGTCTTAGTAGATAACGCACAGATTATTCAAATAATTCAGTGGACATTGCATTTGTTCTACCCTTATCAACACACCTAAGAGATTGTAACATGTTTTAGTTGATAAGTAACCTGATCAGTACGCCCCCATTCATGTGCATTCTACTGAAAGTGTGGCAAATGTATTCATCTCGAAGTATGAGAAAAGAGACATTGCAGACTGTTCTAAGCGGAAATAAATTGCAAATCTTAACGTGATTGTTCAAAACTGCAGTCAGTATGCTGAGCGTGTTCGTTCGGCACCGGCATATTGCATTAACACCTGAAAAATGTGCACAGTCCAGCCGGGTATCTTTGTTTCAACAAGTATTATTATAGGAATCGTTTGGGATTCTCGCATTTCTTTTTATTTTTATAAGTACACTGTGTGTCACATGAACCTGTCTTGAAACGAAACGTACCGTTGCTGGCACCGGTGACCATTACGGTTGTCTAACTGCTTATCATACTGTAGTATAACAAAACATCATAATGGTACTGATTAATATTGCTATGTAGTCTTTAGTCAGAGGTAAACAAAGTTAAATAGAGCCATCAGTGATGAGAGCAAATTATATTGAAAACTACTATTGAACCGTAAAAATAACTCATTGTATAGTTTTCCCTCACATTGTTGCATTTGCTTTACGTGTGTCTCTGTGTCTTCCGTGCTGTACTCGTGTGGCCATCAATTATGAACTTGCCGAAGCCCTTGTCAGCTTTATTAAACAAGGGATTCAAGTCAGTTGAATCTAATACTGCATGTCGAGTGACTGACGTGTTATTCGTTTTATCTAAATATTATTGACTGGCAGTACTTGGCAAGCATTAAACCACCATATTTTAACGCGACAGCGTTATGGAGCTCGTGTCGCAGAAAAGCCGGTGTCGGCGTCCGCGGCGTTGGCCGTGAGCGATAAATCCCGGCAGGCACTTCATGAATAAAAAACGACTTGCAAGATGGGCTGGGTGGGAATCGAACCAGGATCTCCGGAGTGTGAGATGGAGACGCTACCAGTCAGCCACGAATTTTTTTTTTCTTTATTGCCGGCTTTGACATACACAAACAATACAGAAAAAGGAAAAATATGTCAACAAGGATTTCGCTGGCACGACATATCAAAATTTTTTCAATGCTGCAAGTTTATCTAGCATGTCAATCCATGTTGGTTGTTCAGGGAGTGCCCGATGGACATCCCTGAACCGTACTACAGATTCAATGAAGTGATCACGTGTAGGTCGCGAATTGACATCGGCATTGTTGAACTGCGTTCTAGCTTTCCACAAACTGTGGAGGCCCAGGAGCATTATAGCGTCATACGGAAAAGCCTCCGTTTCTACCGGTAAGAATCTTATTCCATGTGGATCTAAAGGTAACTCTTTTTTTAAAGTCCTTTGTAGCACATCCCAGAAAAAGATGGGATCCCAGCAATCTAGAAACGCATGCTCTATCGTTTCAGGTTTCTTACATAAGAAGCAGTTTATGGACCACGGGACAAAAATACCCCTGTTATGCATCCATGTTTTAACTGATAATGTGTTAGTGTGTAGTTTAAAGAAAAAGGTTTTTACCGAAGGGTGTACTGGCATTCTTTTAACCCTTTTGAGGACGTCTCCTGGGCCTCCACGGTTAGACATACGGTAAATCGGTACAGGGAGCATAGTGTCAATTAGGTCCTTATACAGTTTTTTCCTAGTAATATTTGCGAGATACTGCACAGAAAACCGCACATGCAACATTCTGTACGCAAGCACGACTTCTCGCAGGTAACCTTTAACGGAATCATGCATTGCTTCACACGAGCATACAACAAATCCTGGAAGGTGTCGACATAAAAGCACTTGCATGACTGTGCGAAGGAACACGTCATTCTGGTCGCGAAGGTACATAAAGCGCGACACAACTTGTCGCACAAATAAATGTGCCAACCCAAGGCCCCCTTTCTTTACTGGCAAGAACAAGTTTGTGCGGTTGGACCTTTCCCAAGTTGATGCCCATATGAAAACGGCGAAGATACGGTGAATTTTTTGGATGTTGATCCGCGAAGCACACAGCACGTTCATGACATACCATATCTTGGATGTAAGAAATAGGTTACAGACCGTGGCGCGCGAGAACATTGACAGCTGTCGCCCCTGCCACGCGTTAGTCTTTTCCTTTACTCTCGCCACTTGTTCATTCCAGTACGGCTCTGGGTCGCAATAAGAGTCGAGAGGCACGCCTAGGTAGGTTGTTGCAGTGGTTGACCACCGAAGTCGAGCGAAGCAGTCTGGCGTTTCTTCCCATTCACCATGCCAAAACCCATAACTCTTCTCCCAGTTTATTTGCGCCCCGGTGCACTTGCAGTAGGATTCGACTACCGCCACGGCCTCACAAATACTATTTCTATTTGAACAGAATATGGCGATGTCATCGGCATACGCCAATATTTTCACCTGTGTGGACTGTAACCTGAAGCCAGTTATCCGTTCATTGTTTTGGATGGCCTTGCACAAAGGCTCAAGGTAAGCCGCGAATAGCAGGGGCGACAGCGGACATCCCTGCCTGACAGAAGACAGCACTTGCACGCTGTCTGTCAGCTCCCCGTTCACAGTGACCCGAGTTGAGCAGTTAGCATACGCCATCCGGACACCATCTGTTATTACGCTTCCCACGTTGCAATGCTCTAATATGGCGAAGAGAACATCGTGGGAAACACGGTCGAAGGCTTTAGCGAGATCTAGTTGCATCATTGCCACTCGATCGCCAAATACATCGCAACATTCTAGCACACTTCGAGCTACGTGTATGTTCGTGGCGATGCTTCTACCCTTTATACCACAGGTCTGATGCGTGCCAACCAGCCTCGTTATCACACCCTGCAATCGTTTGGCCAATACCTTCATAAATATCTTGTAGTCGACGTTGGTAAGGCTTATCGGGCGATAAGACCCCACTAACTGACGTTTTTCAGGTGCCTCAGTTTTTGGGATGAGAATGATGTGCGAAGTTGTGAAGGACAGTGGTATATGTTTTTGCTGATACGATTCGGCGATAACTTTGAGTAGAATCTGGGCTATAATTGTTTTGAATGTTTTATAAAACGCTACACCTAGGCCATCAGGGCCTGGTGCCTTGCCGACAGGTAGTGCATCTATTGCATCCTCTATTTCTTTCATGGAAATTGGCTGTTCCAAACGCGATCTTTCTTCTTCTTCCAGCTTTGGCAGTAACGACAGAAATTCAGCTTTAAAGCCCCCTATAATGGTGCGCGGTTGACCGAGCAATTCTTTGAAATGATCAGCGACGACGTGTTTGATTACACTGCGGTCCTCCGAAACGTCATTACCGTTTCTTATTTGCCGTATTTCCTTATTGCAAGCGTATTGTTTTTCGTCCGATAACGCACGTTTTGTGGGCGTTTCACCGGCCCACAGCTTCTCGGCCCGTGCACGGATAACCGCTGCCCTGTACTTTTCTGCATCGATTCTCTCTAACTGAATTTTTATGTTTCTTATTTCGTTGGTGTAAGTACCTGGTTGGGAGCATTCTATACCCGTAAGAAATACAAGTTGCTCACGAAGCAGTGTTTCGTTTCGTTTGTCTTCATAACGCAATGTGCTACTTCTTTCGATGGCTTTCATTTTTACTAATTGCTTAAACTCCTCCCACTTTACACCAATACTTAAAGATTGCACTGCGAGTAGCTTCTTTAGCTTCTCATCTACATCCTTAACGAAAACCTGATCCTCCATCAATTTCGCATTAAGTTTCCAAAGTTCCCACTTGAAGTACTTTTTGTTTTCTTTTTTACCAAAGGTTGCAATAACTAGACAATGGTCACTGAAAGACACTGGCTTAACCTCGTACGATGTGCATAGTGGTACAAGTTCAAGCGACACATACAGCCTGTCCAATCGTGCATGGCTATCGCCTTGAAAATGTGTGAATTGCGGACGCGCACCATTTGTGACAACACTTCCAATATCTTCTAAGTTGTGGTCGTGAACTACAACATTCAAGACCTCCGAACTCTTATCTCGCACTGGCAAACCTTTTACACGGTCTACCGAACGACAAACAGAATTGAAGTCCCCCAACAAGACTAGTACTTTTTCACAATCGAGATACATCTGAAAACGCTCAAAAAACTCTTTTCTCTCCGCCTCTACATTTGGAGCGTAAGCACAAATGACACGGAAATTCAGACCATATTGGAAATAATCGACAACCAGGAGGCGTCCACTTTGGCACGAAAAGAGCGTTTGCACAGTTATACCGACACTATTACGGATGAAAAGGGCACAACCACCAGAGGCACCGACAGAATGACACACACAAACATCATAATGCTGACGGAAAGTGGACACCATTCGATCAGTAGCTTCCTGGCTATCAATTTTGGTTTCTTGGATTGCCACCACGTGTAGATTGTTTTCTAAGAGAAGGCGACTAAGTTGACACTGTCGCCTTCTTGCTCCAAGACCTCGTACATTCAGAGTCGCTACACGTAGTGCTTCAGGAAGGTGGATCGCCATATCGAGAGAAAAGAAACCCTATCTTATGGTGTCTACCCTCACGACAACATCGCACGCCCCCAAACCCCATTTCGGAATCTACAGCACGAAACTACGGAGGCGGTTTCCCCGCCTGCCGTGAATCGGCCGGAATGTTCGGCCGCAGTTTCCAGGACGCTCGCCTCATACCTGCTGCTTTAAAAGGAGGCTCATCACCGCCTATTTCATCTCAGCCACGAATTCGATGCTTCAACGCGGTACAAAAGCGCCTCTAGCGAATGCGGTGTTGCCTTAGAAACGAGCCGTAGAAAGTTATACTGCGGTGTATATCGGTAATTATGAACATGTAACTTACAGAAGTCGCAGTTACACGAGTAGCGAAGTGCGTTTCCGCTACATTTCTTCTGCGCTTTCCGCACACACAGAGCCATCTTGCGGCAAAGACAGAAGACCCCCTCCTCTGAATGTACGGCGCTGCCCCGACAGGTGGCGCGCCACGCGTGCATTGGGGTTGTGCGGGGACCGGTGCGGGGACCGGTGCGAGGCGCGTCGCCGCCCGGACTCCCTCTCCCCTGACGACGCTTCGCCTTGCTCCCTCACGGGTTGCAGAATCAAGCGTCCTTCCTTTCTTTAGATCACTATCGGTCTATCTCTGCCCGTGCCGATCACGACGTTTGGCTGGCGTGCATCGTTTCCCCCTCCGAGACACCGAGTTCTTTGATTCGTTCCGCTTGCTCAGGCGCACGTTTCGTTGCCGCGCCGAACGCTGCGTTGCTCGACGCTCACCGCGTCCGATGCGGGGCGCCTCGTAAGTGATTGCTGCGCCGTAGCGCATTATCTTACACCCCTTGGCGGGTCGACGGGAACGTTGTCGCGTTCCACTCTTGAAGGCGTTTTTTGTTGCAGTTAAGTTGCAGGCGTCATAGATTGCCAGAAAATTTTCATGAAAACAGCCAGGGAAGGCTTGGAAAAAGACCGGGAAATATTAAAACGGCCACATAGGTATGCTGTCTTCTTATATGTCATACAATGTTTCCAGAGAATCTCTGTGTTAAATATATTTTTAAAACGTTTCACCTGATAAAAATTGAAGGAAATTGGTTCCATTTATTGAAAAAAAAGAAAGTCAAGCATACTGACAAGGCATTTCTTACTCAATATGTGTTTTTTTTTTTTGCGCTAACTAAACGTCCTGAACCTCGATAGCCTAGAAAAAATTTTCATCTTTCAAAGCACCTTAAATAATTTACTGTAATAGAATTCATTCGAACTATACTATCAGTTCTGTTTCCTAGGAGGTGCATATCTGTCGTGCCATGACACAAAGTGCTCGTGTGGTATACCTAACTTGGAAACCTGTTAGCACGCCCAAGAGGCCTCATTACCTGTAAGAAATTAAGTTACCAAATCAAAACAATCAACCCATCTGCCTTCTGTTGAAGTTATGGTCAATGACCCATTCATTTAAAAGTATGAGAAATACATTTAAATGTGTATTAAGCAAAATAAATTACAATCTTAGGCATGATACTGTGAATATTCCAGTCACGTCTGAAAATATCCCTCTGCACGGGCATACTTAACTACCAGCCAAAAAAAAAATGTACAGACAGCCCAACTGGGTAACGTTTCAGCAATAAATATAGAGACCATTTGGGATAAGTACAATAATGCATCATATATGAACTTGTCATAAAACGGAACATACTGTTGCTGGCACGAGCAGCAGTTGTGATTGTTTAATTGTTCACCATACCATGCAATAAAACATTGATAAAGGTACTGATTTGTATTGACAAGCAGCCATTAGTCATAGTTAAACCGCATGAAGTATTGACTTAGATGGTTTGAACAAATATCTTAAGCTGCTTAATGAACATACAAAGAATACACACTTGTTATTTTTGCCGAACGAACGAACGAGCTATGGAAAGAAGAATGATAGGTGTAACGTTAAGGGATAAGAAAAGAGCAGATTGGGTGAGGGAACAAACGCGAGTTAATGACATCTTAGTTGAAATCAAGAAAAAGAAATGGGCATGGGCAGGACATGTAATGAGGAGGGAAGATAACCGATGGTCATTAAGGGTTACGGACTGGATCCCAAGGGAAGGGAAGCGTAGCAGGGGGCGGCAGAAAGTCAGGTGGGCGGATGAGATTAAGAAGTTTGCAGGGACGGCATGGCCACAATTAGTACATGACCGGGGTTGTTGGAGAAGTATGGGAGAGGCCTTTGCCCTGCAGTGGGCGTAACCAGGCTGATGATGATGATGATTTTTGCCTCATATTGCTGCATCTACCTATTTCCAGCATACACCTGAAGCACATTTGGGACTAATGACACAAAGGTCAAGGCCAGCCTGGCGACCATGCTTGCCAAGGAGTAGTGTAAATATTTAATCTGTTTCCATAATAGCATACGACATGAATTTAAGGAATTCATCTATTATATCGAGCAATAAAAACGGTGAATGCATTGCCGGTGCATTTGTTTTATTTTTCGCACTGCGTGATTCAGCACTATATAAATTTTTTCTGTTGATGCAACATATATGGTATATGCAACATATGGTTCAGAAGCATTATTAATCTACTAACGGTAATGCATAAGTGCAGATGAAAAGGAACAGGTGCACATGCATAAATACATTCAAAACTTTTTGCTACCGCATGTAAACAAAAATGTAAACTAACTTGTAGATAGCCGCTACGGAGTTATGGCCTTATACACTCTTTGTAGACTCGTCTATAAAATGTCTGTGTCTATAGAGTGTCTAGAGATTATTGAAAATTCATGTTTGTTGACAAATGTCTGCAGAATGTCATAGAAAAAAAGTGTATCGGACTATATAAAGTTCTGTTTTTGCAGACTGAAGTCTATAGAATGTCTATAGACTATCTATATACATTTGTATATAGACATTCCATAGACTTCAGTCTACAAATGTAGAACTGTATATATAGTTGTACTTTTGTAGACTGAAGTGTATAAAATGTGTACAGACAAATGTCATCTGTAGACATTCTATAGACTTCAGTCTACTAAAGTAGAACTGTAAGCCTATACACTTGTCCATAGGCAGTCTATAGACTCAGACTTCTTATAGACTAGTCTATAAAAAGTGTATGGCCATAAGTCTATAGACAGTCTATAGACTCAGACTTTTTATAGACTAGTCTATAAAAAGTATGGCCATAAGTCTATAGACTGTGTATAGACAGTCTATAGACTCAGACTTTTTATAGACTAGTCTATAAAAAGTGTATGGCCATAAGTCTATAGGCTGTCTATAGACTAGTCTAAAGAAATATCTATAGACAGTCTGTAGACTTCATAGACAAATGTCTATAGACTGTCTATGGACTTTCTATAAAAATGTTTGTAAGGGATGGCGCGTTCGAGACGCAGGGATTCCAGGTATTTTGCCCTGCCGAAAGTCGAAAACCGAAATGTGCTTCGAAAGCACACCCACTAACGTTCGGCGTTCACTCGTGCTGAGCGATTTGTTTACCATCGACAAAAGGGCCGTTTCCGAACTGTGGCCATCAGGTTCTTCCGGCACATCTGTAAGTTTAGCCACTGATAAGGATGCGTGTTCCCTGGCGAACGCTAATTTCATGCCGTCTGGTAGTATAACAGGCTCTTTAGAACATTTTACGGTCCATAAGCCAGTGCGTCCGCCTTTGATCGACACCACACAGTGTGGCAACAACACATTCTTCTGCACACAGTTAAGGTGTATCGGTCCTACGGTAGCTTCGAAGCTGTCGGAATGGGCGCCGCAACAGACAACGGGAACGAAAACGGTAGATGATGCAGGTATGACCGTATCACCACAAACACACAGTGCAGCTTCGCGATCTACAGGGTTCTCCAGGAGTCCTGATGGAATCCTACCACTTATAAATACTTTCCCTGTGCGGCAGTCGACAGTAGCACCACACTCCCGCAAGAAGTCCATGCCGAGAATAACATCATGGGTCGACCGAGGAATAATTACAAACTCTGTCGTAATAACATGGCCTCCCAAAAACACGTCAGCACTACACACACCAATAGGTCGCAACGGCTCGCCACACACTCCACAGAACTTTGAATCTTCGTCTCATTTAAACTATACCTTTCGCCCTAACACGTGTTTAAAAGAGACACTCATGACCGAAATTGTTGCGCCTGTGTCCACCAGAGCCATCACAGGGACATTATCTACAAGAACGCGCACTTTGTTTTTCAGCATCAACACAGGAGGTATTTCTGTCTCCAGCGACCTCACCTCCATCGGCCGCGCTAGCTAGTTTTCCGGTGACGAAGGGGACGTGGTGTGACGCAGCGGTGAGGGAGAACGAGGAGCACGACGTTGCAGTGGAGGTGTCAAACTCCTGTCAGATGCCGGGGAGCGATTCCGGGAACTTCTCGGCCAATACTCGTCGCCAGATGATACGTGTGCTGGCCACGGGGCACCGTGTGGCCGTTCGGAGGGCCGAGAAAACTCTGAGGGCTGGCCATACCACGTGGTCATACGCTGGTTACAAAACCGCGATATATGACCCGGGACACCGTAGGAATAACACACCGGGAGAGGTCGAAACCTTGGTTGTTCGTCAATGAAGCGGATATTATCATTTTCCCGCGTCTAGTGCGTTGGTTCGTGGCGTGTGTCACGACGATACATCGGGCGTCGAGAAGGCGTGCGCTGAGCACGTTGGTCATAGCGCGGAGTCTGAGGGCGTGTTGTCATCCTCGACTGTGGGGCTGCGCTGTACCCTACCGCCGCTGCGGTAACCATCGGTTGCAAAGGGGCCGAATGTGGCGCCGTCATAGCCTCACGTGACGCGTACACACCATGGTGGTCAGCAGTTGAATGCAACAACTCTTCGCGGCGGGAAAGTTCCTCGCGGACAATCTGTCGGATCGTCGAAGGAAGGTCGAGGCAAGGACTCGTGTCCACACTGGCAACCGTCGTAACGTTTGCCAACCGACCAAACTCTGGCGCAATCCGACGCATCCTGAGCATTTCAAAAGTTCTGCAGTGCCGGATGACGTCGGACACAGGACTGAGGCTCTCCTTTCCAATTAGAAAATTGTACACATCCTCAGCCACTCCTTTCAGCAAAGGTCCAACTTTATCTTCTTCCGACATGCGAGCACTGACCACCTTGCACAGCTTTAGCGCTTCTTCGATATATGTTGTGCATGTCTCACCTGGTAGCTGCGCCCGTTGCGACAGTGTCTGCTCCGCACGCTTCTTTTTGGCGACTGAGTCCCCGAAACACGCCTTTAACTTGTCAACAAAATGTTCCCACGACGTAAGCGCGTCCTCGTGGTTCTCTTACCACACGAGGGCGGTATCGGTCAGGGAGAATACCACATTGGTGAGCTGAGCGGTTGCATCCCACCCGTTGGACTTGCTCACTCGTTTGTAGTGGACGAGCCACTCGTCGGCATCTTCCCCCGCTTTGCCTCCGAAGGTGGGTGGAACTCGGTAGTATGGCAGTGGACTGCTAGGCGCTGCCCTCGGAGCGGCTACTCCTTCTGGCATCTCGAAGACGGTCACGGCTGATGGCGGGAGGCCGGCAAGTCGACGGCTTCGGCGAAGCTGCGGCAGTGACGGTTCCGTTGTTGTGAGTGGTACCCAGCACCTCCACCACTTTGTTACGCGCGAAGGAGACCGTTTATAACCCTTACGGATGAAGGGGACCGTTTACTGTAGGTCGCGAAGGTGAGCGCAAGAGCGGCCAGCTGGTTAATCAACTGAGCGTCGTCCTCTTCTTCCTTCCCCCACTCGGGACCGCAAGCACGCTCACTGATCTTCGTTTTCTTCATGCGCACCAATATATATATATATATATATATATATATATATATATATATATATATATTGTAGTGACAAATACAGGCGCCAACAGAAGAAGCAGAAAACAGTGGTTGTTGGTGCTCGCGCTCGCTGCGCTGGGCCTTGCCAGTTTCTGTGCATTAATATAAAACCACTGAGCACGTGCTAGTGGGCAAGTTGGTTATGCATGATTACAACGAAGGCGCCAAATAAAACAACGGTTTTCTCGTGTCTCCTTCCTTCGTCCGTTGTTCTATTTGGCGCCTTCGTTGTAATCATTCATATAAAGCGCCGAGCGCATCTATCACGCGTCTATAAATTGGTGGAGCTTACTGATTCCATTTTTCTCAACGTGGAACTCCGTACTCGGACTCTACCACCAGCCTCGGGTACCGATTTGCCAGAGCACAATGCTACCGCACCACCGATCGTCGCCTGCTCCGGAGCACTGAGGTATCGAGACCCTATCTTTTCCAACGGCTCCAACGAGCACGACGTCGAGGACTCGCTTCGTATGGACTGGTAAGCACCCACAATAGGTGGGATGACGGCGACAAACTCAGCAACGTCAACTTTCACCTGGCGGGTGTGGCTGAGCTGTGTTTCCACAGCCACGAAGCTGATATTGCCAACTGGTCATCCTTCAAAACAAGCTTCGCGGGAGTTACCGGCCGAGCCGCTGTTCGCAAGCTCCGCGTAGAACAGCGTTTACGCGATCGCGCCCAGCAATCCGGCGCGAACTTCACGTCCTACATTGAAAATATTGTCGACCTCTGCCGTCGCATCAACCCTGCCATGTCCGAAGCAACTAAAATCAGGCATCATGAACGGGATCGAGGATGACGCCTTCCAAATGCTCACTGCCAAAACACTACAAAGTGTCACGGACGTCGTTCAGTACGTCCAGAGCTACGACGAGTTGTGGCAACAGCGCATTTCTACACGCCTCCCGAGTTCTCACACGGCTAACATGTCAGCACTAACTGTAGGCGCCGTTTCTACTGACACCACAATGTTAATGCAGCAAATACAGCAGTGTGTCCGAGAAGAAGTGGCACGACAATTGGACCTTGCTCCTTACATCCCGGACTCCGCTCAGGCGCTTGCTCCGACGCTACGGCAGGCCATGGAGGAACCAATTTCTGAAGGGCTACCAACCTTTTACCAGCATCCGCCTGTTTCCGCTGGTCTGACCTATGCTGAAGCCGAACGCAGGCAGTCACCAGCACTCGGCACGGATCCAGGTAAACCAGCAAATGTTTTCTACGCTGCGCATCCGCCTGTTCGGAACCCGTCACTTTTCGCCGTCCCGCACCGCTGTCCCGTAATCCTTGGCGCACCCCGGACAACAGGCCTATCTGCTAATTCTGTTGTCTAGATGGCCATGTCGCACGTTTCTGTCGTCGTCGTGACTTCCGTACTAGTGCGGGCGAAAAAAATCAAGGTTACTTACGTCCTGAATCACTCCATCCCATCTCCTCCCACTCAACGATGGACACCTGCTCACCGAATCGACGTGTCTGCGACACACGTCGATCGCCCTCACCACATCGCCGTTCACTTTCCCCTGTGGTTCGTCGTCCCCCCCTTCAAGCGGAAAAGTAGCCATCGCTGTTGTGGAGGCAAGAAATGCGCTCGTGTCTACAACTTCAAGGCCTCGATTTCTACCTGTGAACGAAATAACCGTGAATAACGAAGGTGTTTGTGTGCAAGCGCTCGTCGATACTGAAGCCGCTGTTTCTGTTGTTTGTAGAGAACTGTGCCGCAAGTGAAAAAAAAAAAAAGATTCCGCTTTCCGACGTCTTCCTGCGTACCGCAACCGCGCAGCACATTCAACCTTCAGTGGCATGCACAGCTCGCCTTGTCATTCAGGAAATTTTGCACGCAGTCGAACTTGTCGTTTCTTTTTCACCGTGTTTGCACGACGTTATTTTGGGTTGGCACTTTTGGCCACTAACCATGCCGTTGTTGACTGTGTGCGTGCCGAACTTGAGTTGCCGCCAATGTGTGACGCCTCATCTGACAAGCCACCTTGTCGAGTGGTCGTAGCCGCGGACACTGACATACATCCTTTGTCTTCTGTTTTTATTCCGCTTTCTTGCGGCTATGCTCCCTCTTCCACCGCCCTGTTTGCGCCCTCTAAAGTCTTCACCTCGCAAAAAATTCCTCCTCCCTTTTGCAGCTCTCGCAGTCGAAAACTCGTGCAGTGCAATTTATGTCATGAATCGGTTATCTTCCCCAGCCACTTTATTCCGTGGTGAAAGTATGGATGGGGCTTGACGATATTGATTCCGTCTACTCTACTCAACTTCCTGACGACACGTTGACTTCTCGTCAACAGCATTATTCATATTACCACGGCCAATTCGTCCTCCTGAGAGGCCTTTCTTCCGCCAATTGATTACAAACTCCCGCCTGCACAGCGTACACAACTCGTGGAGCTCCTCGACCACTTTCGTATGTCGCTCGATCATAAGCAATCTTCCTTGGGCCGCACATCCGCCATCGTTCAGCAAATTGACACCGGCACCCATGCACCCCTACGCCAACGTCCATATTGAGTTTCTCACGCCGAATTATGTGTCATTGACGAACAAGTCAACGACTTCACTCCACTTTATTACCTTAGAGACCCCGAATATGGGAATATTACATGAGGGGTTCGTGCAGGTATCAGTAATCACATATACAAAATAATGTTATTGGTTAAATATGGCAGTTATACAAGGAGAAAATGTAGATGGACAAGTGGCTGCAGTGACGTCGTGTGGAAGGCCATTCCAGTCTATGGCTGAGCGAGGAAAGAATGATGCAGCAAACGTTTTAGTATGAGCATGTGGACGAGCCATTTGCAGGGAATAACAAATGCGGAGTGAAATGCGTGCCGCAAGGCTGACGTCGGGCGGAATACGAAGTGACCTGAAAATAAAACTTATGAAACAAACAAATACTGGCGATTCGAAGAGGAAAAGAAAAATTTGTTAGACCGTATTCCGTTTTTAAAGATGATATGCTGGTATTGTACGAATAGCACGAATGAATGAATCTAGTTGCTCGATTCTGTGGTGATTCTACCGAAGTTATCAGATAGAATTGGTTAGAGCTCCAGATAGGGGATGCATATTCTCACATGCGATATGCTTCACCGTGGCGTTATTCAGCCCTCACATAGTCCTTGGGCCTCCCCGGTTGTTCTGGTCAAGAAAAAGGACGGCAGCATCAGATTTTCCGTTGATTAAACATGCCTTGACAAGATCACGCGAAAATATGTTTATCCGCTCCCCAGAATCGACGACGCTCTAGACTGTTTGCAAGGAGCAGAGTTCTTTTCCTCTTTGGACCTTCGATCTGGGTACTGGCAGGTCCCTATGAATGAAACTGACCGTCCCAAGTCTGCGTTCGTAACCCTGGACAGTCTATGTGAGTTTAACGTGATGCCTTTCGGTCTTTTTAATGCACCTGCCACTTTCGAACGTCTCATGAACAACATTCTTAGAAGAAGCCTCAAATGGCAAACGTGTCTTTGCTACCTGGACGACGTCGTAGTGTTTTCAAAGGACATTGCCTCTCATCTGACCCGCCTCGCAAGCTTCCTGACTTGCCTTTCAGACGCCGGACTGCAGCTTAATTTGAAAAAGTGCCACATTGCTGCCCGCCGGCTTACCATCTTAATCCATGCTGTGAGCAAAGACGGCGTCCTTCCCAACACTCCAAAGCTTCACGCCGTCGCGGAGTTCCCCAGGCCGCCTACGCTGAAAGACCTCCGTAGCTTTATAAGCCTGTGTTCGTACTTTCTCCGATTCGTGAGTAATTTTGCGTCCATAATCGCCCCTTCACGCAGATGCTTGCCAACCGCCAAGGCATCGCGGCATAGTCTACCGTTTGCGAAGACGCGTCCGCCCCAATACGCCATCTTCTGATATCCCGACCTATTCTACGCCACTATAACCCGGATGCTCCTACAGAGATCCACACGGACGCTAGTGGAGTAGGCCTCGGCGCTATTCATGACCAGCGTAAGTCTGGCTTCGAAGAGTACGTTGTCTCTTACGCCAGCCGCACTCTCACCAAAGCGGAAACGAACTATTCCATGACTAAAAAAGAATGTATTGCAATCGTTTGGGCAGTCACGAAATTTCGACCTTACGTATATGGTGTCAAGCCTGGTCGACGTCGTGACTGATCCTCACGCCCTGTGTTGGTTGTCGTCATTCAAACACCCATCTGGTAGCCTAGCTGACTGGGCGCTTCGTCTACAGCACTACTACATCCGTGTTGTCTATCGGTCAGGCCCTAAGCGTTCGGATGCCGACGCTCTTTCGCGCTCACCACTGCCTGATGAGTACAGTGCTCCATCCGTCTCCAGCTACGATTCTTCGTCTCTTACATTCGCAGACATACTAGCAGAGCAACGCCCGAATCCTTGGATAGCTTCTCTTCTAGGGTATTTATGTCAATCGTCACCTCGCAGCACCGACCGCTCGCTTCGGCGCACTGCTCGCCACTTTGCCATCCGCGAAGGCCTCCACTACTGCCCCAACTACCTATCTGATGGCCGTAAATGGTTGCTAGCGATTCCTCGCCATTTACGTTCCGACACCTGTGCCTCTTTTCATGCGGATCCGCAATGCACCCATGCCAGTGTACTAAAGACGTACGCACGCCTACGGCTTCGATACTACTGGCGAGGAATGTACCGCTTCGTTCGGCAGTACCTCCACTCGTGCTCCAAGTGCCTACCTCACAAGACAACAGGGCCGCTTCAACTATTGCCGTGTCCCTCCCGGCCTTTTGCACAGCCCTCTACCGTGCACCCCAGATGGCAACCGCTGGGTCATCGTCGCCGTAGACCACCTCACGCGCTGGATGGATGAGTGGATGGATGGATGGATGTTATGAGCGTCCCCTTTGGATGGAAAGGGGCGGTGGGTTGCGCCACCAAGCTCTTGCTATTATACTGCCTAATGTCCTACCCAGGTTAAGAAAGAAATAAAGAAAAAAAACAGTATGAGCTCCCACAAGCAAATTTTCCATCAACCTATTGCAAACTTTGCTTTTGTACGTCTACGTTTTCTGTCGTTTCCCTACTTTTCTTCCACGAATATTCCAATCGCCTCTTACTAGTCTCTATTGCGGACATCTTTACTTTTCCCCTGCTCTCGCTCAACCCAAGGACTTGAAGGAGGCCAGTGGTGCCTAAATCGACCGCTGGGCAGACGTCTTCACATTCTAATAAAACATGCTCCATCGTTTTCCTAGCTTTAACGCAGCAAGCACACGCTTGTTACTTCTTATATCTCGCTTTATAGGTGCATGTTCTAAGGCATCCCGATCTCGCTTCGAAAAGTAATGAGTTATCATAAGTTGTTTCTTTCCTGATTTCGTTTTTTCTTCTTACGTGGCTACTCATGGCCGGTCTTTTTTTTTTTTTTGCATTGTCGCCAGCCACGAGATTTCAGCATCTCTGACTTTCCGCTTGATGTTCCTTGTTGCTGTGTTGCCCACCCTACGAGCGGCATATTTGCTGGTAAGCTTCCTAGTTCTTTTCCTCCACTGAATCAATTCTTTTCCTGTACAGATACCTCGACACTCTCTCAGCCCATTTACTTTCTTCCATTTTCCTCAGTCGTTCTTCATAATCAATTTTACTGTAACCTTCCCTCCCTTCAAAACTAGTCCAGCCCATATCACTCTGCACAGCTTCATTTGTACTCTTCCGCTGAGCGCCCAATGCCAGGCGTCCCACTTACCTTTGGTTCCCATGGAGTCCTGATTGTACCCCTGATTTCAAGCACACAACCGCATTTCCAAAAGTAAGTCATGGAACCATTACACCTTTCCACATACCCCGGAGCACCTTGTACCTATTGTATCCCCATAGCGCTCTGTATTTCATTATGGCGGCATTTCTATTCCCCTTTTCTCTAACTGTTTTTTCTTGTGTTTCCATATATATATTGCCTTCGTTTATCCATATACCAATGTATTTTTATTATCTTACCCGAGATATTTCCTGGCCCTGTATTGCCACTGCCTGTTCACTGTTTTCATTGAATACCATAACGTGTGATTTTCGAACAGTAAATTTCAAACCTAAATTGTTGCCTTCCTGTCCACAGATATTAGCCACACGTTGCAAATCACTTTGCTTGTTAGCTAGCAACACAATGTCGTCCGCATAAAATAAACCTGGGAGCTGCTGCTCTACTACTGTACCCGCCTGTTTGTATGAGAGATTAAACCCGATATTACTTCCTTCTAGCGCCCTCTCCATCCTCACCATGTACATCATAAACAGTAGTGGGGATAAAGGGTACCCCTGCCTCAGTCCCTTGTTGATATCAACTTTCTCCTCGCTCCTCATCCCTTTCCATTCAACACAACCGGCATTTTCTAGAGAAATCTTTCTCAAAGCCTGTAGACAATCGTCCCCTAGGCCTTCCCCTTCCAGAATATCCCACAAAATGTTGCGGTCTACTTGTCATAGGCTCCTGTAATGTCTAAAAAGGCCACATAGAACGGTCTGCTTTCTACTTTTGATATTTCAATACACCGAGCAAGAACAAATAAGTTATCATTCAAACGCATACCTATTCTGAAGTCATTCTGAAGTTCTCCCAAAATGCCATTATTCTCAACCCATGCTTGCAGCTTTAACTTAACTGCCCGCATTGCTAACCTGTACGTTACTGTTGTAATGCTCAACGGTCTATACGAGTGAATCTATATTCCTCCCCTTACTTTTATAAATTAAACTCATTCTACTTTGTAGCCAAATGTCTGGTATTCGTCTATCTTTTAAAGTTTTTCCGCTGCTTTCACCAGAGCTTCCTTACTTTTTGGTCCTAGTTCATTAATCAGCTTAACGGAAACGTCGTATAGCCCTGTGGCTTTGCGCTTGGGAATTTTCTCTTCGGCTTTCTTCCAGTTGAAATTCGTGAGCACCAGTTCCTTTCCCACCTGGGTCTCTTTCATGCTCTTCTTTTTTCTGAACTACAACCTTGTCATCGCCTTGAAAAGCTTCGGCTGTTATCTTCGGATGTAATTTAATTCCGCGTTCCCTTCCAGTTTGTTTCCATCTTCGTCTACGATGTGTTGTTGTATTGAAGTTGACTTCCTGCCTAATAATTTTATGTGGTTCCAAAATATTCTAGGTGTGGCCTTCTTTTTCTCACGTATTTCTGACAACGAACGTTCACTTTCACCTTATATCTTGGCTTGCACCAGTATTTGAACCAGATACTTTTTTCTCCCGGTATATTTCCCATTTACTGGCTACGTTATCCTGCGGTAACTGCGCCTTCTTTGCCTGCCTGTGCTCTCGAAGTGCTCTCTGTCGTTCGGCAATCGCTTCTCGTATCTCCCTGTTCCACCAGCTCTTCGGTTTCTTTCTTCCTTTCCAACGAACATGTTGTTTCTCTTTCCATATTTCCGTAGTTATTACACTCAGATGCTCACTGCAGTCCCACTCTTTACTTGGCCATTTGCCAAGTTCTTCCTAGACTAGTGACTACATTTGTTATTTGCCCAGCGCTCAAATTTGGACTACACCGAAACTTCAGCGCTCCCGGCGGCCACAGCCTGTGAAGTCGGCTTGTTCATCCTCCGCAACCTTGTTCTTCGACACGATGTGCGTCGCGAGCTACTGACCGACCGTGGTCGTTCATTCCTCTCCGAGCTGTAGAAGCCCTCCTTCGGGAATGCAACATTGTCCAAGAAATACAAGTACCTATCACCCGCAAAACATTGGTTTGACTAAACGCTGTAACAATGATCATTTTAGGGCCAGAAACACGATCACAGAGAGGGGAGGACAGAAATACAGGAAGCGCTCGTCCTGTATATATTCTCGCACCTCTCAGTAATCGTATTTTTGCAAATTCATTATTTTTCGACACGCACCAACTAGCCCAACAGCAAGTATTACTAGAATCTCTTAATCTTTGAATTTGTTTTGTTACTCCATGTGTCGAAGCGTATGACAGTGAGGCTGGCTTGAAGAACATTGCTAGAGCATCAGGAAGTACATGTAGTGAAACTTTCGCGCATTTCAATGCATCCAGGCCTTCTTCGGTAGCCTCTGAGTGCTTAAACTAGATGTTTAAAGTTATGCACTGATGCTTACTTTAGCGTCGTAGACGCCGAAACCCAGCTCATGCATCCAGCCGCATTCTGGAAGAGTGGTTAATCCGTCTTCGGAAATAAAAAAGAGACAGGTCGGCTTCCTTACATTATCACTTGACGCTGACGACACTAAGAACTGTATTCACGCGGTGACGGCTGCTAGACGACAGTCACATGGGTGCAGAAAATAGATGCTATGAAAGAGCTGCTTCGCGCTTAAATGTTCCGTTTCGTATTGCAGACTTTCGTTAAGTGACCTGCTTTGTGACAGTAACTTCAGGCAGTCTTAACGTGCTCGCATTCGAAACTAATGTGTTCACCCCTACATCGGTGGCGGAAGACGCTCCTTGCAGGGGCTGTTCGAGACATGGTAAGTGGGGAAGTCGCTGTTAAGGTTAGCGTGCGGTCTCTCCTGCGTCCTTTTTCCCCGCTTCCATTTCCAGGGCGATCTGCAGGGCGTCTTCGAATGTGAGGTCTGCCTTTTCCAGTAGTCTTGTGTGGATATCCGGGTTGTTAATGCCACACACTGCCACGGTCGCGAAGCATGTTTTCAAGTTCAGCACCGAAGTCGCAGCGCTCCCAAAGACTTTTCAGCGCTGCGACGAAATCAAATCAAATAAAACCAAATCAAACAGGACTTCTTCTTGGGCAAGTTGGTGCTTAGATTTCCTAGGTATACATTGTGGCGCAAAATACATTTCTTGAAAAGGGACAGAAGAAAAGAAGACAGTGAAGCGCCAAACTACCAACTGTTTAATGACAGCCTGAACAAAAGTATAGAAGAAAAGGCAACTTCCGCTCATGCGCAGGGAGCCAAGGTGCGACAGAACAACATGGTCATAACATACTTTGGATAAAGCACATTTCTGCGGTATATAATACGATAGATGTATCGCTGACACAATCAGACCCTTTGTTTTTAATATAAAACGCTTCCAACAACTCCCTTGCAGTTTGGTCCCTACTTTTGCCAAGAATCAATCAATACCTGTTCAAAGCATGGCGTACAACGACAGGTTTTACAGTGCGCAGGAAGATGCGCCTTGTCACACTTACCGATACTATTAGCGTGCTCCCTCAGTCTGTCATTAATACAACGTCCCGTTTGCCCGATGTATGACTTGCCGCAATCTAGGGGTATCTCGTAGACCACCCCTTTAACACAGTCCCTGAATTATTTGGCGTGCTGATTCCGGCAGCTCCCGCGGCCCCTCGCGTGTGATCCGGGGGCACAATTGAGCTAACTTGTTGGGAGCCGAAAAGACAACCGGAATGTCATAGCTGGTACCTACCTTCTTGAGGTTATGGCTCACACGGTGCACATAAGGTACTACTACTGGTTTTACTCGCTCCCTTTCCTTCGAGTGCGTTTTCCCACTTGCAGCGCTAGTTTTTAGCTTCTGTAGGAGGGACTCGACCACGGCATTGAATTGGCAAGTCGGCATGGAATCGGCAAGTCGCAAGAAAAGCGCCCCAGGAACAGCGCGAGCGTTGCCTGCTAGATGGTGTAGACAGCTTACAGAGAGCTGCCCCAGAGACAGAGACAATGAACTCTGTCTAATGCAGTCCGATAAGGAAGGCGCTTTTGTAGCTCTTCCTCGGCAAGCCTTTAACGAAAAAGCATTAGAGGCAATCAGAAAGAATTTTAAACCTGTAAAAGTCAGCTCATCAAAAATTAAGAAAACCATGACTTCGTTCTGTGAAGAAATTGGCTGTGAAAGATTAGCTAAGCAGATCAGAAAGAGTAAAAAAGATTATCTTACAGCTTTCCTCAGTGCCAAGAACCATAAGGTTGATGTCCCGTTTCGAACGATTATTAGTGAATGGTACAGGGGGCAATATCAAGTCAGTAGTTCTTTGCTAAAATCCCTGCAGATTCTTCAACTCAATGACCCTTTGTTGACTAGAAACTCGGATGAAGATATTGAATATTTCCGTGGCAGCCAAGAAATAGCCTGTGTTCTCGGTTGATGTAAATGATCTTTTTTACTCGGTTCCGCATCCTGAGCTTCTAAAAGCCGTTAAACAGTGCACTGATGAAAGTGGTGCAGCTAATTTCGTGTCTAAAATGGAGATGTCGGCTTCGAATTTTGTTTCCCGCTTGCAAGCTTTCCCTCAAGCGCACCTTTGTAACTTTTGAACATGGCATACTTTTGCAGAAAGAGGGCATCAGCATTGGGTAACGTGTAGCACCCATTTTATGTGACATCTTTTTACCCTACTTTGACCACGCACTACAATGTGTTTTTGCTTCATCTCATCCTAATGTTCTTAAAGTATTTAGATACGTTGATGATGTTTTAGTTGTTATTGACAATAGATGCCCCTTGCCATGCCATGAAATGGTTGAAAAGCTTTTAGATGTTTTTAGAGCAAACGCAAAAGGACTTACTTTTACTAACGAGCTTCTGAAGGACAGTTCGTTGCAGTTTTCAGACCTTAACCGCACATTTAAGAGTGATCACGTTTGCTGTGCGTAGCTCCCTCGAGGTAAAAAAGAACTGCTGCAATATGACTCAGCGCACTCTAAGACTGTGAAGCGTGGAATCGCCCTACTTTGTCTGGAATCGGCTCTGCGCAAGTCGTGTGTGCATGTGATGCAGGCGAGTTTTTGCCATCAACTTGAGAGACTTCTAAAAGCAGGCTACCCTCAGTCTGTCTTAAATGCCGTGGTTGAGTCCCTCCTACAGAAGCTAAATACTAGCGCTGCGTGTGGGAAAACGCACCCGAAGGAAAGGGAGCGAGTAAAACCAGTAGTAGTACCTTATGTGCACCGTGTGAGCCATAACCTCAAGAAGGTAGGTACCAGCTATGGCATTCCGATTCTCTTTTCGACTCCCAACAAGTTAGCTCAATTGTGCCCCCGGATCACACGCGAGGGGAAGCGGGGCTGCCGGAAGCAGCACGCCAAACAATTCAGGGACTGTGTTAAAGGGGTGGTCTACGAGATATCCCTAGATTGCGGCAAGTCATACATCGGGCAAACGGGACGTTGTATTAATGACAGACTGAGGGAGCACGCTAATATTATCGGTAAGTGTGACGAGGCGCATCTTCCTGCGCACTGTAAAGCCTGTCGCTGTACGCCATGGTTTGAACAAGTATTGATTCTTGGCACAAGTAGGGACTAAACTGCAAGGGAGTTGTTCGAAGCGTTTTATATTACAAAGAAAGGATCTGACTGTGTCAGCGATACATCTTTCGTATTATATTCCACAGAAATGTGCTTTATCCAAAGTATGTTATCATGACCATGTTGTTCTGTCACACCTTGGCTCCCTACGCATGAGCGGAAGTTGCCTTTTCTTCTATACGTGTGTTCGGGCTGTCATTAAACAGTTGGTAGTTTGGCGCTTCACTGTCTTCCTTTCTTCTGTCCCTTTTCAAGAAATGTATTTTGCGCCACAATGTATACCTAGGAAAACCAAATGAGTTGTGATGATGTCGGGTGAAATCAATAAGCCATTAAGACTTGACGAAGACTTTCACATCATTTAACACATAGCAAAAAGCAACAGGAAATAATACAATTCATACAATGGCAAAACATGTCTTTGAATATTGTATTGATTGCATTCTAAACACACATAAAAAGGATATTTGGAGAAAAAAACGGTATATTTCATTTATTATGTAAAACCTGCTTAGTGTTAATGGCAGCAAATAGTTCATCATCTGACAACCATAGTTGGTACACGTGTAAAGGATTTTGCAATCATAAGTGGCTCGCGTGCTATATGCGCAGATGCGTGTGTTGAATGCGCTGAGTCTACAAGACAAGAATCATAATTTTTTTCGGCAAATTCAATATCCCTTAAGTAATATCGAATTGTAAATGTCAGGCATTGGTTGTAAGTTTAGGGCTTCGAAGAGTGTTCATCACTTGGAGCAGCTGTAATTATACGCATAGCTTCTTTCTAGCCTATATATTGTGCCTAAGTTCTTTCCCGTTGTGGTGCCCCATACTAGAGAGCAATAACTTAGTGCAGATGAAAATAGAGAATTATATAATAAATGTCTAATTCTTCGCAGCAAAAGAAAACGCAGACGCGATAGGCCACCTACGATACGAGAAAGTTTAGAGCGAACAAGCTCAGCCTGATTGTTCTATAGCATATTGTCACGTGGTAGTGACGGTTGAGGACATAGCAAGAAAACCGTGAATGGCGAAACTAACTTTATTGGGCGAACCTGTGCCCAGAAAGAACAGGCTACACTCAATGCACAACGAAAACGGCGAACACAGTCGGCGATCGTCGAAAATCCGATCAGCGAGTCAAGCGCGTCCGCTTTTATAGATAAGTCGTCGAATGTTCCAGAGTAATCGCTGGGACCCGCGTGCCTTCCACTAAGTTCTACGCCATTCGCGTCGCGCATGCATGAAATCAGATTACACAAGGTTCGGCGACAACAGACAGCGGATAGAAGCATCGATAACATTCTAGAAACTTCCGATACATGTAGACGGGTCCTGTGCTGAGCGATAACATTTCTTATGCCTGGGATGCATGGAGCGGAAAACCAGCGTCCAGGCGCCGGAAAACGCCCCTCGTCGAACGCTCGCCCCTCGGCGTCCAAAAATTTGACTCCCGCCGGTCTGATCGGAAAATCCGACGCCGGCAGAACTAGCGGCAGTGCCTCTCGTGCTCACCAGGCGTCGCGACGGTCTATCTCCCACTAGTGTTCCTGTATATGCTCCCGCCGGGAGCAGAGTTGAGCATAGGTCCGCCGTCGTGATCCAGCTCTGCAGCGAAGCCACTCCTCGCGCGCGCAGGAGCCAAATGCCGCGCGGTGTTCCGCCTTTTTCTCTAATGGTCGCGAGCTACAAGCGCCAATTGTTCGCAGGCGCTTAGCAAAGGGCACTTCTTAATACAGGCTACGCTCGAACGAGTCATTCGTGCAGTCGGAGGGGGTGGGCTTCCAACCAACCGAAACTTTGTATGTACCTATGTAAACACGCATATACAAACACACGCATGAACGTACAAATAGGGGGTCGGGTGCCCGCTGGAACACCAGCGCCCGACATCAAACTCTTGAACTTACGCGCGGTACGCCGACGCGCCGAACGCCGCGCCATCAAAAGCGACAAGGTGGAGCACTGGACTCTTTACAACCGCCTTGATGCCGTGTGCCGTCGTCATGCCAGGCAGCGCCGCAATCAGAGCTGGCAAAGTCTCTGCCTCTCCTTGGAAGACACCCGCGATAAAGCCCGCCCCTGGCGCATCCTTTCCGCCCTGCTCAGTCCCAAGATCCCCCGCCGCCCTGCACTCTCCATCGCAGTGGCTCAAGGCTTGAGTGCCGAGCAGTTGGCCGAACTGTTCGCGGACACGTTCGCTCCGCCGTCTGTGTGCCCTGTCACAGCCGCCGCCGAACTTCCGCCGCACAACATGGTTGAACGCCTCGCTCCTATGCGCTATTTCCCAACTAGCGCAATTATGGAGCATGTAGAAGTGCTGTGTTCTGCTGAGTTCACGATCAGCGAGTTGCGCATCGTCTTGAACAATCACAAACGTCGCTCCGCTCCCGGTTCCGACGGCGTTACCCATCAAGTGCTCAGGAACATTGATGCAGCCCAACTTCCCTCACTTCTCGAGGTTTTCAACTCCGTCTGGCGTAGCGGCATCATCCCCGCCAACTGGAAAGAGGCGATTGTCGTTCCCATTCTGAAGCGAGGCAAACCAGCCTCGAACATCAGCTCCTATCGCCCAGTATCACTGACCTCGGTACCCGGCAAAACGATGGAATCGATGGCTTTGAACCGCCTCGAGTGGATCGCCTCCGCCCTCGACGCTCTTGCCCCGGAACAAAGTGGCTTCCGCCGACTCCGCTCGACAGCTGATTCCATCGCGGACGTTGTTGCCACCCTCGAGCACGCTGCAAGCCGCCACGAAGCTGCATACCTGGTGCTGCTCGATGTTGAACGCGCGTTTGACGGCCTCCCGCACGGCACCATCATCCAAGCGCTTCACGAGCTGCGCATCACCGGCCGCCTACTGGACTATGTGTCGGCCTTTCTTAGCGACCGAACACTCAGAGTGCGTGTTGGCGACGCGCTCAGCACCCCCCGTAGCGTGACCGCTGGTGTTCCTCAGGGCAGCGTTCTTAGCCCCTTCCTTTTCAACTTGGCGCTTGCAAGGCTCCCCGATTTCATCCCGAAGCTGACAGCCTTCGAAGTCCGTGTGGCGATTTACGCAGACGACATCGCTCTCTTCGCTTCCAGACCCACGGACTATGGCTGCCAAGTGCGGCAATCACTGCAGTCCGCTATCAACGCCGTGGACGAATACCTCACCAGCGTGGGGCTTCAGCTCTCGGCGTCAAAAACCGAGGCGCTAATGATTCACCCCCGTGCTAGTCGTGCTCGCTCCGAAGTGCCCACTCTCTCGCTGCGCGGAAGCCCCCTCCCGTGGCAGAAAAAAGTTCGCTACCTGGGCCTTCACATCGACTGCCGCCTTAACTTTAATGCGGCAACCTCACAGCTCTGCAGGGATGCCAGAAAGGTCGCAGGCGCCGCACGCTCCCTGCTCGCCCGTGGCTGCACACCGCACCTTGCGCGCCGAGTTTATAACTCGATTGCAACTTCGCGAGCGCTCTACGCGCTCCCACTTACCAACGCCAGTGCAGCCGACTGGAGGGCCGTCGACGTCGAACACCGCACTGCAGTTCGCCAGATGTACGCGCTTCCTCGCTTCTCGCAAGTGGGGGCAACCCTCGCCGAAGCGGGAAACTGGCCGCCCTCACTTCGTGCGAGGAAACAGGCGCTTCACCATGTCGAGCGTCTGCAACGGTCGCCACAAGGCCAACGTCTCGTGTGCCGCCTCCACACCCTCCCGGGCTCGGGCATGGGTCAGCATGCCAACGACTTCAGCTCCCGCATCGCGTCTCTGCCGCAACTGCTCCCCTTGCCGCCATCGCCGCACGCCTCCCCGCTCCTTGACGTAAACACCAGCGTCTCGGGCGTCACGAGCAAGCGCCGAACAGCACTGTGCGCCATGCAACAGGAGACGGCTGCATTGCTTCACGAACACCTACGTGATCGCCTCCTCGTCTTCACTGACGGCTCTGTCTCCAGCGATGGTTCCGCTGCTGCCGCGTGCACGGCACCGGACATCCCTGCGTCGCGTCAGTGCCGCCTCCGCTTCCCTGCCTCATCAACAGTCGCCGAGCTCGCGGCCATTGACCTCGCGGCTGACCTTCTTTACGAGTGTGGTGCTTCGTCTGCTGCGATCCTCACGGACTCGCGCGCGGCTCTGCACATGCTGCGGAAAGACTATGCCGGTCTCCCACTTGTGCAGCGCGTGGGATCGAAACTGCGCCATGTCGTTAATCAGGGCTGCGACTTGGTTTTGCAGTGGGTCCCCGCGCACATTGGCCTGCCCGGAAATGAAGCAGCTGACGCCCTCGCAAAGCAAGCCCTCGCGGCTCGCTTCCCCCTCGCCACCTCTGTCTCCCGCTTCGACGTGGCCAGGACGACTATCACGCGCACCCTCCGCGCGCATCACCCTGACGCACGTGTTGCGGCGGGGACACCCCCTCGCCTCCTCCCCCGCGCCGGCCTCTCCCGCTGGGACCGCGCCTTTCTTCTCCGTCTCCGCGTCGGCTGCTACAGCACCGCCGCCCGATCGCACAGACTGCGCGGAACCGGCAGCCCCGCATGTGCGGAATGCGGCGAGGATGAGACTCTCGCACATCTCCTGCTCCGATGCCCATCGTACGACGCTGAGCGCACCGCGCTTTGTACATCCTATCGTCGAGTAGGTCTACCCTGCAACACGGAGACAGAACTCTTATTTCCCGCAGCCCACGCCTCCATCGCCAAGAGAGCGTTTGCTGCCCTTCTCGACTTTTTTGTCGAAACACAACTGAGAGCGCGGCTATAAGCCCCGCATTTCTTCTTCTTTTTCAACCCTCTTGTCTTTGTTTTTTTTTTTTTGCCGCTCTCTTTCATTCTCTCTAATCTTTTTCTCCCCACTTCCCCTACCCTGTGCAGTGCTGTTGAGGTGCCCTCCTTTGAGAGACAGTTACGGCACTGCACTTCTCTCTTCCCTTCAACTAATAACCACTACACACACACACACCTCTGATTCCCAAAAATAAAATACTCCCGTGGCTCGAACAGCGCCGAAGTTCGCTCGCAAAGGCGCAGTACGTTGCCACAAAAGGCGGTGCAATGATTTTCAGCAAGCATATGAAGTTGTCTTATCATTGTCAGAAAGCAAGAAATGTTTTATAAAGTGTTTAAAACTTCACACACGTAAGGTGGACACTTAGCGCATTTTGGCTGCCGAAACCAGCCGATTAATTACCGTCGTCAAGAGAGCTATCGTGCCTGCAGTTATGTCAGTGACCGTTAACAGAGCGTCATTTATCACTAACCATCGTTCACAACAGCTGCACGTTTTCGATACATGCGGTGCAGACACAGATTTAAGCGCGTTTCAGATGTTCACATGCGCACATTTTAAGCAAAGCTTACTTTTACGATTCATTCATACCGCAGACTAATCAGCTATATAGTAGCAGCAAATCAGCAAGTAGAAAAAGATTCAAGATGCAAGAGCTTCTAGATCAAATTTATTTCATACAAGGGAATGCATGAACGGCAGCAGGCCAAGTGTGCTGGTTCTTGGAACCTTGGGGGCAGAATTCAAAGAAACTGGAAAGGCAACAAGCTGTTAAGAGTAACAACAGGTTATTTTTATTGCACTAATCACATCAAGATGGCAAACTTGCAGAGTAATTATTCACACAGTGCAGACTGTAATCTGACAACACATTTTTCTTGATCTCTTACCACTCAGAGAAAAAGCCAGTAGTTGAAGACACTGTATCAAATCAATGAAATCACTGAAGCAGGCTTTGGCCAAAAAGCCAGGTTACAAAGCTTTGTTACCTATCGCATCAGAGGCAAGGAAATTTTACGTCATTGAACAGTGCATTCACACCACTCCCGCCCACAGGAAACAGCATTCACCAAAGCACAACGTAGATTTCTAGCGTGTTTAATTGAACAAGTTTTTGTTCCACTGGCTGATACATGGTGCTCGCAAGCTAGCACACATACAATTGCAGCTTAGCTTATATGGCAGCAATTAGTTAACAAAATGAATATGCCTATGCACTTGAAGACAATAAATTGACTAGAATCAATTTTACTGTTCTCAAAACTTCACACGGAGAAGGAATATATTACAATTATCACAGCTAGAGAGCTAAACATGCATACGCCAACTTAGCACCCGTTTGGCCTTGTTCCCTTGTGTGCTTTCTGCAAAGATGTCCTAGCTCTTCAGAAATTGCAGTTGACGAGAGAGGTACATATTATTCATTTCAATTTTAAACTCTGAAGGGTGCCTTCAAAGTCAACAAGCCCAGACTTGTTAGCAACAACACTCTTACTATAGTATCAGTGTGCCTCCAGCTAGTTTGCTTGGCTGAAGCATTTACTCCTATGGCTGAATTCCGTGCGGTTTGTGCAGTGTGGTGCGCTGCACCCCGTCATACTTGAATACAAGTGCCAGTACGATGTGTTCCGTATCACTTCACCAAGGTCCTTGACTTCACATCGTCGAATACCGTACCTGAAACCCGCAACTGCTCCTCTCAACGCACGATCAACGGTCCGCTGATTGCAATGGCGATGGCACTGACGGAAACGACGAGTTTGCATGAGTCGGCGATGCGCCCGTAAAGTTGGCTTCACAGCGACGCGGATCATTTGACGTCATTTTTCGCGCTCGGCCAATAGCGGTGCGAGCGGCGCCGGAAAAGGTATGCGCAACTCTGCTCCCTGCGGGAGCATATACAGGAACACTATCTCCCACCGGCAGCCGCCGAACGTATTTGTGTTTTTCCTTGTTGGCTGGTGCCTCCGTGGGAGCGTCCGTCGCGCGGCCGCGCTGGAGCGACAGAATGTGGGCGCGTGCGTTTGTTTGGCCACGAACTTTTGGTCTCTGCGCGTGAAAGGGACAGCACCGATCGTTACAGCCGAATATTGAATGTTCGAGAGCACTAAATGAAGAGTACAAATTTGTGCATACTTATTTTTTGTCTACGAACTTAAATGACGTGCTCACGAAACAGATTATAAATGCGGTACAGTTTTCTTACCAACCCTTTCAAAAATTGCAATTACCGTGAAATATCCTGCTTAAAACGTTTATTCTGCGTAAGTGTTGATTAATACTCGAAATGCTGGAAAATAAGTGACATCAAACGTAAAGTTTGCCCATATTTACAACGTCCAATTGCAGTAAACCCGGCGGACTCCAATAAGTATGTCATGGAAGTAAAAAAAAAAAATCGGTGCCGATGTCCTCAATAACATTTCCTCGTTTTAAGAAGTTAACTTTCGTCGGGCGTGATGGGGTATTAAACTCTGAATTTACTGGTGACGCCAGCGTCACTATAGCCGTCGCGTGGGTGCTATGAGCTAGCATTGGCTAATCTGAACTAATATTTCGTATTTTCGCAACTCTTGGTGGCGCTCTTTACCAAGTAACAGGCTTTCATTAATACTCTGGAACATCGGGAAGATTGTTAATGGCACCGCATCGTTTGTCGACTGAGGCACATCGCGTGGCATTTCGACAGGCTATATATAGCACGTTTCGAAGTGCCGCTCGCAGATTATAGTGACATCATCCAAATATTTAGCACCACCTTTGATATTTCGGCCGTATTGTTGCATTATCTCATTTTTATGGCTGCGAAAAAGACTATGTCGTTGCGAAAAATTCGTGCTCAGGCACCACTCGCTCCTGTCGCTGCCCGCACACTGAAAATATCTTGCACTTATTGTGTCTGAGAAGACAGAGTGCTCAACGCGTACGGGGGCGCATAGAAACGACCCACTATTATTAATACAATCGCTGCCAAGAGTTATTTCCAAAAAATGAAAGGTAACAAGAGCGAGAAAAGAAATTAAACGTACGAAAGTAAATAAAAAGAGAAATGCGTACACTAAATAAAGTAACTGTTATAAATTACTGACTTTTGCGTCGCAGCTTGCACGTGCTGTTGTCGGCGAACGTATAGAAAAGGCGACGCTTGCAAAGATAGCATGCAAAGAGACAACTTAAACTACCACGCGAAAAGCCCAATAAAATCCACGGCAAGCTGCACGTCCCGTGGCGAGACGAAACTAATGAGACACGTATGCTGAAGCACGGTGACGATACCGAAGAATTCTGCTTCCACGTGAAATGCCGAAAGGCGTCGGAACAGTTGTTCTAGACAACTACGTGATACTGCCAAGCGTTGCTACGAAGCGCCCGCTCGGTATACGGTTGTCGCGGGTTGCAAGAGAGGTGCGCGGAGACTGCACAATATCCAAGCGCTCTAGGGACAATACTGCAACCATGGCAAAGTCATGGAAAGCAGCGAGACTAGAATAGAATGATAAGCTCATTTCAGCAGTGCAGATACGTTGCATAATTTGGGTTTGTGGTCACCAGGACTACAAGGACTAGCGAAAGAAAGTCCCTTCTGCTCGAATGCCTCGAGGAGAAAGAGGGATGACACTATATATTAGAAGCCGACCATGCCTGGTCTCCTGGCTGTTTGCATCTTTGTCGGCCCAGGCGGAGCACGCAATGGCTGGGGCACCGAGAACGAGAGCCGGTGACAGGCCCACTTCACGCCAAATATCGATAATTCTATCGTCTCCGGCTGCAGTACTAAACGCTAGTTCTTGCAAGAGGCTTTAAAACAGGAACTGAAACTGAAGTAAACATGAATCACCACAATTTATTTTACACAAAGTAAACGTCGCTGTTGGAGAACCACAAAACCTTCTCCAACGCCTCCACTCCGCGGTGCAATTGCTCACTCAACGTAGCCAGACGGCGCAAAGCCAGCCCGCTAAAATGCTTGCAACTCAATGAAACGTGTAGAAATCGTTCGCAAGCGCCTCTATGAAACTTTTTTCGCAGTTATTTAGTCAGTAACAAATAATACAATAAAAACCCTACTTATTCTTTCTTATCCAGAAACACAAGTCTGGCAACACTGAGAGCGGTGGCTGCTCGGCGGCGTCCGCCCGCTGCGTGTGCCAGCGAAGCGTCGATTCCTGCTGCGCAATGTTCGCCGTGAAAAAACGCTCCACGCTTAAGACGGTAAAAGCGCTCACCCATAAAAGATAAACGAGTTCACGTGTCAATATTTTCATGCAAAATCACTTTCAGGGTTTTGACCACAGGTTCAATTTTAATTGTTTCCGGGCCAATTGTTTTGGTAAAATCGCTGTTTACGGAATTATTTTTGGGACCAAGGAGTACTGATTTAGAGGTGTTTATAATTAACGAATTGCTTAAGCGCCATGTGTTCAGCATTCCAAGACACCGTTTGCTTTATTCACAAGTTTATGCAAATCGCCATCCTTAAATAATAAGCTTGTATTACCTGCATCAATAATGAAAGTTGTGCTAATATCGATGTTCACCAAGTCATTTACATAGTTAGTGAAAACTAAAAGACCCAGGACACTACTTTGGGACACGCCAGTTCATAATTCTTTAAAGCTAGATGCATAGCTATTAATTTCAACTGTTTGCTGTCGGTATTCCAAATATGGTTTGATGACATTTAAAAAGTTACACCGGAAACCATAGTGGTCTAGTTTGTTTTAATTAGTGGGATGCGGTTAATTCTATTGAAGGTTATTGAAGAGGTCAACGAAATGTGCAAGAGCATATGTTTCCTTTTCGAATGCATCCAGCATGATTTACTTTTGCGTTAGTAGCGCAGTTTCGGTTGAACGCTGCTTTGTGAAACCAAACTTAAAAGGCGTCATAATGTGATGCTTGGTTAAGATTGAAACCATTCGTTTATGTATTAGTTTTTAATTACTTTATAAAAAACTGGCAGTATTGAAATGGGTCTATAGTTCGATATATTATTCTTGTTTCCGCCCTTCAAAGTAACAGAAACTTTGGCTATCTGAAGACGCCTAGAAAAGTGCGCAACGAAAACATTAAATTAATGATATATTATACAATATGAATAACATGTTTAAGTGGACGAATTTCCAGGCCGTCAGTGTCACAACAACTGCTTCTCTTTAGGGACATGAAATGAGCCGTAAGCTCCTGTGTAGTTACCGGAAACAGAAATGCACTTTCGCTTATCTGCATTCCCACGAAACGGGTTAAATTATTGTCATGTGAGCTTTCTCAAATTGAGGTGAACAATTTATTAAAAGCTTCGGCAAGGTCAGCACCAGAGATGATGTGGTTGTCCACGGCAAGTTTAATCGGGTATGAGATGCCGTCCGATCATAGATTAAGCAACATGTGCAGCTTTTTCCAGACGGTGCGTCAGATGTTTTGGTTTTTTCAGAGTCAAAGAGGTTACTGAAACATTTAAGTTTGCTTTGCCTAAGAGAGAACTTGTAGCATTCTTGTCTTTTCTAAACGTCTTAAAGTCTTCTTTGTCGCTAGATTTTAAAAAGTGCTCGTAAGGTGTACCAGTTAACGTTATAGCTTGAAGGCACTCTGAAGTAATCCCAGATTTTCTTGCTTTTCTTCGTTTTGAATGGAAAGCACTTGTTACAGCTAGGCTTCTATAAAAGTTTAAATAATGAAATTATACGCTGTATCTGCATCACTTTCACAGAAAACGCGTCCCCTTCTATGTTGGATATACATGCAGTAAACATATCTATAGTGCTTCGTTATATGTACCGGAATTGTGCAGGCGGTGGCTTTGCACCCTTAATTTGAAATTTCTTTCGGCTTAAAGTTACATATACAGGCATATGGTCACTAATAAGTTTTAAGGACACCAGAATAAATAGGCGCGTTTGTGTTATTTGTTATAAAGATGTCAATAAGTGTGCAGGAATGAACATGGAATGGAGTAGGTTCTTTTATAACATTTGTAAATGCATTAGATTCCAAGATATCAGAAAGTTCAAGACGTTGGGGGCTGGAAGTTAGCACGTCAATATTTAGATCACCGCGGATAGTAAGGTTGTAATCATTCTCATTGTCCCACGACAGGAAAGTTTCCAAAAACATAAGAAAGGTGGACATGTTGCATTTAGGAGGGCGGTATTGAAACATCTGCATGAGAATTCTATGAGAAATGAACGAGATGTATGCATGTCGCACTGATTTGACAAGAAATGAACGATATGCTATGCATATTGAACGACATCTCGTAGAAAATGTGCGAGATCTGTATGATGTGCTACGAAGACTTTGCCACGAAGAAGTGCTCGAGATTTATCCGATGTGCTACAAGGATGCGTAGAGCATGTATCAGATGTGTGATGTGCTGTGTAGACTTGACGAGATCATGTATGAAGTGTGTGAGGTGGCATGTGATGTGTACACACTGTAGTATATGATCAACATGATCTTTGAGGATGACTATGAGCTGAATACAAAGTATGTGCGCCTAAGTCGTAGTGCATACAAAAGCTCATTAATGACAGTGAGATTCATGATGAGTTGTTTGTAGTACATGCAAGAGCATGATCAATGTGCTGTAGATGACATCTAACCATTGTGACACATATACCAGAATAAATTACAAAGCAAATAGGAGGTTCCGAGTTAAACTTCTCGAATTTCATGCAATGCACGCGTACATCCCCATCAAAGCTGGTGTCAGCACTTTTGATGCAATGGTTTTCACTTGTGGACGTATTCTCGGATGAACACTAACGGCGATACTGCTGCCTTTGCATGACACATTCCCCGACCAGCTAATAAGCACTGGATAGCACAATGATATTATCGAAAGCTATCATCAGACGATACATCCCTTGTTCAGAGTACATCTGCCTAAGATTTTCATGCAATATAGGAGTTGGCTACCTTCAAAGTTTCATAATAATATGTTACGTTTGTTTGTGCACACAATAAAAAATCTGGCAATTAGAGTGCATTGGAAACACATCAAACGAGGACGAGTTAGCAAAGGAGTTTATTGCATGCAGTTTGATCAGTGACAGAAGATGCATGCACTTTGTCACATCCTAATAATTTTGTTTGCATCAGAGATAGTAATGGGCGAACTTGAAGCTGCATATTTTCCAAATAGCCAAGTGCGTTAACCACAAAACCGTCAAATACAAATCTGCTAATCTCTTTTCATTAGCCATGCTAAGAGCATGCTAGTGCCTGTTTATGTGAAACCGTAGTAGGCAGGCATGACATTGGCCATGCATGCCCACATATAAAAAATAAAAAGCAAAACCAGAAAACACAGTATAAATAAGTCGGTGAAGAGATAGCCAAACTAGCAGTAAAAATTCATCGCACTTTGTCACAAATAAATAAAAAATAATAAAATTAAATAACCATCAATCCCTAAAAATATGATGTGATCAATGCACAATTCTGCTATGAAAAATGATTTCCACTAAGTCGTTCAAAACTTGCTGAGAGCTTAACTCAGTAAAAATCCTCATATCTGCACAGCAGTGGCAATAAAACGAGATTAGCGTCGCAACTTGATGACCATTATCTGCCTACATACTGCACAAAACTGAATGTGAAATTAAAGGACAAGTGACAAAGTAATTAGTGTGCCAATAAAGGTTAAGCGCACTGCAATGCCGTGTCATGCGTTGAAAGCTGACCTCGAAACAACGAAAATGTAAGTCTCCCTACATTGAAGCAGGGTCTTTAAATGATGAACACGTCATTCGCGGACGCAGTCAACAAATGAAAAACACCTTTGCAAAGCGCTGGCACAATAACCACGAATGTCAGATGTGCGCGCACACAGACAGAACGCGAGCAGTTTCCGAAAGCACTCGCGACAGACTGTACGGACATTCTTACGCGTTCGACGCATATCAGACGCGCGCGCACACACGCACACGCGCACAGAACGCGAGCAGTTTCCGAAAGCACCCGCGAAAGACGGTACGAATGTTCTTACAAGAAAGCAAATCCAGCCGGCATGGCAGCACTACCCGATGCACAAACAGCACCAGTCATGAACAGTACACATCCGTAGGACGGCGCACAACAAGCTGGAACAAAGCGTACACCACTCGACTCCAAATCCATTGTTGATTACTCCGCTGAGAAACACCAACACCTTGTAACATTCACAAACCAAACGACGATGTGCTGCGAATTTCAAACAGATTTTACAGCCCTGACTGGTTGATACGGCTGCTCCGAAGGTAGCTGTCCTCGCTGTTGAAAGCAATGTCAGCAAAGTTGTTGAAACAGGCCGCGTATTACGCACAACATAAAAATAATACACCTCTACCTCTACTACCTATGCGATCACGGTTACCGGAACCAGAGACGCCGAAGTAAACATCCTCTATCGTTAGGAAATGACGTCATTTCCCGTAATTTCGGACCGAGGTTTATAGTTACTTTTCCTTTGCGCAACTCTTCTTTTCGAGCAAGGCGCGACTTGTTCCTGGCACTGTGAGGGCGCTGCGGTCGAGCTTTGCGCCAAGTGAGTGGCGCTGCTCTGCTGACGTGTGCCGCTTGTTGCCGGTGTTTGGGCTTCTTGGTGCCTGGGAAGCCCTTCACATATTACTATCTCGTACATAACTGCACATCCCCTTATGTTAAATAGGCAGTGGGAGGTATGGCTTGCGGACGAGGGAAAGGAGAGCCACACCAAGCCCAGAGAGCCGCTCGCGCCAGCGGAGCCCTGGACTAAGGGCCCAACCACGCTCGCCTACTTTTCATTTTGAAAAATAAAGTTCCTTTTCTTCCTTCCTTCCTTGCGCTTCTTGTGGGGTAGCCGATTTTATTTTCTCGCTGTGTGTGCCTTGTCACTGTCCTCGTGCACGTGGCCGGCGGTGGAGGTCTTTTGCGTCCGGTCCAAGTTCTGCGCTCACGGAGACGCGAGTACTGGCGAAGTGTGGGTCACCGAGCGTTGATATTGCGCGAGCACTTTGGTTTGTAGGCCCACTTTTTTTTCCATCTCATTCCTTTCTTCGGACGTGCACCTTCATGTATAGTGTCTATCGAATATTATACTTCAGCTTAAACAACAACAAAAAGAAACAACGGGTGCTTTATTCGGTGAGCGCCATGTAAATGCCGAGTGCTGCGACAAGCAACCTAACCGTGCCAGGCTATAGCAGACGCCGCTCGTACGCTTGGCGCGGAGGTCGATGGCGGCGCTGCTGTGGCGAGAACGGCAGCGGGCCACTCGGTGCGCATAGACAAGGCGAGGAGTTGGGGTACTTAAGAAGAATCTATAAACGTTGTAGCGCCGGCCCGCCGGCCGATGTGATAGTGACCGCATAGAGAAAGAAGTTCAACAAGAGGGGACACTCTTCAAAAATTGGCAACAGGAAACATGTCACGCCTAGTTTCAACTGCATCCGTGTGTTGACGCGAGCATCAGAAAAAAAGAATGTGAAATAAACTTACAGACACTGTTTTATTTTTTTTATTCTTTCCCACTAAAGCTAAAAAAGATTTGCGTGTAAATTAACTTATACTTTGCAACTCATTTTTCTTGCGTTGCTTAGCAACAAGCTAGCGGCACGCAAGACGCACGTGCATACGTCATGCGCCAGACAAGCCGCAGGAGTGAGCGAGGCCGGCTGCGCATATGAAGCTCGCGTGCTCGGCAACCCGTCTCTTTTGGATGTAACCCGCTTTTTGGGCTCCCGGCGTTCTCTTGTGTTCCGTCTGCATTTCGACAAGGCACCGCTGCACTACTGGTCTACAGCAAGGTGAGGAATTTTGTTTGACAGTCTGCGACACACTTCAAGCACATTTAGGCTTACTGCACAGAACTGAACCTATATATTGACGCAGTTATCGAAAAACAGCTCCGCCGTCCAAGCCTAGTTCATTTGAGTTAATTACTCGTACTGGGAGATGTTTGTAACGCTTTCTATGAGTCCAAGCATAATTCTAACTTATTTCGGTAACTTTTCGGTAGTCACAAAGCCGCACTTGGCTTTGTGACGAAAAGCACCTTGGCCGTGTGACGCAGCTTCACGTGTACTGAATCTTACCGGGACAAGTTTTGGCGCTTTCTCCGAGCCCAGACATTATTCTAACTAATTTCGCTACCAAGGTTGACGACTGGGGGTGTTGGTATAGCATATTGGAGGTTGGAATGCGCAACTTTTTGACGAGACACACAAAGAGACACACACAAAAAAAAGCAGTGTCCTTCCTAAAGGAGCATTCGCTGTCTTTAGTTCCCTCGGATAAAGAAGGAGGCTTCTTGGTGTTACCTAAGGAATTATATTTATCTAAAGCAGCAGAAGCCATCAGAGGGACTTTTGACTGCCGCACCAGTGTCTGCTTGTCTAAAGTAAAAAATGAAGCTAGGAAGTTGTGCGCCAAATGGAAGCTGGATAATCTGAATAAGTCTCTTGATAAAAAGAGAAAATTAAGCTTACAAATGTTCTTCACAGCAAAGACACACAAGGTGGACTGCCCGCTTAGGGTAATTATCACTGCTAAAGACACCTGGCAGTTGCCGGTAGCCTCGTTCCTGCAGAGCAGGTTAAAATTACTGGAAGTTGACGACCCCTTTTTAATAAAGAACTCGGAGCAAGCTACTGCGTTGCTACGAGAAAATTCTAACAAGGGGTATTTCGCTTACTCTTTTGACGTCAAAGACTTATTTTACTCTATTCCTCACAAAGAGCTCTTGCTGTGCATTGAACGATGTATTGACAAATACGGAAACGTTGCTTTTCAAGATGATTCAGAGATGCATGTTGAAGCGTTTTTAGAGTTGTTGTCCATGTATTTAACATCCACCTACGTGTCTTGGAACATTTTCCTTCAAAAACAAGGAATATGTATAGGTTCGTCTATTGCACCGATTCTGAGTGACCTGTTCCTAGCCAACATTGACAGATCCCTAGCCGCACGCCTCATGAATTCACGGGTTGCTCGTGTGTTCAGGTTTGTTCATGATTACTTAGTTTTAGTGGACAACGTTGATAACAAGAATCAGTCGCTGTTGACAAACCTTGAAAGTATTTTCAGAGAGGGGCTAGAGCCATTGGTGATCACAAGTGAAGAGCCAGACGGTGGAGCAATTAGGTTTCTTGACTTAAAACTAAGTCTGGGCTCCAGTCATTGTTGTTGGCAATACGAACCGCGTGCAAATAAGCCTCTTTTGCCCTTCGAATCTGCGCATTCCAAAATCGTAAAACGAGGCATAGTTAAGTCATGTTACAGAAACGCGTTGCAAAAATCGTGCCATCATAGCATTGCTGACAGCTTTCGGGAGCAAACGCGCAGGCTCACGGAGGCAGGTTATCCTTTACAACTATTAGTATCTGTGGCACAATGTTTGTTCAAGGAAATCGGAACCAGGGCGCCGTTATCTGGGAAGGAGCCTTGCGGTCCAAGCACACGACAAAAAATAGTGGTGATGCCGTACATTCATTCGATCGCGCACCGAGTAAAGAAAATTGGTAAAAGATGCGAGGTAAAAGTGGTGTTTTCCGCACCGGAGAAATTGCTGAGCATGTGTGCAAAGGTTAACCCAGGTGCCACACAGAAACGAGGTTGTGAAACACAACACAGAAAGAAGTTCGTCGACTGCACTGAGGGAGTGGTATATTCCATTCCACTTCAGTGCGGCAGAAAGTACATCGGACAGACTGGACGATGTTTAAACGAAAGATTAAAGGAACATGATTATAACGTTTCAAGAACAGTCGCCGGACACCTTGGGATACATTGTAGAGATTGCGGATGTCGGCCATTATTCAAGAATTGTAAGATTGTGAGCAAAGATGGCAGCCAAATAACGCGGGAGATAATCGAAGCTGCTGAGATTGCGCGTTTGGGTAGTATGTGCGTGAGCACGCCCTCAGTATCCCTTAGTGCAAAGGAATTAGATTTCCTCAAGCGCTAATCGGAAATTTCGTATCCGGGTTTTTTGTGATGTCGAGTGCAACGAAAACGATCACATGACAAAGCCGGCTTGGCATTGGTAGATTGCAATATTTGTCAAAACTATTTTTGTTTTTTGTTTGTTTTTTTGTCGCTACCGCCCTCCCCCCTGAGTATCTTCCTGTATTTATTCCACTGACAAGGGAATAAAACGATAGTTGCAAGTAGCGCTCTGTGGTGTGTGTCTCTTCTGTGTGTCTCGTCAAAAAGTTGCGCATTCCAACCTCCAATAATTTCGCTACTTTTCGGGGTACTTTTCAAGCACAGTTGCCGCGCTCGGCGTAGTGGCGCAGTTAGCGAAAAGCAGCTCAGCTGTGTGCCGCAGTTAGTTTCGCGTGTACTGAACTTTACTGGTAGAAGTTCGTGACGCATTCTCTGACCCCAAAAAGTATTGTAATTCATTTGGTAACTTCTTGGGACACTTTTGAGGCATGCTCGCCGCGCCTGGGTTTGTGAAGCTGTTAGCAAGAAAACAAGCCGGCCATAGTGAGTTAGTTTTGCGTGTACTGAATTTTAGTGGGACAAGGTTGTGACGGTTTTATGGCCCTGCAACAACATATACTTTATTTCGGTACTCGCGCTGGTCGAAAACGCGACGAGCGATTGCCGAGAGTGATAGCACGGGAGTGTTGCTTGCGCCGGCAAGACGCGTAAAAGATAACGCCGAGGAGCTCAAGAACTTGACATTTCTGTCTTCTGAGCGACTGGAAACAGCCTTCGCGCCCACGAATCTGTCTTGAGTGCGACTAGAAGGCATTGTGCGAGCGTGTAACATGGTCTGGCTGAGAGCCTGTGTTGTAGCCACTTCTGTTTACTTGGCGTACCATCGCGTACACTGAGGCCAAGTTTTGGAAACGCGCTGTCACCCGTGTATTTGTGCTCTTATAGTGCAGGAAATAATGCCTGGGAATGGAGGGATGCTTGAAAATTGGATGTTTCCTTCAGATTTTATGGCATTGTTTGAGTGGAGTCTATTTTCTACGAAGTGTATGTAAATGTGAATATATCTGTAATGCCGCTCATTCACCACTTAGGTACAGCCGCCCTGATTTTTAATAATATAGCGCGAGCGTCGACTGAACTGCTGGTGAGTGCCTTATAACGGCGATAAGCGTGCAACAAGAGCGTGCAACAAGAGCGTGCAACAAGGCGAGTGCAACAAGGCAACAAGGCTCGTGCGCGAACTCTCGCCTTGTTGCACGCTTATCGGCGTTATAAGGCGCTCACCAGCAGTTCAGTCGACGCTCGCGCTATATTATTAAAAATCAGGGCGGCTGTACGTTTCGCCTCTACAGGCAATATTCCTATTAGGTCATTATACCAAAATGATAAATGCTTGTAATTTTTTTCAGCTGATGGCATCCTGTGGAGCTTCGTACGGCAACGACTACTGCTTACCTGGTGCCACAACTTTGGATGAATGCACAAGAAGCCCGGAACGAGCATTTATATAGAGCAAAATAAACATTTCATCATTTCAGAAGATGTCTTGCCCTTTCTTTAAGAAATTGCACGTGACACAGATTCGGTGGAGGCTTGTAAAGTTCGTTCGCAATCATTTTTACTAAATAATAAAACGATTCCGCGCCAAGGCTGCACGTGGTTCAGCAGTAGAAGCGACAAAAATAAATGCCGCGCCGTTCAGCGGAGCCGGCGCGGCGTGTACGAACTCGTGTTCAAAACGCGCGCGCCCAAAACCGAAACCGGAAGGTATTAATACCATCCGCTTGGTGTGCTACAGTCAACTCGGCCGCTGGGCTCTATGGGAGTGTCCGCTCTTGTTGAAATTTCTTTCTCTATGGTGACCGTTTGATCATATTTACGCGGTGCTTAGAGGAAATGCGCTCCTTTTTTGTGTGCATTAGAGAGAGAGAGAGAGAGAGAAGGGAAGAAGGAAAGGCAGGGAGGTTAACCAGACTGAGTACAGTTTGCTACTCTAAACGTGGGAAGGAGAATGGGGAGTGAAACAGAGAGAGAGAGAGAACTTAGGTGTAGGATGTCTATAGCCGGGCACTCAAGTCTGTTGCCTTCAGATAGTGAAAAAGCGCTCGAACTGCTTTCTGCGCTAATGAACTGTGAGGCGAGGCTCCCAATATCTTCGCTTCCGTAAATGGCCTGTCATCCAGTCTATTCAAGGCACACTGGAGAGTCTCACGTTGATTATCTAAGCGAGAACAGTGGCAAAGACGGTGACTAATGGTCTCTTCACACTTGCACTTAGCGCACATTGGTGAATCCGCCATTCCAATACGATAGCTGTAGGAGTTGGTGAATGCTACTTCTACCCACAGCCGACACAGCAGTGTTGCGTCACGTCGTGGAAGATTCGCTGGTGTGCATTAACACTCACTAAGCCCTTGGGCCTGTACAGCGCTATTAGCTCGCTGTATGTTTCTTGCGGCGCGCCGTTGATCATCGTAGTTCGGTACATTCGTGCTTTCTTTGTTCCCGGCTCATGAGAACCTCTGGTACTCTCGCCGCTCTCGCATCGGATCACAGAGCACAGAAAGATGTGTTGATAGTTGTGCTATCGCATGCTTTAGTTCATCCGCAATTCAACAGTGTTTAAGCCGGAAGGAGCGTTGGTGCAGTCAATGCGGCGTGAACTGACACGAAGGAGCGTTCGCCTGAAAAGGTAAGTCCGGCACCTAGCATTCTTATGGTTAATGTAGTGTGCCTTGTCATGCGGAACAGAAGGTAATTAGTACAGCTACATAAACAATAAAAGTGATTTCCTTATGTTCGTTCCTCATGTCGTAGTGCAGATTTAGCGAAAGGTTTCACGAAAATTACCCTGAGACGCATGGATGTTGCTAAGAGCTTCATGTATTGTTTTATTTGCTTTCTGTTATGAAATATGCTAGCGCCGGGGATTGCTTGGTCTGAACGGGCACAAGAATTCAAGCAGGGAGTGCCACTGCTTCTGTACGTAATTTCTCAGCAAGAAATCGTATAGACATTTCTAGAAGTACGTTGATGTGTTGTCTTCACAGTTAACGTCAACGCGCGACAGCACCCGAATGCTCTGACTCGTGAGAAGATTTCAGCTTGCATGCAAATTTTTCTGCTTTTAGATTATCGCCAGGGCTACCTGTGTTTAGTGTTCTTCATGCAAGAAAGGTGAGGCATGCAGACAGGACACAAGAGTAGAGAAGTGGACAACACGAACCCTGTGTGTTTTCGTGCCTTTGAGACGTTGAATAACCGCATGTGATGTAAGAATGAGATATATGTCTAAGCACCTGTACGACAGATTTTCACAATTTACGATATTGTTAAATCACAAGTTTGCAGTTTCAGAAGTGATTATAATAAGCTGAACATTTCTTATTGTTTTGGGATGTCACAATTTCCTGAGGCGGAGGCACCCCTGCGGCACTAATGCAGCCTGAGCGGCACGACAAAGCATCTGATCTGCTTGCTTTGAGAAGGTGCGTACAAAACGATCACGGCCACTTATGTGTTCTAGGTTCTGTTCGTGTATTTGGTACCTGCCAACTTTCCCGAATCTCGTGCAATTTACAAATTCTTGCTCATTCTACAACTTTACTAATGTCCCATTAAGTAATTAGAATGAAGTTCTATTGGGGAAGATGTTTTAAAGCTGTTGAGAGATGGGGTGTAGGGTGTCTACCAACCGGGAAAACCGGAAATATTCAGGGATTTTGCATAGTCTGGGAATACTCAGGGAATTGATACTTCTGTGAGGGAAAATTAGCTGTAATTTTATTAAAGGGAACGAAATTCGCGGTAATGCTTGCTCGAGTAACAGAGAGGGATCGTAACGCATCGTCTTCGACGCCGTGTCGTCTGATGGAGGAGTTGCCAGTGCACATACAGTCAACGACCGACTTTCCGGACGCCCGATCATTGGCACGGCTTCGCGGCACCACCAGTACCCTATAGAGTCGGTGTATAAGGTCTGAAATTTCAGAGGCAAGAACTCTTCACCGTCCGATTTGGCGTACTTTTTGCCGTGACCGCAGGTCCGAAACGGCATTAAGCAAAGCCACCACCGCCGCCGTGTTGATTACCTCGCTGCCTCGAAACGGCGCTCTCGCACGCAGATGCGCTTTCAGCCGTAGCCACCACCGCGGCAAACGCTAGGCCTAGCTGTCTCAATGTTCGCTATTAAGCTTCTTGCCGTTCGGCGCCGTGTTTTTCATTGAAAGAATTCGCAGCTGTCACAAATGGCACCGACTCCGCCTCTGTGGTCCTCGCAATTGGCTTCGAAACTCGGAAAACACGGTGCGTTGCATAAGGCCGGTTCCCGAAAGTCAGCTTCGCCTCGATATAGCTGTACTACGCGGTGAAGCATAAGAAGAATGGGAAGGGGCAATTGCCACGGTACGCAGTGCATATTCCTTAAAGGCGCCAATACACTCCGACGTAACGCGCGCGCGCGCTCGTCATGGCGACGTTACGTTGGCGAAAACACGACCCCCTACAGTCCGGCGGCATCTGGCGCCGACGCTGCCGGCGGCATTCGGCGCGCTCGGACGTCATCCGGCGCCGAATGCAACCGACCGCGCCGAGCAAGTTAGCGCCTAGCGCCCTCTCTCGTCGAGGTAGAGACTCGCTACTCGGCAGGCTGAGCCAGAACGAGATGGCCTCTTCGCTAAAAAGCGTGCCCGACCCATGCGGCTCCGAAATCGAAAGGTTTCTGGAGGCCGTCCAGCAACACCCTTGTGTCTACGACACCAAAAGAATGGACTACTGGGATGCGGAGCGGGAAAACAACGCGTGGGAGCAGATACGCATGTACTACGGCCTCTCAACACGAGCGTCAATGCTACTACGCACGTCTGTGTATACGTCTGCGGACATGCTATGCACTCAGCGCCTGTTTGTTTGTCTTGTTTTCCCTGTTTCATTCGAAGAGTGCCTGAAACTATGGAAGCGGCTGAGGGACCGCCACACTCTTGAATTGAAAGCTATTGAAGCGACGAAAAGGACTGGCAGCGGCTATGTGTCTGTGTTATGTAGAAAGAGAGACCTGTTAAAGCGGGAGACACACGGTCCGATTCGGTGTCCGATCCGGCGTCCGACGAGCCGGAACGGCAGCCGGAATCGAGGTGTTTTGCCGTGCCGAAGCGCCGGATCGGACGCCCGGCAAACCGGGCAGACTTTCATCGTCCGACGCGACCGGCGACCGTACCGTCGTCTGGCCACAGCCAATGACAGCGCGGCTGGCATGTGACGTTATCCGACGTTCCCTCCACGGAGGCGGCGCTGGCTGGCCGGTGTTTCGCAGTGTTTTTTTTTTTTTTCTTTGCCTGCTGCAGTTTGTTTCCGACAAGAAATAGTTACCAGTTCAGTGAAATTATCTCGAACGTGTGCCTGTTATGCAAAGCAGCGCCTAGTACACTAGCACTAAGCTACTGGCGAGATCGGGAGCCGCGATGCGAGAGCATTTCGCGGGCAGACATCCCACACCGACCGTCTGAGCGACGCTGTTCGCTTCGCTTGCACGTTTGCCCTTCGCAACGACTGCGTCGAGTAAACCAACTGTATTTAATTACGCGCTACCTACGTGTACAGTGTTAATTGTTTTGGCAAACATAAGCGCTCTTCGACGAGCTCGGGTTGGATCGTAAGCGTCGTCTGTCTAGCTAGGCCTACCGGCCCTATCGCTGGCTGTTAGCGGATTCTTCAGTGGACAACGCGCCGTCGTGAAGTGTTCTGTCACTTGCAGGGGGATAATTTCATCGACAGTGTTCGCGTAAAGCGAAGCAGTGTTGTGCAGAGTTGTTTATATTGCGTTTCTCGACGTGGCTATGAAGTCGAGCTGGGGGGCTGAATCTGGGCGGAGCTTACGCGCCGCTCAATCTTTCGGATGCACGCACCGTGTGCCCCGAATCGTCGTATGCCGCACGTCGGATCGGACGCCGAATCGTACCGTGTCTCTCCTGCTTAATGTTTCGTCTTGCGGAATGTGCCTGCGTCCGTGCCATCGCCGAGCAACAGTCCGGTCCGCGGAGGCAATCGCTACCGACAGAGAAAGCGCGCGAAAAGATTTGTTTCGATGTTCCACGACAGGCGGCACGGAGCGGCGTGGTGTTCTGCGCATGCGCTACTCCAGCTGCGGCAGGTGCGCGGCGTTGTAGTGTAGGGGGACGGATCTACGCCTGACGCGGCGTAGCCGACCTGGCGTGACGTAGCGCAACCACCGCGCGCGCGCGCGCCGGGTCACGTTGAAGTGTATTGGCGCCATAAGAGGAAGCTTTAGCTCAGGCCCAACTCCGACGCGGCCAATTCAAATACATGTATAACGCAAACACATTTTTCTGGGGTAACCCTTGGACCGGTTTTAATGAAGTTTGTTGCATTTCAGAGAAAAAGCCAAATTATAGTGACTGTTGGAAGCGAAATTTCGATTTATAGTCTAAATTTTGTTGAATAAAATATTTTCGAAAATTCGGAAGTTGGAGAAAAGTACAAGCACGAACTTTATAAATTAATGGCTCTGCGTTAAGAACAGATATCGAGGTTCTGTAAACGGCATCTGTTTGATCATTCAAAGCGGACAAATTCGATAAGTCATTTTATATCTTACGTGAATTTGTTACGTTGGGTACAAGGGTTCTGCAAAAGTCCATTCCCATATCACTAGATTTCTTTACATTCATGTATGAGATATCAATTTTGTCCGCTTTAGGTGGACTATTAGAAGCAATTCACAGAATTGTATTATCCTTTTTCTTTGTTGAGTTACAGAGTTGTAAACTTGATAGTGTTGTTTTCTGAAAATTTCCACTTTTGTCGATTTTTAAAAGATTGACGACCTAACTCAAGAATTCAAAACCAACAGTCACTAGATCATAAGTTTTTTCTTTTTGAATGCAGCAAACCTCGTCAAATTTGGTGCAGTGGTTGCCAAGAAAAACGAGCTCTCCTTTTACATGTATTTAGATAGGCGCACTCGAGCTAAAGCTTCCTCTTAATGATACACGCGTGTACCCGCCATCTCCTGTCACAGTACGAGCACCGATATGCCTAATACGTGTACTGGCAGGCCTCTTCGGATGCGCCTGTGCCGATTTGAGCCCTTAAGGGTAGTAAAAGACATGCATTCATTTTTTAGAACTGCCCGATTTTTCGGATATTTTCGCTGCTCCTAGGGAGTCCTAAAAATCGGGCGTTGACTGTGCAACTGACCAAGAGGATGATTCAAATGGTCTGTGGGGCGAACGCGCGGCAGAACGAGGACAAGAACAATGTACTGTCGCATTGAGGAATGATAGGGAAAGAAACTGTGAAGGAGCTTGAGCTCAACAAGCAAAGTATTGGCTGACGCCGAGATGCAGGTGACCCTTATCCAAACCAAAATAAACTTTTTTTAAAGCAGTGAAATGCAACACTGAGGCGTTGTGCGCGGGCTGAATGTCAGGACAGTTGAGGTTGACTTACCAGCTGTTGGGAAAGGATCTCACATGTGACAAAGTTCAGGCCTCATACCAATGAGCTTGCTATCAGTTGACAGAAATAGTTGACAGAAATAGCGGCGTTCGTGTAGTCCACTTCTCTACTCTTGTGTCCTGTCTGCACGCCTCACCTCTTTCTTTTTTGCATAATGAGCTCATATCCCCTTCAGTCACAGCATACACATTTGTGGACGGAACTTATTTTTGCCATTTCGGTGCAGTGATAGCACGGAATAGAACACAAACAATAAGCATAGGCTAAACTGAACATTCTGGTAACCTAAATTGCTTTCAGTTTACTTCTGAGAGATGTGTATCGTTACAGAGTGCAGCTTTGGTGAAGGCATTACCGTGTGTTACGTGACGTTTGACATGGGGAATGTCGGTAGCAGCCTCGGAATATTATTTTTCTTTCTTGAAATGCTACAGGGCAATGAATAATTTTTGTATGTAATTCGAGCGGCGGATTTAATGCTTTTTATGAAGAAACGTAGCACGACTGACCACAATATTCAAATATTTAGTTACTCTATAATTATGATGTCACATCATAAAATGCTCCAAGAGTCATTATACCGTCTTGATTTACTTTCAGTGGAGTCCCAAGCACCATCTATGTTTCACGCACGTATCGACAGTCGATCATAATTCGTGACTGAAAGGGATGTTCGAAAATATTTGTTTCTTTAGGCACCTTTTCTTATTCGTATTTGAAAATGTTCGACTCGATTTCCAATGGGTTTTACCATTTTTATCGAAGATATTTTATTCAATGTGCATTTTGCCAATCCCTCCCTCTGATTTCTTTTTGAATAAAATAAACACTACTCCTTACTATTCAAACTGGATTAGGTTATTTTCTTTGTTTTTAGCATGATTACTAGGAAGTGACAGCATCGAGCGACATGGTGTCCCCGGGCGGTTGTGACATAAAACAAAGTTCTGTGTCACACAGGAAATTTTGCAAAGGCACGCAGGTAAAACCTGGAGAACTCAGGGAATTTGGAAATGTCGACTTGGTAGACACCCTGCGGCTGGCATGAGATTTCGAAAATGCACATAAAAGATAGATTCTCATGGCACTTATGCTGCTTTTTTAATTATTAGCAATAAAAAATCCCTAACGAAAATACCAGAGGGGCACTTGCTTTAGGTAAGTTTATTAAGACACGTTCTGAAGCAGGCTAAATTGGCAGCAACAAAAGCAGTGAGAAAAACTTCCTGACCCAAAAACATGTTGTCAGTTTCTGCTGTTCCAAGTGTGATATTTGTGTGCAGCGTGTCAAGGTAAATAATGGTTAATAATTTAGGCATAGAAAAATGTGTGCTGAGGGAAAGCTTTAAGAAAGTGCGTGCTGTCATTCCAACACAGGATTTCTGTCTAGAATTTTTGCTAAATATGAAGTGCTTTAGATTTTAATGTAGCCAATTCATAATGTGTCCCTAGTACAGCTTAGCGTCAAGCTTGAAATTTGATATCTGATGTCACACCAGTTGCAGGTCGTAATAACGTGGTATCACAAACTACTTGTTACGCATGTCAGTCAAGCTGGTGTCAGTCACTGGTCGCAGGTGAGAGTATGACCGAAAGCTGGCCATTCTTTGCCCTTCTGCACACGATGTGGGACAGCGCTTGAACTATGCCAGAGTGGCACCATCTCCCTCACCTTCTGCTCCTCATTATTCTGTCAACTTGCTAATATGCACTTCTAGAGGCTTGATTATGACTGCTGAGCATGGCTTATGTGAATTTCAGTAGTTTGTGTTACCCTCAAAGACGTAGTGTAATACGAGTGCATTTTAATATGGTCAATTTAAAATATGTAATTGGTTGTGGCATTCTCAGAGAAACAATATATTCTGGTTCCGGGGAGCACCCTATAGGCTGCTCCCCGGAAGAGTACCAGAATATATTTTTTCTTGAACAAAAGTGTTTTATGCACGTGATGCTCAAGCCGTGCTATCCTACAAGAATTATAGCTGCTATGTCAACAGCTACACGCTATTCAAAGCGGCTAACAAAGGTCATAACGGACTTTAATTTGACGGTTAAAAGGTTGTGGCTAGCTAAGGTTTACCCTTAGCCCCCTCTGGCGTAGACAGCATAAGTGCAAAGGGAGGCGTATCTAATTAACAAGCCTTTGGGATAAGTACAGACTGAATAGCACGTGTTAAGATATTGAGGTAGTGCCATAACATGGGTCCTCACCTACAGCATAATTTTGTTTTTATTTTCCCACTTAGGCTATAAAGCCACGTTTCTTTTAACATGTGCAGTTGCTTCACATTAGGGGAATCCCACTCATTTCTCTCTTTACGGTTACTCCTGTTATTCTGTTTCATGTTGTTTGGAATATAAAGGCACCTTAAGCATGGCCGAAGTTAAGTGGTTTGAATTTGTGCAATTTGAGTTGGGACAAATATCTCACTGAATAAACTTATGGACTTGGCCTTAAACGAACACTAAAGAAAAACACTAAATCAGTTCAGATGCACCAAGTACTCTTTCATGTTGCGCTTATTTTCTGATGGGTGGTTATCTATAGAAGAGTGTGTGAAGGTCAAAGCTTCATTTTCTGCCAAATTTTGCAACAAAACATCACTGCCGGTATGTCAAGGGGACATTATTCATTGCAGAGTATTTTACTGCATTTTGGCTGCTGCGGCTCAGTAAATTGGCTCAAAAATTGCGAAAGTGCAGTGTTCGGCTTTTTTGGAAGTCTGTATAGTCAATATTTGCCAAAAACAAATTAATTGGGCCTTAGCAGACGGTGAGAAAGTGCGGCAGCTTTATTGTGGTTTTACCACCTATTTTTCATTCTTGCCTCTTTTCTGGTTTACCAAGCCTCCTCTTTTGGTAACTGCAGCCTTCCGCTGGTGTTGCGGAAGAGTAATTTAATAATGCAGCTCAGATAATTATTTTCTCTGCAGCGTCCCCTTAAAGATTTCCTTGAATGATGTGGTGTGAGACAACGTTGCCTGAAAATTATTTTGCATGACAGCGGTTTGTGTTGCCATGTAATCACCAGTATTGTCTGAGGTGCTCAGAGATGTCACTGCAATTGCTCCTCATTTCCGAAGTCACTAAGAAGCCATAAAGAGCCTCTATTTGCAACGTCCTGCAGTTAACTATATCATACTGTGTTTGCTGAAGCTCTGGTAGACGGTTGCAACAGGAAAGCACCGTCCTCTTTAAAGCATTTACAGTATTTCAGGAATGTGTAGGTGATTTTTTACCTCAACAATCATGGAAAGATTGATTTGCCGTGTTGACTGTGGCACATATATATTAAGCCTGATCTCTCTAGCTGACTGCATACTTATATATTACTAAAAAATGAAGCCAGTTTTCGATGATGCCACCTTTTCACATACTCCAGAACGACCAGTTTGCCGAAATAATAGAATTAACGTAACTATATTTTCTCTTGAGCAACTTGAGTAAGCTTTCTTCAGCACAGTGGCAGGCTTAGGATGTTAGTTAAAAATTAATTCACTTAAAGGTGTGCCACATTGGAGGGCATGATTCTTGCTCTTTGTATCCATTGTAGCATTATATGCTCTCAGTGTTCCTTTTTATGCTATTCACAGTACACACATACTAAAGCAATAAGGGACAGGCAGATGATGGAATGTGTAGCATGCAAAATCCAATAAGGGACAAGCAGTGTGCTAAAGAGGACAGCGTTTTATCACTCTCTGTTTTTTGCTTATTTTTAGTGTGTGTGCGCGCTATGAACACCATGAGAGTGAGCTCTTACCAACGTGACCAAACTGCAGCTCTTGTGATTGCTGTTTTTGTCCACAAAATGCCTGTATGTCAGTAGTAGTGCTGGTGATATATGCATGTATGAAAGAGGGGGTTACTTGATTCCAGAACAATTTGATTTGTTCTACACATGATACTGAACTTGGCAGTCTTATATTAAACGTCGAATTGGGTAGGAAGCTGTTGTGGTATTTTGTATGGTGCCCTGGTGTATTCAGCTTGCGCAAATGCTTCAAGCTTGTATGTCTTGACAAAAATTGGACTGAAGCCATAGAAGGAGAGTTGTAAAGGTGTAATGAAAGCCTCCTAATAGATATGCTGATTTGTGCTGCTGTGTACGCATATTGGTTAGCCCTACTGGGTGATCATGTTAGGGTTATGGGTGATTTTACACAGTAGGGCCTACAGGAGGGCTAGTATTACAAAACACATTAAAACAAATGTAAGGGTACATGTCGTGCTATGCTATCATATTTGGCCCACGAAGTGACCACCTTTGCTTACACTATGTGGCAGTCTGGTCCAGTTTACTTAACCTGGTCACCGTCTATGCACGAGGAGGAGGACGGAGGCAAACAAAAGGACCTTCGATTAATGTTTTTGCACAGATGGCTCATAAATTGCATTTTTCTTATCTGGCAGGCTTTGTTACTCAATGCTTTCTATGGGCGAATACCAGCATTTCATTCCTATTTATACCTAATATGAATTGCTTTGTTGACAGTCACTTTTTATATTATACTCTTGTGACACTAAGCTCACTTGTTTTGAAGCAGGTACGGCTGGGCCTACAGAAAAAGTGTAAGCAGACTGATATGTTGCTGATCAGTGCTGATCTCTACGTCAGAGTTGGTCCTAGAACATCCAGGCACTACTCTGCCTTGCTTCATTGACAAGGTAATATGATATGGACACCTTGCAAATCAGTATTAGTTTTGAGAAATATTTTAAGAAGACACAAGAGCTGGCCTTAGCGATAAATACACTCATGTTCTTTTTAAAGTGCTATTTTTGCACTGTTCCTCATGGACATGCTTTCAAAGGATGCTTACACTCTTTAATTGCAAACTGCCATGGAGCTTGTTCATGCCTTAAAGCAGCAGCACTCTTTCACCAAAGGAAAGCCTTACTTAACGCATAATTCATAAGAAGGGTAATGAGGTGACAGGACATAACACAGTCTAACAACCATCCAATTTCGCTCCTTGCACAGCAATATCAAGCGAGAGGAGAAAGGGCAAGAAGAGATAAATCGGCAATGCATGTTGCTCGCACAACGCGAATATGACGCATGGCATGGCTACTGTGACACTTGTTTTACAATGATAGATAAGCAGTCTTGCTATCTTGATAATCCTCTGGAGGGGAAGCCAACTTCGCAGATTCCCTGTCACACATATAAGGAAAGCCTCCAATTTCGCCAGCCCTATAGTCCTTATACATTGTCACAGTTGCACAGTTTTCAAACAAAATAATACAAGTGAGCTGTGCACTACCAAGTGGCTGCCAAATAATCTGAGCATCAAATTAACATGGTTGCAAATCCAGTAATATACACATTGGCCTGTTTTTCCGACGTAGTGTCTACTGCACGATAGTGGTATTTAATATCCATCAACACCTCTGCGCTCTACGTAATCTTTTATTGCATGCTTTATTTCACTGGTAGTGATGCATGCCTCTTCATTATTTACATGCCTACACAGCAAGGCAAGCTTCTGCCATGCCGAGAAAGAATTGCAGGAAAAGCCGACGTGAGGCTACTTTTCTTAGCATCGAACAAGCTAGGTTTCTTGATTTGGGTTTGCGTTCATTGGTTCGATGGTTTTTGGAGCCCCATACGAGTTTTTTGGACACATTAAGGCAGACAAGCTTGTGGGATGTGCTTCTGCAATTTGTACAGTAGCAGATGTGGGCCTCATCTTCGGAACGAAGTGCACTAATGGCACCATTCACAGCGCAAATGACTCTCATTGAGTCAGGCAAGGCATCAGTGTTAATGTTTGTTCCCTTGCCCAATACAGCAGGTTTAGGTTCAGTGTAGTTGTAGGAAGACATGTGAAACATAACTTCTGTGCTTTCAGTGGGTGCATTTGTCTTAGGGCATGAAGTTTTTTTCTTGCATCTGTCTGCACTAGTGCTTCCTTAGCATTGGCATCAAGTTGCCATGAAATTGTGCATACCGAAAGTCGTAAACAATGACTGTTTAGTTGGCACGTTGCGAAGAAGCGATCAGCTCTGATGCCCTTCATTTTCTGTTGCCATACTTGTATTGTCAGTAATTTCTTCTCAGCTTGCTGAATTATTTTGAGGCCCGAAGGTGATGCTACTGATGTCTTCAAGTGCAGACTTTTCAGGCTTTGCAAGTGTGGCTGAGGAAAAGGCGACACTCACAGGTGGCTATTCTAGATGTGAGTGAAATGTACTGGCAAATTTTGGGTACATGTTGTGTTTAGTTTTGTAGGAGGTAAATGTTTGACAAAAATTCGTCTCGTTTCTAACGTGATGATAATCACTTACTTGGTCAGTGACCGTAACTTCACAAATCATGTTATGTGAGTAAATGAATTTTCGTCGAACTCTTGACAACATTTTCTACCGAACTTATTGACAGAACATTGTAACCGAGACTTACTGGTTTGTCTCACTCGCATCCAGAATATAAATATATAAATGCCACCTATCCCTCAAACAGGCTTACAAAGCAAAGGATCTTCATCCAAAAAGTATGCATATGAACGCATCGGTGGTGTTAGCGTGGTGCCTCAAGATAATTCGGCTAGCTGGGAAGAAATTACTGCGAGCGAGAGCTCAGTGCTGACAGCAAATCAAACGCTTGGAAACTTGGGCGTTCTCTGCAAGGAGCGAACTATAGCAAATCATTATTTGTGTCTTCTGGGACATACAGCCAATTTCACGGCGACACTAAATGATTACTTGTGCACCAGTCTCAGGAAAACTATGTGTTGAAACCAAAAGAGCCCGTTGAAACCACAAAGTTATCTTGAGGTTGTCTTCCTACAAGCCCACTAAACCTGCAACTGTCATTCTGCACAAAGGAGCCAACACTGGCAATTCACCCTACCCTGACGAAAGTGACTTTTACCATGGAACGTGCCAACAGTAAGCTCTTTCTGAGGCAAGACCACGAACTTAACCTGCCAGAACAGAAGCTCTGTTGGCTTGACTTGGGTCAGTGACCCTACATTCATCATTTTGAAACAGGATGCATTACCAATTGCAAACTCAGGTTAATGTCTTCATCGGCATCATTTTGTGAACAACAGACAAAAAAAGGCCCAGCGTGACTAGTGATCCTGCCCAGGAGTCCGTGATGTCAATAAGTGTGAAAATGATTTGCAAAGGTTAACAATCGTAAAGCAAACTTGCGCTGTCGATTGAGACAATACAATGCATGTTAAGGAGTGGTGCCAAATTTTTAGGTGAAGTGGGCACCTGCACTGCACATATAATTTAGATAAAAAGAAAGTAAGGCACAATAGGCCATATAGAACTAATGGCAATAATTTTCGCATAAATAGATGTTTGCTCAAATTATGTGACAATTTCTTCTTTTAGGAAGTATGAAATTTTGTTAAACATAGCTGCTTTCAGATGATTTTGTTTAAGCATTTGTCCTTATGCATATACTATATGCATTAATTAAATTAAATTGCGGAGTTTTATTTGCCAGAACCACAATATGATTATGAAGGATGCTTTAGTGGGGACTCCGGATTAATGTTGGACACTCGGGGTTCTTTAATGTGCGCCCAATGTACCTTATGTGTCTGCATTTTGCCACCATCGAAATGCGGGCATTGTGGCCAGGATTTTACCCTGCGCCATTTGGCTCAGCAGGGCAATGTCAAAGCCACTACGCCACCACGGCTTTTATGTTGCTGGCCGAGGGGTAGTTTCCAAGTAATTTAGTTCGCTCAACTTATTTGTGCAGCTTTTTTCTAAATTGACATTTTAGGCTTGTTATTCTGTTGCTTCAACACTAGTAATTGTTCATCAAACAATGTCTTTCTTTTTTTACGGTGACAACTTGTTCCAGTGGCCTGCTAATGTGACAGATTATTCTACCACAGTAATGCATGTTCCTTTAGACGTCATAAGCATTGCAGAAAACCCCTTTTACTAAACTTTGTTCCGTAAGCTATATGTTCTGTACGCTGGAGCCCTCTTACTCGTGTGAATGAAGGCAAAAGTGCTTTTTCCTATGCGTAACCTTATTACGTAAGTGAAAATGAATTTTTCGCTTTTTAGTTGCAATTTTTACTTACATGCAATGGCCCTGCAACAGAACTGATATCTGGGCGAGTTGGTAAGAATTCGTAGTGAAATATTTTGCGCGCACAATCGAGAAGGACACAGTGAAGGGGGACACACGCCTGCCTTGTCCTGCAAGCTGTCACCCAAGGAACGCATTCCGATGGTCATCTGTCAGCAGATTCGGTGTATCAAAGTACCCTTGCAAGGCCCAATATACAACAGTTGGGAGATGTATGACATGCTCTTGCTTAAATTCAGAGGACATCACTATAAATGAAAACTTTAATGACTGGGCAAAAGAACCTGTGTAAAGTATACGCTTTTATTTACAAATACAAGTCATTACTTCATCTGACATTATCATATATAAATTACTCTTTACCGTAGAATTGTGAACAAACCATTACAGCAAGACACCACTGCCACGGTCAGCACAAGTGATCATGCATGTGGTACCACTTACAAGAATTGTATTTGCACTGTTATAGCAAATGTCTAAAGAAAGTGCCAATATTTTTTAGGGTTCATACTCTTGCAGGTCGTACTATTTCGTTCATCTTATGTGCACTCAGCTCGTACAAACTCGTTCATGATGTATGAGAATCGCGTTCATTGGCAAGAACACAATCTCATACACATGTGTATTACTAAAAATCGTTCCGTCGACGGGAAATCATACAGTTGCCGAGAAGTCATTCAGTCGATGAGAAATCGTACAGTCTATGGGGGCAGTAATAGCTTACAACATTTCTCTCAGATTCTTGTTCACTTTTTTTTCAATAGGGGTACGTCACAGAAAAATTTCTGAACTACATTTCACTGTCAACATCTCATAATCTGTAAAGCAGTGATTTGTGCTTGTTGGTAAGACATCGTGAGGCTTATAGCGCGTTAAAAAGACAAGGACGAAAGTGAGACGTGACACACACAGGCGCTGACCTGATGACCGAAAGCATCAAGGATCAGATCCTCCGTCTTCGATTGGCAGGTTACCCTAGACATGTACTTATTAGCGTTGCTGAAGGTCAGCTCAAGTCGAAGCTATCAACGAATTCAGCCAGCGTGCCTTGTGTAGATAAGAGGAGCGTTGCTGTCATCCCATATATTCGTGGCTTATCGCACCGTTAAAAGAAAATAGGCCAACGTGCGAATATTAGGGTTGTGTTTTCAGCTTCTACAAAATTGCAATGTCTGTGCAGACTAACCACACCAGGCCTCCCTGATAAGCGCACGTGCAAAAAGAAACACCAGGAACCGTTTGTTGAATGTGTAGAAGCAGTTGTTTACAACCTTCCTTTAAAGTGTGGGAAAAACTACGTGGGGCCAAGCGGAAGGTGCCTCAACGAGTGTTTAAAGGAACACCGGTATAATGTAGCAGAAAAGCGGGGTGGGTTCCTTGACGCCCACTGCAGGCATTGCAGCTGCACTGTTGCCGGGGTGGATGATGGTGACCACTCGACGTGTGCTCCAGCATACAGAGACTGCTCCATTGTGGGAAAAGCCCGAGGTAGGATAACTCGCGAAATTATAGAAGCAGAAATGATTGATAGGCTTGGGGATAACTGTGTGTCTAAACCATCAATTGCCCTTTCCCGCAAAGAGTTATCGTACCTGCGCAATAGTGGGTAAGGTTTTTTTGCAAATAGCGCATGTATCTCATGTACGCGAAAAAGATGTATATATGTATGGGTCCCTTGCTCGAAATAAAGATTGCTGCAAGTTAGCGCCTGTGTGTGTCACGTCTCACTTTCTTCCTTGTCTTTTTAACGCGCTATAAGCCTCACGATCTCATAATCGTCAGTAATAATAGCAAAAGCCTCAACCACTTTACGCTCAAACACATCCTTTACTAAAAGCATAACGCCACCACCCATCTTATCACCACGCTTCAGGAAATAGGTAGCATAACTAGCAAAGGAAGAACTTCAGACTTGTGGTGATACCAGGTTTCGGTAACCATGGTGATGTCGAAGGAAAATTCAAACGATTCAAGCAGCATCATTATTTCATCTGCCTTGTTTCTAGCTGATTGTGCATTTACATGAAGGAAAGAAACGTGGCGTTTCTTCCGGACAGTCACAGACTCAACTCGCGTGGAATTAGCAAATCTGCAGCCATATTGATACTTTTTAGATGACACTCAACGGGAGTTCCAACGCGGCTGCCCCTACCGGGGTCATAGCTGCCATGGCGTGTTTTCTACACCATGAACCAGGAGCGCCAAGCGACCAGCTCTTCCGAGGCCCATGTTCTAAACGGGCGTGCAAAGGGCCTTCGACCAATTCACCGCTCTGTTTCGATGGAGCATTTATCTACCGCAACGTCATTTTCCAACGAGCATAAGACGCAATCGGCAGACGGAGAACGCCGACGCGCGTTCCTCGACAACAACGAAGACGCCCGAGGTGGATACCGCGGGAGTGGCCGCCGATCCCATCGTCGCCAATTTTCCCTCCCAACAACGAGAGGCAGACACTCCGACCGGGAAAAGGATGGAGGAAGACGCTGCCCCGAACATTTACGACGACAAAACTGACGACGACACAGGTGGCTGTTGGAAGACAGTCATACATAAGCGACGCAACCGTCAAACGCGCGCTAAGACGCAACCCTCCGAGAACATCTTGGGCATTCCGGACGCCTCCCAGCCTACCGTACGCAAGCGCATTCGGAATCAGAACCTGCCTCAACTTCCTTTGCACGATGAAAAGATAATTCTGCGGCCTCACGGAGAACTGTGTCTCGATAAGTGGACGCGCCCAGAACTGGCCAGTGCTCTATGGAGTGCTGCCGGCTTGACCACCGAGGATCGTCAGGACATCATATTCCGACTGCGACCTCAGCAGAACTTGGCAATCATCAGCACACCCCAGTCAAACGTAGCCAACGCATTGTACAAGGTGAGGGAGCTGAACCTTGGTCAGCGGGTCTATCCCATCACGACATATTTTGCGGCCCCAGACAACTCATGCAAGGGAATTGTTCCTGGCCTTTTGCCCGGTACATCGTCATCCAAGCTAGTGGATGAGCTTGTGGCTCCTGGAACTCAAATACTTCAAGCACGAATGATGGGTCAAACCAACGTTGCGTTGCTAACATTTGAAGGACTTAAAGTGCCACGCTACGTGCGTTTCTATGGTGCCGAACTCCGCTGCTACCCCCATCGACCCCGCCAACTGGTTTGCAAGATATGTCACAAGCTCGGCCATTGGGCTGATTACTGTCCTACGCCGCACGTGGTCATTTGCGCGACGTGCGGGACTGACAACCCCACCCCCTCACATCCGTGCACCTCACACTGCAGATCCTGTGACGGCACCCACCCTACAGCGGATCCAAACTGCCCGCGGCGTGCTAGGCAGACACTGAACAAAGCTTGGGTGCGGAAAGCTCTCGAGAAAGAGCAGCATGAACTCCAACCCTCCAGCGACCCGACCACTACCACAGATACGGCGGAGACCCGAACGGCGCGCGCCCCAACGAAGGAGACCAGAAAAGTCCGGTCGGAGACCCGTTCGAGCTCCCGTCGCAAGTTCCGGACCCGCTCCAAGTCTCGGTCCCGATCCCGCGAGGCATCGGTGCGCCTCCGAGAGAAGCGCCCTCCTTCCCTATCTTCCCGACAACCCTACAAGAAAGTCCTGCAGACCAACGCCCCAGCCAAGGTGACCCTGGTCCCTTCAGGGGTGCAGCGGACCCCGGAGAAGAAAACAGCAATGGAGGCGCCTCGGGAGGTAGGTCGGGCGCAGGGTACCCCACAGCTCGCTCCGCCCAGTAAATCTCTCCCTACCCCTTCTCCTATTACCAATTCATTACCAAATCCCGATCCTCTAATAGACATAGCCCGCCTACGTCGTGACATGGAGGCGCGCTGTGAGCGCCTACAAAAAGAAATGGACACACTGGTGGCAGACATGAGCACTAGTATGCAGGCGGCTCTGGACAGGATAGAACGCCAAATGGAGGCCCTTCAAAAAGGGATTACGGAGCAAGTAAAATCATGTATAGAGTGCACTTTCGCACGCATGCAAGTTCCTGAGCTTAGCGGTAACAACGAAAGCGCGCTTTCCGACCAAGGCTCTCGGCCGCAACCTTCAATGTGGGCACCCGGCGCCCGCATCCCTATGCACGACCGCCTGCTTCCTCTCGCGATGATGATGGCGCCGCGTAACGCGGAGCAACTAGTGGTGTGGCAGTGGAATTGTAGGGGATTCCGCCGAAAACGAGGTTCCCTGCAGCAGTATATCGCCACATCCACGAACCCTCCCGATGTCATCCTCTTACAGGAAGTCAATTGCACCCCTTCTTTATCCGGCTACAGCACGCTCTCGGGTGTCTCTCCTCTTGTGGGAGCCTTAGTTTCGAAACATGTTACATGTCGCATGCATACCACTAACATTGACATTCCTCACCAAATATTGGAAATAATTACGCAAGGTAAACGCAGCGAGAGTCTGTTTATACTCAATGCATACAGTTCCCCCCGTTCGCGAACGCACTGTTTTCAGCACCTACTAACAGAATTTGGTAGGTTTGGACGGGTTTGTGTGGTGGCCGGCGAATTTAACGCTCCGCATACTGCATGGGGTTACGTTAAATCGCAGGCTAAAGGGACCCGCTTATGGAATGCCGTCTGTAACATGAGATACACACTCCTTACCGACCCAGAGCACCCCACTCGGATGGGCAACAGCGTATCTCGTGACACCTGCCCTGACCTTACCTTCGTGCGCAATACTGGCCCAGTCGTTGCGCACGGGCCTTTAGAGGAGCACCTTGGTAGTGACCACTACATTGTGGCGACCACCTTGTCATTACGGGGTGCGCGCAGGCCCGAGCGAAATGTGCGTATAACGGATTGGGCGAAATTCAGGGAACGTCGCCAGGACCCACCTGAGCGCCAAGGGTACGAACGCTGGCTTGACTCTCTCGCACAAGATCTAGAGGCCACCACGAGCACACTGCGCACCAAAACCGAGACACCAGACATAGACCCGCATTTACTTCATCTTTGGAACGCCCGCAGAGGGTTGACACGACGATGGAAACGACAACGCCTCAACCGCAAACTTAGGAAACGTATAGATCAAATTACAAGGGGATCTCAGGAGTATGCAGAGATCCTTACGAGGAATAACTGGCGAGGATTTTGCGATCGCTTCTCAGGCACATTGAGCACAGCAAAAACGTGGTCGATTCTTCGCTCACTCACAGATCCCACCACAACAAAGGGAAAAACATTTCAACAGCTGCACATCCTAATGCACGAGTACAGGGACGATGTCTCGACACTCCTCAGAGAGCTAGAGAAGCATTTCATACCCACAGGCCCGCCGCCGCAGTACCCTGACTATACTCATGTAGGCGAGGCGAACGAATTGCTAGATGCGGACATCACATCTGACGAGGTGCGGGTGGTCCTACAAGAACAACGCCGCAACACGGCACCGGGAGCCCACCACATCCGATTCGCCACCCTTGGTAACCCCAGTGACGCGGATATTAACCACCTCACCCATATCTTCAATGATTGCTGGCGCAAGGGCATGCTTCCCCAAGCATGGCGACACGCCGACTGATCCCCAAACCGGGCAAGCCTGTTAAGGTTGAAAACTTACGACCCATCTCCCTAACATCATGCATTGGTAAGCTCATGGAGCATGTACTCTTGCGGCGTCTGCAGCCCTTCCTCGAAGAAAAATCATTCTTTTCTAACTCCCAATTCGGATATCGAGCTCATCTGTCTGCCAAAGATGTGCTTTTACAATTGCGGGAGGAAGTCATAGGACCTCCGTCGTCCGCCCAAACGAGAGCACTCATAGCCTTAGACCTAAAAGGGGCATTCGATAATGTTGAACATGACCTCATCCTTCGCAATGTTGCACATTCACACTGTGGAATTCGTATGTACAACTATATCCGCGCATTTCTTCGAGATCGCACAGCCACCGTACGAATGGGACCGCATCGATCCGGTACGATTCGCCTTGTAGGACGTGGGACACCCCAGGGCTCATTTCTTTCCCCTACTTTATTCAATATCGCGCTCGCAGGGCTCCCCCGACTACTCGACCAGATCCCTGATGTCGCCCACGCTATTTATGCGGACGACATTACTATCTGGTCGACACGGGGTTCCGACGGAGCCATCCAGGACCGACTGTAGCAAGCAGTCGATACAGTTTCCGAGTACGCGAGAAAATGCGGATTAAGATGTGCTCCGGAAAAGTCGGAGCTCATAATCATTCGCCCACGGAGCCGTTCCTCTACTCCCCCTATCACTGTGCACGTGGATGGCACACCGATACCACTGGTTAATCGTGCTCGTATCCTCGGCCTACACATCCAAGCGGATGGCAGGTCAAACTACACTGTTTCCCTTCTATCCAGACAGATTGAGCAAATTTTGGCCATGATCCGGAGGGTCTCCAACAGGCGCTCGGGCCTTCGAGAAGAGGACCTGCTGCGCTTGGTGGAGGCATGCGTGATCAGCCGCCTTACATACCATCTCCCATTTCAGCGGTTGACCCAAGCGCAACAACTTCGCATAGACGCAATGATTCGCAAAGCGACGAAGCTGGCCCATGGCCTCCCGAACTATACTTCCACACACCGTCTCCTTAACTTAGGGACACATAACACACTAGGCGAGCTGCTAGAGGCACATTGGGTCAGCCATCGCCAGCGCCTTCTACTCACTCCTACTGGCCGCCATCTTCTCACACGGCTAGGATACTCTGTCCCACCCCTTGAGTCTGAAACCCGTCCAACGATCTTGTCGTCAGCGATACGCCAAGCACTAAGTATTCACCATTGCCACGTAATATGCACCCCGAGCATGACAAAGGGAGGCGCAAAGCCCGTGTACGATACATTGGCCGCATGCTTGCAAACATCGCGGAAACACACACTTTATACACGGACACATCACGCACTCAAGAGGGCTATACCTCGGTAGTTTTGGATGGCACTGAATCCCTGAGAGACTCTGCTGCAATGCGCGGAACAAATGCCGCTTACGGAGAAATTCTCGGTATTGCTCTTGCAATTCGATACGCCATCCGTGTTCCTGAGGAAGTGTATATATTGACGGACTCGCAACAGGCATGCCGGGCGTTCCTGTCAGGACATGGCATCCTGAGAGCGGCGCTCAAAATTCTCAAACAGATCCCGCAAAATACACTAACCACACCTCCCCGCATCTACTTACTCTGTACCCCTGGTCATACCTCGCTGCCGGGTAACGAACGCGCACATGTGGTTGCCCGAGAAATTTCCCTCCGGGCGACTCGGCGTGGTGAGGCGACTAATTCAGAGTGGGGGGATCCCTTGCTCCGTTATAAAGACATACTCCGTCATTATACACGCATTCGTCGCACCCACGCCGCACCACCGCCGTCCTTCTCGCGGGAGGAAGCAGTGGCATTACGCCAGTTACAAACCGCAACTTTTCCTAATCTTGTCTCTCTCAATAAATTCTACCCACACTGTTATGCAGACCGTTGCCCTGGCTGTGGCAGCTCGCCCAAAATCTTCCACGTCACGATTGAGTGCGCTGCAAACCTCTTTCCTCCCTTGCCAACTCTCCTTTACCCCCTACGCAACAAAGAGCTGTGGGACGATGCCCTCCACGACGGACCTCCCGAGGTCCTCCGAGCAGTGATACAACGGGCTCGAAACATCGCCGGATTAATCTTAGGGACCCTGGACTGAGGGTTCCACCCACACTGTTCTCTCCATTCAGATATTATTAATAAAGATGTTTTACTCTCTCTCTCCCTCTCAACGGGTTTAGGCGATCTTTTCTAGATAACTTTCATTCTTTGTCTGAAGGACCCGCTTCTTCTCAGCCTTTCGCGCACAAATTTTGCCGCCCTTTGACCGCGCAAACCTCCATTCGGCTTCCTTCTTGCACAGAACAATTTGTCCAAGTAGCTTTTTTAACTGCGTGCATAGGTGTTCATTTACGTAGAGAAAAGCTTTTTCTGAGCAACCAATATCAGCTGTCTTTAAACGCATCTTCTTTGCCTTCTCTAATAATGCTTCGCGCTTTGACCGGCTGTTGAATTGCACAACGATATGGTGACAAGAGCAGTCTTTAGTAGTAACGCGATGGCGAATTTCGATGTCACCTTTCCTCACGAATTCACCGACAGCTTCACCTATTTCGTGAATGCTTCGCCCTCCACTTTCGCCCTCCACGACAGGCACGTTTTTCACCTCGATATTTAGATTTCGTGAATACTGCTCTAGGGCGGTAGTTCTATGTACATTGTTGAGAACAAGCTTCATTTTATCGCATTCACTTTTGAGAAAGTCACTTTGAGCCTTTAGCTCCCCATTTTCTTTTTCAAGCCGCCAGTACTGAACCGACATTTCTTCATCTTATTAAAAGATTCAAGACTTGTTCTCAAGTCACGTATTTCCTTGCGCAGCTCTCTCTCTCGAGGGCATCCCGCATTTCCCCGAGTTCTTGTTTTAACTCTTTGAAACGTTTTTACTGCTCATTTATTGCTGATATTGCTGAAAAATTGTATTGCTGATACATCCACCTTCCATGTAAATGCGCAAGTTGAAGCGAAACTTTGCAATACGGTAGACAGTTTCAGGCAGTAGCGGTTCCTCAGAACCGAAAACATTGCGTCTAGCGTCTTCTCTTTGGGTTTGGCAGGCTTGCGAGGCAACGAATAGATTTTTTGACCGCAGCAGCAGAAGAATAAGGCTGTTTTCTTGTCTTCGGCGATATCGTTCGCGAGAAAAAATGTTTCGAGATGGTCAAAGTAGCAGGGCCACTCGACTCCTTCCACCTTCAATGATTCTGTTGACAAAGCCTGGCTTGCTGAGACAATAAAAACAATACGAAGTACGATCAGACATGCAAATGCATGGCGCGGATTCGCCGAGCTTTCATCTCTTTCTTGCATCCGGCGCTTCGCGTTGGGCGCGCTTCGAGTCTTCGGTCGCTAAACACGCGCCATGCAGTAACGACACATTATTCATCTTAAAACTTTCTGTGCGCAAACAAACGGACAGAGAATAGAAGGAAACACAAGGACGAGCGCTTTATAACAACTGGTTTTATTATTGAAGAACCACCTGCTTGAATACCCACAGATATGCGCGATCTAGTCAACAAAGCACGCCTATAACGCATATAATACACACAGATGTGCGCTGTCAAGTCAAGAGAGCACGTCTATAGTACATACAACACTTGTGATAAACAGACGTGGACCAAAGCCACCCTGTCAACATAAAAACAGCAACGTGCATGAAACAACCACTCACGATAAAATGCGTTAAAGATGTGATGATAGACGTAAATTTTCTTTATCCAATAATGAAACAGAAGGATGGCTGATTCATTTTTTTTTTCAATCCAGTGTGCTTCCACAATTTCCACAAGGTATAGAGATCAAACCACGAGGAAAATTGCGGAAGCACACTGGATTGAAAAACAAAAAGAAAAATGCTCTTAAATGCCCTGGGGACAACGTCGGCGTGCCCTTCCAAATACTCGACTAGGGCTTTCAGCTCCAAGTCTCCTCGTTGCTGTTTGGCGAAGTCTTCCGCACTTATCATTCCAAGGAAGGCGTCGTCATTCTCGTCATCTTGCGGAGGTGGGTCAATGGGTGCGCGTGATAGGCAATCGGCATCGGAGTGTTTTCGTCCAGACTTGTAGGTTACAGTGATGTCGTATTCTTGCAGTCTGAGGCTCCACCGCGCCAGTCGTCCTGAAGGATCCTTTATATTCGCTGGCCAACACAACGCGTGATGGTCACTGACGACTTTGAATGGCCTGCCATAAAGATAAAGGCGAAATTTAGCTGTAGCCCAAACGATGGCGAGGCATTCCTTTTCGGTCGTAAAATAGTTGCCTTCCGCTTTTGACAGCGACCGGCTAGTGTAAGCTATCACCTGTTCGACTCCGTTTCGCCTCTGGACAAGAACGGCACCGAGGCCTAGGCTACTGGCGTCAGTATGGATTTCTGTATCGGTGTATTCGTCGAAGTGCGCAAGTACCGGCGGCGACTGCATGCGTCGTTTGAGTTTTTCAAATGCGTCGGCCTGCGGCGTTTCCCACTTGAACTCAACATCACATTTAGTTAGGCGTGTCAACGGCTCGGCGATGCGTGAAAAGTCCTTGACAAAGCGCCTGTAGCAGGCACACATGCCAAGGAATCTACGCACTGCCTTCTTGTTGATGAGTTGCGGGAACTGTGCGATGGCAACTGTCTTTTGCGGGTGTGGACGGACACCATATTTGCTGATCACGTGGCCTAGGAACAGAAGCTCATCGTAAGCGAAGCGGCATTTTTCCGGCTTAAGAGTAAGCCCTGATGACTTGATGGCCTCTAGTACTGTCGCAAGCCGCCTGAGGTGATCGTCGAAATTTCCGGCGAGGACGACGACGTTATCCAAGTAAACGAGACAGGTATGTCACTTCAATCCTACTAAAACCGTGTCCATCACGCGCTGGAACGTTGCAGGCGCCGAGCACAGTCCGAATGGCATACCCTTGAACTCGTAGAGGCCGTCTGGGGTGATGAAGGCCGTCTTTTCGCGATCTCTTTCGTCGACATTTATTTGCCAATAGCCAGACTTCAGGTCCATCGACGAGAAGTATTTAGCGTTGCAGAGCCGATCCAATGCGTCGTCTATTCGTGGGAGGGGATATACGTCCTTCTTCGTGATCTTGTTCAGACGACGATAATCGACGCAGAAACGTAGGGTTCGGTCCTTTTTCTTCACCAAGACTACAGGAGATGCCCACGGGCTTTTGGACGGCTGGATGATGTCGTCGCGCAGCATTTCATCGACTTGGTGCTTTATAGCCTCACGTTCTCGCGTAGAAACTCGATAAGGGCTCTGGCGGAGTGGTCGAGCACACTCTTCGGTTATTATGCGATGCTTTGCGACTGGCGTTTGTCGAATCCTTGATGACGTCGAAAAGCACTCTTTGTATCGTCGAAGTAAGCTTCTCAGCTGTTGTTGCTTAATCATGAGGAGACTTGGATTTATGTCGAAGTCTGGTTCGGGAACTACGGTCGTCGGGGTACATGCGCCAGAATCCGAGAGGACAAACGCATTGCTGGTTTCCAGAATTTCCTCGATGTATGCGATCGTCGTTCCCTTGTTCATGTGCTTGAACTCCTGGCTGAAGTTTGTCAGCAACACTTTCGTGTTTCGTCCGTGCAGTCGAGGGATTCCTCTAGCGACGCAAATTTCACGGTCGAGCAGTATACGTTGGTCGCCTTCGATGCCGCCTTCTACGTCAGCGGGTATTTCGGTGCCGAACGAAATAACAATGCTCGAGCGAGGCGGGATGCTCACTTGATCTTCGAGCACACTCAAGGCGTGGTGACTACAAGAGCTCTCCTGCGGTATCGCTTGATCTTCCGACAGCGTTATCGATTTTGACTTCAGGTCTATGATAGCGCCATGTTGATTCAGGAAGTCCATGCCGAGAATGACGTCTCGTGAACACTGTTGGAGGATAACGAAGGTGGCAGGGTAAGTCCGGTCATGAACGGTTATTCTTACCGTGCACATTCCAGTCGGCATAATGAGGTGTCCCTCCAGCGGTTCGAATTTGAGGGCCTTCCCATGCAGTTTTAACTTTCTTCAACTGGGCAGCGATGTGTCCACTCATTACGGAGTAATCGGCCCCTGTGTCCACTAAGGCGGTAACTGCGTAGCCGTCGAAAAGCACGTCGAGGTCGGTGGTTCTTTGTCTGGCGTTGCAGTTCGGTCTTGGCGTCGGATCACGGCTGCGTCGTGTTGAACTGAAGCTGGAACGTCGCGTCGTCGGGTCGTCTTTCGTCGTCGTATTCTTTGCTTCCAGACTTCGTCGGGACGGTGGCGTGTCGTTATGTCGTCGATGTAGTTTCTTCGGTGCCTTCGTCGGCGGCGGAGGATCTTCGTCAGTTCGACGAACAGCAACCGCACCTCCATCGGTTGCTGCTTTTAGTTTTCCGGATATGGGCTCACAGACCGGCCCCGGGCTGGGCCAGTGTATGGTCGGCGCTGCGGCGACAGGTACCGGCCTTGTGATGGCGAACGCGACGGTCGTCGCGAGCTCCACTGAGTAGCGGCGAGGTAGTCGGCGATATCGCGAGGGCGTTCACCTTGCTGCGGGCGCGGAGCGTTGACGGCGAAGCCTTGCAGTCCCATCTTCCGGTATGGGCATCCTCGGCAGACGTGACCCGCTTCTCCGTAGTGGTACCAGAGCGGCAAGTGGTCAGCAGCGCGCCAAACGTCTGTCTTCCTGGGGTAGCTGCGCTGGGCGACGGGTGAGCGTGCTGGCGGCGGCGGTGGTGGTCGACGGAATTGCGGCGTTACGGGGCCCTGGCGCGGTCGTGGAGGGGGACCTTGACGGCGGGCGACGGCGGCGTAGCTCATCGCTTGCGGCTGAGGCTGCGGCGGTTCAGGGGCTACTCCGCTCACCTCACCTCACCGGAACCATCCGGTTATGCCAATACTCCTCCTGGCCGGTGCAGTCTGGTCTACCGGAAACTCTGCACCGCTTTTCGGAACCCTGATGGACCTGCTGGCCTCCTTGGACCATCCCCTCTTAAGACGTCCTAGTTCCTTTTCCCCCTTTTCCTCCTACTAAATAAAAACTTGGACGCAACGAGACCTCACCCGTCCCACGCCGATGCAGACAAGTCCTCCGCCGTCCTATCCCCTCCTGGTATGCATAAACATTCTCTGTCGGTTTACCTCGGTTTTTTTTTTCTTACAAATTGGCTTTACTTCAACTTACATTTTGGGTTTCTACCCCTCTTCATTTACTTTTGATTGGCTTAAAGCTGCTATACCTCGGTGGTGCGGCTTTCCCTCATTTTTATTTAGGTTATTTTTGTTTTACGAGGGGCTCAAAAATACGCCGAGTTTTTGTTGCAGGTGGTCACGTACGGCGTCGGCAATCTTCCACAAAGTTCTACACCATTCGCGTCACACGATGAAATCAGATACCACAAGGTTCGGCGCTAACAGACAGTGGATAGAAGCATCGATAACATTCCAGAAACTCCCTATACATGCAGACGCGTCCTGCGCTGTGCGATAGCATTTGTTAAGCGGTGAAACATGGTCACACGGGAAAGATCAACATGTACACGTGTCAATATAGAAGGTCACAAATTAACACATACACAGACTAGTTACCTAATAAATTACAAAACCACAACCACCATCCCAACGCTGCGGTGAATGTTTAAGCGTGCTACACATTTAATAGCATGTCCCGGCTTAGAAAAATGGAGACAACGGTATTTTAACATTCTTTACTAACAAAAATCTCTTTCCATCCCATGCTCTATATTGAGCGATGAACCATTTGTGTCAAATCAAGATACTTTGTACTATTTAAAAGCTATAGGAACCCTACAGGGACTGTAGCACATTTCATGCTCTTATACTTACTCGGCCATTTACATTAATTACCACATTTGAACAAATAAGCTACTTGAAAAAACATGTGCTTGGCGCATCATAGTCTGCACGGCTGCTGCGCCATTAAAATCCCAAATCATCATCATCAACGCAGACGAAGACCAGACCTTCCTAATTCGTTTCACCAACTGTATCCGAACAAGAAGTACTAATAAGATTCACAGCCTTCTGGTGCCATAATTGGAACGCAAATCAGAGGAACACAATACCAAGTTGAAATGCTCACATGCTTCTGGATGCAAATCTTCAGCTGCTGGAACTGCCTCGCGCAATCATGCACCTTCAGGTCGTCAGCTGTGGCGACGCACTTCCCATATTGCGCAGCCTGCAACAAAAGCCACGGCAGTGTACAACGTGCAATGCGGCCTCTTAGGTGCCACCAATAGCACTGTCACGATTACGTTTATCATAGTATAATTACTGAAAAAGAACGAACGATTTATGCTCTTATCCGGAACAGTGTGTAAAAGCTGCGACATTTTTTACAGATTTTATTGCTACCTATATTCCAAGGCAAACGACCCAGTAATCATTACGTCAGGCCACACAAGACCAGTAACTGTACCTCTATCACGTCCTGGATAGGGCGAAACATTTCTGGGTCATTTTGTCCTAGACGGATGCTATCACCGTTCCATTTCGCAAATTGTAGATTTTTAACATCACTGCGAATGACACTTGTGCAATGAACAGGCAATTGTGCTTGTGGTTTATGCGCGAGAATTGTGGCCATGTAAGGGTTTTAGTGCATAAATTATATGAGAAGTGTGGCACGAAGCTGTAAAAGAAAGGAAACTCTTACAGGTTGCAAGATAAAATCCGGTAAAACACGTCTCAGATAAATGTTAATGCTAGTAGTACTGATGCAATGTATTGACACACCGCGCACTGTAACTGCCGAAACACGTCATGCATGAAGCGCGTACGCAGCCGGGCTTCCGTCACTCGCGCTTCCCTCTGCAGTGTCGCCGCAGCTAAGTTGACTCGTGCGTGAATACATTTAAGATTGTCTAAAATATATGACGCCATTTCGAATCCGCCCAGCACCTGATAAATTCGAAGAAATTCGCTGCGCAATCTAGCCAGGATCAAAGAACACGACAGGACGGGCGCCAGCTTCCAATTGATTTTATAAAGAACAAGAAAGTCAAGCCGCATGACCATAGTGAAGATGCTACAACATTACAACCAATACAGGAGAGGCCCTGACGTCACTCTTTGTGAAGCTAAAGTGAAGCCGGAAGTTGGCGTTGCTCGTGGCGTTGCTCCGCCTATCGGGCCAGCTCTCCTCTCTTGTTTACATTTCTCGCGAAACCACGCCGCGCTGCGCGCAACCGGGCTGCTCGGTTGCGCGCGCTCCGCAGCAATACTAAACAAAATCATGTAATCGGGATGTCTCAATGCATTACCGTTGTCGAAGTCATGTTGAAAGAAGTTTATAATGAACTTCACTAATTGGGCAGTGAGGTCGAATCGGCTGCTTTTACCGGCTTTTATGAAAGTAAACATGCTTTATCAGGCCAGCCAGATGAGCTATTCTCATCAACCACGGGTACCGGCCGCTGCTCAGTTTTTGCGCAATCTTAAAAAAGGTCACCTTTATCGCTGAATTCTACTTGCTTTTCTCTGCTTGGACTTCCTGGCACGCTCGGACGATCTTGCGAGCTAGACGACTGGCGATACGAAAAAAATGTGCGCATTCCCACTGCACTGCAAGAACGCACTGGAGACACGTACGTACGACACACCGACCCATTTGCGATCCATTTGGAGTTTATGAGCACAAACACATTCTCGCTTGAGGAATCGTCGTGCTTTATTGAACAAAGTTCGGGTGGCCGCGCATCACTACGACAGCGCGCCGGCGAAGAGGAAAAATCTCATTTCTGACTTCGCGTTTAAATTGATTGACTGCGGCCTGAGGTGCCTCCTTACCACGGTAAGTGAAGCATCACGTAACCAAAGTTTTGCGATAGCCGGCGTAAGGTGCAGAACAGTACGCGCGTAGAACCGGCCGACGTGCGACCATGAAACAGCCGTTTGATGTGTAAGCAGGCGTACGTTCTGTGGAGACTTGCCGATTCTTGCAGCGCATCCGCTATCCTTCACTTCCCTGCACTTCTCGCGCGCACAGATAACATACGCCCGCGGTAGGGAGGATTCGTTCCTTAAGCCACGGTACGAAACCTACGGAGCAACACGTGTGAGCGCTCAGAACCAAAACAAACTCGCCATTGTGGCCCGAAAGGCATGGCCGCTACGGCAAAGAAATAAAAATATGAGCAAAAAAAGAGAACCTACAACGTCATTTCTTCCACACTTTTCTCCTAGCGCGCGGAGGGGGCAGGGCCTCTCCTCAGTTTCTTTCCTCTATGGGCATTCTCATGCATACCAGAGCGCAGCAGCGCCATATTTCCCTCTAGGTAATATAGTGAGAAACTCTACGGTCACTACTACGTAGCATCTGGTCGTGGTGAACGGCCCGCAAAGCCGTGATTCAAGCACGAAGCCCGAGGTCAACACCAACGTTGCCAAGGACCAGCGACCTAGCCACTGGCAGCAAGGACTGCTGCCGAAGTACGGACTTCTACCTGAAGTGAAAAGACAAGCAAGTGCACGGCTACGACAGCAGCTACAATGACAGCCCTAGTATCACCAACATCGATCGTGTTGCAGCAGCCCAGGGAGCCACCGACGTTCACCGGATCAACATTTGAGGACGCGGAAATCCGACTGGAAACGTATGAAATGGTCGTCCCATGTAACAATTGAAACAGCACCATGTTATTATGCACTGGAAAATGCCGCCAGGAAGTGGTTCAAAAATTATGGGGTTTTACAAACCACGATTTGATTATGAGGCACGCCGTAGTGGGGGGCACCGGAATAACTTCGGCAACCTGCGGTTCTTTAACGTACACCTGCATATGAGTACACGGGTGTGTTCGCACTTCACCCCCATAGAAATTCGGCCGCCGTGGCCGGGATTCGATCACGCGAGCATGTGCCAAAACTTGGTTCGAGAATCAAGAAACCACCTTAAGAACGTGGGACCTGTTCCGCAGCGGCTTCCTTGAGACATTAACAAGCGTCCTGCACAGAGAGCGAGGCCAAGCTGAGGCTACTAGAAACCCCAGTGTAGCTGCCCAAAGAGACCATCGCGATCTTCACGGAAGACACGACCCTTCTTTTCCGGCACGCCCACACAGAAATACCGGAGGAGCAAAAGGTCAGCTTCCTGATGCGGGGCGTAAAGCAAGAACTTCTCGCAGGAATGATCCGAAACCCGCCGAAGACCGTAGTTGAGTTCTTCACAGAGGCGATGACGATCGAGAAAACTCTGGAAAAGCGCATTAGGCAATATAACCGCCAAGTGCTCCCGAGTCACGCCCCAGCGCCAAAACCAGGCAATGGGCTACGACGACCTCCAAAAGGTCATGGTGCACGAATAACTGCGCTAGATCTTGCCTTCGTCACAACCTGAGGTGGCCTCGGCCACTGACATTGTGAAGGATGAACTACAGCGGTCATTTGGAGTGCCTGAGGGTGACCCACAATCACCGCAACCTCAGCCAGAAGCGGTGACCTCGCCGACGTCACCCACGGCCAAGGTCCCTCTCCACGACCGCGCCAGAAACCCGTCACGCCGTAATTTCGTGGTCCACCGCTGCCGCCAGCTCGCCCGCGCGTCGCCGAGCGCAGCTACCCGAGGAAGATGGCCATCTGGCGCGCGCCCCGTCCCCCGCCCACTGTGCTACCACTGCGGGGAAGCCGACCACGTCTGCCACCGATGCCCATAGCGCGACATGGGAATGTGAGAGCTCGCCGTCAACGCGCCGCACCCAGAGCAAAGTTAACGGCCACGCGATATCATTATGCAAAAAAGAGGTGAGGCGTGCAGACAGGACACAAGAGCAGAGTAGTGGACAACACGAACGCCGACTATCAACTGAAGGGAGCACTGAGGCGAAAAAAGAAAGAAGACACAAAACTCATCTGCGCAAGCTCAGGAATGGTATCACCACGTGTCAGTCGGGTACATGTGTTGGTCCAGGTGAGAGATAACTGTAAGGCACTTAACTCTTCCTTATGTAAGGTAATCGAAGGCTGACTCGCGTACGACTTCCACCTTTATAGATATGCCATGCCTATACCATAAGACGCGTATCTTCATTGCTATGCCTGTACAATATGGCGCATTCAACTAACTCTGGCGTGCAGTTACAATCTTGGCAATGCGGGGAAAGATTAGAAGGCGATCCACCGGTTAACGACCTTTTATGCTCCATTAGCCTTTGATTGATACATCGCCCCGTTTGCCCTACGTAGAACTGGCCGCAGCTAAGGGGAATGTTATAAACCACACCGATACGACAGTCAGTAAACCTGTTGTTCTTTTTGTGCTTCAATGGACAAATATCTGTTCTTTTTTTGCCTTTTACCTGCTCCTTTTTCCTCTGCACGGCAGCGGATATCTTACCTAGCTTATAACTTATACATAGCTCAGTGCTCCCTTCAGTTGATATTCGGCGTTCGTGTTGTCCACTTCTCTACTCTTGTGTCCTGTCAGCACGCCTCACCTCTTTTTTGCATAATGAATCCTTACCAACTACTTTACCCCAAAAAAGGCGAACGCATGAGCCTGCTCCGGGCCCCATGAGAATGGTGTGTTCTTTTTTAGAAGATCTGTCAGAGGCAGAGCAACGTCGGCGAAGGTTTTGATGAAACGGCGAAAGTAAGAACACAGGCCAATGAAGCAGCGCACGTCAGAAGCAGAACATGGCAGAGGGAAACTACGTACGGCGCGAACTTTTTTCGGATCTAGTTGAACACTGGATGCGTCAACGAGGTGTCCTAACACAGTAATCTGACGGCGCCCGAATTAACACTTCGTGGAGTTCAGTTGGAGGCCGCCTTTTCGGAAGACCGCAAGAATGGCAGCGAGTCGGGTAATGTGCAGGGTTGCCACATTGGGCTATTAATAGCCAAATTTGGCTACTTTTTGTTCAAATTGGCGTCAGAATTTTCCTTTTGGTTATGAGGCTATTTTTGGGCTACATCTTTTTCCTGTGTACAAAAAGCAAAAAAAAAAGAAAAATGGAAAGCACGCTGGAATCGAAATTCAAACGACAGCAGGTTAAACAAATTTAGCGCGTCTGCTATAAAATACAAATTTGTAAGCTCTATGTTAGAGAACACATAGGCATATCAAAAGGTCAAGGATCGCGGCCTTTTGATAACTTAAATTAAGAAACCTGGCCTCGGGGAAACGCGCCTCCATCTGCGAACTAACGCTACCCGCCCGCGCGCGCACCAGCGAACATAGATTGTTGCTGTCTCCACATGCGAGCTTTCAGCGTCCTACGTTTTAAGCATGAGATGCTTTTAGCTCCCATTGACGGTGAGCCGCGGGTGACCTCGGTGCCACAACGGAGGGAAAACACCGAGCTGAACCTAACCAAAATTTGCCGAATTTTCTGCCTGCCGCATGGCGCCTACGTGGCAATTCGCTCGGACCCTTCCTGCCCAAATTGCCCCTGCTCCAACACCAACGTAGAACATATCATCTTCCGTTGCCCCACAGCCACCACAGCCATGCGTTCCCTACGCAACTCCAAACCTTCCTCCTGTCATTGCTGTCGCTACCCGTATCAAATGCTGCCGTCGAACGAGTGTTCAGCCAGGCCTCACTCATTAAAACCAACCATCGAAATATAATGTCGAACGATACATTAGTAGTGCTCCTCCACGTGAAGGCTGCTGCAAGGATTTTAAACAGAGCCAAGAATTTTCGTCCCGTTTCAGCTCTGACATTTTGTACAGACCAAATAGTTTCACTTCGCAATAAGCTTGTGATCCTTAATTATAGCATACTTCTTATGTATATATATCATACTAGACTTTGTACAATACGCAATCTATTGTGTTTGACTTCGCCTGTGCAATTTTTGTAGTTTTTCGTTTAGTGCATTGTGTGGTGTTAAGCGAAATTATCATGAGCTGTAAGTTATAATACTGAACGCCTGAATGCATGTCATTGCTTATAGCGTGTTTATCTATTTGTGTGTTTCTTTTTTCGCGATTTTATGGTGCTCTGGGAAAAATAGGATTCTTGTCTCCAGTGTTTATACGGTGGCGAACAACAGATGTTTCGTCTGAAGGCCTGTCGCCGAAATCACAGATGTCACTGTACGTTTCAAGCAGGAGGCGTATGTCCATGGCCTGTGCCGAGGTGAGGTCAGGTGCAATCATTTTCCCGAGGTCATCCGTTAAGGAACCAGAGCTGTGAGCTGTAATTGGCGCTAATAAACCACTCTCGGCATTCATACTCTCAATCTCAAATTCGGAACCACTAAAAACGCTGGCCAAGAACATGCCAGCCGGAATCACTAACGGGCATAGGCTGAAATTCAGAAGCGGTAGAACGACGTCGTTATTAGTAACCATGACCAGTGTATGCAGAACAGCAACGTTCCTGTTCAAAAGAACGTTGATGATGCGGCGAAGCACATATTCACCGTCAGGAACCTGTGGCTGAGCGGTCAAAGTGACGTAATTTAACTGCCTCGGGTGACAGACGCACATTGTGAAGCGAGCACAAGTGCGGCGGGGCGGGGCGGGGCGGTGCTCGGAGCCTCGGCGAGTTGACGCAGTTCTAACTGAAGAACGCCGGTCGCGCAGTCGATGAGAGCAGAATGAGTGGATAAAAAGTTGAATCCAAGGATAACGTACTGAGGGCAGTTGTCGATTACAGCAAAGAGAACAGAAGTAGGGCGGTCGGCTATACTTAAAACGTGCAGTGCACATTCCAAGAACAACCAGCACGCCGCCGTCGACCACACGAAGCACTCGGGCAGCTGTTGGGGTGGGGGCCCTCTTTAACGTTTACGTAAGCTAGCGCTCATCACAGAAACGTGGGCTCCAGTGTCTACGAGTGCTTGGACAGGTACGCCGTCTATTTTAACGTCAATTACGCTTCTCCCTGTGGCCACAGACAGAGAATTTGCTGCAGTAGTAGGCAATGCAGCACCACCTCCGAGGGCTGCATTTAGTTTTACGAAAGGTTGCGGCCAAAAGCCACAGGGTACGAAAGGCGACGTGGCTGCGGCGAACGGGAAGGTGGGCGACATGTTTGCAGTGAGCAAGATTGGTGTCCGTGTGGCGATGGTGAGCGACTGTACCACGTGTTCCTAGCAGAGTTGTCGGCGCTGTTAGACTCGGCGGTGGGCGAAACACAGTGGGCATTTCCATTAAAACAGCTCAGGCTGGTCGGCGTCCAAGGTGTTGAGGGCCACGAGTTGCGACAGTATAAGGCGACATGACCAATGCGGCGACAGGAGGAACAGATCGGCTGGTCGTCCGCAGTTCTCCACTGAGTCGGGTTGCGATAACGCGGAGAGAAGCGCCGGGGTGGAGCGAAAATAGTAGCATTGCCATTTGTTGGGCGTGTTGGTAAACTGAAAGCATATTTAGCGCCAGCAAACAAGGACGGAAGGGAGACGACAACACAATGCGCTAACTTCAACAACTGGATTTTTAGGAAATACGCCTATATAACCCATGCACAGTGGCGCCACCTTATCCAAATCTTACCCATCCAAGAAAGCCGTCTCCTTATCTAAGAAGTCGATTGAAGGGGCACTAACACACGTGTCTCTATTCCGCCAGATAGCCTGAGCTTCAATAATCTCTCGCACGTCTTTATCTTAGTGCTTCGCAAGAACCCGGCAGGATTTATACAGCGGCGCACAGCCGCATTCTTGACAGTGGGTTGACAGATGACCGTATTGCTTATTTTTCAGTTTGGCAATGTTCCCGTAATCGGTCATTAAGACATCTCCCTGTCTGTCCGATGTATTTTTCCCCACAGGACAGCGGAAGCTCATATACAACAGCCTCTACGCATCCCACTGGCACTTTTCGATGATTCGTAGAGCATCCGGCAGCAGGCTTACGGTACGGGTCCGTTAATCGACATATTTTTGCCAGCTTTTCTGGTGTGGAAAAGATCACTTTTGTGTCCACCCGGCTAGCCATTTTCTTCAATTTATATGCCGTTCTATGCAGGTAGGGCACTACCGCTACCTTCCTTCTACGTTCCGTCCCTTGATTTGCCGTGTCCCGAATTGTGCTAGAAGTCTTGCCACCATAAGATCTATACGAGTCTTATGGATCAATCGGGAACGTTATCAGCAGCAGGGTTTCCGGAATCAGTGCAAGTTTCGGTCCTCGAGGGGCTGCTAAAAAGGTGCAGGTCAGATAGCACAATTCGGGACACGGCAAATCAAGGGACGGAACGTAGAAGGAAGGTAGCGGTAGTGCCCTACCTGCATAGAACGGCACATAAACTTAGGAAAATGGCTAGCCGGGTGGACACAAAAGTGATCTTTTCCGCACCAGAAAAGCTGGCAAAAATATGTCGATTAACGGACCCGTACCGTAAGCCAGCTGCCGGATGCTCTACGAATCATCGAAAAGCGCCAGTGGGATGCGTAGAGGCTGTTGTATATGAGTTTCCGCTGTCCTGTGGGAAAAAATACATCGGACAGACAGGGAGATGTCTTAATGACCGATTACGGGAACATTGCCAAACTGTGAAAAATAAGCAATACGGTCATCTGTCAACCCACTGTCAAGAATGCGGCTGTGCGCCGGTGTATGGATCCTGCCGGGTTCTTGCGAAGCACTAAGGTAAAGACGTGCGAGAGATTATTGAAGCTCAGGCTATCTGGCGGAATAGAGACACGTGTGTTAGTGCCCCTTCAATCGACTTGTTAGATAAGGAGACGGCTTTTTTGGATGGGTAAGATTTGGATAAGGTGGCGCCACTGTGCATGGGTTATATAGGTGTATTTCCTAAAAATCAAGTTGTTGAAGTTAGCGCATTGTGTTGTCGTCTCTCTTCCGTCCTTGTTTGCTGGCGCTAAATATGCTTTCGAAAATAGTACAAAGGCGTTCGTTAGCTCTGGGATTGGCGACAGCACAGACAGAATGTAATGTTTTCAAGTTCTTGGCGAAAGATGGCTTGCACGAGAGAAACTGAAGAAGTGGTAGCATCAAAGCTATGCGAACAGAATGCTGCCGGCACCATCGCATCTAGTTCACGTAGAGCGATTGGCACCACGTCCTCTCATGATGGCGACGCATGCTGCTGTGCGAGTTATCGTCACACGTCGACGTTGCGGCAGTATTGAGAAGTCTGGCAAATGGTTGCAAGACGCGTCGGCTTTCTGCCTGCTTGAATTGTCGGCACTCCTTAACGATGGCATCAGCTGTAGAACAGCTTTTGCACATAAGCAGATTAAAGGCGACGTCAGTGATGCCCTTAAGCACGTGCCCAACCTTTTCCGCTTCTGTCATGTCCTGATCGGCTTTACGAAAACGTGCCAGCACGTCCTGGAGGTACGAGACGTAGGACTCCGTGAGGTATTGGGCACGGGACGCCAGTTGCTGCTTTGCGGCAATTTAAGGCCCGCTGGTTTGCCAAACAACTCTGTCAACTTCTCTTTTCATTGGTCTCAGCTGGTTAGCTCCTCTTCCTGATTTTCGTCCCACACCTTTGCCGTGCCTCGAAGATAGAACAACAGGCTAGCTAGCATAAGCGTAGGGTCCCATCTGTTGATTCCACTCACGCGTTCGTGCATAGCCACCCACTCTTCGACGTCGGCGCCATCGGTCCCGCAGAAAGTTCCAGGATCCTTGGGTTGCACAACCACAACCGAAGGCGACAGCAACGTAGGCGGCGACGGTGATGTGGGAAGCGGCAACGACATTGATCTCGCGTGCTCACCATCATTCATGGTGCGGACGGTGATGTGACATCCACTGCTGAGCTTCGTTTCCAGCCATGGTACCCCGCACCTCCCACCAATATGTTACCGGGAAGTCGGGAGTATATAAAGACTGTATTTACAATATAAATATACAGTATAAGTCAGAGTAGATAAGATGGCTGACCACCAACAACATGCAGCAGCCAGCTCTCTTCTTTCATCCTTCCGTAACAATATGACTAATAAAAATAGGGACCCACGGTTAACCCGCTTTCTTCTCGTTTATTACACAACGAAGGTCTCAAATCCGGCAACATTGATGCCTTCAGGTAGCATGCGTGGGTTTATTGACCAGTTGCCTTCACCCAAAAAAAGATTACGTTCCTGTGATGCCTGCGGCAGAAAGGACGTTCCACATCCGCCGCCAAAGGCTGTGAGTGGTGGCGCTAGCTAACACTCCCAGAGTTCTACTAGGACACATAAATACCCAAGAAAGTGGATGGGAAAATGGCGCCGCGGTACCTCAATTTGTAGAGCATCGTTAGCGAAATGCAAAGGTTGTGGGATCGTTCCCAACCTGCAGCAACTTGTTTTTTTTATCCACTTTCATTTCCATTATATATTTTCTTTATTTATTAAGCACAAGTAATCTTCCCGATGTTCTCCTTGGTGCTTGTTTGTTGGCTTCTTGGTTGTTGGCTTCTGTTGACCTGCTACGCTTCCCATCCCTTGGAATCCAGTTCGTAACCATTAATGACCATCGGTTATCTTCCTTCCTCATTACATGTCGTGCCCATATCCCCATTTCTTTTTCTTGATTTCAAGTAAGATGTCATTAACTCGAGTTTGTTCCCTCACTAAATCCGCTCTTTTCTTATCCCTGAACGTTACACCTATCATTCTTCTTTCCATAGCTCGTTGCGTCGTCCTCAACTTAAGTAGAACCCTTTTCGTAAGCCTCCAGGTTTCTGCCTGTACGTGAGTACTGGTAAGACACAGCTGTCATAAACTTTTCTCCTGAGGGATAATGGCGACCTGCTGTTCATGATCCGAGAATGCCTGCCAAACGCACCCCAGCCCATTCTCATTCTTCTGATTATTTCAGTCTGATGATGGGGATCCGCGGTCCCTACCTGCCCTAAGTAGATGTATTCCTTACCACTTCAAGTGCCTCGCTACCTATCGTAAACTGCTGTTTTCTTCCGAGACTGTTAAACATTAGCTTTCTGCAGATTAATTTTAGACCCACTCTTCTGCTTTGCCTCTCCAGGTCAGTGAGCATGCATTGCAATTCGTCCCCTGAGTTACTAAGCAAGGCAATATCAGCGAATCGCAAGTTAAGGTATTCTCCATTAACTCTTATCCCCAATTCATCCCAATCCAGGTCTCTGAATACCTCCTGTAAATACGCTCTGAATAGCATTGGAGAGATCGTATCTCCCTGCCTGACGCCTTTCTTTATTGGAATTTTGTTGTTTTCCTTATGGAGGATACAGTGGCTGTGGAGCTGCTATAGATATCTTTCAGCATTTTTACATACGGCTCGTCTACACCCTGATTCAGTAATGCCTCCGTGATTGCTGAAGTTTCGACAGAATCAAACGCTTTCTCGTAATCAATGAAAGCTATATATAAGGGTTGGTTATACTCCGCACATTTCTCTATCACCTGATTGATAGTGTGAATATGGTCTATTGTTGAGTAGCCTTTACGGAATCCTGCCTGGTCCTTTGCTTGGCAGAAGTCTAAGGTGTTCCTGATTCTATTTGCGATTACCTTAGTAAATATTTTCTAGGCAACGGACTGTAAGCTGATCGGTCTATAATTTTTCCAGTCCTTGGCCTCCCCTTTCTTATGGATTTGGATTATCTTGGCATTCTTCCAAAGTTCCGGTACGCTCGAGGTCATGAGGCATTGCGCATACAGGGTGGCCAGTTTTTCCAGAACAATCTGCCCACCATCCTTCAACAAATCTGCTGTTACCTGATCCTCCCCAGCTGCCTTTCCCCTTTGCATAGCTCCCAAGGCTTTCTCTATTTCTTCCGATGTTACTTGTGGGATTTCAAAATTCTCTAGACTATTCTCTTTTCCATTATCGTCGTGGGTGCCACTGGTACTGTATAAATCTCTATAGAACTCCTCAGCCACTTGAACTATCTCATCCATATTAGTAATGATATTGCCGGATTTGTCTCTTAACGCATACACCTGATTGTTGCCAATTCCATAGTTTCTTCTTCACTGCTTTTAGGCTTCCTCCGTTCCTGAGACCATGTTCAATTATATCCATATTATACTTCCTTATGTCAAGCTGTCTTACGCTTGTTGATTAACTTCGAAAGTTCTACAAGTTCTAGCTGTTGGGTTAGAGGATTTCATACATTGGCGTTTCTTGATCAGATCTTTCGTCTCCTGCGATAACTTACTGGTATCCTGCCTAACAGAGTTACCATCGACTTCTATTGCACACTGCTTAATGATGCCCGCAAGATTGTCGTTCATTGCTTCAACACTACGGCCCTCTTCCTGGTTTAAAGCCGAATACCTCTTCTCTAGCTTGATCCGGAATTGCTCTATTTTCTCTCGTACTGCTAACTCATTGACTGGCTTCTTATGTACCAGTTTCTTCTGTTCCGTCCTCAGGTATAGGCTAATTCGAGGTCTTACCATTCTATGGTCACTGCAGCGCACCTTGCCGAGCACGTCCACATCTTGTATGATGCCAGGGTTAGCGCAGAGTATAAGGTCAATTTCATTTCTAGTCTCGCCATTTGGGCTCCTCCACGTCCACCTTCGGCTATCCCGCTTGCGAAAGAAGGTATTCATTATCCGCATATTATTCTGTTCTGCAAAGTCTACTGATAGCTCTCCCCTGCTATTCCTAGTGCCTATGCCATATTCCCCCACTGACTTGTCTCCAGCCTGCTTCTTGCCTACCTTGGCATTGAAGTCGCCGATCAGTATAGTGTATAGTGATCAGTATAGCGCTGTGTCCTCGTCTCGCCACTGTCTTTCGTCCCTTCTCGTGCGCAAAAGAACCTCAGTTATGAAATACCAACACGCCCTAACCTACGCTCTTTCAGTATAGTGTATTTTGTTTTGACTTTCCCTATCGCCAATTCCACGTCTTCATAGAAGCTTCCGACTTCCTGGTGATCATGACTAGATGTAGGGGCGTAGATCTGTACGACCTCCAATTTGTACCTCTTATTAAGTTTCACAACAACACCTGCCACCCTCTCGTTGATGCTATAGAATTCCTGTACGTTACCATCTGTATTCTTATTAATCAGGAATCCGACTCCTAGTTCTCGTCTCTCCGCTAAGCCCCGGTAGCACAGGACGTGCCCGCTTTTTAGCACTGTATATGCTTCTTTTGTCTTAACTTCACTGAGCCTTATTATATCCCATTTACTGCCCCCTAATTCCTCCAATAGCACTGCTAGACTCGCCTCACTAGACAACGTTCTAACGTTAAAGGTTGCCAGGTTAAGATTCCAATGGCGGCCTGTCCGGATCCAGGGATTCTTAGCGCCCTCCGCTGTGTCACAGGTCTGACCGCCGCCGTGGTCAGTTGCTTCGCAGCTGCTGGGGACTGAGGGCTGGGGTTTGATTGTTGTATTCATAGAACAATCAATGTTGAGGAGCTGCACAGAGATTTATACAGTGCCAGTGGCAGCCACAACGATAATGGAAGAGGGAATAATCTAGAGGAATTTGACATCCCACAAGTAACGCCGGAAGAAGCAAAGAAAGCCTTGGGAGCTATGCAAAGGGGAAAGGCAGATGGGGAGGATCAGGTAACAGCAGATTTGTTGAAGGCTGATGGGCAGATTGTTCTAGAAAAACTGGCCACCCTGTATACGCAATGCTTTATAACCTCGAGCGTGCCGGAATTTAGGAAGAACGCCAGCATAATCTTAATCTATAAGAACGGGCACGCCAAAGATTTGAAAATTTATAGACCGATCAGCTTACTGTCCGTTGCTTACAAAGTATTTACTGAGGTAATCGCAAATAGAATCAGGAACACCTTAGACTTCTGTGAACCAAAGGACCAAGTAGGATTTCGTAAAGGCTATTCAACAATAGACCATATTTACACTATCAAACAGGTGACAGAGAAATGGGCAGATTATAACCAACCCTAATATATAACTTTCATTAATTAAGAGAAAGCATTTGATTCAGTCGAAACCTCAGCAGTCATGCAGTCGTTACGGAATCAAGGTGTAGGCGAGCCATATGTAAAAATATCGAAAACTATCTATAGCGGCTCCACAGCCACCACAGTCCTCCATAAAGAAAGCAACAAAATCCCAATAAAGAAGGGCGCAGGGAGGGAGATACTTAGAACGACAGAAAGCTGAGCTACTTGGTAAGGATTCATTATGCAAAATAGAAGTGAGGCGTGCAGACAGGACACAAGAGTAGAGAAGTGGACAACACGAACGCCGACTATCAACTGAAGGGAGCACTGAGGCGAAAAATGAAAGAAGACACAAAACTCATCTGCGCATGCTCAGGAATGGTAACATCACGTGTCAATCGGGTACACGTGCTGGTCTACGTGAGAGATAACTGTTAAGGCACTTAATCTCTTCCTTCTGTAAAGTAATCGAAGGCTGACTCACGCACGCACTTCCACCATTATAGATATGCTATGCCTCTACCATAAGACGCGTATCTTCATTCTTATGCCTGTACAATATCGCGCATTCATCCAACTCTGGCTTGCAGTTACAATCTCGGCAATGTAGCGAAAGATTGGACGGTGACCCACCAGTCAACGACCTTTATGTTCCATTAGCCTCTGATTGATACACCGTCCCGTTTGCCCTACGTAGAACTGGCCACAGCAATGGGGAATTTTATACACCACACCCATATGACAGTCAGTAAAACTATTGTTCTTATTGTGCTTCATTGGACAAATATGTGTTCGTTTTTTGCCTTTTACCCGCTCCTTTTTATTCTGTACGGCAGCACATATCTTACCTAGCTTATTGGGAGCAGTGAAAGCAACATTAACATCATATCTACTAGCAACTTTTTTAAGCCTGTGCGACACTGAATGAATGTACGGAATAGCCACTAGTCTTTTTTTTTTTTTGCTGTTACTGCTTTCTGTAATCAAGTCCGTCCCTCTCGAAGCCGATTTCTTTAGGCGCTCAGCCACAGTGGCCACCGCTACACTAGGATAACCTGCTTCTAATAGGCGCCGGACCTGCGCATTAAAACTGGCGCTCATTTTGTGCATGCAGGATCTTGTGAGGGAGGACTTAAGGCACGACATGGCAATTCCGTTTTTTACTAATTTAGAATGCTTGGATTGAAAGTTTAGCAACGGCTTCGAAGATCTTGGGGAGTACTGCCAACAAACATCATTTTTGATCATGAATTACCAACTAGCCCAAGCAACCACCCTAGCCTCTCCCATACTTCTCCAACAACCCCGGTCATGTATTAATTGTGACCATGCCGTCCCTGCAAACTTCTTAATCTCATCCGCCCACCTAACTTTCTGCCGACCCCTGCTACGCTTCCCTTCCCTTGGAATCCAGTCCGTAACCCTTAATGACCATCGGTTATCTTCCCTTCTCATTACATGTCCTGCCCATGCCCATTTCTTTTTCTTGATTTCAACTAAGATATAATTAACTCGCGTTTGTTCCCTCACCCAATCTGCTCTTTTCTTATCCCTTAACGTTACACCTTTCATTCTTCTTTCCATAGCTCGTTGCGTCGTCCTCAATTTGAGTAGAACCATTTTCGTAAGCCTCCAGGTTTCTGCCCCGTAGGTGAGCACTGGTAAGACACAGCTATTATACACTTTTCTCTTGAGGGATAGTGGCAACCTGCTGTTCATGATCTGAGAATGCCTGCCAAACGCACCCCAGCCCATTCTTATTCTTCTCATTATTTCCGTCTCATGATCCGGATCCGCCGCACTACCTGCCCTAAGTAGATGTATTCCCTTACGACTTCCAGTGCCTCGCTGCCTATTGTAAATTGCTGTTCTCTTCCGAGACTGTTAAGCATTACTTTAGTTTTCTGCAGATCAATTTTTAAACCCACTCTTCTGCTTTGCCTCTCCAGGTCAGTGAGCATGCATTGCAATTGGTCCCCTGAGTTACTAAGCAAGGCAATATCATCAGCGAATCGCAAGTTACTAAGGTATTCTCCATTAACTTTTATCCCCAATTCTTCCCAATCCAGGTCTCTGAATACCTCCTGTAAACACGCTGTGAATGGGGAACCAGCGCTGGAGTTTTCATGACGCCTGCAGCGCCGTCCTGGTGGTCAGAACGTGCACATTGCAGCCGCTCCCGCGGACGAAAATTGCTACATGTAGTGGCGTTGCGTGCCCTGAAAGTCGAAGGAAAACAAGAGGACGCCGACGATACTGTTGCGTATACAAGTGCCACAACTACGTCGGGATGAGGGAGGATGTATCCTTCTGCGTCTTCCCATCTAAACCCTACGAACAAGAATAGAGGCGGCGTTGGATCCAGGCAGTCAGGCGAGCGGAGTAAGTTCCCGTCTTGTCGCCCGGTCAAGCGGTGTCGGGCTGGTTTCTAAATCGAATTTCGCGTGTGTGCTTGGTTTATTCGATAGTTAAGACGGTAAGCCGTGGCAGACAGTACCAAACAGCAGAATCTGCAGTCGGCATTTTGTCAGAAACAAAATGAGCAATAGCATGCACCATCCGGCATATGTACCAACCATTTTTCCTTCGTAATACCACCGCCAAGCCCCTTCCAACGCCACCGCACCAAGCGAAAGATACGAAAGGTAAATATTATCCATTCATTGCCAAGAATTATGTGGGAGGGAAGCTGCCTTGTAATACGAGTTGTGTGCGCGTACTGCCGGCGCACGCGCGACTAAGCTGCCTATGTGTTTTTCAAAATGCGCATGCGGATGAGGACTCGGCGCTGAGATGCATCCGCTAAATTTATGTAATTAATGCTAAATGTAGCCAGCGTTGTTACGGATCCAGCAGCGGAGCACTCAAACCTTTGCTTGCGCGAGTCAGCTGATGCGATAAAGCTTCCTTCTCCATTGACTGAGGTGGCGAAGTAACATTAGAATTTTTTATGTCTAGCCAAAGAAATAAGGAATGTCTTCAGGCCAACTAATACTTCCGAAACCATAGCGCAGCACGACCGGAGCCGTAGCTGCTAGATTTGCGAGGCAGCTAGGCGCAACCGTTAAAGAAACACACGTGCTCGCCGCGACACACTGTGAAAAACATATAACGCTTAAAAAGCTTCTTTCGTCACTTCAGCACTTGATGGCGCTATCTTCTTTACGAAGACTGTCCACTTGAAGCGGCGCAAAAACGGAAACATACGAACTATAATACGGCCGCGCACGTGTGTCTCGTCTGGTCGGGAGGCTGGAATATGCCGCGTTTCGTCGCCAGGGCGGCGTGCAACGCACTCTCTTCGACGCGCCGCCTATCCAGCGCTGGTTCCCCATAGCATTGGGGAGATCGTATCTCCCTGCCTGACGCCTTTCTTTATTGGAATTTTGTTGCTTTCTTTATGGAGGACTACGGTGGCTGTGGAGCCGCTATAGATATCTTGCAGTATTTTTACATACAGCTCGTCTACACCCCGATTCCGTAATGCCTCCATGACTGCTGAGGTTTCGACTGAATCAAACGCTTTCTCGTAATCAATGAAAGCTATATATAAGGGTTGGTTATATTCTGCACATTTCTCTATCACTTGATTGATAGTGTGAATATGGTCTATTGTTGAGTAGCCTTTACGGAATCCTGCCTGGTCCTTTGCTTGGCAGAAGTCTAAGGTGTTCCTGATTCTATTTGCGATTACCTTAGTAAATACTTTGTAGGCAACGGACAGTAAGCTGATCGGTCTATAATTTTTCAAGTCTTTGGCGTCCCCTTTCTTATGGATTAGGATTATGTTAGCGTTCTTTCAAGATTCCGGTACGCTCGAGGTCATGAGGCATTGCGTATACAGGGTGGCCAGTTTCTCTAGAACAATCTGCCCACCATCCTTCAACAAATCTGCTGTTACCTGATCCTCCCCAGCTGCCTTCCCCCTTTGCATATCTCCCAAGGCTTTCTTTACTTCTTCCGGCGTTACCTGTGGGATATCGAATTCCTCTAGACTATTTTCTCTTCCATTATCGTCATGGGTGCCACTGGTACTGTATAAATCTCTATAGAACTCCTCAGCCACTTGAACTATCTCATCCATATTAGTAATGATATTGCCGGCTTTGTCTCTTAACGCATACATCTGATTCTTGCCTATTCCTAGTTTCTTATTTACTGTTTTTAGGCTTCCTCCGTTCCTGAGAGCATGTTGAATTCTATCCATATTGTACTTCCTTATGTCAGCTCTCTTACGCTTGTTGATTAACTTCGAAAGTTCTGCCAGTTCTATTCTAGCTGTAGGGTTAGATGCTTTCATACATTGGCGTTTCTTGATCAGATCTTTCGTCTCCTGCGATAGTTTACTGGTATCCTGCCTAACAGGGTTACCACCGACTTCCATTGCACACTCCTTAATTGCCATGTCGTGCCTTAAGCCTTCCCTCACAAGATCCTGCATGCACAAAATGAGCGCCAGATTTAATGCGCAGGTCCGGCGCCTATTAGAAGCAGGTTATCCTAGTGTAGCGGTGGCCACTGTGGCTGAGCGCCTAAAGAAGTCGGTTTCGAGAGGGACGGACTTGATTACAGAAAGCAGTAATAGCAAAAAAAAAGAGTAGTGGCGATTGCGTATATTTATTCAGTGTCGCACATGCTTAAAAAAGTTGCTAGTAGATATGATGTCAATGTTTCTTTCACTGCTCCCAATAAGCTAGGTAAGATATGCGCTGCCGTACAGAATAAAAAGGAGCGGGTAAAAGGCAAAAAACGAACAGATATTTGTCCTGTGAAGCAAACTAAGAACAACAGTTTTACTGACTGTCGTATGGGTGTGGTTTATAAAATTCCCCTTAGCTGTGGCCAGTTCTACGTAGGGCAAACGGGACGGTGTATCAATCAGAGGCTAATGGAACATAAAAGGTCGTTAACCGGTGGATCGCCTTCTAATCTTTCGCTACATTGCCGAGATTGTAACTGCAAGCCAGAGTTAGATGAATGCGCAATATTGTACAGGCATAAGAATGAAGATACGCGTCTTATGGTAGAGGCATAGCATATCTATAATGGTGGAAGTGCGTGCGTGAGTCAGCCTTCGATTACTTTACAGAAGGAAGAGATTAAGTGCCTTAACAGTTATCTCTCACGTAGACCAGCACGTGTACCCGATTGACACGTGATGTTACCATTCCTGAGCATGCGCAGATGAGTTTTGTGTCTTCTTTCATTTTTCGCCTCAGTGCTCCCTTCAGTTGATAGTCGGCGTTCGTGTTGTCCACTTCTCTACTCTTGTATCCTGTCTGCACTCCTCACTTCTATTTTGCATAATGGAGGGTGATACGATCTCTCCAATGCTAGGTACAGCATGTTTACAGGAGGTATTCAGAGACCTGGATTGGGAAGAATTAAGGATAACAGTTTTTGGAGAATACCTTAGTAACGTGCGATTCGCTGATGGTATTCCATTGCTTAGTAACTCAGGGGACTGCTCCCTGACCTGGACAGGCAAAGCAGCAGGGTGAGTCTAAAAATTAATCTGCAGAAAACTAAAATAGTGTTTCACATTCTCGGCAGAAAAGAGCAGTTTACGATAGGCAGCGAGGCACTGGAAGTGGTAAAGGAATACATCTACTTGAGACATGTAGTGGCTGCGGATCCGGACATGAGACTTAAATAACCAGAAGAATGGGCTGGGGTGCGTTTGGCAGGCATTCTCAGATCATGAACAGCAGGTTGCCATTATCATTAAGAGAAAAGTGTATAACAGCTGTGTCTTACCAGTACTCACGTACGGGGCAGAAACCTGGAGGCTTACGAAAAGGGTTTTTCTTAAATTGAGGACGAAGCAACGAGCTATGGAAAGAAGAATGATGGGTGTAACGTTAAGGAGGATAACAAGAGAGCAAACTGGGTGAGGGAACAAACGCGAGTTAATTACATCTTAGTTGAAATCAGGAAAAAGAATTGGCATGGGCAGGGCATGTAATGAGAAGGGAAGATAATCGATGGTCATTAAGGGTTACGGACTGGATTCCAAAAGAAGAGAAGCGTGGCAGGGGCGACAGAAAGTTAGGTGGGCGGATGAGATTAAGAAGTTTGCAGGGACATGGCCACAATTTGCACATGACTGGGGTAATTGTAGAAGTATGGGAGATGCCTTTGCCCTGCAGTGGGCGTAGCCAAGCTGATGATGATGATAACCGTTCTCCCTCGAGCAAAAGCCGAGGTGGAAGCACGGCGAGATTCTCTCCGTCGGGAAACTGGGCGACAATGACGTCGCAGTGGTCACCTTCGAAGGGAAGGGTCAAATCTACTGCAGCGATCAGGGCATCCATGCGAGACTGCACAAGACGATCCCCGCCTGTGACTGCTGTGGAACGGTGGGGCACCGTGCACGAGGCCACAGTCGGGACGCTGCGGCCACTGTGGCTCTTAAGTGGCTACTACTTCCGAGGGCCCTGCAGAACATGAGTGCGCCCCTCGTTGCCTCATTTGCGGGGGCAAGCACCTCACCGGTGCTGCCGGCTGTATCGGCAAGTGCCGGAAGCCTATCAAGCCGGGGATTTTACCGACCAACGCCAAGCGGAAGTCAGCACCCCAGCAGGCTCCGCCCACCAAGGTCACCAACAGGAAATCTACCTTTAACGTAGGGCAAGTCCGGACAAGTCAAGACGAGCGCAAAGTCCGGAACCAGGACGAAGACACCGACCTTCAATGCCGGCGATTTCCCATCCCTGGAAAACGCCCAAAGCAATGTGAGCGGTTGGGTTAGGGTTGTTTCTGGGCCTCCCTCCCCTACTGAAGGCGCCCTACAGCGGAAAAATGCTGAACTCAGGCTCCACACTGAAATTCTAGCTAACAAAATACAAGAGCTAGAGGTAAAATTGGCCAGGCTCACGGAGCCTCGGGCACAGGACGGGCGTTCGGCGCACATGCAGCAAGCTGAGCTCACAGAACCAGCTGACAGGGCCTCGGTCGCGTCAGGATTATCAACGTTTCGCAGTGCTTGGGCAGCACAACAGTCAAGCGCATGCCCATTATGGAGCAACGTTCGGATGGAGTAATGCTCTGCACATGGTGCAGGACATAACTGCAGCCGTGAATGACTCGATCCTGTCCACAGTGCAGGAACGGGCAAGCGTCCAATTTAGGAACAGCCGCTCTCGCTCGCGTTCCCCGCGACCGAATTCACATAGACGAAAGGTGGTCACTCGTCAGGCCATAAGCTTCCAGGAACACAGTCCGGCTGCCGCCTCCTCGGAGATGGTGGTGCCTCTTTCTGAAGCGCCATCGCCTTCGGAGAGTGGGCGTGCTCCTCACAATTAAAAAAAAAAACCTTCACTATGGCTAGCCGAACCCACCAGAAAGCCCATAACAAAGCCATAGAAGAGAAATTCGAGATCATACAGTGGAACTGCAGAGGTATTCGGAACTGGAAGAAACGGTCGCACCTCCAGCTCGACCTGCAATCCCTCGGTACCGCGCCGGCGGTCTTGGCTCTCCAGGAACACGTCGTGGAAGCTAAAATCACTAAGTATAGCTCGTTTCAGGGGGTTCCTACAACGTGCATCCTGGTGAACAAGGCATACACCGCAATCCCGGTCGATCTTGACTTGGAGACTGAACAGGAATACAGCATGGTCAGCAAGGTCCTGCCAGTTAAGCGCTGTGACCCGTCAATACATATCCTTAACATTTACTGCCCCCAACACAAGCAGCGCGTAACACTCAACTAAATCTTCTACCGCGTGCTCAAATCGGCTGACAAGGAACCTCTCCTTATTGTTGGGGACTTCAATGCTCCCAGCCTTCATTGGGGATACCGCTTTGAGATGGCCAGAGGACGCAAACTGGTGGAGTTAACAAACTGGCGGAGTGAATTTCCACACTTCGTCTTATGCTGCTCACGGATCCGGCATGTCCCACACGCGTGGGCAATTCGGTAACCCGTGACACATGCCCTGACATGTCTTTCGTTAAGAACGCTAGAGATGCCGCCTGGGAGAAGCTGGGGGACTCTCTTGGTAGCGATCACTGCCCTCTCCGGATCACTCTTCTCGCGAAGGCGGTTCGCAAAAAGTGGGGCAACGCCCAATTGACCGATTGGTATAAGTTCATAACGCAGGCTCTTCCGGCGGCTGTGCGGGCTGCGCAAAGCAATTGTACACAATACAGCAGCAACACTTTACGACACTTCAGACTTCCGAAGACATCCCCGCAGTGGACAATCACCTAATGCAGCCGTGGGAGGCGCGCCGGAGTCTCACTTAACGGCGGAAGATGCAAAAGCTGAATCGCAAGCTTAAGGTTCGCATTATCGAGCTTACCGAATAAGCCTCAACGTATGCTGCCCGGCTCACGGACTCAAATTGGATGGAAAAGTGCAATGCAGCAGCGCGTCAGATGAGCTCAAGAGGGACGTGGCGTCTCTTTCACAGCCTCATTGACCCCACTCAGACAAGAGGGGAGACGCAACGACAACTTCTGCGAGCGTTGCACGGGTACCAAGGAATGACAGCTCAATTGTAGTAACTTAGTGCGATAAAAACACGAAAAACAAGAAAGGTGGACAAGGACAAACGCTACTCACAACTGTTTAATGGAAGGAAAAATAGTACATGTATATCTTCTTGTCACGTATGCACATACCAAGCAGAAGAGAACAGGCAAATGCACTTAGAGGCGGTTACGCAAGAAGTCAAATTCGGCATCTAGTAATGAGATAGAAGGTTCACATAAACACCTATTTCTATTCTTCTTGATAAAGAAGGCCTCAAGAGCGAGCCTGTAAAAGGAGTTGCCGCTCCTGCCCAGAATAGTAGTCGCACAAAATCTAGCGTCACAACCACACGCGCTAACATGAGCCACCAAATGTGCGCCCTTATCCTCTTTTTTCTTTAGTTTTTGCGCACGTTCCCTTAAACGGTCATTCACGTAACGCTCAGTTTGTCCAATGTAGAGCTGCCCACAAGGGTTCAAGAGAACTGCATATAAAGCTCCTCTGCAGCACTCCACAAAGGGCTTCTCATGCCTCGTGCGGCAGCCCCGCCTGCTCTCACAGCAAATTCGAGAGCACAGCTTCGAAAGCTTGTTGGGCACTCCATCGATTTTCTGCCTTGTGAATACACGCGACTCTTGCAGATGGTGTCCGGGCGCCACCTGCTAGATCGCTTGCACATACAACACGAGTGCATTCCAGAGGAGACATGCAGGCTCCCGGAGCTGTGGCATCACAAGCTCCGGGCTTCTCCACTCCCGCGCAACATGGCCAAACAGACACATGAAGGCAGACGAAAGGCGCGCGCTCGAGTCCTTGAACACCAATATTGATCCAAGCAGGCTGTATACTACGTTGGTGCGGTAGGGCCGTTGCCCACTGCATTCTACACGGCCGCGTAGTTCACCAAGACCAACAATTTAACGGACTTTCCTACAGAGCTTTCAACTCTGCGCAGGCCGAGGAGGTAGCTATGGCGCTTGCCGCCTCGGACCCGAATTCGAAGGTAATCATCACAGATTCGCGCACAGCCTGTGAGCACTACCTGGCGGGCTAGAGCGAACCGTGAGCGAAATGGACCCCTTACCCAAACGCATCATTTGAACTCTGGGCCACCAGGGCCTTAGAGGTAACGAGGCTGCGGACGCAGCCGCCCGAGCGCGTACCTACGGGGCACCTCAACTAGACTCTTCCAGCTCAGAGATTAGACAACCGCTTCTGCGGTCCAGAGAAATTCTGGCAGACTATTGCGAACGTCATCAGCTTTTCCCGGTCCTTACTAAGGGCCTGAGTAAGGCCGATGAACGAACCTTGAGGCGCCTGCAAACCAACACCCTGTTGAGTCCTGCAATAGTGAAACATTTTGACCTGAAAGTTGATAGGCGATGCCCACACTGTGGGGAAGTCTCCAATAACTTTCTCATGATGTGGGCATGTCAGATGAATCCTTAATTCCGTTCCCCCACTAGAGAGGCATGGGAGGCACCCTACTTAATTGCTCGGCGCTGAAGTCTCAAGGGCTCTAGTCGAACGGGCGCAGGTAGCGGCTTCGTCCAGTGGGGTCCCAGCCTAAGGACTCCACCTGTGCAAAGGGCCATTTTTGGCCAGCAAACTCTCCCTTTATTGAATAAATGTTTTTCATCATCATCATCCAGTGATACTGTATTAGACGGGGCAGTGTCGCGGGCGGCACTCAGCATGGCTCCGGAGGCGGCGTCCGTAGCGGCGGCGCAGCGATCGACCATTCTTGAAACTGTACCTGAAGGAGGACAGCAGAAAACGAGAACAAAAAACTGTAACCAAAACTGTAAAAAGAAATTATGGGGTTTAACGTGCCAAAACCACTTTCTGATTATAGGTACGCCGTAGTGGAGGACTCCGGAAATTTTGACCACCTGAGGTTCTTTAACGTGCACCTAAATCTAAGTACACGGGTGTTTTCGCATTTCGCCCCCATCGAAATGCGGCCGCCGTGGCCGGGATTTGATCCCGCGATCTAACCGAAACTGTACCTGGAGGACAGCCTGAGGTCCGACCTGCATCAAGCCCTTCACCTGGCGGAGTGAGCGGCATGCAAGACACCAGATCCCAGTGAACACGAGGAGCAACCAACAGTCATGCTCAGTAAAGTGGAAAGTTGGGCTAGTTGGTGAGTAATCATCATACCTTGCTGGTGAAGCAGCGCACTGACACGGACACAGTGAAGACACACAAGAATCACAGTTGGAGCAGCGAGTGTCGTTTTTTCTTGTGTGTCTTCACTGTGTCCGTGCGCTGCTTCACCAACAAGGTATGATGAAGTCATGCTACCACCCGAGGAGCAGCCAACAGTCGTGCTCCCTTCGGACGACATAGCAGCACCTCAGCCAGCACCAACAGAGCAATGTGTAAAATTTCCGGGCCCACGCCGTTCGCAGTGCTCCGGAAAGACACCCCAACATCTTCGGGACTTTGTGCTGGCATTGGCTATTGGCTGACTGTTGAGTCCGAACTAAGGGGGAGGGAGTGTTGTGTACCAATTCTGGCCGCTGAGTTCAACGGATGACGTATATTTGTCAGTCAACCCTGGTGTTAAAGAGCGCCCTCTTCCGGTCCCAAGAATGTATATATTCCAGTGGTTATCAAGTTTCCGTTCTGTGTTTGTTTCGTGACGGCAATAAAAGGTTATTGCCGATACGCCTTGTTGCGATGGTGCCTCGCGATATGACCCACGCAGCAACAAACACTTTCACTGGCCGTAAGCTAGCTGACCTTTCTCACAATTTTTGTTTTTTGCCCCTGTCACAAGCAGTGCGCATAATACTTCCTCCATGGAATTCACACCTTCGATAACACGTGAATCTGTGTATTTGTTTCCCGTCTCCCAGCCAGAAGTTGTAGAAGTGTCATTATCCCTCAAAAATAGCTACTACGCCGACCCTGGTGATTTACGAATTCGACCGATCAAGTACGTGCTTGACGTCATTGCACCAGCCCTAACACATGCGATCAATCTAATCTTTTCTTCTGGCAATTTCCCGAGACAGCTACAAGCTAAAGTTACCGTTATTTTCATAGGCGGTGACAAAAATAATGTATCAAACTGCAGGCCTATACCGCCCATTTTTTCCAAAGCTATTGAAAAGTCGATGCACATAAGAATGAATAGTTTTTTTTTTTTTTGAGTCGCCATAACATCATAATGCTGTTTCAATTTGGTTTTGTTAGAAAACGTTCCACGGAATCCGCATAACTCCTTCAAAAAGAGATCATATTAAAAGGTTTCGAGCGTCAACTTTACATAGTTGGAATATTTATCGACTATTCGAAAGCCTTTTATCGGATTAATCATACCATACTTTAAAGAAAGCTAGAGCATTACGGATTATGTGGAGCTTTTTCTACACTTATGCAAAGCTACTTGAGTGATCGCCAGCAGCAGGTACAACTGAATAACTATACATCAAGCTTTCAATCCCTAAACAGTGGAGTACCGCAGGGAAGCATCCTAGGGCCTCTACTTTTTAATGTGTATATTAATGTAGTAAGAATAGATAAAAATACTCAATTTATAGTTTATGCTGACGATACTAGCTTGTCTTTTTTAGGATCAGATTTATTGTAAATTCAAACCAGAGCAAATAACATACTTGCAAAACTGCATACCTGGAGTTTGAATAACTCGCTAAATATAGATACGTTAAAAACAAAAGCGGTTTTATTAAAAACAAGAAAGTCAACTGATTTAGCGCTTTTTCTTGGTACATCCAAAATTGCAGTGGTTCCTGCTGTGAAATGTTTTGGTGTACTCTTTAATGAAAACGTCCTGGGATTTGCAGTCTGATTCTGTTTGTTCCTGCCTTTCTTGCACGGTTGGTATATTATCGAGCACACATTTTCTTTTGCCTGAGAAAGTAAAACTGTTGTATAATTCACTTTTGCTTTCAAAACTGTGCTATTGCTTTCTTGTCTGGGGAACCACCACAATTTCCAACATTCTGAGGCTTTCTAGATTACAAGGGCTGTCCATTTGATTGTCAATGCTCCGTATAAAGCACACACGAGGCCCATCTGTAAAAAGCTAAACGTAATCCTGTTGTCAACTTGTGCGATTCTTTACTAACGACACGCTACAAACAAGGCATTAAAAGAAACAATCTGTGCTTGAAAGAACCTGCTAATTTGACTGAAAGAGTGAACGTTTATGACACGCACAGAATCAGTTTTTGGTTTACACCATGGACCCATACCAACTATGGCCAACAGATGATCACATATACATTGCCTGCTCTTTTAAACAACCAGCATTGTTTTCTGTAATGCTGCTGCTGTTAAGTTTTGATATTGTACCGGAAGTTTTCTCCAAGTTTTGACACATTTTGATGTCGTGCATAAAAGTAGAGTATTTCCTTTTTTAATGTTAATTTCAACACTTTTAGTTTTATTTTTCAGATGTATAGTTTTGGTATTGTAAGCTTGCCGCATACGAACATTTCCTGTTGCTCCTGTCAAAGTGCAATTATCAGGTACAGACCCCATCAAGCTTTTCGCTTTTAGTCTGTGCCCACAGCATTTTGTACATGCTGTAATGTACCATAATGCCCAAATAAAATGAATGAATGAAATGTCCACATAATGTCCCTCGCATACATGCGACGTCGAAAGTAAGTGCAAATCAAGCTGTTAGGTTGCACGTTTGTTCCCTCCTTGGCACACCTTTCAACAGCACATTATAAACGATGCCTTAGATGAAAACAGAGACTGCGCTAATGAATAACGTCAAACAACCGGACTTCTTGCTCCTGATGCGAACAGAAATGCTCACAAATTCAAAAGCAGTAGAGAAAACTTGCATGCACGGATTGAAGTGACAAACATAAACAGAGGCCATTTACTCTGAAAAGTCACTGAATTTCAACTGTAAAAATCATGTCGCGCCTGCACAGTAAACACGAATGAGCAGAAGGAGAGTACTAGCACAACAATGATGCCAGAAGCCAAGCGGTAGCTTCGCTGACACGGAAAAGCAGCTCATTGTTGTGTTTATGGTGACCATGCTTTGGCGATGAGCGAAACGAACAAGGTTCACTTGTTGAAACGTTGGCTCCCACTTTTACCTTGTTCTCGTTTTGCTCATCGTCTTGAATTTCTATCTACCGCTTTCCTTGTATCTTCCCATTCTTTGGCGAGTAGTTTGACGACCCAGGCTTTGTCCATAGGACATCCGAATCATGTCCCAATGCCCATGCACCATTTCGAATACAAATAGGACATCTGCTGGACGTCAGTCTCAGATATCCTATCGCAAGTGTCCCAAGGTGATCCCACATGGTCGTTTTCTTTTGAGATGCACGTGGTCAAATATTTGTCCTCCGATTGAAGCTATGCCTCATGAGTTTCCTCCTAACAGAATTATGTTTTCTCGCATGTTCAAATTACAGTGTGAAGCTATCACGTATGCAGCTTGTGTTTACGTCATACTACGAAATTTCTGTCGCAATTAACTTTGAAAACTTCAAGTAGTTCAATAAGGCAATTGTTCTTGGCGCAAGGCCTAGAAGAATGAGGAGTATGCTACACTCCCGCACAAGTGCGCGCGCACATAACGTGTGCACACAATGCATCTGTTCTTGAAGCGCGGGTACTCTGCCCGTTGCATCTACATACAGAATGGGCTGCAACCATAATTAGCATTATGGTGAACACTATGCAAAAGGCCTTGGCATATGTCCGTAAAATGTACGCAGCATGTGCACAGAATGTCCCTCGTGTACATGCAACGAATGTCCGCAGGACACGGAAAGTGCTACCAAATGTTCATGTGAGGAGCGTTCGCAGGACGTATTCGACACTACCCTAGGATATCGATGTCCTAGCAGATATCTATACAATTCCTGTCCCTGGGGATATGGGTACAGCATTTCACAAATGAGGCACAATTCCATGGTCTGTGTAAGCTGTAACTAGATGCTCACTATTCGCGTCGATGGACGCGCCACTGGTGGCGGACTTGCCAAAAACACTCGGGAACGGAGCCAGCTGCACGCCGTAGTTTTCTCCGTCGTTGATCGTGATTTTCTGTGTTATTCACGTTTTCATAGCAAAATAAGCAATACCCATCGCATGTGTGGTGTGGCGAAAGCTGCAAGAAATGCTGAAGAAGAATTGTTGGATGGCAGGGGCTGATATACCGGCAAAAACATGCAGGGAATATGGTTCTAATCGTTCCCCGCGAAGCCTCATCAACGGAAGCAACGGTAACAATGGATCGCCGCCGTTTGGCAGAAAATTTCTTGTTCTCATGCTTTTTTTTTTTTTTTGTCCCGTCATTTTTTCCACTTGATCGTATTTAGACGGGTAAGCGACGAAGTTCGTCTGCAGTGCAGCACGTGGTTTAAAGGCATTTTGCTTAACTTCTCAATGCCATTTGCCGCTTACACTGTTTACCGATTCCTTACTGTGTTGCGCTAGCTAGGCAGCACGACTGCACGAGCGCATTGTGTTGTATGTTAAAGCTACTGAAGCTTGCAAGAACTGAAATTGTTAGTTTTATGTGGCCTGGTAAATCCTCACACCAGCTGTCGCACACTTCATGTTTTTGCATCTGTTTTATGCATGGCTTCGCGCATGTTGAACTGTTGCTAGTTACTTCATGCATAACTCTTGTTGATTTTTTTGAGGTGCGAGGTTTTCACCCTGCCTCGTTTGTAAAGGGTCTAACTCATGCTGTCTTATCGGAATGATACCAAGCAAGTGCTTCTTTAACAGCTGTATTGTTTTCGCCCGCAGGCATCTTAAATATTGTGGTTTATTGGGAAATGTGTTTAGAAAATAGGTAGTTCAGGGCGAGAATTGCTAATAGTTGCTGCATATGGTATTTTTGTTACATTTTCGCTGAAAAGTTCACATCACGTTAGGGAAGTCATCACACCTCGATGCTGTCTGAGCAGACTTAACACGCCGAGTGATTTGTCTTTTTCACAATGTAGTCCCTTTTTGCATGTGAATTTTGTACTCAACTGAATTCTTTCTTATTACGCTTACACCGCAGAGGACTAAACCCGGCCTTGCCACCAATGCTCATTTACTTTCACTGGTGCTGCTCTGCCTTTAGATATATCATGAGGCATCTATCTCTAGTAACATTACAAAATACTGAAATGTTTGTCAGACTTTACCTTTCTACGTTTCCAAGCAGCTCCCTTGGAGAATTTAAAATGGCAAAAACTGCAGCGGGAATGGCAGTTCATCGGCGTATGCAACAGAATTGCATTGGCGATACAGTGCTAACACGCGCTTTTATTAACCCGTGCATTTGGTGACTTTGTTGACTAGTGCATGTGTATCGATCAATAAATTCGCAATTACCCTCCTTGAGGCGACTTTGACTGCACTTATTCGGCGCTGTCACATGTATTCATCGGCAGAAAGATCCCATCGTCATGTGCAGACATCGTACCGCGCCAATTTATTTCATATAAGTATGCACTAATGATGGCTGCTTATTATTGAGGTACAGAAGCAGCATTACGGCAAGGGTAGATTTAAAAAAAACACGATCGAGACATTGCATTACTCAACAAAATTTAACAGCTGCTTAGCAAGAGCCCCCTTCATGTAAACGGGGTTCATGCCGTTTGTCTGTAGGATGCACCTGGCACATATGTGGGCCAGGTTGTCCCAAACACTGGTAACATCGTGTTCATACCTGCTAACACAGAGACCAGCATCTTCCCTACAGCTGCCACCGCAGAAGAAGCAGTCTGGTACCTGAACAAAGGAGAAATCGCAGCCGCGAACTTCAGCCATCCTTGCTGCAAAGGGTTGTCTGCTACTGCTCCCGTGCGTACTGTTGAAAGTGCCTGCTAGGTGGCTATCGTGGCGCCTCTATAGATGGTGTACTAGGCGAATACAGGTATCACAGAGTATGGGGACACACACAAGAGCTGGTATGGCACCGAAGAATGATATCTGAAATAGTTTCACACATTACTGCAATGACAGCATTAATTGGTATCGGAATGGGCACCAAGAATAAACGACCTGCATTACAGAAGTGCCGCTGCTTGCCTTGCTTCAGGAAATCCTAGTACCCGTAACAAGGAAAGTAAGCTTAAATTAAACAGTTACATTGTATGACTGTTCCCTCCTTGACAGCCCTTTCAACAGCACATTAAGTAAGGCCCTGGAAAATAAGAACTGCACAAACGAATAATGTCGCACAATATCAGCCACCAGCCTCGCTGTTTCATGAAATGTTTAATTTAAAAATGAAATCCTGAAATGTTCATGAATTTAAAAGCGTCAGACATTCAGAGAATGCGAATGAAACACCACCAAAAGGCTTTTGAGCCACACAACAGGCACCGCATGCAAGAGTGAGCAATTGCGATGCCGCCGCTTCTTTCCACACCAGTGGCGTCAGGTATAGACCGTTTCATCGAGCGAGGAGAAAAGGGTGCGCGGTGAGCCTTTCCTCCTCTCTGGCTTGTGCGATCCGCCACAGTGCTGCTTGAAAGTATTGCTGTCGCCTGCTGTGGAACGATTTTGAGATGTTTTAGATCATACCTCATGCAATTTACGCAATATCTGTTCATATAAGGTCGTCAGGGAAGCTTTGGGTGCATCGGTAACTACAGTACGCGGAAATATCTCTTGGAAGTGCATACATGCGACACACATTATCAGCCACGGTGTGGGTATGTGTTGTGAACTACTGCGTATATCAGTATTAATTAAACGAAGGGAACCGGTGTCTGTGTATTACCAGCATGAAATGGTAAATGTGCTCACTATCTGACTGCTTGGCGTAGGGACTAAAACATAAGAGTGCATGCTCGTGTACGGCCAACCTAAGGCAACCACGAAACATCTAAGCGGCAGGCGCTATCAAGTATGTGCGATACACCGGCAACCTTCTGTTTCATTTCAAGTCTAGTTGGCTTGAAATCACTATATGTCTGCGCTAGCCTCCTGCATGAGACCGATGATGCTGCTCACCTCAGCAATCACTGCGGTTGGTGAACCAGCATGATACATATATAAGCTATAGTGTGCTTCGGCATTGCTGTTTTGCCCTGTAATGCCATAGTATCTGAGATGGATCACATGAAAAGAATGCGATTGCTATTCCTGAGGACAAAACTTCCATAATAAGTGTGACTGCGTCGTAGCAAACGGAACGAGCACAACTGAAAAAAAAATGCGGTTATCATCGTTTTCTCGAAAAAGAAAGAAAAACAGGGGAACGCCATAGTACGAGCTCGCGTAGTCAAGCTGCACAGCGTTCATAGATCTATAAACATTGATGCCGCATACTTGGACCATACGCTATGTAGAACAAATATCTGTAATCCAGTACCTACCACTGGTGAGAACGCTCGCACAGTTCATAAGCGGTTGCTTTGCTGGACAAGTATAGTTCACACTCTTTGGTATGCTGTTATTACTAACCAAAACTATTTTATTCATGGGTGGAAACCTCATCCACAGAAAAGAGTAGTTACGCAATGTAACCTGCAGCTGACAGTTTGAACATTTGTCAAAGTATAACAGCACAGCTCAGGACTATCGTAGCAGAACGGTACCCACGCTGTTATGATCGTCGCGTACGTTTCATTGCTCCTAAATCGCAGCTTAGAACTAGAGGATAATACTGCAATAAGGTCACATTAGTGAATGGAACTATCAGAAATGCACAGTTGATCTCCGAGGCTGATTGTAGGCTCAAGCATGTGCGCACACGTCACGCTGCATGCTCCGTCCGCCTCAATGCCAGCAGAAAGTCCGACCATACCGACTTAAACCACTTCAGTACGTCTCACAGAACCGTCTTCGACGCAAACACCACGTCATACTAAATAGAACTCATGAGCGCGAAAACAAAAGCCAGAAACTACTGCCGAGCGTATACCTGCCTTGCAAAATGGAGCGCTTGCCCAAGCCAGCATGCCGACTGCCCATAGATGGCGCCACAGCGTAGCAATATGGTGGCGCCCATGAAAAGACTGTGTATACGCAGCCACCTCCGCACGCTGCACTGCCCCTTCTAGTTCATTGTACCAGTGACGCCGTCCGCCCCCTAAACGGCTGCAGCTAGCACTGCTCCACTGCCCCAGCAGAAGGGGCCATCAACCTCCTGGATGGTGCCGACGTCTCCTGAGCCGAGGCCTTCGCGTCTAAACACAGCGCTCACAATAGCACGTTGGGTTTTCGGCAGATGGTCCAAGCTTCGTATTCTCGACCGGCTTCTTCTGTTCTCACACAGGACTGCGTCTCAGAGGCGTTCACTGTGGGACGTGGTGTACGGCAGGGGAATTCTCTCTTGCTTGCCCTCTACATGCTCGCTTTTGAACCGCTTCTGCATAGGTTGTCCTGCAACAGTAGAATTGGCAGGTTCCTACTCCCACCAGGGTCCCCTCCGGTTGCACTCTTTGCCTAGTCATTGCCATAATCTTATTGCACGTAGAGATTTTATGCACTTTACAGCAACTATTTTTAGGCCCCTTTACAGCCACGTCAAATCAACTTCACAGAACTCATCATTCCACCGCAAAATCACTAACACTGTCTTGGTGCTCTTTGGGCCTTGCGCCACTAAACAACACACATTCATTCATTCATTCATTACTCTTTGCCTAAGCAGATGACTTGTCTATTGTCGTCCCGGATGAAGCGTCAGCTTGCACCATCTTGGAAGTCATGGACAGTTAATGCGAGGTGAGTGGTGCAAAGTTGAATAGGTCGAAAAGTGCTGCCATGTACCTGAACTCCACTCTGTCCAGTCCACAGGCCGTTCATGGTCTTCCCGTGAAAATTCGGTTGCACATTCTAGGTTTCCAGTTCCGTCCGTCTCCTGAAAACTGGCAGCAGGCTAAGGATAAGCATGAAACCAGGATTCAGGAATTCAGCGTGTTGTCATGTCTGTTGACGGCACGAGTAACAATTCTTCGCTCACTTCTGTTTTCCTCTCATACGTACGTGGCATGTGTGTCTCCTGTTCCAACTCGAACCAACCTTATCTTGGAGAGGGTGTTCTTTCGTTTCCTCTGGAAAGGGACAACTGGTTGTGTAGCTCGGCAGGTGCTTAAGTTCCGCAAGGATAAGGGAGGACTCTGGATTGCCGAACTGGGCATCATGGGAAATGTCAAATGGACCCAGGTCGCTCTTAACTTGGATATGCTCCTGACTCGAAACTTCCTTTTCTTTTAGCACCGGACTCCGCTTGTTTTCGCAAAGCACATTTTCCCTGGTTCAAACGTCACTTACAGCGCATACATAGACGGAGGACATCGTCGTTCTTTTTTGTCCTCCGTCTATGTATGCGCTGTAAGTGACGTTTGAACCATGGAATACCAACTAGCCCGTACTCAAACCTTGCTTCAGCACATTTTCCCACTGTGTGCCTTGCTCACGTTCCCCGTCCACCATTTATGCGACGGCTGCCAAATTCTCTGGTATGTCTCCGCAAGGGTCACCCCGGCATCAATGCAGTTTCAACTTCAATCCAGGAACTAGTTGATATCCTCACCCTAGGTCTCCCCCATGCATTGCCAAAGGTATGTTCTGTCCATCCGCAGGCCAAGTTGGAAGCTCATTACGGCCAGCTTCCTCGACGCTAGGCGAGCTACGTTCATGTACCACCTGGCGCGAGGGTGCCTGCCGATGAGTTACAGGCCCTTCACAGGCATCCCTGCTAGTGGAGTGTGCCCTTTTTGTGGCGATCATGAGGATTTGGTTCATATCTTTACACAGTGTTTGCTTCCTGCAGCTCTTCTCCAAAGGATTGCTAGTCTTTTTAATCTCCCAGGTGTTCCATTTCACACTGTTCGATTTTTCCACCCTTTGCCTAATCAGACGATCAACCAGTTTGTGCTTCTTCTTGTCGAGTGCTCATACCAAGTTTGGTTGGCACGCTGCGAGGCAGTTTTCGGGGGACGGGCGCCGGGCCTTCACGAAATGCTTGTGAAAGCACGGAAGGAGGTCTGGTTCCATCTCACCCATGAGCGGCATCACTTGGGCGACACGAAGTTTCTTGAAGTGTGGGCTCGTCCTGCCGTGATTTTTGAGGAGTCAGGTGGAAATTTCTCCATTAAGTTATGATGCATGCTTTTAAGGTCGCTCAACTTGACCATGTGTACCAGTCAATCCACAGGGTTTTGTTTGGCTCAGTGGAATCCAGAGCCAGAACCGGTCATGGCGCACCCTCGTGTGGTCGCGCAGCTTCGCAGACGGCTTTGGTGCATGGTTGTATACCTTGACCTCTTTTGTGTCAAGGCAATCCGAAGGAATGCCAGGCTCGTGACCTGTAAGACCGACATAGCTGCTTGTGCCTTGAGTGCAGTAACTCAGTTGCACTGCACCACAGCAGCCCCCTTGTCTGGGAAGGACCGTTGGTCTGACCCAAAGCCCTCCGCCCAGGCAACCTGGGTAGCGGAGGAGCGCTGGGGTCAATGTACCGAACGATGTGTTGATGAGTACATGTGAGCGGCGAGACTCATCATAGCTCCAAAAAAGAAAATTGCTGCATAGCAGGGCCCCCAAGGGGCTCTGTAAGTTAAATTAGTCCATTTGCATGAGGCGCACAGCACAAACATCGTCTGCAACATGGATACAAAGATAGTGCAGTGGAATGTCAGAGGACTTCTATGTAACCTCGACATAGATTTAATCTGAGAGTGCTGCGTGTCCAAGAAACACACTTAAAGCCTACACAGTCGAGCTTTATCAAGCAATATGAAATTTTCCGCAAAAACCGTGACAACACTTCTGCCTTGTCGGGAGGTGTAGCTATAGCTGTAAATAAGTTGGTTGCTTGCCAAGAGTTTGCCCTTCAGAGCCCCTAGAGGCTATATCTGCAAGAAATTTTATTCAACAAGCTGAAAACTAGTTGCTGCATTTACATATCGCAAAACTATCACCTCAATAAAACTGAATTTTACAGCCTCATTGACCAGCTCCCAGAACCGTACATAATAGCCAGTGATTTTAATGCTCATAACATGCTTTAAGAATCTCTATGCGATGTGCGAGAGGTCGACTGATAGAAGCTTCTTTGTGAACTCCAGTGCATGCATCTTTAATAAGAAAGAACCAACACATTACAACCTTTATCAACAATCATATTCATCAATGGACCTGTAAATTGACTCTGCTTGTCTTCTCCTTGATTTAGAATGGCATGTCATCAAAAATCCACTTGGAAGTGACCACTTCCCAGTTACTCTGAACTCAGTAACACAACATAACCCCCCTCTGCATGTCCCTCACTGGAAACTAGCGTCAGCTGAGTGGAAATGTTTTAAGGAATCCACCTAGTTATCATGAGATTTTATAAGTAATCTTACTATAGATCATGCTGTATCATATTTTACCGCTTTCATTGCTGCTGCTGCAGGAAAGTTCATCCCTCAAGCAAAAGGTCATTCATATGGAAGACGAGTTCCCTGGTGGAATGAAGACTGCAGGCAAGCTCGAAAAAAGCAAAACAAATCATGGGGCATTTTACACCGATACCCAACTGCATAAAGCCTTGTTGAGTTCAAACAGTCTAAATCACAAAGAAAACCCACACGACGGCAGGCTAGGAGAGCAAGCTGGGAGAGGTTTCTTTGCGAAATAAACTCATACACCCATGAAACAAAAAATGCGGACTGCGCTCTGAAGGCTGAAGGGCCGCAACCGCATCCGCTGCCCTTGGTAAATAACCAAGGTAGCGGGTTGGAAGACCAGGCAGATACTCCTGGTAAACATTTAGAATATGTATCTAGCTCCACACACTATTCACAAACATTCCTTAAGTACAAAGAAAAAGAAGAACACAAAACACTGGACCACAAATGTGGAGGAAACAATCTATATAACCATCTATTCAGCATTCCCAAGCTTGGAGTTGCATTGAACGCCTGAAAAAGCTCTGCGCCAGGAGCAGACAGGTTCAACTTTCAACTATATTTAGAATTTTCCTTCCTTTTTACAGCAAAAGAAATGCAAGGGCAGGAAGAAGCTGCACAACTGCAGCTTGACGACGTTCCTGTCGCCTTTCTTTGACAACCATCTGTAGCATATTGACACGTGTACTTACCTATCTTGATCAGGCGACCGCGTTTCACAGCCTAAGAAATGCTATCGCACACCGCAGGACACACCTGCATGTATCGGAAGTGTCTGGAATGTTATCGATGGTTCCATCCGCTGTCTGTGACCGAACGTTGTGTAATCTGATTGCATGTGTGCACAACGCGAATAATGTAGAACATTATGGAAGGCACACGGGTCCCAGGGATTACTCTGGAACATTCAACGACTGATGCATAAAAGCCGACGCTCTTGACCCGCTAATCAGATTTTTGCCGATTGCCGATCGTGTTCCCCGCTATTGCTCTTCTTTAAGTGTAGCCTGCTTTTGAGGGCACAAGTTCGTCCAATAAAACACTAGTTTCATCAATCACAGTCTTGGTGCCTTCTTCACAGTCACTACTACGTGACATCTGGTGGAGGTGCTTTTTGTTCACGTACCGGATGCCCCCGAAAAGCCGTGATCCAAGCCAGGACTGTAAAGAGAATACCAACATAGTCCCGGACAATCGAGCAAGCCGCCATCTACAACAGCTGCCCCCGGAGCATGGACTTCTACCTGAGAAGACCAGGAAGATTCCAGTGGACTTCCAGTGGAGAATCCAGTGGACTTGGCGGCATGACAACTATGACCTACACTCATCCAGTTCACTTAACTTTTGTGCAGACAATCGCCTTGACTCGCCTGGTAGCGTCCCTACTGGCGCCGCCCTGTGCACCCGAAGGGGGTCTGATGCTTGCGGACTACCAACCGCTTAACCACTCAATCACTGCTGCCTTTGTCCAGCCCATTTCTGTGCCAAAGTACGAACTGCCTACAGTTCTACGCAAGAGCAATGCTGACTTGCTTATCAAACAGCTGCCTCGTGTCCTTTCCTTGACTGGATGGACCAGCGCTACCTCATCAACCTTGACGTCACTGCCGTTCCATAAAAAGCCAGACATGACAGCGCCACTTTCTGGTGGGCTTGGCGGCACAACTACAGCCCACACTCATTCACTTCCCTTGCCTTTTGTGCAGGTAAAGAGTTACTTTTCCCTTTTTGCACACCGCAGTCGATACAAGGCTTTAGTTGTGCTGCGAAGGTGTACTTTTTTTTTGATGATTTGTGATTATGCTCAAGTTCTTGAACTCCTGCTACTAGCAAGTGACATTGAAGAAAACCCTGGCCTTTTACTCAATATACTGCAACATAGACACCTTGTGATATTATGTCAGCATTGAGCGAAGTTCAAGCTGGGCAAGCAACATTATTATATGAAATAAAATCGACACATTCCAAATTGACCCAAAGCTAAAAAGCTTTTGACGACATCAAAAAAGGACTAGGTGAAATTAAGGCTGTTTGTCCAGCAATCGTGTCTATTAAAAAACACATCGCCGAAGTAGAAGCTCTAACTGGGCAGAAAACCAACCAGGTCACTAATTCGGTCACTAGGATGAACGACTCTGCAGAAAGCGCTGGGTGCTCCAATCTTGTGTTTTTCGATTTCAAGGACAGCGAATGCAAAATATGGCAACAATCTGAAAAACTAATCCCCAACCTTTGCATTTCAAAGCTTAGCACTTCATTGGAGCCAAGAGACATTGAACGCAACCACAGGATTGGCTGCTTCCAAACAAACAAAAATAAGCCAATCATTGTCTGGTTTGCCCACTTTCCAGACAAAGAGCACGTCTTGTCACTAAGTGCACAACTGAATGACACTGACCACAGTATCGCCCCAGACTTCTCACCAAACATCCGACTTACACACAAAAAACTTGAACTAATAATTACAAACACAACCTACATTTTTTATCCACTTGAACAGAAAGTCCTTGCACAGCCACAATGGTTATCGCCTGATGCTAGATCAGCTGACAAAAACCTTTCGCATACAGCTTTATCACTAATATATACAAACATCAGAAGTATCTTGCCAAAGCAAGACTCTCTTTCACATATAGCCGAAACAAACAATTGTAACCTTATCATTTTTTTACTGAAACTTGGCTGAATTATTCAGTTACTGATACTGACCTGGCTTCTTGTTTTCCTGATTTCCATATCTTATGTTATGACCGACTAAACAAATGTGGCAGTGGCATGCTGATAGCCGCTCATAACAGCATTGTGTTCCACCGTCAATATTCCCTCCCCCTTAGAAATGTTATTCATATGCTGCCACGCATCTATCCCACCCATTATAACCGGCACGTGTTACCACCCGCTGGGTGCAGATGCCACCTTCATTAGTCATTTCCATGATGCTCTTCATTCCATTATGACAGCATATCATAACGCTTCGATTATTTTACTTGGCAACTTTAATTTTCCCAGCATAACATGGTCCGATAAAGCACAAACAGCTTCCTCACTTCATGCGTAACATTTGGATTGTTGCTGCTAATTTTGTCAACACCACAAATGGATCATTCTTCTAACATTCTTAACCTTTTACTGAAAACTCATCTGGATAACTTCTCTTATATTACACATTTATACATCTGTACCTACATCTACCGCTTCCGCTATCAATCGTGGCCTCAGACTACATAAGGATTCCTCGGCGAGCACTTCACTGGGGCACAACACCGCTGCAGGAATGGCGCACTCACCCTTAATCATGTTTCAGGTTAGATACCTTGATTGTTTTTCCGTTCGGAGTAGCAACCGTTGCCTATTCTTGGTGTTGTGCCCCACTGAGCTCTCTAACTCGTTTAAGCGTTGTAGTAGCTGCGTAGCAATGTGCGTTAAAATAATGACTCTGCTTCTATCTGGCGATGTCGAGACAAATCCGGGACCTTCTACAGAAGAATTGTTAACAACTGTTTTGGAAACCGTAACAAGGATTGAAAGCGGGCAGGCAGATATGCGTAGTGATTTACACGCACTTAAGCACTGGCAAGCATCTGTCAACGAGGAACTGCAACAGCTATCTTCAAGAATACGTGTTCTTGAGGTTGACACGTCATCGCTGAAAAAAAGCCAAAGTGCATTGCCACTCCGCTCGCCTGAAGCTATTAATTCAATATCTCAGCAAATTAAGACTATTGAATCAAGATGCGATGATACGGAAAATCGGCTAAGGCGATGTAATCTCCTCTTTTTTGGCATCCCCGACGATTCCAATGAAACATGGTCAGCGTCAGAAGGCAGAGTCATTGATATTTGTTCAAAGAGCTTGGCGTTACAATCGAATCTTCGCAAATCGACCGTGCGCATCGTCTTGGCAAATATCAAGTGGGTAAATGTAGACCGATTATTACTAAATTCACCTTCTTCAAGGATAAGCAAAGAGTAATAGAAAAAGGTTATAAGTTCAAAAATACAAATTTTGCTGTGCGCGAAGACTTTTCATTGCAAACACGAGTAGCCAGAAGAAAGTTAATAGAATTTGGGAAGTCCAAAAATGTGCCGTTTAAGCTAGCCGTCGATAAACTGCGCATAGAGAATACCGTGTTCACGTACTGCGCTGACACTGACAGTGTTATTAAATCATCTAGATAGCAGTTTCGAAGGCTGGCAGACTCATCTGATAGTAATCCACCTCCTAATGCAAGTGTCCATAATGATGTAGCGCAGATTTCGATATCGTTCACGAATATGCGCAGTTTACTCCCAAAACGTGTCGAAGTTTGCTCGCATCTAGAAAACAGCAATTGTGATATTCTACTAGTCACAGAAACATGGCTCCACTCCGATATCACTGATGACGAAGTCCTACAACCATCAGTTGACTACAGCATCTATCGTAAAGACAGAGACGGAAGAAGGGGAGGCGGGGTATTGATAGCCGTAAAAAAAGACATTACTGCCTTTCCACTTGAAATTTCAAGTCCACTTGAAATAACCTGGGTCTGCATTCCATCTTCGCATTCAAAGAACGTATTTGGAATATGTTATCGACCACCAGACAGTACAGAAACGTTTACGTCATATTTGTATGAAAATCTTTGCGAAATTACTAAGAAATTTCCTAAAGGTAACATATTTTTATTTGGTGATTTTAATTACCCAGAAATTCTGGGCTAACCTAACGTCACCCTGCCAACACTCCAACAATTTCGTAGCGCTTGCACTAGACTTTTCTCTAGTGCAAATGATTCAGAAACCCACTCGTGGCAATAATGTTCTTGACCTCGTTTTCACATCAATCCCTGAAACAGTTGCATCGGTTTCTTTGATGCCTGGTTTTAGTGATCATCTACTCATTAACCTCATAATAGAACTACCATTATACAAACGCACTACAACACCTAAGCGCATATTTAATTATAAGAAGGCTGATTTCACTGCCATCAACATAGGTTTAGAGAATTTCTACAGCTCGTTCATACGTAATTTTGTTTCCCGACCTGTTGAGGAAAACTGGAAGCTCTTTAAGGAAACACTAATGCAGCTTACACATGCTCATATTCCACTAATTCACTTCCGGGTAAATAGTTCTAAACCATGGTATCACAGGGCGCTGCGCTCACTAAAAAATAAAAAGAAACGCCTGTTCAGAATTGCTAAGCGTCAAGGAACCGCAGTGGCGTGGTTAAAACATAAAGAGTCCGAAAAACATTACTGCTGTAACATTCGTAGCGCTAAGCACAAATTCTTTTCACACGACCTGCAATCCATGATGCAAAATAACCCTAAAAAATTCTGGGCAGTGATTTCCCCTCGAAAAGACTCGAGCCGAATTTCACTCCAAGACAATACCGGAGCACCTATTTCAGAATAATCCTCACTTGCTTTTAATAATTTTTTCACCTCGATGTTTACACGCGAGGATTACTCTACCATTCCTGCAATTGCAGACGTAAACTACAGGTATATGGCACCAATAAAGATTGATGCCGCCGGCATCTCATCCCTAATTAAAAAACTAAAAGTCTCTACCTCAGCCGGCGTTGATGGTATAAATAATAAAATTTTAAAGCATACGTCCACATATACAGCCCCCATTCTATCACGTATTTTTGAGCAATCCTTATCCACAGGGGAACTACCATGTGACTGGAAAATCGGGAAAATCATTCCCGTCTTTAAGTCGGGCGATAAAAGTAGGATAAGTAATTACCGACCCATATCATTAACAAGCATTCCATGTAAATTACTGGAGCATGTGATAGCATCTAATATTGTGCAGCACTTAGAAGCTAACAATTTCTTCTATCCGAAGCAACACGGTTTTAGGAAAGAACTTTCCTGTGAGACTCAACTAATTGAATTCACTAACGAGCTATTCACATACATAGACAATGGTTTCCAGATTGATAGTATCTTTATTGACTTTGCCAAAGCCTTTGATCGCGTTCCCCACTCTAGATTAATAGCCAAATTATCATCATTACATTTAGACAGCCTTACAATATCGTGGATAAGGAACTTCCTCACATCCCGCAAACAGTTTACGTTCACTGACAATCATTCTTCTCCCTTGGCCGATGTGTCATCTGGTGTACCTCAAGGTAGCGTACTGGGTCCGCTATTGTTTCTCATCTACATAAATGATTTGCCATCGAACATAACATCACCAATCAGATTATTTGCTGACGATTGCGTAGTTTATCGCCAAATTAAGACACCCGACGATCACATAGCTCTTCAAAAAGATCTAGATAAGATTACAAGCTGGTGCAAGCTATGGCAAATGTCACTAAATACTGAAAAATGCAAATTAATGACTGTCAGCCGAAAGAAAACTAACTCTCTTTACACTTACTCGCTTAACAACAGTGCTGTCACTGTCACCCCCTTGTACAAATATCTCGGTATTCATATTACAACAAACTTATCATGGAAGACGCATATAAAACATGTTACAGCAAAAGCATCTCGCACACTTGGTTACCTAAAACGAAACCTACGTGAAGCCCCTTCAGCCACTCGTGCAATAGCGTACAGAACCTTTGTTCGTCCGCAGCTTGAATTCGCTTCCGCCATCTGGTCGCCACATCAGGAATATTTAATAAATTCTCTCGAATCTGTTCAAAACCGTGCCGCGCGTTTCATCGCGAAAGATTACAGTAGGCATTCTAGCGTGACTGCTATAAAGAAATCACTATCACTCCCATCTCTTGAATCTAGAAGGACGATAGCTCTCCTTTGCTTACTGCACAAAATCACTCACAGTCAACACGCAACTACATTACCCCTTTCCCGCCCATTTCGCACATCTCGCCGCTTATATAACGCACACAGTTTCACACGTGTTTTCGGCCACACAAATGCATTTAACAAATCTGCATTACCTCTGGCAATAGCAGCTTGGAACGATCTTCCAAGCCACATTGTTGAAATTAATAATCTGGACACGTTTAGAGAAACATTAAAAAAATTGATTCCGTAGTTATGCGCACATGTTTCATTTGTACCATGTCACTTGACTGTCATTCTGTGGACAGCATGTCACTTGACATGCACTTGCAGTTCTTTGCAGGAATTTGATGAGCCATGCGCGTTTCTGATCGTCCAGAGTGTTTTTGTTCTTCGTTTGCTTGATGTTGTTCGGCGTATTTCGATTCAACTTTTTTTTCAATTGTTTGATTTGTTGTTAGCTATGTTTTTTGCTCCTGTTTTCGACATGTTGTTTCTCTTACCCCCCTCACGCAATACTCCAGTTGGAGCCTGTGAGGTATGTGTATAAATAAATAAATAAATTTATCTGCTATAAGCAATCATAATGTTCTTCACACAGCATTTAAGTGCTACCTACCTAACCCCCCAAAAATAAAGAAAACAATTACATTATATGATAAAGATAACTATGCTGCCATAAATAATGATCTGTCCATTATTCAAGAATGGTTTCTCACCCATTTTGCCCTCCGCCCTATCGAAACTAACTGGCATCTCTTTAAAGCTAAGCTGCAGCAACTAATCAGAAGTTACGTCTCCACCATCGCAATCAACATACGATCAGCCTCCCCATGGTTCAGCACTGCACTGAAACGACTTTAAAAACAAAAAGTGTCAATTCCAGTTCGTAAAGCTCTTAAATACAAAACGCACTTGGGATACATATCGGACCATATAAAGGCTATTCGTTTCTCTTGCCGCTAAAGCCAAGCACTCATTCTACTCATTTACTTTACTCGGCACGTTATGAAATAACCCCAAACAATTCTGAAAAACTCTCAACCTATCGCCCACTACACCTTCATCGAACATTGTGCTGAAAGACAAACATATTTTGATCCTAGAACACTGTTGCGCAAGTATTAAATTAGACTGTTTGTTCAGTTTATCACAGAACTTGATAACGAACTATCTCATGCATTTCATGTGAATCACCCAATTATGCCTGAAATCAGGTTCGATGCTGTAGAAGGATCGACATTTGGGCGAGTTGGTACTGGTTGAACATCTTGAAGGGGCAGCGCGAAAAAACGACGACAGAAGGCAGGAACACACAGGACAGCGCTGAACTCACAACTAACTTAGTTAGTTGTGAGTTGTGAGTTGTGAGACTTGAGTGTTATGGAACTGCAAAGAAACATTATACAACAGATCGAAATAATGAGAACTTTCGCCCAAGCGCTTAGTCGAGAGCAGTCAGCACGAAGCATTGTTGAACCAGATGTTTTTGAAGGAAACTCGCAAAGTGCACACTACTGGCTGTGGTTTTTCGAGTACGCCTGTGACAAGAATATGTGGCACTCCAACTATACAAAGATTTTGAATATGCGCCGCTATTTGGGCGGTATAGCCAGAAAATGGTATGACGTGCAACTCATAGATCATGGAACAACACGTTGGGAACTGTGGAAAAGCAACTTTTTAGCGGCTTTCGAAGGCAACGCAGTAGACAGATGGGATGCGGCACTAGGGTTCAGTTATACAGGTGGCTCTCTGCTTGAGTACTGTCTTGAGTACGCCTGTGACAAGAATATGTGGCACTCCAACTATACAAAGATTTTGAATATGCGCCGCTATTTGGGCGGTATAGCCAGAAAATGGTATGACGTGCAACTCATAGATCATGGAACAACACGTTGGGAACTGTGGAAAAGCAACTTTTTAGCGGCTTTCGAAGGCAACGCAGTAGACAGATGGGATGCGGCACTACCGTTCAGTTATACAGGTGGCTCTCTGCTTGAGTACTGTCTTGAGAAGCGTCGCCTATTGTATTCTGCAGAACCAAATCTGTCATCTTCTGCTGTTGTAGCTTTGATAACGCAAGGGTTGTGTATCGAGATCCGTAGTCATGTCCAGCTCAAAGGTCCAAGAACGTTTGATGACCTTCTGAACTTTCTACAGACCTCAGTGCCAAGAATTACATCAAGAAGACAGCCAGATGGTAGAACAGAGCAACTTGATTCTCGTAAGCTGAGTGAGCATCTAGAGTCATTGCCGTCAACTGAATGTGAACACAGCTTCATAAACAAATCTCTGGGAAGCGTAAATCATGACTGGGAGGATGGTGAAGAACCAATTACCGCAGTTCAATGCAACCTACTTCCACATAATCTGTCTACCGTGCATCACAAGCTCCAGAAAAAGAGCTTCAGTGAGACAGTGTATTGGTGTCGTCAAACTTATTGTACGCCCCCATTAAGGTAGATGGCATTGAAGTGAAGGCTCTCGTTGACAGTGGAGCTTCGGTATCAATTATCAACAAGACTCGAGTGGATGCCAGTCGTCTGCACGCTGGTAGAAGATTGCGTGTCCAAGCCTACGATGGGTCAGTGACCATGCATAGCGAATGGGTAACCCTGTCTATTGAATTTCAAGGAAATGCTATTACCAGTGACGTATTGGCAATTCCCAATGTCACCTACGATTTTCTTTTGTCCCGTCCAGACATGAAAAAAATTAAGATAAACCTTTGTTGGGATGACAAGGTAATGGCCGAAGACACGATAAGAACAGAAGATCCTGGTGAAGAACCTAGTCTATCAAGGCTAATTTTTCACCAGGAAGACATCAAGACTAAGTACCCAGAGCTTATATGCATGGGAAGCTACCCTCCAGCAATGAAATCACATGCCATTCTTTTCGAGCTTGCAGATAAAACAGTGGTTCGTAGAACCCCCTATAATATGTCCAGAGATAAAAAGGTGTGCAAGAAATGTTAGACGCAGGTATCATCTGGCCTTCTGTATCCCCATTTGCTTCTCCTATAACTATTGCACCTAAAGAAGATGGGACATTCCGCCTCTGCACAGACTACGGGGCTCTCAATCATCAAACTGAATTGATACCATATCCAATGCCGAGAATCGATGACATCATTGACGAAACTGGTGGTTGCCATTGTTTTTCCCGAATAGATCTCTGCAAGGGCTTTTGGCAGATTCCACAAAGTGAAGAAACGAAGAAGTACACCGCGTTCATAACCCCCATTTGACTTGTCTGAGTACAACCGCCTACCATTTGGTTGGAAAAACTCCCCTGCGTGGTTTCAGAAGATTATGACGGACATTCTGAAACCTTACCTGGGCATATTTTGCAATGTGTACATAGACGACATCATCATCTACTCAAAGACAAAGGAAGAACACCGTAGTCATCTTTCAAAAGTTCTTCATGGCCTCAGACTTGCCCAACTCAAAGTCAACTTCAAGACAAGTGCGTTCTTTCAAGATACCGTAGTATTTCTTGGCAGGGTGTTTGATGGACAAACTAAAAGCACTAAGCAAGAAGCGGTAGAGAGAATCTCCAAGCTCGTAAAGCTTTATGATGTGCACTCCCTGCGCGTTTTTCTTGGCCTTGCAGGACACTTCCGGGCGTTTATCAAAAACTATGCACTGAGAACAAGGTGCCTTACATGTTTAACTCAGAAAGACGTGCCTTTTCATTGGGACGAGAAGTGTGAAGCTGTCTATCGTGAGCTTGTAAAACTAATATCGTCGGACCCCATCTTGCGAATACCGGATTTTTCTCTGCCTTTCGTGCTGAACACGGACGCATCACATTATGCTACCGGTGCAGTTCTATACCAGAAGCCATCCAAACAAGCTGATCAGACCTAACACTACATTGTGGGGTACTACAGCTATACCCTGAAACCCGCTGAAATCAATTACTCTACCACAGAAAAGGAAGCTCTGGCCATCTTAAAAGCTGTGCAGTACTTTTGTACTTACCTGGAAGATGCCAAATTCATACTTTTCACACACCATCAAGCACTGACTCAACTTCTGAGCATGGCCCAGCCAAGAAGCCGCATTGCTAGATGGGTGAACTATCTGCAACAATTTGATTTCGTAATTTCGCAACGTCCTGGCCCACTCCTCACTGACGCTGACGCACTATCAAGATTACTTGTACAGGAATCAAGCAATAATCCAGAGACAATCAATCATATTAAGCTATGGGAACGTACAGAAGAGCTCCAGTTTATCAATGGAAGGTATCACGTACCACCAACTATGATTCCTAGGATTCTTCATCTATACCACGACACCCCTGGATCGGGTGGACATGATGGCTTCTGGCGCACTTATCAGAAATTGCTCGTGAGATTCACATGGCCGGGCATGAAAAACGAGATCAGCCATTACATCCACACATGCCACCTCTGCCAGGTGAACAAAGTTAAATTCAAGCAATCGACAGACGTTATGACAAACCCTGAATATTCAAGCGTCCCGTTCGAAGTAATTCATTTGGACTTTGCGGAGCTCAAAAAGAAGGGGGAAGGAGTCAAGCGAACGCCAGCTTTATTGCTCTCCATAGATGAGTGCACAAGGACGATTGCGGCTAAAGCTGGCAAAGAAGACGCAAACAGCGTAATAAATCTCCTCAAAGCTGAATGTTTTAAACACACAAAAATGCTAGTCTGCGACAATGGGCCGGCTTTCCGGAGGGCCAAATTATCAAAGTGGGCACAGGAGCACGGCATAATGATAAAGTATTCTTCTCCATACCACCCGGCAGCAAACGGCCTAGCGGAACGTGCCATACGAGACATCAAACAGTATCTGAAGATGTATCCAGACTTTTCCGGTGGCTGGAAGTGCTGTCGAGGCTGCCGTGAAACATCACAACAGATCATACACCACGGCTTTAGGCTGCAGCCCTCATTTTGTAACTTCGGGTACAGCGCCCATACTTCCTGCAGAATGTGAGCTAGGTCTCCTAGAGAACCTCGAACTAGCCGAAGTAAGGAAAACTGTCAAAGAACAGGAGGTCTACAAGCGCTGCATGAAGCGAAACTTCGATAAAAGGCACAGTAGCGAGATACCGGACATACAGCCTGGAGACTATGTCCTTGTAAGGAAAGGAGCTGTGCATTGAAATTCAAAATTTTGCGGACCATTTCAAATTACTAAGACTGCATGCCAGCATGGAATATTGAAGAATGTCTGGTACGCCGGAGCCTCAGACAGAATGAAGTGTGCCGCTATTGGAAACATATTCAAGTATTACCCCAGGAGGTGTAATTAAAAGAAATCCGGAAGAGTGAAGTGGTCTGCGCTGGACGCATGACAGAAGACGAACAAATGGGCTAGAGGAGAAGTGAGAAGGAAGAAGTTGGAATAAAATGGCGGACGACACCCGTCTCACTTAGATTATGTGATTTTTGTTGCCGTTCTAGTTAGGAACGCTACATGTGTGTCATCCAAACGCTGCGCAATCGAGCCTCTAATATTATATTTGGCACATTTCTCTATCACCTGATTGATAGCGTGAATATGGTCTATTGTTGAGTAGTCTTTACGGAATCCTGTCTCGTCCTTTGGTTGGTAAAAGTCTAAGGTGTTCCTGATTCTATTTGCGGTTACCTTAGTAAATACTTTGTAGGCAGCAGACAGTAAGCTGATCGGTCTATAATTTTTCAAGTCTTTGGCGTCCCCTTTCTTCTGGATTAGGATTATGTTAGCGTTCTTCCAAGATTCCGGTACACTCGAAGTCATGAGGCATTACCAGGGTGGCCAGTTTTTTTAGAACAATCTTCCCACCATCCTTCAACAAATCTGCTGTTACCTGATCCTCCCCAGCTGCCTTCCCCCTTTGCATAGCTTGCAAGGCTTTCTTTACTTCTTCCAGCATTACTTGTGGGATTTCAAATTCCTCTAGACTATCGTCGCTTCTATTATTCTATCGTCTCTTCTTCACTGCTTTTAATAGCAGTGAAGAAGAAACTTAATTTATCTTCAATAGCAATTGTTGATTCAAACAGGTGAAATCCTCTGTCCAATCTGTTAGCACTGCTGGTTGTCTGTCGTTACCAGACCACAACATGCAATGAATGCTTGTACCTAAGTGGCTGAATGTAGCATAAGAGACTTGTGTTCGTGAATGCTCACTGTTGCCATATGGTTCGTAGCCAACGTATAATGTATTGACTGAACCTTATGCGGTGATTGATTGCCGTTTCATTTCGCTGTTATCTCACTTGGTTACAGTTTCCGTCTTATGCTTCTCGGATGTGGCGGCCTGGCCAGTTGTATTGAGAGGCAGTCTCTCTAAGTAAGCATTTGCTCTGCAATCTGCACGGCGACAGAACTTCCAATTTACATGCGCCGTGATTCGTGCTCCCTGTTCGTCCTTTCCTGCTGCAGCCATGGGCAAATTGTGCCTGTGGCCTTTCTCAGCTGTGATTAGGCATGAACGGAGACCAGTATACATGCTTACATGGTCCGATGTGTATGAAGTTGATAGCCATATGGATGTCTGCCGAAAGTAATGCCCACGAAACCGAATTGTCCATATTGAGACAAAATGCGGCGACAAATGCGAGCTACACATTAGCGGCCCCCAAAAGGAAAGAAACCTGCAGGTTGGAGTTAATGCTAAAATGCCGGATAGTCCATGTCAACGTGTTGGCTGCGGCAGCAGGTGCCTACGTCACCCGATTGCTTCACAATGCAAGTTAATCATCTTTTAATGGTGACTGTCACTGCAAACAGGTGGGACACTGTCCAATCTGCTTGGGCTGCTGGTTGTCGCTCGTTACCACATAGGCATGTCCGGCGACGACGGTAAGCCATTTACGGGCTCGCGTCAATGATTTCAGCATATCTCGACAAGCAAATGTTATTTCTGCTTTTGCACGAGAATATACACTGCTTGTTTTCTGCCAATAAAGTCGCACATTCTGTTAGCCCACTTGTGGCTTGTTTGTATGGCTGTCAGTGGAGGTTCTTTGGTCTCCTGGCAATTAGAACGCCAATGATATTGCGCAACAAAAAATGACACGGACGTGAGAGAAGACGACACACCAAGCACAATTAAACAATAGGAGAGCGTCCGTGCTTTTCAAACGATAGCGACAATGAGGGAAACAGTGGAACAGGGATCACGAAGAATATTTAGAAAAGGGCCTGTTGAACTAGAAATGAACTTAATGAGAGCAGCATTCCGGGCAAGTTGGTAATCCATTACTCAAATGATATTGCACAACAAAAAACGACAAGTACGTGAGAGAAGACAACACACCAAGCACAGGTTTTGCGCTTGGTGTGTCGTCTTAGGACGCACTAAATTAGAACGCACTAGCTATGCGGCAGCCAAGGCATTGAGGCATGCCGCACAGCCGGCACGGGGCGTACCAGCGTATGCGACCGGTGAAAAGCGGCGATATTGGATTTTGCTCTAAACAAAAAAAAAGAAATTCTGCTGGATGGGTGTTATGAGAGTCCCCTTTGGAATGGGGCGGCGGGTTCCGCCACCAAGCTCTTCCTATTGTACTGCCTAATTTCCTACCTAGGTTAAAGATGAAAAGGAAAAAAAAAATGCACAATGAATTCCCATAATGAAATTTTCAGACCCCCTAATGTCAACTTTGCTTTTGTACATATGTTTTTTGTCATTTCCCTACTTTTCTTCCACCGATCTTCCAATTGCCTCTCACTAATCTCTATTGCGGACATGTATACTTTCTCGCTGCTCTCGCTGAACCTGAGGGCTTCAAGGAGGCCAGTGGTGCCTAAATCGACTGCTGGGCAGATGTCTTCCCGTTCTAATAAAACATGCTCCATCATTTACCTAGCTTTACAAAGCACATGCATTCTCCTTCATTCTTATATACCGCTTTATAGGTGCATGCTCTAAGGCATTTTGATCTTGCTTTGAAAAGTAATGAGCTTCCCTTTGAGTTATCATAAATTGTTTGTTTCCTGATTTCAACTTTCCCTCTTAAGTAGTTACTCATGGCAGGTTTCTCTTCCATTGCTGCCACCCATGAGATTATTTCAGCCTCTCCGACTTTCCGCCTGACATTCTTTGTTGCTGTGTTGCTCACCCTACAGGCTGCACACCTGCTAGGAAGCTTCCAAGTTCTTTGCCTCCACTGTGAATCAATGTTTTTCCTGTACAGATACCTCGACACTCTCATTTACTTTCTTCCATATCCCTCAGTCATTCTTCATAATCAATTTTACTGTGAGCTTCCCTCACTTCAAAACTTGTCCAGCCCATATCACCCTGCACAGCTTCATTTGCAGTCTTCCTTTGAGCACCCAATGCACACACACCTTTGGTCCCACACACCTTTGGTTGCCATTCAGTCCTGATTGTACCCCTTCAAGCAAACAACCCCATTTCCAAATAGAAGTCCTGGATTTCAATAGGTGATGCGCCAATAGTGACGGCGCACAAGAAGAAACAGACACAGGACAAGGCGCTTCTTCTTGTGTGCCGTCACTATTGGCGCATGCACCAACTAGCCCCACAACGTGTTTCACTGCAATAAGTCCTGGAATCATTACGCCTTTCCACATACCCCGGAGCACCTCATACCTATTGTATCCCCATAGTGCTCTGTGTTTCATTATGGCCGCGTTTCTCTTCCTCTTTGCTATTGTTTTTTTGCTGCGTTTCCATATACCTATTGCCTTCGTTCATCCATATACCAAGGCATTTATATTCTTTTATCTGATGTATTTCCTGGCCCTGTACTCACACTGTCTGTTTACTGTTTTCATTGAATACCATGACACCTCATTTCTTAAACCTAAATTTCAGACTTATATTCTCGCCTCCCTGTCCACAGATACTAGCCACACATTGTGTATCACTTTGCTTAGTTTGCTAGCACCACAATGTCGTCCACATAAAACAAACCTGCTAGCTGCTCTACCACTGTACCCGCATGTTTGTATTTATTATTTATGAGATTAAACCCGATATTACTTCCCTCTAGCAAGCTTTCCATCCTTGCCACATACATCATAAATAGCACTGGAGATAAAGGGCACACCTGCTTCAGTTCCTTGTTGATATCAACTTTTTCCTCGCTCCCCATCCCTTTCCATTCAATGCAAGCAGTATAGTCTAGGTAAATCTCTCTCAAAAGCTGTATACAATCGTTGCCCAAGTGTTCCCCTTCCAATATATCCCACAAAATGTTGCGGTCTAAGTTGTCATCTGCTCCTGTATACCTAAAGAGACCAGCTATAACGGCCTGCTTTCTACTCTTGATATTTCGATGCATTGAGTAAGAACAAATAAGTCATCACCCAAACGCCATTATTCTCTGCTCATGCTTGCAGCTTTAATTTGATTGCCTGCATTGCTAACATGTATATCACTAATGCAATGAACAAGGGCCTATACGAGTGAATTCTGTCTTTCTCCCCCTTACCTTTATAAATTAAATTCATTCTACTTTGTCACCAACTGTCCCGTATTCTTCTATATTTTAAAGTTTTTTCTACTTCTTTCACCAGAGCTTCCTAACTTTTTGGTCCTAGTTCATTATTCAGCCTAACGGGAACCTCGTCTAGCCCTGTGGCGGTGCGCTTAGGAATTTTCTCTTCGGCTTTCTTCCAGTTGAAATTTGTCAGCAGCAGCTCCTTTTCTATCTGGTTCTCTTTCATGCTCTTTTTTTTTTTTTTCAAGTACAACCTCGTCATTGCCTTGGCAAGATTCGGCTGTTATATTTCGGATGTAATTTAATCCTGCTTCCCTCTCCAATTTGTTTCCACCTTCATGTAGGATATGTTGTATTGTTGTTGACTTCCGGCCTAATAATTTTATATGGTTCCAAAATATTCTAGGTGCAGCCTTCTTTTTCTCACATATTTCTGACAATGAACGCTCACTTTCACATTTTATTTTTGCTTGCACCAGTATTTGAACTAAAGAGTTTTTCTCTCGGTACCTTTCCCATTTACTGGCCACCACTTCATCCTGTGGCAACTGTGCCTTCTTTGCCTTCCTGCGCTCTTGGGATGCTTTCTGTCGTTCAACGATCGCTTCTCGTATCTCCCTGTTCCACCAGCTTTTCGGTTTCTTTTTTTCTTTCCAACGAACATGTTGTTTCCCTTTCCGTATTTCTGTCATAATTAAACTTAGAAGCTCACTATATTCCCACTTTCTTCCTCGATTTTAGTTCTTCAATTTCTCGATTTCGAGTTGTCGATTTTAGTTCTTCCTCGACTCTAGTGACTATATTTGTTATTTGTTCAGCATTCAAATTTGGACTGGCCATTTTGCACTCCTTGCTCTCTTTCCCAACTACATATCCCATTTTCAAAATGATGCGTTTATGGTCACTCCCTATGCTGCTATACCCTTCCTCATCAATGACCATTTCTCTCAACTTATAATGAATTCCTTCTGTCATCGACAGTGATCCTTTCTTCTGCTGCCCTGCATGTTGATGTAGCATGGCGAGCTGTCTTTCTCCTTTTGCTGTTATTGACAGTGATGCCATTCTGATGTTCCCCTATCCTTCAGTACTACTTACTCTGGCCTCCCGAGCACCCGTGGGCCCCCCCTAAAAGAAAGCAACAGCGTGACCAGCAAGCCACCTGCCCACTTCTCGTCCAAGCCTGTAATTGAAGTGGATCACGTCTCTTTCAAAACCACCACACCTTCTCACTTCCCTGCTTACTTCCTGGTTGAGCAATGCCATCTGGCGTCCATCTACATAAGTTCCGTGCGCTTCCGCTGCTTACATTTGTACGACTATGGAAAGTACAGTTTCCCTTCTCTAAAGCTGGTTCTTTATTCTGTGGTGCAGTCGGCACAATACTTTGAGTGTGCATTTTAAAGGTTGGTTGTCTGGCAGCAGAATAGGTTTCACCTGTCATACCAGCAAACAAACGCTGAGCTATGATTGAGGTTAATGGCCTTTGAGATTGGCATGCACGCTTGACGAAGACTTTGGAAGCCACGTGGTGTAGCGGCCAGTGGGGTACCGCCAGCCACACGTGGCGCTTGCGACCGACACTTAAAGCTGCAAACATGGGCAGAGAACAATGGCATTTTGGGAGAACTTCAGAATGGCTTCAGAATAGGTAGGCGTTTGGATGATAACTTATTTGTTCTTAATCAGTGTATTGAAATATCAAGAGTAGAAAGCCGACCGCTATATGTGGCCTTTTTAGACATTACAAGAGCCTATGACAACGTAGACTGCAACATATTGTGGGATAGTCTGGAAGGGGAAGGCTTCGGTGACGACTGTGTACAGGTTTTGAGAGAGATTTACCTACAAAATACTGTTTGCGTTGGATGGGAGGGGATGAGGAGCGAGGAGAAAGTTGATATCAATAAGGGACTGAGGCAGGGGTGCCCTTTATCCCCACTGCTGTTTATGATGTACATGGTGAGGATGGAGAGGGCACTAGAAAGAAGTAATATTGGGTTTAATCTCTCATACAAACAGGCGGGTACAGCAGTAGAGCAGCAGCTTCCATATTTATTTTATCCGGACGACACTGTGTTGCTAGCTAACAAGCAGCGATTTGCAACGTCTGGCTAATATCTGTGGACAAGAAGGTGAAAATTTGGGTTTTAAATTTAGTGTTAGAAAATCAGGTGTTATGGTATTCAATAAAAACAGTGAAGAGACAGTGGCAATACAAGGCCGCCAGGAAATACCCAAGGTAAAATATTGAAAGACCACGGTCGAGACTACGCTTTATTCCAAGAAGGAAAAATGGCGCCGACGCAAAAACAAGCACGAGCCGATGATTGATGACGGCTTTGTGCATATGAAGATGAAGTCCGCATGAATGCTTACACTAATTTTCCTACTCTTGTGTCTTGTCTGCACGCCTCACTTCTTTTTTGCATATAAATCCGTACCAACTAGCTCAGCTTTCTGTTGTTCTAAACTAATTTTCCCCGTGGACAGAAATAAGCAGCCAGCCTGGCCGCACATTAGACAGTGGAACAGAGATGACAGAGTTTCAGGCTGGAAACGTGCACGATCTCTGTTCCGCAGCAGCATCGGTCACAGTTGGAGCGTCAACAGGTGTAATGCAATGGTTCATCACCAGCGAGGTCTACTCTATGACTTTGTAGGGGCCAATATACTGAGACTAAAGCTTCTCACATAAACCGGGTGTTTGTGCAGGTGTCCATAGGAGCACATCATCACCAGAGTGGTAGGAAACGAAGCAGTGAGAGACATCGTACCGATATTTGTGATCATCTTGGCTTGCTTCTGTGTTCATACGGGCGCGACAACGACATTGGGCTAGACGAGACACAACCCGGTTGCAAATGGATGGTGAAGCGATGATGGGGCCAGAGAAGAAAGAAACGTCGAGGATGAGGTTGGGTGGCGGCCGTATACTAAGAAAAACGGAGAGTATCCGGTGGTGCGTTGAACACACGTATTGTATGCAAAGGTTACAAATGGGAAAATCACATCCCAGTTATGATGGTCAGGTTGAATAAACATGGATAGCATGTCACACAGCGTGCGATGAAATCGCTCTGTTAGACCACTGGTTTGATTGAGGGTGGTAGCTAGACGTTGTCTTGTGCACGGTGTTGGACACTTGCAGAACTTGATTAAAAGTGCTTGAAAGAAATGCCTTGCCTCGGTCGCTCAAAAGAACGTGAGGCACCCCGTGACGTAAGTAGATAGCCTGCAAGAAGAAGGTCGCTACTTCTGAGGCAGCTCCTGAACGTACTGAGGCTGTTTCAGCGTACCGAGTCAAATGGTCAACAGCAGTGACGATCCATCTGTTGCTGTCTGGAGTAGTTGGAAGTGACCTGAAAAAGTCAATACCGACGACAGAGAAGGGTTCTGTTGGACAAGGAAGTGGTTGTAGCGTTCCAGCAGGAGCAGTAGTAGGTCGCTTACGGCATTCGCAAAGTGTGCACGAGGCAACATATCTAGCTATGCTCGTGGAAAGAGCTGGCCAAAAGAATCGGCTCCGTATGCGCTCGTGTGTTTTGTGATAACCCAAGTGGCCTGATGTAGAGTCATCATGTGAGGCCTGCAGAACTGCAGCGTGAAGAGAGCGTGGTAAAACAGGAACCCATCGATAGCCTTCCAGGTGAAAAATGTAATGGTAGAGCATGTCGTCTTCGAACTTGAACAGTTTGAGCTGTTTCCGTAGCCTGGCATTGGGTGGAGATGAAACACCACTAAGGCGACTGATGATACCATGGCAATAAGAATTGGAACGACAGAAAGTTGAGCTAGTTGGTAAGGATTCATTATGCAAATGCAAATCACGACGCCCGTGTTGTCCACCGTGAAATGACGACCGTGCAGGTATGGACGAAATTTCTGAATGGACCATACAACAGCCAAACACTCTTGTTCGGTTATCGAGTACTTCTTTTCTGTGGAAGTCAGAACGCGGCTTGCATATGCAACAACCTTTTCGCAAAATTCGTGGTCGTGCTGCAGCAGAACAGTACCAATTCCTTGACCACTTGTGTCAGTATGCAGTAATGTGGGTGCCTTATCATCAAAATGACAGACAACAGGTGGGGATGTAAGTGCGTGCTTGAGTTCTTGGAACGCGGCTTCACACCAATCGTTCCAATCGAAGGAACTGGAACTAGCAAGGAGCTTGTGGCGGGGCAAGGCAACGCTGGCGAAGTTCCTGATAAAATGTCGAAAGTATGAGGCGAGTCCAAGGAAGCTGCGCAGTTCTTTTGCACAAAGTGGGTGTGGAAAGTTGAGCGCTGGAAAATTTCGTCCGGATCGGTCTGGATGCCATCTTTGCTAACGAGATGACCCAGGACTTTAATTGTTGTGCTAGCGAAATGGCACTTCCTCATGTTTAGTTGAAGTCCAGCATTAGAAAGGCATGTGAGCACTTCATCTAAGCATTGCAGATGGTCAGTGAAAGTCGAGGAAAACACAATGTCATTGAGGTAACATAGACAAGTTTTCCACTTGAGGCCTTGAGGCCGCGAAGAACAGTGTCGATCACTTTTTCAAATGTGGCGGGAGCATTGCATAGGCTAAAAGGCATTACGCTAAACTCGTAAAGACCGTCCGGAGAAGAAAAGGTGGTCTTTTCTTTGTCCGCTTCGTGCATTGGAATTTGCCAATATCCGGAGCGAAGATCAAGGCTGGAAAAGTATTGTGCGCCTTGCAAGGAATCAAGAATGAAGGGCACCATTGATACGGGGCATCGGATATACATCCTTATGGGTTATCTTGTTCAGCGCACGGTAGTCAACCCAAAATCGTACCGATCCATCCTTCTTCTGCACTAAAACGACGGGTGATGACCAAGAACTGGTGGAGGGACGTATGACGTTTTTTTTCAGCATATTGGCGACATTCTCCTCGATGATTTTGCATTCGATCAAAGAGACTCGGTAGGGACGACGGCACACAATAAATAGTCTGGCCATCGGTGTCGATACGATGGGAGGCAACAGAGGTCTGTCCGAGTGACGAAGCATTCGTATCAAAGGAGGCCTGATGCTTTGTGAGCAATTGTAGCAATGCTTCACTCTGAGCAGCAGCAAGGTCAGGACTTATCACGGAAGCAAGGGCAGATAAAGCAGATTTACCCCGTTGAGGAAGAGCTTGCAAGGCGGCAAGAGGGAGCAGGGAGACTGGTTGGGTGTCCACATAACAGGTCACTGCAGAGCCTTGAGGTAGGAGGATTGGCACAGTGGTCATGTTTAAAGTGGTGATTAATGTAGAGCTTTCTTTGAACCACACCAGGCAGGAAGCAAAGACAACCCCACGGGCAACTTTGGAAAGGACCATGGGTGTGCCAAAAATCCACTGTAGCTGCTCCTTGAAAGACGACCAATCACGGAAGTCAGTCAGTCAGTCAGTTTTTATTTGCAGGAAAATCACATCATCCTGCGGGTGGCAGAGACTAAAGGCATGATTGCCTGACGAGGTCTCTGCCCCCGTAACAAAAGAAGCAGTCTACAGCAGTACAGCAGAGAGCTAGTAACAAAAGAGAAGCGGCGTTACAAGTAGTACACGCATAAAGCCTAGACCATACATACATCATACGTCCTATACAATATGGGTGTTCTTAAGCACTATGGACAGCTTATTTTTAAAAATCACATTGAAGATTCGCTCATATCACAAAAATACTTAAAAGGAAGTGAACAACTGAAACAGAAATTTACACTTATCATTGTATCTTAACAATTTTAACGGAAAACAACATCGACGGAAAACAAAATTGACCGCAGCTCACATTTGACAATTCTTTTGGGTAGGCAGAAATCCAAAATAGAAGCACAGTTATTTAACATGTCTATTACCTGATATTCCAGATCTTGTTATTCATAATTTGTTCTGACTTTTTTATTTCTGCATTTGGGGTTACGGACATCATACTGCACCAAGACAGGTGTGTAAATACTGTGGAGTTTCTGTTTATAAATTCGCTGTGCCAGTATCCATAAATAGACTTTATTTGCAGGTAAAACATCAAATCTAGGAATAAGTGGTTGCGTCGGCAACAAACTAATAGGGCCGGTGTGGTTCACAAAAATCCGGAGGACACGTTTTTACAGCAGTTATAGCCTATCGTAGTTTCCTTTTGTCGTTGTCCCCCAGACCAGAATGCCATACAATAGTTTAGAACAGAACGGGGAGTAATATAGTGATTGCTTTAGCCAAAGAGGTAGAAGAGGAGCTATTTTTCTAATACAGCAAACAGACTTCACGAGTGCGGAGAGCAGATGATTGACATGAGGGGTCCAAGACAACTCTTCACTAAACCATACCCCAAGGAACTTTTGCACACTTACTTGTTCTAAGTTATGTCTTCTGTACTGTAAGTTAATCATTTTTTTGTTTATTGATTGGCCTAAATAACATGTACTTTGTTTTTACTGCATTCAACTGAAGTTTGTTTTGTTGCAACCTTGTAGATAAATCATTTAAATACAGATTGGCCGATTGCTCAATGTCATGCAGAGTTCTACCTGTAAAGAATAAACTAGTGTCATCTGCAAACATGGTTATTGTGGGTGTTTTTTGTAGTTCCATAATGTCATTCACATATAAGAGGAAAAGTAACGGGCCTAATATCGAACCTTGCGGTACACCCAGTTTAATCTCAAGCTGTTTTGAAGAGCCACAGTCTATTTTAACAAACTGATGCCGAAACGATAAGTAGCTCTTGATAAGGTCCAGTGTGATACCACGAATTCCATAGCAATCTAATTTTATAGCTAAGATTTCGTGGTCAACGGAATCAAAAGCTTTGCGCAGATCGAGAAAGATTCCTAAGGTGAAAAGCTGATCTTCAAAATTTCTGATTATTTGCTGCTTGATGGCAAGAAGAGCGTCCTGAGTTGTCTTATTTTTCTGAAAAACATACTATGAGGGTGATATTATATGATACTTGGTTAGATATTTTGGCAGCCTGTTATTGATTGACAATTCATAAATCTTTGAAAACACCGGTAGCACTGAGATTGGCCGGTAATTCGTAATATCGTCAATTCTACCTCCTTTGTGTATTGGAATTACTTTGGCCAGTTTTAATTTATCTGGGAAGACTCCAGTTGAAAATGTGAGACTAATGAGATAGGCTAGGACAGGGCTGATAATTAATGACACTCGCTTCACAGGTTCAACTTTAATTTCATCATACCCACTTGCGACATTATTTTTTAAGCGTATTATAAGACCATTGATTTCTCTTTCGGTAATGGCATCCAAAACAAATTAATTTGCTCGACGAGAAGGCCAGTAGAGCCCACTTTGTTGAATAGACGGCTGGGGTACGGCTGCATTAATGAAATACTCGTTAATTTCATCTGCTTGCGCCTTGCCTCCTATAGAGTCATTGATTACTATTTGGTCAGCCTTAACCGGTGATGGGTTTCTGCCAGTAAGGTAATTTACCTGTCTCCAGATCTTTGCCGGATCCGTTCTTATCCTAGCAAACATTGCTTCATAACATGCAAGTTTGGCTTTCTTTATATCAGCGTTTAATTGATTGCGATATTTTTTAAATTCCTTGAACAAGTCACCGTCTTTGCATTTTATGAATTTGTGGAACGTATTATTTTTCTTCTTGATGCATTTTAGTAGGGCATCATGATTCAGGAACCATGTCTTGGCTACTTGAGAGACGTAAAATTATACGTTTTTTAACTTCAATGTCTCGTTCCAGTTGCTGTACTCACTTCCAGCCCGTCTTCAACGTCCTCACCAGGCAAGCCAGAGAAGATTTCAGGATCATGATACCGGTTGTTGGCAGGGCTGGGAGTGGGGGTGGCTGGCACTTGAACGGAGCTGATGGACGCTGCGAGCTGGTCTTGCAACATGGCGGCCTCCTGGATCAAACAGCGTCCTGAACGTAGCTCCAGGAGAGATCTTGAAGAGGAGTGAGGTCGAAGGGGTCTTAAAGCGCCCCCACCACTTGAAAGACCATGGTCGAGATGAAGCTTCATTCCAAGAAGGAAAACTGGCGCCGACGCAAAAACGAACGCGAGCCGATGACTGATGATGACTTTGTACAGATGAAGTCCGCCTAAATGCTTACAATATAAATACCTTGGTATATGGATAAACAAAGGCAATAAATATATGGAAACACAGGAAAAAAAACAAAAACAGTAAAGGGGAATACAAATGCAGCCATAATGAAGAACAGAGTGCTATGGGGATACAATAGGTACAAGGTGCTCCGGGATATGTGGAAAGGTTTAATGGTTCCAGGACTTACTTTTAGAAATGCGGTTGTTTGCTTGAAATCAGGGGTACAAGCAGGACTCGATGGGAACCAAAAGTCAGTGGGACGCCTCACACTGGGCACTCATGGGAAGACTACAAATGAAGCTGTGCAGGGTGATATGGGCTTGACTAGTTTTTAAGTGGGGGAAGCTCACAGTATGATTGATTATGAAGAATGACTGAGGAATATGGAAGAAAGTAAATGGGGTGGGAGAGTGTTGTACAGGAAAAACATTGATTCACAGTGCAGGAAAAGAACTAGGAAGCTTACCAGCAAGTATGCGGCCTGTAGAGTGAGCGACAAAGCAACAAAGAATTTCAAGCGGGAAGTCAGTGAGACTGAAATAATGTCATGGGTGGCGGCAATAGAAAAGAAACCTGCCATGAGTAGCTACTTAAGAGGGAAAGACGAAATCAGGAAAGGAACAAATTATGATAGCTCAAAAGGAAGCTCATTACCTTTCGAAGCGAGATCAAGCATGCGCTTGCTGCACTATAGCTAGGGAAACGATGGAGCATGTTTTATTAGAATGTGAAGACATCTGCCCAGCAGTCGATTTAGGCACCACTGGCCTCCTTGAAGCCCTTGGGTCCAGTGAGAGCAGGGGAAAAGTAAACATGTCCGCAATAGAGATTAGTAAGAGGCGATTGGAAGATTGGTGGAAGAGAAAATAGGGAAATGACAAAAAATCAGAGACGTACAAAAGCAAAGTTCACAATAGGGGGGTAGAAAAATTGGTTGTGGGAGTTCATCGTGTTTTTTTCCCTATAGATAGTTTGCACAGACATCATCGCGGCAGCCATCTTTAGGCACTAGCACGTCGACAAGGAGTGTAATCAAGAAACGTGACAGCATGACAGGACGATGGGTCCATCTTGTGTCGAACGGCAAAGCGATAACAGTGATAAACCGGTGAAAAACAGTCATGGTTAATAAGCAAAACAATGCACTGGGGTACTTGCGACGCAACTTACGAAACGTTCCTTCAAATGTTTGCAAGCTAGCTTACCTAACTCTCGTTTGTCCCAAGCTCAAGTATGCATCTCCCATTTGGTCCCCTCACCAGAAATACCTAATTGAAACGCTAGAATGGATCCAGAACAGAGCAAGCCACTTCATCATAAACGATTACAGCTACCAGTCTAGTGTTACAGAAATAAAACTTAAGCTTTCATTACAATCCTTGAGCGCTCGCCGAGACATTGCCCTTTTATCACTGTTCCACAAATTCCTTCGCTCCACTCGAACATCCGCATGCTTGAAACGACCCTACTCCATGTCACATAGGCTTCATAATCATTTCAGCTATGCCCGCCTTTACGGGTCTACAAAAGCATTCCATTACTCTGCTCTTCCTCGTGCTATCAGAATATGGAATTCACTCCCGGACAGCATTGCAAGCCAGTCCAACTACGATTCATTCCGTGATGCCTTAACTGAATGCACGACTAAAGAAAAGTGAAGTTTTACGTTTGTCGCACAATGCTTTCTATACTTGCACTATCTTTTACAGCTTATTGTCGCATTATTACCGTTATGTCGCTATGTTTACCGTTTCGTTGGAATGTCGCGTCCATAACTTTTCTGTCATTGTTTTTCATTATTACTGTTTAACACTCTGATCTTATTAATTACAGGACTTCACTGAAAACAATCTGTGTGATTTATTCCTTGTTATTATATTATGTTTTTATGTTTCTTTTTTTCCCTAGTGAATCGTGAACTAAATGATTCTTTTTTTCATCTCAGTTGTACTTGCGGTTGTAGGTTGTAAACAGATACGGTTTATAGATGTCTTGTATTCTATGTATTTTCTATGTACTGCTCCCCTTACTCCATGCCTCACTTTGAGGCCTGTAAGGTATCTTTAAATAAATAAATAAATACAATACACTCACGTCATCGGGGCCGCCATGTTTGGGTACTAGCACAGTGAGAGCTGCGTCCGTGACGTCAGGTGCAGACTATCTATATTTAACCTACGTAGGCATAGAGTTTCTAAATAAATACCTAGAGGGAAATGTGGCGCTGGTGTCTACGGGGGTTCTCATGAGCGTTGCCTCAACCTACATGGGAATGATGGGAAGTACAGGCTTCGGATTGGCTTCAATCTTTAGACTAGCGGCGTTTGGTTGCGGCGCAGTAAACGAAGCTTTACTCAAATATTATCGCGTTAAATCTAATTTTATTTCTGCAGTATGTTACATAATGTACAACACGCTACATAAACTTTGTATGACTTTGAGATGGAAGCATGGTTTACTATGGTTTATCACCAGGACACACCAGGGTATGCATTCTTGTACGATTCTGTTCCCGATTTAACGCCAGCGAATAATTATTTATTTATTTTTACAACAGCTATAACAACCGTGCATTTACTTATATAAAAAATACTCAACAAGTAATTATGGAAATAAAAATGTTGTATTGTGAGAAAGTGTTGCGCCCTTGAGCGGAATGCTACAAGTACGTGTCATGGACGTCAGACTCTGGAGTTTTGCGAGACGCATAGCGCCACCTCCCGGTGCGAAGAGACAGTAATTGAGTAGTGCGAAGCCCGATTACCTTGCTAAGTTGCCTATGCAGCTAGCGACTGCGAAACAACGATTTAACTAGATTTTGGTCCATATGGTGAGCGTTTTGCGCATTTAACACCCAAGCAGAGAGCTATGAATTTCTACGCTAGTCGGGCGCACCTCCAAACTGCCATAAAGCGCTTGCTGGCTCATTCGTCAGACTGATGGCGGAAACGAAGGCAACCGCGATAGCTCCGCGCGCTACAAGGAAACGCCGCAATCGACGCTACTGTTGTGTTGTAAATTGCCATGAACGCGAAGGACGGAATAACAATGTTCACTTTTACCGATTTCCATTGCGATCGTATGAAGGCGAAAGTTGAGAGCGCTGGATACGGGCCGTTCAACCTGTTGGGTAATCGGATTACTTGCATTCCCCACAACATAGCGGCTCGCATGAGAAAGTGCGACAATTTTGTTTTTCTGTAATTGTGTTGCGTAGCCCTGACGGAGGACCGTGGTAACCAAGCGAGAACTCAAGAATCTGCAGCCGCCACTTCGTTGGTAACAGAAAAAACAGCGTTGCGAACCATCTTGCTTATGTGCCATCGATATCTCCGCCTTTTAACATACGTCCGTCTCCGCTTGACTCAACAAGTGGAACGGAGAGATCTGGCAGGTCAGCTTAACCAGACATTTTGGTTCGTTTATGAATTCAAAATCCTCTCCCAGAGCATCGTTTCATCGCGAGCTCATTTCTACTTTCGGTATTTTGTACGATACAACAAACACGCTTCACAATGTGCTGAGCCTGCTCGATCTGCGTTTTTCAAATGTGAGCAATAAAGTTGCTGTAGGAGCACTAGATGAGTAATTGCGAAACAACACACATGTGTAAAGAAAAATATGTCGCGTTTATTTACATTTATTTGTGCGCGCTTGTTGCTCGAAGCGTCTGCAAAAAGTTCAAATTAAGGTACTGAGCAATGCTGTAGCTCCTGAGAGAAAGAAAGATGCAGCGCGTAGGCACCGTAGGAAGCTTACTTTCGTTATGATCACACGCTATTTGCTGCCTTGGAAAACGTTTTCTGTTTGCTGCCCTGGAAAAGGCTACGAAAGCATTTACTCTCTGTAAATAATTTCGAGAAAAAACATTACGATAAAATACATAAAAGTATAGGAGTTACTTAAGAAGTCGTGTGTTCAGGACATATTCAATATGAAACAAATCGAAATGCTTAGATTTTTATGCTCATATGCCTATAGACAAACCTGATGCTCTCTGTACTTGCGAGTTAATTTGCAGCAAGCCGAAATAACACTTGAGACTTTATTTTATATTGTACACGTACTTCGCCCTGCTAAGCTTCCTTTCCGAAGCGTGAATGGGCGGGAGAAGCTTTCCAGGTCCTTGATTTTTTAGGAAACCGTGCCTCAACACAAACGAAAGAGAAGGGTCCATTGTGGCCTATGCACCTTCGCTTGCGGACAGCTCTTCTTGCACTACTCAGTTCGCGCCAAGGCTCCGATGGGGGCGCTGGTGACGGGTTTTTCCGCAGCGCCGCCTGGGCAGAGTCTGAGGTCTATCTGCTACGACGCCTGCTCGCTGCAAACGCGAGACTTTTCTCGCAGACGACAGGCACTTGCGAACTCTCTCGCTCTTTCGAAGGGCTGCGTCAGCTGTCATGATTGCTGAACGTCTTCAAGTACTTTTAAGCACATCTGCTGCAGTGCTAGCTAGGACGCTATAGTGGCCTCCTACGAGTATGCTTCATCATATGTTATATTGACGTACCGCTTCCGAAGCGTTACGGCGTCGCTTTGCACGTACCCATTTTGCGACACTAGACTACAGCCAGGAAGCAGCAACCTTTCCTACCACAAGTAAGTTTGTGTTCTCAAAGACCTAAAACACGCATTTCAATGAGCACATAAACGAGCAATGCATAATGAAGAGTTCAATAAAATTTGATTGTCAAGCCACTAGAAGTACAACTGTATATGTCTTGCATCAATAGTGCCTTCTTTTTCCTATTCTGAAGTTTCATAAAGCACGTAACGCAACAGTGCCAACCTAACCCACTTAACAAACCAAGGTCCAAACGCTCAAAACATGTTCTTTCAACGTTTACGATGCCGCCGCTTTCTCGTCAGGGTTTCGACGCCACACCGCGACACAAACATCGTCCCAGTTGCTGGCCCAGCGCGCTGTCGCCACTTCGGGCAACAGTACAAAGGCAGAGAGCTTTGCGTTGCACTGTCCCACTGCAGGTTACAGCAATTGCGCTTGGAGCGAAACTAAAACTGCCAAAAAAATACTTGTAGACTAGTTCGCTAGTCAATAGAATGCCAATCCGAAGCCTGTACTTCCCATCATTCCCATGATGGTTGAACGATCGCAGCACCAGATTTGCCTCTAGGTATACTAATATGAAACTCTATGTACGTAGGCCATTAGGCAGTATAGTAGCAAGAGCTTGGCGGTGCTACCCACTACCCCGTTCCAAAGGGGACGCTCATAAGATTCATCCATCCATCCAGTGAAGAGGAAAGGGAAAGAATTTGGCAGCTTTCTTTTTATTTTATTTATTTATTTCCTTTTTTTTTTTTCTAAGCCGTAGACATCTCGTAAAGGAGGCAATGCTCCTTCCGTGCTCACTCATGAGAATATCTGCGACGCCTAATGGGACTTCACCGTCTGCATCTTTGAAAATTTGCTTCATGATTTTGCTCAATAATAAAAGCTATAGCTAACGCATTTTGTGTGCACCTAGAAATTCTTATCGCAACAACAAACAAGCGAGCGTCAAAAATTCTCAACCGTGGTATGATACTAGTCAACACAAGCACATGCAAATGCTCACTTGCCGTCAGCCGCTCCACAATCAATTGCAGGACAACACCTCTGCCGGAGCATGGACACTACAGAAGTTAATCAACAACAGTTAGAAAGCTGGCTTGATGGGGCTCACCGGTCGTTGTCGCAGCAGCGTCAGGTTGTCGCATTTACCAGATTTCCCCCGAGAAAGCACATCCTTGCGCTTCTTTCTATTATCTACTTAGCATAAAGCAACGATCGACTTCACACACACTGTTATTACCTGTTTGGAACACCTCAGAAACGCATCTGGATAGGAACTCAACCGACGTTTTGCTTTCTGCACGGCGTTCATTGCGGCAGCTTGCAGCGCTGTTCCTCCACGCACCAACGGAAAGAATGCAAACACCTCCGGGCCGTATTCTGAAACGTTCGCCACAGAAGACGTATACAAACGGTAACACTGAGCTAGGGTAGCCACCCTAACTGAGCTTAGTGTCACACATTACTTCCCCATTCTTCTTTGGTTTCTGGATTGGATTGGCGCGGCTCGCTACGTGCTTGCGCGCGCTTTTGCGAGTGCAGATTGATGTGCGCCTGGTTACTACACTAGGCTTTTACACAATCGCTTCTTCGAGCGCAGATTGGTATGCGTCTGGTTTTTGCATTAGGCTTTTATACGATCGCTTGTTGCTGCTTTCATTTCCTCTGGTTTGATTCGGCGCGGCTTGGTGCAGGCGCACAGACTTGGTGTGCGCCTGCATTTGTGCACTGGTCTTTGAACACATCGCTCGCTAGTCGCGCTTATATATAGGGAAGTGCTGCGCCGCGGGCGTACCGTGTACGTAAGTGTGCAGCAATGCAGGGAAACATTCATACAGAATCAAAAGGTCAGAAAATTGCGCTTTGTTTTCCATTACACGGGGTAGCGCCGAGCGACCGCTTCTAACAAACGCAGCAATGAATGTTTGCAGCGCATGTGGAAAGGAGGTGGCACTTCCCTTTCTGCATCCCAATAACTTTCCATTTTTGCGTGTGAACGCCCGTGATCGGGTCCACAAAGTTCGCGGTGTGGTTTAGTTTCCCACTGCAGATTGAGGCTCGCTCCGTTAGCATCCACCAAGTTCGAAATGCAGTTGTATGCGGCCCATTCATCACTGTGGATGGTGCTCTCAACGTTGGCTGCAATAATGGGGCCTAGCGTCGCCGCGTCTCGTCTGTCGACCTTGAATAGGCGGAGCTGCCCGGTAGTCACGCAGATCATGCCGAATAGACCTCAGACTCTGCCCAGGCGGCGCTGCGAAAAAACCCGTCACCAGCGCCCCCATCGGAGCCTTGGCGCTAACTGAGTAGTGCAAGGAGAGCTGTCCGCAAGCGAAGGTGCATAGGCCACAATGGACCCTTCTCTTTCGCTTGTGTTGAGGCACGGTTTCCTAAAAATTAATCACCTGGAAAGCTTCTTCCGTCCATCCACGCTTCGGAAACGAAGCTCAGCAGGGCGAAGTACGTGTACAATATAAAATAAAGTCTCAGGTGTTAATTCGGCGTGCTGCAACTCGCAAGTACACAGAGCATCAGGTTTGTCTATGGGCATATCAGCATAAAAATCTAAGCATTTCAAATTGGTTCATATTGAATATGTCCTGAGCACAAGACTTAAGTATCTCCTATATTCTGATGTATTTTATAGTAATGTTTTGTCTTGCTATTACTTACAGAGAGTAAATCCTTTCATAGCCTTTCCCAGGGCACCAAACTGAAAACATTTTCCAAGGCAGCAAACAGCGTGCGATCATAACGAAAGTAAGCTTCCTACAGTGCCTACGCGCTGCATCTTTCTTTCTCGCAGGAGCTACAGCATCACTCACTACCTTAATTTGAACTTTTCGCAGACGCTTCGAGCAACAAGCGCGCACAAATAAATGTAAATAAACGCGATTTTTTTTACACACGTGCGTTACTTCGCAATTACTCATCCAGTGCTGCTACAGCAACTTTATTGCTCACATTTTAAAAATGCAGTCGAGCAGGCTCAGCACATTGCGAAGCGTGCTCGTTGTATCGGCGCAGAACATACAAAATACCGAAAGTAGAAATGAGCTCGCGATACAACGAAGCTCTAGAACAGGATTTTGAATTCATAAATGAACCAAGATGTTTGGTTAAGCTGACCTGCCAAATCTCTCCATTCCACTTGTTGAGTCAAGCGGAGGCGGACGCCTGTTAAAAGGTGAAGCTATCGATAGCACATGCTTAAGCAGGATGGTTCGCAACGTTGTTCTTTTCTGTTACCAGCCAAGTGGCGGCTGCAGATTCTTTCTCGAGTTTTCGCTTGAGTTACCACGCAACACAATTACAGAAGAACAAAATTGTCGCACTTTCTCATGCGAGCCGCTGTGTTGTGGGGAATGCAATTAATCCGATATCCCAACAGGTTGAACGGCCCGTATCCAGCGCTCTCGCCTTTCCCCTTTATACGATCGCGATGGAAATCGGTAAAACTGAACGTTGTTATTCCGTCCTTCACGTTCATGGCAATTTACAACACAACAGTAGCGTCGATTGCGGCGTTTCTTCGTAGCGCGAGGAGCTATCCCGGTTGCCGTCGTTTCCGCCATCAGTCTGAAGAGTGAGCCAGTAAGCGCTTTATGGCAGTTCGGCGGCGCGTCCGACTAGCGTAGAAATTTATAGCTCTCTGTCTGGGTGTTAAATGCGCAAAACACTCGCAATTTGGACCAAAATCTAGTCAAATCGTTGTTTCGCAGTCGCTAGCTGCATAGGTAACTTAGCAAGGGGGTCGGGCTTCGCACTACTCAATTACTGCCTCTTCGCACCGGCAGGTGGCGCTACGCGTCTTGCAAAACTCCAGAGTCTGACGTCCATACCCATGGTACACGACCTGCAATGCCGCCGTGATTTTGGCGGCTCGGCTGAACGTTGTCGCCCGTCATCAGGCGGCCTCGATTGTACTTTCGCTTGCCGCGAAGGAGGCGTTCATCAATTTGCACGATCCTCCCGGGGCCGGCGAGTGGGGGTCGCGCCAGCAGCTCGTCCCGCACGACCTCACGAACTATCACGGGCGTTCACACGCAAAAAATAGAAAGTTATTGGCAGAAAGTGCAGCGCCACCTCCTCTCCGCCGGCTGCAGGGTAACTGCACCGCTGCTGCAGTCGCAACTCACATGGCTGTGGTGGGAGTCATTTAATGGCCACACGCGCTGCAAAGACTCATTTCTGCGTTTGTTAGAAGCGATCGCTCGGCGCTACCCAGTATGAAGGTACATGACAAAGTAATGGCCGGAAAACAAAGCGCAGTTTTCTGACCCTTTGCTTTTGTATGAATGTTTCCCGGCATTGCTGCACGCTTACATACACGGTACTCCCGCGGCGCAGCACTCTCTAATATATAAGCGCGAGCAGCGAGCAATGTGTTCAAAGACCAGTGCAAAAAAGCAGGCGCACAGTCTGCGCCTGCACCATGCCGCGGCGACAAGCGATTGTATAAACCGTTTCAACGGGTGAGGATAGGGCGCGCGGAGAGCCTTTCCTCCTCTCTGGCTTGGGCGATCCGGCGCGGCGCTGCTTGAAAGTATTGCTGTCGCGTGCTGCGGAACGATTTTGAGATGTTTTAGATGGTACTTTGTAAAATTTACGCCGTGTCCGTTCATATAAGGTCGTCAGGGAAGCCTTTCGGTGCATCGGTAGCTACAGTAGGCGGAAATATCTTTTGGGGGCGCAAAAATGTGACGCGTTTTATCAGCCGCGGTGTACGCACATTATCAGTCGCGGTGTGTGTATGTTCTGTGAACTATTTTGCTTATATCGGTTTTAATTCAACAAAGAAAACCGGTGTCTCTGTATTAGCAGCACGATATGATAAATCTGCTCAATATCTGATGGCTTGGCGTAGGGAGCAAAAAATAAAGCATAAGAGCGCATGCTCGTGCACGGCCAACCTAAGGCAACCACGAAACATCTAAGCGGCAGGCGCAATCAAATATTTGTGGTGCACCGGCATCGTTCTCGCGCATTTCAAGTCTAGTAGGCTTCAAATTACCATATTTCTACGCTAGCCTTCCTGCTTGAGGCCGATGGCGCTGCTCAGCAGAGCGATCACTGCGGTTGGTGAACCAGTACGGTACATATGTAAGCTGTGCGCTTCGGCATTGCCTTTTTGGCCTGCATACAGCCATAATATACGAGGGATCGCATAAAAAGAATGCGATGCCTATTTTTGAGGACAAAATTTCCCTAATGCGTGTGAGGGCGTCGTAGAGAACGGAACGAACACAACTAAAAAGAAATTCGCGGTTATCATACTCTTTCTCGAAAAAGCAAGAGACAACGGCCTAACGCCGCAATAGGGCCTCTCATAGTCACGCCGCACAACGTTTATAAATATATCCGCTGATGCGGTATGCTTGGACTATGCGGTATACAGAACAAATATATATGTAATCCAGCACCTACCCTGCTTAGCTAGGATGCTCGCGCAGTTCGTAAACAGTCCCTTTGCTGGACAAGCGTAATTCAGACTGTAAGGTATGCTGCCATCACTTGCCAAAACTATTTTATTCAGGGGCGGAAACCTCATCCAACGAACCAAGTAGTCACGCAATGTAACCTGCATCGAACAGTTCGAACGCTTGTCAGAGTATAATCACAGCTCCTATCGTAGCAGAACGGTACCCACGCTCACGCTGTTACGATCGTCGCGTATGTTTCATGGCTCCTAAACCACAGCTTAGAAATAGAGGATAATACTGCAATAAGGTCACATTCGTGACTGGAACATTCAGAAATACACAATTCATCTCCGAGGATGATTGTAGACTCGAATATGCGCGCACACATCACGCTGCGTGTTCCGTCCACCTCAACGCCTGCAGAAATTCCGGTCATGACGCCTTAAACCACTTCAGCACGTCTCACAGAACCGTTTACTACGTAGAAGACGCACGTCATACTAAACAGACCGCCCGACCGCGAAAACAAACGCCAGAACCTGCCGCCGAGCGATACCTGCCGTGCAAAAGACCGTTTTCACCCAAGCCAGTATTATAGTGAACTAGAAAGGGGTAGTGGGGTCAGGGAGAGCCCACGGGTGTGGCATCTCACGTCGACGCCGCCAGATGGCGCCACTAGAGCATGGGCTGTACGGAACGCGAAACTGAGCATTTTCCAGGTAGAGAAAGCCGTGTGCGCTTGGTATCACGCCGAAAAAAGAAAGCGCGCAGCTCCGTAGCATGTTTTCTGAAAACTTCCTCTGAAATTAACACAAGGCGCAGAGAAAGGTGCAAAGACGGACGTTTTTCAAGCTTGCGTGAAAATAAAGCCGACCCCACGAGTGCAGACTAACGGCCGCACAACGATGCGACTGATTTCTAAACTAAAAGCTCGCGAACACCTTAGAAGAGGTAAATATGTGAATGGGTAATTTGCTTAATTCATTTGCCATTAACAATTTTTATACAGGTCAGGACCCAATCGCATTCACAAGTTCAAGTGAACCAAGCAATCGCGGCGCGTGTGCTAACACATTCGGAACAGAGGTCAGATATGATGAGGTTTTATTCCTTTAACTGCGATTTTGTTTACGAAAGCATATATCCACTGAAAGCTAGGGAGTTAATCCTATGGTGATGCCACTATTATGCGGACTCGTAGTGGTTACCAGGGATAGCGAAATTTCGTAACACAGCAAAATAAAGAGAACTCGTGGTGGCCACAAACAACTCTTTATTGGTACAAAAGATGGGCAGCTACTCCTTTCTCAAAGTGCATGGCTGCTACGAGAGAGGCACTATGAGGAACGGCTTATCTTCGCGTGCAATTTCTTTTTACGCCGTTCCTGTCGCGATTGGTTGATCCCTTTTACATACAAGTGCAGCCTGGTCAGCACATAGAACTTGGTCAACTCTGTTGTGAGCCCATCCTAGTGCTGGCTGCGGCCTAAGGCACAGCCGAAGTTCTCCTTCACTAGCAACATTACATCCACTATGCTATCACTGCAGAGTTTCTCTCGGCTGAAGAACACAGTGAAGATGTCCTCCAACTTCTTCACTGCCCTGAAAAGCTCCAGCGAAGGATATAACAACCCTCCCTTGTCGCATGTCACAGCGAACTCAGAGTTTCTGCTTTCCGTATTGGGGGTTTCCAAAAGAAAGGCCTTGCAAGACATGCAGTAATAACACTTCAGAAACTTTCGAGCAACATACCCTGCCATGTAATGTATTAGACGGTCGTCGCTCTTCTGCTCCACCAACTCTCTGTGCTCAGCAGAAATACTACGAAGCATGCGCTCGGCTGAAGGTTTCCTTCCTCAATGAGATGGTCGATTGCAGCAGCCCTGGCTTATTGAGCTGGAGCATCTTGCGCACTCAGGAATTAAAGAACTCATTTCTCCACTAGTTCTATTAAGGTCAGCATTGCCTGAGCGTACTGTTTTCGCAAAGTTATAAAAGGATAGGCAATTAACGACAATTAGAAACTGCGTTGGTGTTGGGTGGACATTAGACCCACATGATTGCCTGACTATACCGAAAAAGTTTTCCAGCGAATCCTGGCTTAACCTGGATGTCATAACATACCTAAATCCCTGGCTGACACGATAATCCAGCAGTGATAATGTGCTGGATATCGTCACCCTTAGGCCATCTGCAGTTGGATCGCTTAAAAATCCACCTATTCTTTTAGCGTGTTTCGCACACAAACCGCACATGTTTCGTCGAGTTTTTTGTCTTGGCGGTGCAAGTTGCGTTCCCAAATTCGCCGTGTTCATTCATCTTTCGGCGCGGTGAACGACGGCTGCTTTCCCTTTTTCCACTTATATCCTGTTTCACAGCCGGGAGCGAAGCAGTGTAGTTGCCGTTGACGTTTCGACCTTCCTACTTCTCACGTGTTCGGCCGACTGCGCGCGAAACGGACTCGAACGGTAGGTTGAAACACCAAAACACAGTCAACGTCGCGAATCAAGCCCGCACGAAGAAGCGCGCGAAGCACATTATTCTATGGCGAAGCAGCGGAGGGAGCCAGCCCACGCGGGCCCCGCACACTCTCAAGTTCAACAAATGGCCACAGAGGGCGAAAAGTCAATCGAGGCGCGTTTTAGCGTAAGCGCGCAAGTTCAGCTACTGTAATTTGGTCGCATACTTTAATTTGTGCTTTCTCTGCTAGGGGCGCTGAACATGCCGGATTTTTTACTTTACCCAAACCATTGACATAAACAATCGACGTGTCTAAGGATGTTTTGTTACCTCAGACAAAGACGCAGTTGATTTTTTTTTAAATTCGATTGTTGAAGCTGCTTTTTAGTCATAGCGTCAATGCTTTTGTACTTGATTAACCACCGACAGCCGACAGCCTATTGGTATCGATGTGTTTCCTGGCCGTTGGCGTTCGAATACTACGGCGGTAAAACATTTTCGAAAGCATGCTGGTTTCGTCTGCGAGTCATTACATAGACTTGCTGCAAAGAGGTCTACTCTTGGCAAAAAATAGCGCCTCATTTTGTTTTAGGCGTTGATTATCATAATGAATGCGGCGGAGGTTGAGGGAGTACGCTTGAAGGTACGTTTTTATGCCGTTGATCTCCATAACACCGTAAGTACGCAAACCGATGTCGCAGAACACCCGATGCATCATTGTGTGTTCTCCGTCATCGCTTGCTTGCTGTACGCCTACTAATTCTTCATTTCTTCTTCAAGTGTTGTACCCTCCCTTTGTCCTTGTTCTCTTGTGCTTCACTTACAGTATGTCGTTCCGTCAGCTGTAATGCGCATTTGCAAAACCAATACGTTTGATAAGACGCAGTGGTTATCATAATTTTACTACACATGTATTAAACTGGCACATATGGTTCAGATACAGATGCCTGTTTGCGGACTTGCACGACGTTGATGCGGAGATTAGGATAATTATGACATCCGTAAGGAAGAGGCAGCTGACGGCCGTAAGCTGTTGCGTTCTTTCCGCCAAATTACCCGGCCTGGTAGTGCTCTAAAGATGCTGTATAAAAGTGACACGCGGTGACAGGGAAATTATTATACTTAGCAGCCGACCGTACGTTTTGTAGCTTAGGTCTTCTTTCTTGTGCGCTTGTGCTACCCTTATTAATGAGCCATTTCTTGACTATGTTCTTGACTATGTAACCGCGTTTGTGTGGATGCGTAGACGTGTGCTCTTTGTTGTACTTGTAAAATGCAAACAAAATATTTTCAGGCTTACTCAATCTTTGGTGTCGTGTGCGTTTATTCCAGTCGAGGCCATCGTGCCACCTGGAAACCGCATTCTGTCAGTAGCCCTACACGAAATGCAACAGCTGGAGCACGGTGGCACAACTCGGGGTAACGGCGGCGTAATAAACGAAAACCCGCTCGGGATGCCCTTAAAAGTCAGTTCAGAGTCTGCCTCAACTCGATATGACTCAGCGCTACATTTATTCTGCTGCGCCTCGATCGTGCTACCGCCAGTTTGGTTGCTGTGTGGCAAACGTAGCGCCTACAATATATATGTAGGCGCTACTTCTGCCACACAGCAACTAAACTGGCGGGTGCACGATCGAGGCGCAGCAGCCAGAAACCCAGTAAAGCCACAGAACACCTGGTAAAGCCAAGGGCCCATAGAGTTTCTAATAATACCCTAGAGGGAAATGTGGCGCTAGTGTCTACGGGGGCTCTCATGAGCGTTGCCTCAACCTACATGGGAATGATGGGAAGTACAGCCTTCGGATTGACTTCGATCTTTAGACTAGTGGCGTTTGGTTGCGGCGCAGTAAACGAAGCTTTACTCAAATATTATCGCGTTAAATCTAATTTTATTTCTGCAGTATGTTACATAATGTACAACACGCTACATAAACTTTGTATGACTTTGAGATGGAAGCATGGTTTACTATGGTTTATCACCAGGACACACCAGGGTATGCATTCTTGTGCGATGCTGTTCCCGATTTAACGCCAGCGAATAATTATTTATTTATTTTTACAACAGCTATAACAACCGTGCATTTACTTATATAAAAATACTCATCAAGTATTTATGCAAATAAAAATGTTGTATTGTGAGAAAGTTTCGCGCCCTTGAGCGGAATGCTGCATGTGTCGTCTGCTACGACACATGCTCGTTGCAAACGCGAGCCATTTCTCGCAGACGACAGGCACTTGCGAACTCTCTCGCGCTTTCAAAAGGCTGCGTCAGCTGTCACGATTGCTGAACGGCTTCAAGTATTTTATGCACATCTGCAGCAGTGCTAGCTAGGACGCTAGTGGTCTCCTACTAGTATATGCTTCATCATACTTTATATTGACGTACCGCTTCCGAAGCGTTATGGCGTGGCTTTAGCCTGTTTCACATGGCGCGATTTTCAGTCAGCGACACAGCGAATTCCGTCGCTCAGCGACCGCCGCGACGTCGTGGGCCCTCCGCGACGAGATTCCAACAAGTTGGTCGCGCCGTCGCTCAGTCGCAGCGATCGGCGCGATGTGGGAGGGGCAACGTGTGACGTAAGAGCAAGCGCCGTCGAAATAGGCGCTTTCCTGTTTTACCGCGAGTTGGAAGCTCAGCTGAGCTATGTCGCGCGCCAGCTTCAACGATGTGTTAATTGATGAAGTGGCCATGCGTCCGCTTTTGTGGAACGCCGCGCTTAACGACTACAAGAAGATCTCGAACAGGTCTGCGCTGTGGGATGAAGTGCTGGAGGCAATGAGGACCATCGACCCGAACGGTATGTGTTCGGCCTCTTTATTTGTTCCTATGTAAATAAATCGACTCTTATCCAATACACGAAAACGTAGAAATCGGTTTTCTCAGCAACCATTGCACCGAATTTGATGAGGTCTGTTGCATTTAAAGGAAGAGTTCAAATGTAGTGACTGTGGTAAGTGGAGTGTTTAATTAGGATGTCAGTTTTCTTGCATTTTTATAGCAAAATCTTGGAAAACTAAACTATAACTTTACAACTGGGCATTGAAAAACGTTATCATAATTCTATAAGCTGCACTTAATAATACATATAAAAGGGAAAACATTTACATATGATCCACCTCTCTGAAATATACGACTAATTTGTAGGATTTTGTAAAATGCCTGAAGATATATTAACAAGTTCACGCAGGCTGTATATTATATAAAATTTGTCCGCTATTTATATGCCCAGCGCCGACTAGCTCTTCTAGATGATCTTCGCTCGCCGATTATTACGATTTCCATACTTTGGCACATACCCACGGCAAGGAATCGTGCAAGAAGCAACGAAGAAAACAAACCAACATAACATTTCCCTCTGCTCAGCATACCAAGTTTAGACAATTACGCTATTTCAATTATGTGTGAAGAAACGCAGAATGCAAGGTGCCGATGCGTCGAGGTTTCTTTTAAAATTTCCCAGCTAATTTTCGGACCACTCACTGAAGGACACGACCCCGTTCCAGGAACATTGAAATGGGATCACGAATCAGCTGATGGCATCGTATTTAGAGATTGCGCTGCTTATTAGGCGACACACTTATAAAGAGATAAAATTTCTACATGTAACTTCTGCTTTTACGTTTTGTTAATTGCTTCAATTTTTTCAGTGACCATGGATGAAATACAGAGCAGATGGAAAAACCTAAAGGACACATTTCGGCGAAAACTGAAAGATGTTAAAGATGAGCAAAGGAGTGGCTCAGCTGCTACAAAGAAAACAAAATCCAACAACTGGCCATACATGGAAAGGCTGCGCTTCATGTCGGATTTGTTTGAACCACGCCGGTAAGAGCAACTGCATGTATGAAGGTACGAGTGCACATTATTAAGCTGCACGTATATTACACAGGAGCCACAGCAACATTTCCCCAGATGAACAGAATTGTGCGTATGACAGCACCGCAGCAGAGGAAACACTTGTTATCCTTGAAGATCATTGTGAGAACGAGGAGATTTTTGAAGAAATGTTTCCGTCGCCTGGCTGCTCCCCTAAAGCAACCTCGTGCACAAGCAAAGAATCATCCGTGGCCTTGCCTGAAGGGACAGAGAGACGGGCACGAAAGAGACAGAAAACAATGAAAGAAATCGAGGAAATAGATTTGAGAATTGAAGCCATAAGGGGTGCCCTCGCAGCAAGCCAGGCAATGGACGACGTTACCCATTTTGTGTTGTCCCTTGTTCCGTCAATGAAAGAAACTCCTAAGCACATGCAGCAGCACCTGCGGTTAGAACTTCAAAATATTGTTGCATCCTACAGCACGGGAAAGTATCCAAATCTTCTTGTTAAAAATGACGATTAGTACAGTTACACTCAGCTGAAATGCAGAAAAGGCAAGAGTGCAATAAAAGATTTAGTACAACAGATAAATGCAACATAGAAATTGTGAAATTGTTCAGTAACTGTGAAGTCTCTTTTTAATTCTTTCTCACTGTGTACCACATTGTTCTGACGCTTCTTTTTCTAGATTGGCACCCTAGCTGTTTCATGTATATTGCTCATTTTTTGTGTAATTGTTGTGGCTCTGTATTGGAATGCATACATGTTTCTTTGTATGCTTGTCATTTGTCTGTAGTTTAATATACATTCGTACATACTCGTACTCTATTTCTTCACTTGTTTTTTCTTCCTTTTTGTTTACTTCCGCTCAAGTTGTTCTCTTATATTTGTTATGCTTTTTGACCGGTATGTTAATGTCATGATATTGCTTTAATTTGCTGCCATATAGTAATTCCTCTCACCCCCTAACCTTGACCAGACGTCCCAATAGAGCCTTTGACTATGGGACCTCCTTTTGTATTTCACATCGGTCAAAACTTGTAACCACACTGAATCAATAAAAAAATAAAAAATACACTTTGTCAGTTTGCAGTTCACTGACATTACAACAAAGCAAAGCAATTGAACCTTATAAAAAAGAAAGAAATGGTTTCCGTTTTGCCTGTTAGCTGAGCATATCACAAAGGGAAGCTGGGGGGGGGGGGGGAGTGCTGCAGTAAGTAGCAAATCCAGTGGTCAGGCCGTAACATGTAAAGATATACAATGTAATAAAAAATTATTGAACGAAAAAGTTCAACACGGAAGTTGAATAAAACATACAACTGGTGTGCATTGTTCAGCATTTAATTCGACAGCAAAGTGGGACATAATATGAGACACTATTCCTTCAAACAGGAGGAGTACACCAAGTACCAAATTCACCTTTCGTGCTCGCATTTCAATAGCCAACCACATAAATGCCTGTTCTTATTTACATTACTTCTGAGAAGTGTCACTGTGTCATACATCAAACAAGAATCGGCTAGCATACAGCACACCCAGCAAAGTCCTGGTGGGTACTTCTTTTGTATCTCATGGCCGCAGACCAGCAGATGCCCGTTGCCAAGGCACAGAACCCTCCTTACTCACAAAGTATGAGCAGAAAAGGTCTCTTGTTTCCGCTGCTGTTCTTGCATAATTGTGCCCAGTTGGAGGTCGGAGACTGAATATGGCTGAGGCGCCAATGTCCTGGGTGGTGCGCCACTGACCACTGGTTATGTTGCCATATGCATCTTCCGTGTCGACATAGTTCGCCGTCATGTAGATCACGTCATCACGCAAGAAGTTGTGTAGGACACAACATGCCATGACAACGTAGTCTGCATTTTGCGGCCGCAGATTGATGGCACGCCGAAAAATCCTGAATCGGGAGACCATCACTCCAAAAGCATTTTCAACACACCTCCTGCAAATTTAAGTAAAAAAGTATTCAACATAAGCAAGGGTAAATTTTGTGCTTTTGGTTACCTGGCTCTGCTTAGGCGGTAATTAAAGATGCGCTTGTTTTCATCCTGGCATCTCCCAGAATATGGCCGCAGAAAATCCGGACGAAGTTGAAACGCTTCATCTCCGACGAAAACGTGAGGAGCTGCGATGTTTGTGCCAGGCAGCTGCTTCGGAGGTGGGAGGCCGAGCAAGCCCTCTTCCAGTGATTTTCCAAAGCGAGAAGCAGACAATGTGCCACCATCGCTTTGACGTCCATACGCCCCAACATCAACGCATATGAATTTCAGATTGCTGTCAACAGCGGCCATGAGGACGATGGAGTATGTGCCCTGTAATAAAATAAGACTATAAGCGCATGTTATGAAAATATGACCTACTGCGTTAATTACCTTGTAGTTGTAATACAAGCTGCCTGAATTAGGAGGAGCTTGTATCTGAACGTGCTTGCCGTCGACAGCACCAACACAGTGAGGGAAATTCCATTTTTCCTCGAATCCTTGGGCTACCTCTTGCCAGGCTTCAGTTGTCGGCACCTTAGCAATGAAAAAAAGTCACTCTTAGAGTGTGAAAAAGCATTTGTTCGATAGAAGCATACCCGAAGCAAGCTAGCTCATGCACACAGGTACTCAGAAAACAAGCTGAAGGAGTTGGAGTTTGTAGCCACACTGTAAGTGCTGGTAATAAACAGCATCTATGTGTAGTGGCTAAATGTGTACCTTTAGGTATAAAGGTTGCAGTGTTCTCCACAGCAGCCTGCATACGTGGTGCACAATGGTCGCCACCGTTGAGATGCCAACCCTGAAGCTAATAGCAACATCTTGCATGTACATGCCAGATGCGAGGTACCTGAAGAACAAGGTGTTAAGATTGATAACACAGAACTCGGTTTAAAGGGAAAAATTAAAGGAAGCTTATGTTCTGTTTAACACTACAAAGGAAAACATCGCAGCGTGATGTTTGCTCTGCAACACAACGTCTGCTCTGCCTGGTCTTTTTTATATTTTTATTTAATTCATTGCATACACACAATATCGTTTGGACCCATAGCCTTGGCGGCCAGTCCAATAACAAAATAGACATTAGACATAAGAAGAACAGCGTACTTATTATACGAGACAACTTAAACACATGTTATGAAAGCATTTTTACATGAAAATATAGAATAAACAAAAGACTGTCATGACATCAGGGGATACAAATAGAAACAACCTGTAAGCATTCATGAAATAAGTTTTTTAAGCATTGCAGAATATTTTGGCTGGTCTTTACACTGAGTGGCAGTGCATGACATATTAGAGCACCGTTGAACTCCACGAGTCTCCGTCCATATAAATTGTGACATGGTGATAAGCTATTGTTACTAACTGCCCTCGTGTTTCGTGCCGGAAAATTAAATATTGTGATAGGTAGCGGATTATTATAACGCATTATTGCATTAACTACCTGAACAACTTTTACTTTATACGCCTAACTGAACGGCAGAACACAAAGGAATTGAAACAGAGGTTTACTTGGATGAGCATCTTTAGGAAAGGTAACTATTCGTAGTGCTCGTTTTTGAAGACTGACGACAGGTTCTACATCGGTTCTGTACCTGACTGTATAATACATAAGTAAAGTATCCTTAAACTTGTTGGTCAAAACATTGACAGGCTTTTAACAATACTTGAAACCATACGCCAATTTGGAACATACCTTACCAATTTTATATTTCCAATGTATATCTGGCTCAAAGGGCCTGTCCCTCTCTCTCACACACACATGCACACGCACACGTGCGCGATCCGTCCCCTCTATCGTCGAAACTACACCCCAGCTCCAAGATGTAAACACAACAGGAGCGACGCCCTGCCCTTCCCAGTCCCCGAGGGCAAAGGTTGCCTCCGTCGAGGTGATGCCGTCTCCAATCTCCACCCGGCCAGGGAAGGATCCATTTCGCATTTCTAGGCATCGCCGATGCTCTAGGCAAGGCTTCTTGAGTGCGCACGTGCGGTCAAAGTAAATACAAGAACACATGAACGACGCCCTGCCCTTCGCAATCACCGAGGGCAAAGGCTGCCTCCGTCGAGGTGATGCCGTCTCCAGTCTCCATTCCGGCCAGACAAGGATCCATTTCGCTTTCTATAAGCACCGCCGATGTTCTAGGAAAGGCTTCTTGAGTGCGCGCGTGCGGTTAAATAAATATAAGAACACAAAAATGCAAGATTTGAGCAACATCTCGTGTTCTGCATTGTTGTTCTATTTTGACCAGACAAGAATGGTGTATGTAAAGTTAACTGCATGCAGAAATGCCATAGCATGTCCTTTGCCTATAAATGCAACACTGTGAGAAATCTATAAGCGTAAAATTTTATTTTATGCAGCTTTTCAAGCCGTATTCCCGAAATGAAACAATATTTAGACAGATATACCAGAATCAGCTTTCAGTGTTCTTTCCTGAAGATCACTATAATATTAGTTACAGCGTCGAAACGGTTAAAAAATAGTAAAGTGAGATAACTACCTCGCAAGTGGTGCCAGGCACTGACTGAGACTAATGCTGCTTAGGTATAGCATGCTTACCTGAGTGCAATAGCGAGCCGTGCACGTGACGGCAGTGGTTCGCGCACGACGTGAAGCCTTGTCAAACCTGCTTCGACAAGTGAGTGCAGGGCTTCAAAGGTCTCCGGTGACATTCTGTAATACTTTTTGAAGTATTCCTTGTCTCCCGACATCAGCAAGGGCAGCTGCACAACACAAACGATTTATCCTTTTGCATGTTTATCTATAGGAGCCCCGGAGCAAAAACTTCCTGTACAAGTTCGAACTCACCGTTGTGTAGAATTCCGATTCCTGTTTCCGGTTCTCCCAAATAGGGCGTACCCACCAGCGCCGGTGCCTTAGGAGCTTCATGAACAATTTCTTTTTCTCCAGCTCACACAGTTCATTTAAAAGAAGAAGCTTCACGGTATCCAGGGCGGGAGCAGACGAATTTAACATTTGGCACGTATCTACTCGGTCGTCACCGTCGTCAACTTCACCGCTACAAGTTTTGCCAGGTGCTTGCACACTCAATAGTAGCTTCTTTTTTTGAAGAAGCAAATACTCCTCCAAGAGAAGAGCTGTGGCTTCCATAGTACCGCAACAACGAAACCAGAGTGCAGAAAACGAAACCACTCCACCGACGCCGCACTAGCCGCACGCCCACACTTGCGGTGCGTACAGCGTTTCACTCGCCGCAGCTGCAGACTAATAAGCGAACGCATATTCTCAACGCTTTTAACATTGGAAAATAGTGTGCTTATTCTATTTCGAAATGATAATAAGAAAATTCTAATATTTGACTACTTTCCATGTTGTTTTTATTTAACGATGCAGGCAGGGTTATTTTGTGAGCAGATGGAAACCTTGGGCGTCGCTGCGACGGAAATCGCGCTGTCGCAGTCGCATGTGAAAGCTGTCAGCGAAAATTGCTCTGCGACGTGCGCGGCAGAGCGATTCTTTTCGCTCCAATCGCGCCATGTGAAACAGCCTTTTGAAGTTACCCATTTTGCGACCCTAGACTACAGCCAGGAAGCAGCAACCTGTCCTACCACAAGTAAGTTTGTGTTCTCAGAGACCTAAAACACGCATTTCAATGAGCACATAAACCAGCAATGCATGATGAAGCCGTCAATAAAATTTGATTGTCGAGCCACTAGAAGTACAACTGTATATGTCTTGTATCAGTAGTGCCTTCATTTCCCTATTCTGAAGTTTCATAAAGCACGTAACGCTACAGCGCCAACATAACACACTTAACAAACCAAAGTCCAAACGCTCAAAGCTTGTTCTTTCAACGTTTACGATGTCGTCGCTTTCTCTTCAGGACTTCGACACTACACCGCGACACAAACATCGTCTCAATCGCCACTTCGAGCAACATAACAAAGGCAGAGAGCTTTGCGTTGCACTGTCCCACTGCAGGTTATAACAATTGAGCTTGAAGCGAAACCAAAACTGAAAAAAAATACTTGTAGACTGGTTCGCCAGTCAATAGAACGCCAATCCGAAGCCTGTACTTCCCATCATTCCCATGATGGTTGAACGATCGCAGCGCCAGATTTCCCTCTAGGTATACTAATATGAAACTCTATGCAAGGGCCATACTGTGCAAAACCCCGTTTCCGGATGGATGGATGGATGTTATGAGCGTCCCCTTTGGAACGGGGCGGTGGCTTGCGCCACCAAGCTCTTGCTACTATGCTGCCTAATATCCTACCTAAGTTAACCAATGAGGAACAAAAAAAAGACACTATGAACTACCACGTCCAAATTTTCTGATACCCTATTGCGAACTGTGCTTTTGTACGTCTCCGTCTTTTGTCGTTTCCCTACTTTTCTTCCACCAAACCTCCAATCGCCTCTTACTGATGTCTATTGCGGACCTGTTTGCTTTACCATTGCTCCCGCTGAACCCAAGGGCTTCAAGGAGGCCAGTGGTGCCTAAATCGACCGCTGGATAGACGTCTTTACATTCTAATAAAATATGCTCCGTCGTTTCCCTAGCTTTACCGCAGCAAGCACATGCTTCTTCTTCCTTCTTATATCTCGCTTTATAGGTGCGTGTTCTAAGGCATCCCGATCTCGCTTCGAAAAGTAATGAGCTTCCCTTTGAGTTATCATAAATGGTTTCTTTCCTAATTTCGTTTTTTCCCCTTAAGTAGTTACTCATGGCAGGTTTCTTTTCCATTGCCGCCACCCATGAGATTAATTCAGCCTCTCTGACTTTCCGCTTGACCTTCTTTGTTGCTGTGTTGCCCACCCCACAGGCCGCATACTTGCTGGTAAGCTTCCTAGTTCTTTTCCTCCACTGTGAATCAATGTTTTGCCTGTACAGATACCTGAACACTCTCCCAGCCCATTTACTTTCCTCCATATTCCTCAGCCGTTCTTCATACTCAATTTTACTGCGAGCTTCCCTCACTTCAAAACTAGTCCAGCCCATATCCCCTTGCACAGCTTCATTTGTAGTCTTCCCGTGAGCGCCCAATGCGAGGCGACCCACTGACCTTTGGTTCCCGTCGAGTCCTGATTGTACCCCTGATTTAAAGCAAACAACCGCATTTCCAAAAGTAAGTCCTGGAACCATTACCCCTTTCCACATACCTCGGAGGACCTCGTACCTATTGTATCCCCATAGCGCTCTGTGCTTCATTATGGCTGCATTTCTCTTCCCCTTGACTGTTATGGTTTTTTCCTGTGTTTCCATATATCCGTTGCCTTCGTTTATCCATATACCAAGGTATTTATATTCTGTTACCCGAGGTATTTCTTGGCCCTGTATCTCCACTGTCTGTTCACTGTTTTCATTGAATACAATAACACCTGATTTTCTAACACTAAATTTCAAACCTAAATTGTTGCCTTACTGTCCACAGATATTAGCCAGACGTTGCAAATCACTTTGCTTGTTTGCGAGCAACACAATGTCGTCCGCATAAAATAAACCTGGGAGTTGCTGCTCTATTACTGTACCTGCCTGTTTGTATGAGAGATTAAACCCGATATTACTTCCTTCTAGCGCCCTCTCCATCCTCACCATGTACATCATAAACAGCAGCGGGGATAAAGGGCACCCCTGCCTCAGTCCCTTGTTGATATGAACTTTCTCCGCGCTCCTCCTCCCTTCCCATTCAACGCAAACAGTATTTTCTAGGTAAATCTCTCTCAAAAGCTGTATACAATCGTTACCTAAGCCTTCCCCTTCCAGAATATCCCACAAAATGCTGCGGTCTACGTTGTCGTATGCTCCTGTAATGTCCAAAAAGGCCACATACAACGGTCTGCTTTCTGCTTTTGATATTTCAATACACTGAGTAAGAACAAACAAGTTATCATCCAAACGCCTACCTATTCTAAAGCCATTCTGAAGCTCTCCCAAAATGCCATTATTTTCTGCCCATGCTTGAAGCTTTAATTTGATTGCCTGCATTGCTAGCCTGTATATTACCGATGTAATGGTCAACGGTCTATACGAGTGAATTCTGTCTTTCTCCCCCTTCCCTTTATAAATTAAATTCATTCTACTTTGTCGCCAACTGTCTGGTATTCGTCTATCTTTTAAAGTTTTTTCAACTGCTTTCACGAGAGCTTCCTTACTTTTTGGTCCCAGTTCATTTATCAGCCTAACGGGAACCTCGTCTAGCCCTGTGGCTGTGCGCTTAGGAATTTTCTCTTCCGCTTTCTTCCAGTTTAAATTTGTAAGCACTAGCTCCTTTCCCCCTTGGGTCTCTTTCATTCTCTTTTTTTCTTCAAATACAACCTCGTCCTTGCCTTTGAAAGATTCGGCTGTTACTTTTTGGATGTAATTTATTGCTGCTTCTCCTTCCAGTCTGTTTTCATCTTCGTCTAGGATATGTTGTTGTATTGTTGTTGACTTCCTGCCTAATAATTTTATGTGATTCCAAAATATTCTAGGTGCGGCCTTCTTTTTCTCACGTATTTCTGACAACCAACTTTCACTTTCACCTTTTAATTTTGCTTGCACCAGTGTTTGAACCATAGACTTTTTCTCCCGGTATATTTCCCATTTACTGGTTACTTCATCCTGTGGCAACTGCGCCTTCTTTGCCTGCCTGTGCTCTCGAGATGCCTTCTGTCGTTCGGCGATCGCTTCTCGTATCTCCTTGTTCCACCAGCTTTTCGGCTTCTTTTTTCCTTTCCAATGAACATGTTGTTTCTCTTTCCGTATTTCTGTTGTTACTACACTTAGAAACTCATCATATTCCCACCCCTTACTTGGCAACTTGCCAATTTCTTCCTCCACTCTAGTGACTATATTTGCTATTTGTTCAGCGTTCAAATTTGGACTGGCCATTTTGCTTTCGTTGCTCTCTTTCCCAACTACATATCCCATTTTCAAAATGATGCGTTTATGGTCACTCCCTATGCTGCTAAACCCTTCCTCATCGATGACCATTTCTCTCAACTTATCATGAATTCCTTCTGTCATCAGACAGTAATCAATGGTCGATTGCCGGTTTCCCACTTCCCACGTGATCTGTCCTTCACACTTAGGCCCTGTATTCACGATCACGAGGTTATGTTGCTCGCAAAGGTCTAGCATTGACTTCCCGTTATTGTCGGTATAGCCATCTAAATCCTATATGTGGGCATTCATGTCACCTAATAGGACTATCTCAGCACCATTCCCGAAACCCCTAATATCAGCGCTTATGCATTCCACTAACTCTTTATTCTTCTCTGTGCAATTTATTCCGGTCCACAAATACGTAACTCCAAGCCAAGTTTCTTTCCCACTCATTGTACCTGATAACCAAAGATGCTCTTGACATTGTGAGTTTACTCTTTTCCATTTGGCTCCCTGATGGATGAGCATTCCGACTCCCCCTCCCTTTCTTTCCGACTTAGTTCTGTTGCACCCTTCCCATACATAATTCTCAATAACTGGCGGCTCTTCTGAGTCTCTAAGGTGCGTTTCTGTAACCGCATACACCCCTATTTGTTCTTTATGTAACTGCTCCTCAATCTCTGCCCACTTTTCCTTTCTTCTACCGCCCTGCATGTTTATGTAGCCTATTGCATGGCGAGCTCTTGTTCTTGCTTTCCTCCTTTTTCTGTTATCGACGGCGATGCTCTTCTGATGTTCCCCTAGGGGACCTTCTTTATTACTACCTACTCTGACCTCCTGAGCGCCCGCGGGCCCCCTAAAAAAGCAACAGCGCGACCCCCAAGTCGCCAGCCCACTTCTCGTGCTAGCCTGTAATTGAAGTGGATCCCATCTCGTTTAAAACCACCACAACTTCTCACTTCCCTGTTTACTTCGACAACCTCGAAGCCTTTCTTTCGGCTCATTTTCCATATTGCCTCATTGGCAGCCATTACGGCTCTTTGTACGTGACTGTCACGCACAGGCACCTCCGGCACCGTGCACACCACGACCTGCACCTGAGGGGATAGCTCGCGCAAGTCGTCCACCCCCTTCGCCAAGCGCTGGGCTAGTCCTGGCCCTTTCCTGTTCAGGACGTCATTTAGCCCACCTGCTACTACGACAAGGTTGCGCACGTGGGCATTTTCCGTGAGCTTTTCTTTTGCTCGCTCCATGACAGAACCCAGTGTCTGTCCTGGAAATGTCCCTACCGCCACTCTTTTGTCGCCTTTCACCCTCTCCACAATTGCTTTTGAGCACCCAGCCATGTTTGAGTCGCCAGCGATAATCACCCTTTCACTCTCTCCTGCCTCTCCCTGCTTCGCGGCTTCCTGTGGCTGCAGCGTCGCCTCACTCGGGGCGTGTTGCGCTGCTTCGCTATAGCTACGCCGATTCACCGGCGTCGAGCTGGCGACGTCTTGCTTTGGCTCCCTGCCTCCCACTTCGCCCTCGCTTTGGTGTCCTGACCCGACATTATCCGCTGCCCGAGTCTCAAGAGCGTCGAGCCGCCTTTGCAGTTCGGCGCTCCTTTCTTTCGCCTCCCCAAGCTCGGCCACAGTCCTCACGAACTGCGCGGCCTGGGCCGCCTCCACCTTGACGAAATTTTCAACCTTCGCCTGCAGTGCAACCCGCTTCTCCTGCTCCTCCCTCAGGTTTGCCTTAAGCTCTTCAAACTTAGCCGCCCAATTCTCTTCCAGTTTTTGGACGGCTTCCCTGACACCCTCGCACGACCTGCACGTGAAGCTAGACCCCACCGCGTCTGCTAAATTCTGAAATTTAGTCTCGTCGAGGAAGCACCAGCGCAGGCACTCGTCGCACTGCACTTGCTCCCCGTCCCCCGCGGCCTTCACGTTTTTCGATTTCATCGCTAGGCCTACGTCCCTAGGCCCAACGAGCAAGTTCGCCAAATCACTCACGCAAACCCGACCTCGACCGCTATCCCAAACAAAAATAAAGAATTATCACTCCCTACTCCATGTGAGAATCCGAAGAGCTAGCTGAAAGAACTACCCCCTAGGCCTAACGGGGGAGCCGCCAGACCTAGACAAAGCCGGTACGTTTCCTACTCCTACCAAAAATTCAAAATTTGCGCCCCTACTCCATGCAAAAGAAAACACTTCAAAACGCTAGCTAATAAAGATAAAAGAGCATTTAGCTACGAACGAAGTCGCTGAAGCCTCGTCCACAGGAGCGTCCGCGAGCCACGACCGTTCCCAACGCGCGCCAACCCGTTTCCTGTTGTACAGCGCCACCTGTGGTCGCATACTTTAGTTCACGACGCCACCGCTACGCTTATTTCCGTAGCACTGTGGAAGGTACAGTTTCCCTTCTCTAAGTTTGTATAGGTGTTCTGTGACGCGACTACAGTGCCGCCACCGAAATCCGCGTCCCTTCCACACTCGCCGCCTCGCTGCAATGCATAGGGCGCTTCAGCTCCTGAGCCCATAGAGTTTCTCACTATAACACCTAGAGGGTAATCTGGCTCCACCGTCTATGGGAGTTTCTTAAGGGGGCACCGTGCCGTCATTGGAACATAGAGTTACTATATTAACTCTAGAGGACAAGCTACCCATAGCATAGAGTTTCCTACCACCCATAGGGCCCTTGCATTGAAATCGGGAACCGCAAGAGCGCCGCCATAGAGTTTCTCACTACATTACCTAAAGGGAAATCTGGCGCTGCTGCGCTGTGGTATGCATGGGAATGCCGGTATATTGTGACATCGGATTGACATCGTTCTCGGAGAGACAGGACACCTTGAAGACGCCCCTGGCAAGTACCGTTCAGTCTGTCACAATGATTCATTTTCTACTAAAACAGGTCGTAAAAAGCTGTTTTAGCTTTATTATTATGCAAAAACATCTTTTGTTTAATTATAAAAACTTCTTATTGCTTGTACGACTATCAGTTATGTAAAAAGTATCAGGGGGCCGCTAAAGTTGGAGAACAGACGACAAGGTTCGCGCTCGCTTTGAAACAGTTGGTCGTCTGTTCTTGCTTTTCTTGGCTTGTTCATGCAGTGTGGGTGAGTAAAGATGTAATATGCGGGAATGGAAACATTTCATTAAGATTTTACTTTGAGAACGCGTTATTTGCGTAGCCATATCTACGTTTTAGACGAAGCCTCTTACAACACCAGCCAACACGAGCCTCGCAGACACATATACCGTCATTCCCATGACGGCACGGTGTCCCCTTAAGAAACTCCCATAGACGGTGGCGCCAGATTACCCTCTAGGTGTTATAGTGAGAAACTCTATGAGCGCCGCCATGTTGCTACGCGCCGAGGTTGCCAGCTCCTGAGACGCTTGCTAGACTTGGTGACAGTAGTCAATTTTAATTCGGCAACCGTAGCAGAGCAGCAGCATGGCGTCTCGCTTGTAGTGTCGTGATGTGTGCGTGCAGCCGTGTGTTTGGGCTGTATAAGTTGTTTCTTTATTCTATGTTGCGGGACGGTGTGGGTGTGGTCCATGTTGGCCGTACAGGTGGCAGTTATGCAACTGAGGGATGATCCTGTTGAAGTTTCCGGCGGTATGCGGTTTTCAGCGGTCACACCTGTTGCAAGAGTGTCACTCGACGAGGTTACGATGCTCGAAGCTGTGGTCAGATTCCTCGTTGGCGTTCCGTAATTCTCTTCTCACGGGCGTGGTATGTTGCAAAAGCCGCTTTCGCGATCTATCGTCGCGACGCTAGATCGGTTTTTTTTTATTATTATAAGTGCTGATCCAGCTGTAGGGCACATGTAACCGGTAACACTGAACTTAGTGTCACACATTACTTCCGCCCATAGAGTTAGTAGAACAACTCTAGAGGAAAAGCTGGGCCGGAAAAGTGGGAACCTCTAGGGCGCCGCCCTGTTGCTACTGGTCAATGTGGCCAGCGCAATTACTATTGAAAGAGCTGAAAGCAAGTACAGGTCACCTTATGCTTTCTCATCTAAAAGCGCATACCTGATGGCTTTATGAAGGTGGTACGTTAATATTAAGTTTACAGAAAGCGATCGCTAAGTCCGCGACTTATGTAAATCACGATGTACGCATTCATGCAATAAAGGATGACGCGAATTTCGGTTTCGAATCTGTTTTTTGGATGCGTAGTAGTTCCGTACAGTTTAGGTTTGACATGCGATCGCACGTCGACATCAAACGGTGTGGCACACACACTCGTGCCTTGTGTGCCACCGAAGCCCCGAAGTGCTCTGGCATATACCTTCACATGTAAGTAAACAAATGTACCTCCTTGTTGAGAATATCACGCGAGTAGGCAGCTCTTGTGGTGCATCACAATCGTTTGAGAAGCGTCACAGTAGAGCATTTTTCTGCATGCGGAGCGGTGTTTTTATTTGCAGGTTTCCCTTCAGTAGGAAATTGCTGGACAGGCGGACCAGCGCACCGGAATTGTACTGGCGAAGCCGCAAGCAACTCAAAGAATCTGTTTAATTGTTGCACTTTGAACAATTATGCTTCTACAAAGGCCACAACAGACAAACAGCCTGATGCCGAGTATTTCTATGCCACGAAGTAATCAAGAGGCGAGTGCCTAATGCGGACGAAATCGAGTGCATCGAGACTTAGAACGACAGAAAGCTGAGCTAGTTGGTAAGGATTCATTATGCAAAACAGAGGTGAGGCGTGCAGACAGGACACAAGAGTAGAGAAGTGGGCGGCGCTCGTGTTGTTTGCTTGTAAATAATGTACTCTTGTGTCCTGTCTGCACGCCTCACCTCCGTTTTGCATAACGAGTGCATCAACCCACATATTAATAGCGTAGGCGTTTTATTAACTGTGCAATATTTTCAACACTTCCTTGCATGCCATTTCATGTGGAATATCTTTTCTGGTCACAAATTAGTGCAGCGAATCTATTTGCATTACTGACTCCGGGCCTGCGGGAACGTTCACTTGCACTTGATGCTGAGTCTTTTACATGTATCCAAAAACTGAAGATATGCACATCAGATTCCCTGCGAGCATTTTCAAAAGTCAATTATTTTAGACAACAGGCACATATGCAACACTGACATAATGCCGAGTACCACTAAGCAGCTGGGACACATTTTTGTTGACCATACTCGCAGGTAAAATAAGTAGATCATGTGGACAGCTCCAGCTCATTCTCCTTAAATCAGTGTGTACAAGGGGTATGCAAAAATAATTCTTTTCTCGCGCACCGATTATTTTGCTGTATAAGCAAGAGAACCCACCACGTTGGTGTAACGTATCTTGCACATCACACTAATATGTGCTTTAATTTACCAAGTGAGATGAGTTACTTTTATGGCTCATTCAGTCATATCACACTGCAAGCTGCATTCATCAATCTTCAATTGGATTTTGCAAATGTTTAATGAAACATGTTTTTCTTTTATGCAGATATGCAATGGCAAGCCCTTCCATGTGTTCCAAAGGTAAAATTTAAGCTCGAAATTAAAAAAAGACATTTTTAGTCAGAAACAAGCAAAAATGGTGAATGCAGAGTATCGAAGCCCAAGGTACAGAAATTATGAGAAGTATCGAATAATTTTAAGGAAAGAGTCGTATTTGAAAATGCAAGACTCTTTAGTGGAGGTCACGCAAGTCAATATAGGTAGAATACTCTGCAAAATTATACGAGTGAGGGGATGTCAAACAATGGGTCAGGAAATGCATTGTTTTTCTGCAATACAAAAGCTGATTGCCATTACATAAGTCATTTTAGCATCATGAGACTGGTGCTTGATAAATTCAGAAATAAACAAAAAAAAAAGACAAGCAAAAATAAAAGGACAATTTAATGATGCTCTCTCCACACTGGGATAAATAAAAACAAACACATCACATCTAATGTGGACATATCAGACGCCTTGTGAAACACTAAAGGAAAAATTCAGTTTCGAGCTATGGAACTTGCCACATAGATGTGGGGGGCCTTGCACTAATACTGATAGTTACCACTGCATTTAGAAATTAAAAGCATTCGTGCAGACAAGGATGATTCTTTATATTTTTGGCTACCACTTCAAATGTCTCCACCAAGTGTTACAATGCTGCACGCAGCCATATTAAGGATCTCGCAGCAACAGCTGCAGGTAAAAAGCAAAAGCAGTCAAAGTCCTGGTGTGTACTGGACACCATGTTTGAAAATTTTTGGGCAAGAAGAGTGCAAGAAGCAGACATAACTGCATTGATTTCAATAATTTCCCATTTGAATGGCCTTTTCTTTTTGCTTAGACAATGCCTACGCCTAGTCACAGCAGCTCCCTCATACAGACTCCGCAAGCCAAGAGGCCGTGGAGGCAAATGCAGGTAAGAGGCAAGAAGCAAAAGCACTGGTATCGACATTCATCTAATTTCTTTCTTTTCCTTTCGTTTAGGCAGCCAGCACACCTCGAACAGCCACCTTGACTGCGGGTGTGTCACCCTAGTCGCCAAGGAAACATTTGAGGGAAAGCGGCAGGCAATGTGAACAGCCACTTCTCCATGTAAACGATACTCTTTCTCTCGGATGACTCCTATGCCTCGCCACACCAGCACACTTGTGCACAAAGATGCCGTGGAGGCACGTGCAGGTCAGAGGCAAGAAGCAGTGGCACTGGTGTCGACATTCACCCAATTTCTTTTTCTTACACTGAGGCAGCCAGCACACCTCGAACAGCCACCTTGACTGCGGGTGTGTCAGCAGATTCCTGTTGTACATATGCTCATAATAAACTTGAAGGCAAATGGGACATTGATGCATTGTATTTTTGAACATTTATTGTACACATACAATATATGTTACACTTTGCAGTGCTACAGAGCGTATTTTGAAGCTTCCCCCTATATTTTGCACCTTTAATTACGTATGTGTTGTGTGGCCCTCAATGCAGTTCATGTTGTAATAGCTGCTTTGTCTGTTTATCGCACATTGGCTTAAGCTCGTGATATCCACATACTTCTCTCACATATACAAAATAAAGTTCTATGTAGTCCTCAGTGTTACAACAAAAAATGAAAGTAAACAATCCGATCGTGGAATTGTGTTTAATACAGTGATTCCTATGACAGTTACTGACAAGTTGACAACTTGAACTGGTGAATTGGTCCATAGCCTCCTCTATTTTTTCAAGAATAAAGGAGGCTATGGATCCGTCATGGCAAGGAATTATATGTATACATAAAAAGAGGGGGGTATGTGTGTGTGTGTGTTTGTAGTAGGGGGTATAGGATTAGGGCGGTACGAAAAAATGTACAAACACCGTCCTCTAGTCCCATTGCGTTAAGGTACTGTAACAAAGCGTATTATGCATAAAGTTCACACAACCAACTCTGATATTACTGCACACGCCAGGCGCCGCGAGCTACATTTGTCATGACGTATTCGCGACTGCACCGGATGCCCTCCATATTATTCTCTTTAATCGTGCACACTGCACCGAGGCAAAAGAAAGGTCATGGGCGCAGGTGCCTTTAAGGTATCTCGACCTTGCGAGGCTCTGCTGCGCGTGCCAGGGGAGCTGTCCGTGCGAACACTCCCTGGCACACACCTGTCTCGGCGGCCCCAACCTACGTACCGTTCTGCTTCGAGCTTTGATCCCCCCACTGTCCCTTGGGTGCCCTGGAGTTCCTGCGCCGCCTGCTTTATTATAATCTCAGGTGCTCTCCTGAGACTTCCGTTTGTAGGTTACATGTGCCCTACCTAACTGGATCAGTGCTTATAATAATAAAAAAGCCCGATCTATCGTCGCGACGACAGATCGCGAAAGCGGCTTTTGCGATATACCGCGCCCGTGCGAAGAGAATTGCGGAACGCCAACGAGGAATCTGACCACTGCTTCGAGCTCGTAACCTCGTCGAGTGACACTCCTGCAACAGGCGTGACCGCTGAAAACCTCATACCACCGGAAACTTCAACAGGATCATCCCTTGGTTGCATAACTGCCACCTGTACGGCCAACATGGACCACACCCGCACCGTCCTGCAACATAGAATAAAGAACCAACTTATAAAGCCCAAACACACGGCTGCACGCACACATCACGTCAGTACAAGCGAGACGCCATGCTGCTACGCTGCTACTGTTGCCGGATTAAAACTGACTACTGTCACCAAGTCTAGCAAGCGTCTCAAGAGCTGGCAACCTCGGCGCGTAGCAACATGGCGGCGCTATTGCGGTTCCCGATTTCAATGCATGGGCCCTATGGGTAGCTTGTCCTCTAGAGTCAGTATAGTAACTCTATGCTTCCGCCCTCTCCTTTGGCTTCTGGATTGGATTGGCGCGGCTCGCTACGTGCTTACGCGCGCTTTTCTGAGCGCAGATTAATGTGCGCCTGGTTGGTGCACTAGGCTTTTATACAGTCGCTTTTTCGAGCGCAGATTGGTGTGCGTCTGGTTTGTGCACTGCGCTTTTATACGATCGCTTGTCGCTGCTTTCCGTTTCTCTGGCTTGATTCGGTGCGGCTAGGTGCAGGCGCGCATATTTGGTGTGCGCCTGCTTTCTTGCGCTGGTCTTTGAACACATCGCTCGCTGCTCGCGCTTATATATAAGAAAACGCTGCGCCGCTGGCGTACCGTGTACGTAAGCGCGCAGCAATGCCGGGAAACATTCATACAAAAGCAAAGGGTCAGAACACTGCGCTTTGTTTTTCATTACTTTCTCATGTACCTTCACACTGGGTAGCGCCGAGCGATCGCTTCTAACAAACGCAGAAATGAGTCTTTGCAGCCCGTGTGGCCATTAATTGACTACCCAACACAGCCATGTGAGGTGCGACTCCAGGCGGAGAGGAGGTGGCGCTTCACTTTCTGCATGCCAATAATTTTCCATTTTTTGCGTGTGAACGCCCGTGATCGGGTCCACAAATTTCATTCTGTCTGGTTTAGTTTCCCATTGCAGATTGAGGCTCACTCCGTTAGCATCCGCTAAGTTCGGGATGCCGTTGTATGCGGCCCATTCATCACTGTGGATGGTGGCCCCCGGTTCAACGTTGGATGCAATAATGGGGCCTAGCGTCGCCGCGTCTCGTCTGTCGACCTTGAATAGTCGGAACTGCCCGGTGGTCACGCAGGTCATGCCGAATACCCATGGTCCAAGGTCTGCAATGCCGCCGTGATTTTGCCGGCTCGGCGGAACCTTGTCGCCCTTCATCAGGCGGCCTCGATTGCGTTTTCGCTTGCCGCGAAGGAGGCACATCAATTTGCACAATCCTTCGGGGCCACCGAGTGGGTGTCACGCCAGCAGCTCGTCCCGCACGACCTCAAGAGCTATCACGGGCGTTCACACGCAAAAACTAGCAAGTTAATAAACTGAAGCGCCACCTCCTCTCCGCCGGCTGCAGGGTAACGGCACCGCTGCTGGAGTCGCACCTCACATGGCTGTGGTGGGAGTCAATTAATGGCCACACGCGCTGCAAAGACTCATTTCTGCGTTTGTTAGAAGCGACCGCTCGGTGCTACCCAGTGGTAAGGTACATGACAAAGTAATTGAAAACAAGGCGCAGTTTTCTGGCGCGCTTACATACACGGTACGCCCGCGGCGCAGCACTTCCTTATATATAAGCGCTAGCAGCGAGCGATGTGTTCGAAGACCAGCGCAAAAAAAAAAAAGCAGGCGCACACCAAGTATGCGCGCCTGCACCAAGCCGCACCGAATCAAGCCAGAGAAAAGGAAAGCAGCGACAAGCGATCGTATAAAAGCGCAGTGCACAAACCAGACGCACACCAATCTGCGCTCGAAAAAGCGACTGTATAAAAGCCTAGTGTATAAACCAGGCGCACATCAATCTGCGCTTAGAAAAGCGCGCGTAAGCAAGTAGTGAGCCGCGCCAATCCAATCCAGAAGCCAAAGGAGAGGGGGGAAGTAATGTGTGACACTAAGTTCAGTGTTACCCATGTAACCGACAAACGGAAGTATCAGTAGAGGATCTGAGATTATAATAAAGCAGGCGGCGCAGGAACTGGGCACCCAAGGGACAGTTGGGGGATCAAACCTCGAAGCAGAACGGTACGTAGGTTGGGGCCGCCGAGGCAGGTGTGTGCCAGGGAGTGTTCGCACGGACAGCTCCCCTGGCACGCGCAGCAGTGCCTCGCAAGGTCGAGATACTTTAAAGGCACCTGCGCCCATGATCTTTCGTTTGCCTCGGTTCAGTGAGCACGATTAACGAGAATAATATGGAGGGCATCCGGTGGAGTCGCGAGTGCGTCATGGCAAATGTAGCTCGCGTCGCCTGGCGTGTGTAGTAATATCAAAGTTGGTTGTATGAACTTTATGCATAATACGCTTTGTTACGGTACCTTAACGGAATGGGACTAGAGGACGGTGTTTGTACATTTTTTCGTACCGCCCTAATCCTATACCCCCCACTACAAACACACACACATTCCCGCTTTTTTTAATGTATACATACAATTCCTTGCCATGACAGATCACAGCGTCCTTTATTTTTGAAAAATAGAGGAGGCTGTGGATGGCATGACCAGTTCAAGCTGTCAACTTGTCAGTAACTGTCATATGAATCACTGTAGCAAACACAATTCCACGATCAGATTCTTTATTTTCATTTTTTATTGTAACACTGAGGACTACGTAGAATTCTGTTTTGTATATGCGAGACAAGTATGTGGATATCATGATCTTAAGCCAATGTGCGATACACAGACAAAGCAGCTGCTACAACATGAACTGCATTGAGGGCCACACAACATATACGTAATTAAAGGTGCAAAATATAGGGGGAAGCTTCAAAATACGCTCTGTAGCACTGCAAAGTATAACATATATTGTATGTGTACAATAAATGTTCGAAAAACAATGCATCAATGTCCCATTTGCCTTCAAGTTTATTATCAAGTTCAAGTTTACTGAAGTTTATATGAGCATATGTACAACAGAAATCTACTGACACACCCGCAGTCAAGGTGGCTGTTCGAGGTGTGTTGGCTGCCTCAGTGTAAGAAAAAGAAATTGGGTGAATGTCGACACCAGTGCCACTGCTTCTTGCCTCTGACCTGCATGTGCCTCCACGGCATCTTTGTGCACAAGTGTGCTGGCGTGGCGAGGCGTGGGAGTCATCCGAGAGAAAGTATCGTTTACATGGAGAAGTGGCTGTTCACATTGCCTGTCGCTTTCCCTCAAATGTTTCCTTGGCGATTAGGGTGACACATCCGCAGACAAGGTGGCTGTTCGAGGTGTGCTGGCTGCCTAAACGAAAGAAAAAGAAAGAAATGAGATTAATGTCGATACCAGTGCTATTGCTTCTTGCCTCTTACCTGCATTTGCCTCCACGGCCTCTTGGCTTGCGGAGTCTGTATGAGGGAGCTGCTGTGGCTAGGCGTAGGCATTGTCTAAGCAAAAAGAAAAGGCCATTCAAATGGGGAAGTATGGAAATAAATGCAGTTGTTATGTCTGCTTCTTGCACTCTTCTTGCCTAAAAGTTTTCAAACATGGTGTCTAGAACACACCAGCACTTTGACTGCTTCTCCTTTTTACCTGCAGGTGTTGCTGCAAGATCCTTAGTATGGCTGCGTGCAGCATTGTAACACTTGGTGGAGGCATTTGAAGTGGTAGCAAAAAATATAAAGAATCATCCTTGTCTGCATGAATGCTTTCAATTTCTCAATGCAGTGGTAACTATCACTATTAGTGCAAGGCCCCCCACATCTATGCGGCAAGTGCCATAGCTTGAAACAGAATTTTTCTTTTAGTGTTTCACAAGCGTATCATATGTCCACATTAGATATGATGGGTTTGTTTTTATTTATCCGAGTGTGGAGAGAGCATCATTAAATCGTTCTTTATTTTTGCGTGTCTTGTTTTTTGGTTTATTTCTGAATTTATCAAGCAGCAGTGTCATGATGCGAAAGTGACTCATGTAATGGCAATCAGCTTTTGTTTTGCAGAAAAACAATGCATTCCCTGACCCCATTGTTTGAGATCCCCTCACTCGCATAATTTTGCAGAGTATTCTACCTATAGTGACTTGCCTGACCTCCACTAAAGAGTCTTGCATGTTGAAATAGCATTCTTTCCTTAAAATCATTCAACACTTCTCATAATTTCTGTACCTTGGGCTTCTGATACTCTGCATTCACCATTTTTGCTTGTTTCTGATTAGAAATGTCTTCTTTAATTTAGAGCTTAAATTTTACCTTTGGAACACACGGAAGGGCTTGCCATTGCATATCTGCATAAAAGGGAAACACGTTTCATTAAACATTTGCAAAATCCAATTGAAGATTGATGAATGCAGCTTGCAGTGTGATTTACTGAATGAGCCATAAAAGGAACTCATCTCACTTGGTAAATTAAAGCACATATTAGTGTGATGTACAAGATACGTTACACTAACGTGGTGGGTTCTCTTCCTTATACAGCAAAATAATGGGTGCGCGATAAAAAAATTATTTTTGCATACCCCTTGTACACACTGATTTAAGGAGAATGAGCTGGAGCTGTCCACATGATCTACTTATTTTACCTGCGAGTATGGTCAACAAAAATGTGTCCCAGCTGCTTAGTGGTACTCGGCATTATGTTAGTATTGCATATGGTGCCTGTTGTCTAAAATAATTGAATTTTGAAAATGCTCGCAGGGACGTGATGTGTACATCTTCATTTTATGGATACATGTAAAAGACTCAGCATCAAGTGCAAGTGAACGGTCCCGCAGGCCCGGAGTCGATCATGCAAATAGATTCGCTGCACAAATTTGTGACCAGAAAAGATATTCCGCATGAAATGGCATGCAAGGAAGTGTTGAAAATATTACACAGTTAATAAAGCGCCTACGCTATTAATATGTGGGTTGATGCACTCGCTATGCAAAACGGAGGTGAGGCGTGCAGACAGGACACAAGAGTAGAGTATTTACAAGCAAACAACACGAGCGCCGCCCACTTCTCTACTCTTGTGTCCTGTCTGCACGCCTCACCTCTGTTTTGCATAATGAATCCTTACCAACTAGCTCAGCTTTCTGTCGTTCTAAGTCTCGATGCACTCGATTTCGTCCGCATTAGGCACTCGCCTCTTGATCACTTCGTGGCACAGAAATACTCGGCATCAGGCTGTTTTTCTGCTGTGGCCTTTGTAGAAGCATGATTGTTCAAAGTGCATCAATTAAACAGATTCTTTGAGTTGCTTGTGGCTTCGCCAGTACGATTCCGGTGCGCTGGTCCGCCTGTCCAGCAATTTGCTACTGAAGGGAAACCTGCAAATAAAAACACCGCTCCGCATGCAGAAAATGCTCTAATGTGACGCTTCTCAAACGATTGTGATGCACCACAAGAGCTGCCTACTCGCGTGATATTCTCAACAAGGAGAAACATTCGTTTACTTACTTGTGAAGGTGTATGCCAGAGCACTTCGGGGCTTCGGTGGCACATAAGGCACCAGTGTGTCATAGCGTCCGATGTCGACGCGCGGTCGCATGTCAAACTTAAACTGTACGAAACCACTACGCTTCCAAAAAAAAACAGATTCGAAACCGAAATTCGCGTCATCCTTTATTGCATGAATGCGTACTACATCGTGATTTACATAAGTCACGGACTTAGCGATCGCTTTTTGTAAACTTAATGTTAACGTACCACCTTCATAAAGCCATCCGGTATGCGATTTTAGAAGACAACGCATAAGGTGACCTGTACTTGTTTTCAGCTCTTTCAATAGTAATTGCGCTGGCCACATTGACCAGTAGCAACAGGGAGGCGCCCTAGAGGTTCCCACTTTTCCGGCCCAGCTTTTCCTCTAGAATTGTTCTACTAACTCTATGACACCAAAGGTGCTATTCTCGACACGCATGGCGGCTGCACGACCGCCATTATCCGCCATGTTGACTCTCTGATTGGCTGTGGCGAGCTCACGTGCCTTGAAATTTGTGCCGGGATACGGAAGCTTTGCGAAATATCATTTTGCGTTTTCATCAAGATGACGAAACGTGACGTGAAGCTGCAAATTTTATGGAATAATACATTTTTGCGGTCCTTGGCAGATATATTGTGATGTTAGTGCTTCAAAAAGAATGTGCACTCTAAGAACAGTTTACACCCTTTGGCTTGCCCCTTCTGCCACACAAAAATAATCGTCATTTGCCTTGATGCGTTTCCTTTCTTTATCGCTACGAGCCCAGAACTTTCCAGTAACGAATGGCACGCGCGTTATCAGCATAAAACAGTTTACACCCTTTGGAGTGCCCCTTCTGATAACGCGCGTGCCGTTCGTCACTGGAAAGTTCCGGGCTTGCAGCGATAAAGAAAGGAAACGCATCAAGGCAGATGACGATTATTTTTGTGTGGCAGAAGGGGCAAGCCAACGGGTGTAAACTGTTCTTAGAGTGTGAGCGGTAGCGTGCAGAAGCCAGTGCAGTGCACCTGCAATTGCGCGAATATGTGGTGGCGATCCATGATACGCACCATGCCAGCTTGCTGATTGGCTGAAGGATTATCTCGTGAGGAGCGTCACAGGAAGGGCTGTTTCGTAAACGTCATTTCGACGATGCGTGACGTTGCGCTGGACCGCCGTTGCTGAGATTTTCCGCCATAATTTTTGCTGCGACGAGCCGCGCGAATTATGCTAATGAGCAGCCATATGCAATGGCAGCCGAGAGGAATGCGTATCGCCACATTTTCCCCGTCGTTTGGCGCCTCGAAAATCTTTTGTTCATAACGCGTGCTCATAGTATTTGCATCGCTCTCGGGTGGTGTTGGCATTTGTGCTTGGGGCCATCGTTTTTTAAAAGAACGCGTTTATACGAAATAATATTGGTTGAACATAGCAAACTTTCGGCAATGTTGTCCACTTTTCACTGCTGCATTTGTATTGTAATCACGATTAATGCCTTTTCGCACAATCAGAAGTTATGACAACGGCCTCTTTCTAATTTATAAAAAGAAATGTACGCAAGGCGGCGCCTTGAAGTTTCCTCCCGCGGTGCGAGTAACCAGCGAAATGAACAAGAGATGGCAGCGCCGGCGCTTGCGTCGCGCTAGTGGATATCTCTGGTGCGCGTAACGCTATCGGTGATATTCGGCCATTTCTCAGCCAGCCGAGTCGGGCTGAGTCACCTGCGTTTCACGAGATAGCGATAACGTTGCCTAGAACGTGCGCGCATCACCACTGGTAGGTCGCGTATGTTGTCTCAAGCAAGAAAACAAGCGCGTTGGCGCCAACATGCGATGACTCATTCCATTTTACCGGGACATGCATCCTAGCTATTGAAGCAGACGACGGCTTGTACGCAGCAGACGACGGAAGCGAGAAGCGTTTTCGACGGAATAATCATACGCTTTGAGATTGCTGCTTTATTTTTACTTCGGAGGAAAACTGTTTTATTTTACCGATAACGCTACATTCCGTGCCTTCATTTCAGTTTTTTAGGCGAAACGTCAAGTTGGCGTCACGTTAGGTAAGCAAAACGGGGCCACCAGCGCCATTTTGTTTGCGCCGCGCCTACGTCACGCATCGAAGAAAATGGCGGAATGTCCAGGGGCCGAATCTTATAACGGTTCGGAATACGAACCATCCGCTTCGCCGCTTACCTCAGATGTGCCACTCCCAAGCCGGCGGTGGAAGAAGGGGAGTACGCGACCAATAGATGAGAGGGTGCCACCTCTGAAGTGTACGTCATTATATGACGAGCTAATCGAGGAATTGCAGAATGTATCGGCTAGCTAAATGAATGTAAAATATAAATTAAATATTATACGCCAAGTTTTGATATATAAACTTGTGGTGTCGGGCGTTTACGCAATGCAGAAGTAATTTATTAATGTCATTCTTTTTCATTCTCAGCCCACAGGCGGTATCATAAGCGTAAATGAGTTGGCCACGGAGTTGGCAGAGCGCAGGGCTATGTCGTCTGCTACCAGGAGCTCGCACGATGCATGCAACAGGAACGCACTACCAGCACTTCTCAAGTAGCTAGCACGACAAAACCGCGAACTGGTTCTCAGGGACACCTTTACTAGCCGACTATATCAATTTTCCTTCTTTTTTCGCCCTTCGTCATCGGCTCGGACATGACTCGCTCGCCGCCGCGCTGCCGCTATCCCTGCGATCTGCCCCACGGCGCGTCGCGTGATACAAGCAGTGGAACTTAAATCGAACATTACGGTATACGGGCCCTGCATTGCCTGCGCGAAGTCAAATCGAAGAGTGCGGTGCTGACGGTGCGCGCTGTGCCGTGAAATTGAGAAACAAAGTATGGCACTCCCGAACTAGAGGAAAAAGGCAAGCCAAATAATAGAGCTCCACAATACCTCCCCGTCCTGACTGTATAGTTTTATCAGCCGAACGAAGGAAGCGCTGAACCAGCCTAGGTTGAACCCTTCTGACTGCTGAACGGCGATCTGCGAGCTATTCACACTGGCGATAGCACTGGGAATTCGATCTCACCATGCAAATATCTCCTTGGCATTGACCTTGAAGCTGAAGTCACGGCAAAGCTGACCCAGCCCTTCAACCGGCCAACACAGTAATTGCGAGAGCAACTTTGTGGACAATGCCGGCAGCAGAGATCTAGGCAATTCCGATTAATGCTTCGCGTCCGACTGAGCTCTGGGAGCTGCAGGCCGGCGGCGATGAACCGCAGCGCGCAATATCGCTTCCTCTGCGTGAAATGGCCACTCGTACGCTTGCACCCGAGTCTCCTCCAATTGATAGCGTAGCTTGCAAAAGGTCTACTTAGAAAGCCAGCAAGGGCGGTGCAACTCATTATCCGTCACTTCTTCGAAAGTGTATCGCATTTCCAGCCATGGTCGACACCGAAAGAGCAACGCCAAGCAGACGACGAAGGCAAGTAATAGCCTCCGAAGCAACCAACGCACGCGCGCGCGACGCCCGCGCGTCTCCGGGGCGCGCGACCGGCGCGCGCGGCCAGGGTCACAAGCCAACAGCCAAGCCACAGCAACGGAACCAAAAGCGGACTACCCCTTCTCCGGTTCCTACGACCGGTTTGCTTTGAAGATGATTGACAGATGCGTGACGTATTCGAAAATTGCGATACCGCCCCGCTGCCTCTGACGACCTGTGACGTAATCAAAATTTTGGCCAATCAGGTGAGGCCAAAAGAACGGTTCCCCAACCGAAGCGTTATAAGATTCGGCCCCTAGAACACGCATGCCGGCTGCACGGCCGCCATTATCCGCCATGTTTACTCTCTGATTGGCTGTCGAGAGGTCACGTGCTTTGAAATTTGTGCCGGGAAGCGCAAGTATTGCAAAATGCAATTTTGCGTTTTCATCAAGATGAGGAAACGTGACGTGGAGCTGCAAATTTTATGGACTAATACATTTTTTTGGTCCTTGGCAGCTATATTGCGATGTTAGCGCTTCAAAAAGAATGTGAGCGGTAGCATGCACAACCACTACAATGCATGTGCAATTGCGCGAATATGTGGTGGCGATTCAAGATATGCGCCATGCCAGATTGCTGATTGGCTGAAGGAATATCTCGTGATGTGCGTCACAGGAAGGGCTGTTTCGTAAGCGTCATTTTGACGGTGCGTGACGTTGCGCTGGGCCGCCATTTCTGAGATTTTCCGCCATAATTTTTGCTGCAACGAGCCGCGCGAATTATGCTAATTAGCAGCCATATGCAATGGAAGCCGAGAGGAATGCGTATCGCCACATTTTCCCCGTCGTTTGGCGCCACGAAAATCTTTTCTTCATAACGCGTGCTCATAGTATTTGCATCGCTCTCGGGTGCTGTTGGCATTTGTGTTTGGGGCCATCGTTTTTTAAAAGAACGTGTTCATACGAAATAATATTGGTTGAACATAGCAAACTTTCGGCAATGTTGTCCACTTTTCACTGCTGCATTTGTATTGTAATCAAGATTAATGCCTTTTCGCACAATCAGAAGTTATGACAACGGCCTATTTCTAATTTATAAAAAGAAATGTACGCAAGGCGGTGCCTTGAAGTCTCCTCCCGTGTCCTCCCGCGGTGCGAGTAACCAGCGAAACGAACAAGAGATGGCAGCGCCGGCCCTTGCGTCGCGCTAGTGGATATCTCTGGCGCGCGCAACGCTATCGGTGATATTCGGCCGTTTCTCAGCGAGCCGAGTCGGGCTGAGTCACCTGCGTTTCGCGAGATAGCGATAACGTTGCCTAGAACGTGCGCGCATCGCCACTGGTAGGTCGCGTATGTTGTCTCAAGCAAGAAAACAAGCGCTTTGGCGCCAACATGCGATGACTCATTCCACTTTCCGGGGACACGCATCCTAGCTATTGAAGCAGACGACGGCTTGTACGCAGCAGACGACGGAAGCTGGAAGCGTTTTCGACGGAATAATCGTAGGCTTTGAGACAGGTGCTTTATTTTTACTGCGGAGGAAAACTGTTTTGCTTTACTGATAATGCCACATTCAGTGCTTTCATTTCAGTTTCTTAGGCGAAACGTCCAGTTGTCGTCACGTTAGGTAAGCAACACGGGGCCACCAGCTCCATTTTCTTTGCGTCGCGTCTACGTCACGCATCGAAGAAAATGGCGGAATGTCCAGATTAGCGCCCCAAGTAACGTTGGCTGAGCCAGCGTCGGCAGATGGTCGGCAGGCTTGCGTGTGCGTACAGGTCTCGGAGGCTACGGTTTGGTTGGGATAGTTTTGTTCATTCCTGTGAGGTGGCGCTGCAAAAATTATCGTTTGATGGTAAAATATTTAAATTTGTTGGTATTCCTCCATGTTATGGTTCACTCTTTTTTGCATTACATAGCACCGGAAGCAAGTATTAAGCAGCAGTATAAATAATATAAACGTCAACACGTGAAGTATTAAAGAAAACGAGAGAAACACTACCCTTTGCTGAGATTGGAACTGCGGTCTTTTTGCGTGGGAAGCTGACATTCTGCACCACGCCGCGTGAGTGCTAGCAGAGTCCTTCCATGTTTTTCTGGTCACGAAACTCCGCCGTCACGCTATGGGAGAGGTTCATATGCTGCCCAAAGGTGCCGCGACGCGGCGCCACTGTGCCACAGAGGGCATCGTTCGCGTACCGAAACTCGCGCGCAGTGCGAGGCAAGCTGAGTGATCGGGTGCGTCATGTGCATGTGCTGCGCTATTTTTCGAGTGCTGGGCTGTTTGGTTGAAGTGGCGGGTTGGGACAACGATGCCGAACACGTGTTGCGTGCCTGGGTGCCGTTCCGGCTACAAGGGCACGACCGAAAAGGTGTCGTTGTTCTGTTTACCTAATAACAAGGAGCAGCGCGAGAAATGGAAGCGGGCCATACCGCGGCAGGAAAGTGGCGGTTTTAATTTCGAATCGAAGTATACGCGTGTGTGCGCGAAACACTTTGACGCCTCGGACATCGTCACTGCGTACAATTTCAACATCAACGGCGACGACGTGTCCCTGGAGCGTGAGAAGCCGACGCTGAAGACTAACGCCGTTTCAAAGATGCTTTTAACAAACTTCTTGCATTGTGAATGGTGGACCATTTATGACCGGACGCCTCTGTACTATCTGTATTTCGCTCCGCTTGTTTTACATGATAAATAAATGATCGTGCTTGTATTTTGTTTTTGCACCAACACGTTTTATTTCTTTTCTTAATCGAATTATAAAGTTGTTTTTTTTTTCATTTTTTGACCATGATAAGAATATCAGGACCGGTGATTGCAACATTTTAACACATTGTAAATAGTTGCGAATTAAGAACCAAAATACCTAATCTCGTCGTTTCTGCGTCGAAACCACGAGCAGCGTGAATAAGTGCTGGGCTTACTGACGCTTCTAAACGACTGCTTGCTAAGGCAATTGCCTAATTACAGCTAGTTTCAACTGAATTTAACACTTCAGGTTCGCCTTAATCCGTTGTTAAAAGCCGCACCGAAGACATTTAGTAGCGAAGTTCGTCTTGCATTATCTTATTCAGAAATGGCATCGCTTTGCAAGAAATCTTAAGCGCATGGAGCAGCTCAGTTCGCTTTTCTTTGTCATGAAGTATTCTACGGTAGCAGCCCTTTGCAATAGCAATTTCATTCTTTTGATCTCGTTATAAGATACTGCCCACAGAGTCCTTCTCTGCCACAGTTTAACAGAAACTGAACAGCTGTGCTCGGCGAACAATCTGGCGCTATGCGCAACGGAGAATTGGCGCTTACTCATCTGGTGATAAGTGGGACCACTGGCGTTTTGTTGCGAATGCGCGGTGTTTAATTTAAGGCAAATATTAAAAAGCGGAGCCCACCGAAGCGTTGAGGCGAACGGCGATGATGAAGAAATCCGGACCGAGACCGCCCGGCCGTGTACAGCCGACGCACTTCGACGGGGGCGAAATGCAAAACACCCGTTTATTTAAATTTAGGCGCATTTCAAAGGATCCCAGGTGATCAAAACTAATCCCGAGTCCCCCACTACGGCGTGCCTCATAATCGTATCGCGGTTCTGGCTATTAAAATTCCAGATCTTTCTTTTTTTTCGGTCTGAGACCACCGCAAGCTCCATGTTATGAGCGGCTTTTTTTTTTCGTCCCGTGCGCTCATATCATCGCAGAAGACACGCTCAGGCAGTAATTTAATTATATTCAATGTTAAAAATAGTTACGTGAAACTAAAGCGATGGTTGAGGAAGTTGAGAAAGCTAGAATACCGAGGCTGCCCCACACACAACCACAGCGGCAGCGGCGTTCGCATGCCCTCTCATGCACGGTTGCGCCTCTAGCGGCGGGCGCTGGCGCTATATGAAACTGAGGCGGCAGTTTCGTGACCAGAAAAAACATGGAAGGACTCTGGTGCTAGCGATCGCAGCGCCCACAACGGCGTTACGGTCGTTTGGTCGTTACGGCCATAGAGTTAGTAGAACAACTCTAGAGGAAAAGCTGGGCCGGAAAAGTGGGAACCTCTAGGGCGCTGGCGTGCGTCTATTTGTCGTACAAAAATCCCTCACGTGACCTGATCCTAGGTGCCTAGGGACTGCATCGTTTAGGGATTTTTGAGAAGGCGCGATGCTGGCGCCGAGCGACGCCGTGGCGTGTTCGTCCTCGGCGTGCTCGTTCTCTGGACCCCGCGTTGTTCAACATTGCTCATGTGATTGTACGTGCGTTGCTTGTGTGTTGGTTGTAGATTCTGCGTTACTTGGCGGAAAGCCGCGAGTAGTGGTGGTGCGGCAGTGCGGCTTTCGCCTCGGTGAGCTCTGGCAGTAGAGAATCTGCGTTGTGTGACCCGTGCTTGCTTGACAATTGAAATGTCGAAGTGGCCTAGCGCATCGGCAGCGAAGTTCTGCGAACCGCGATGTGGCGTCGCCGTGTCCGACTTTGCTTAACGGACATCGAGGGATGTGCTGCTCGCTACAAGTCATGTAAATGCGACTGCGTCGACCGCCCACTGTTCAGTTCTGAATGTGTGTTAGGTGTGCTGTGCTTGAAACGAGTGGTTCAGCCGTGCAGCGGGGGGTGGTGGAGGAGCAGAGTGGCTTAGGGTCTCCATTTGCACGTTCACAGATATGTGCTCCCGTTTTGGTCTCATTAGCGGCTGTCGCGGGATTGTGGTGTGCTCCTTGCCTAGTATGAAGTTTACGATGCTAACACACAGCATGTTCACGTTTTTCCGTGCTATATGTCATTTGCATGACGACCGAGTTGAAAACAAGGCATACGTATCTGTTGTTTTCGTTTGTGTGTTGTAAATTACTACCTGTTGTGGAAGTTCTGGAAGTCTTATTACGCAAGGTGTACGAACGTAAACATATAAACATATTTCTGTGTGTGTGAAATTATGAATTACCCAGAATATCCTTTACGACTGATAAGTGGGCTACACAGCCTGTGTGAATCAGCTACCTTTTGTTGCGACGCTCTTCCATGTGGTAGACTGATGCATGGTGCGCGTTTATTTCTGTACTGTTGTAAAAAGCATTTGTTTATTCACTCAATACAAATCTACTGCTTCTTCGCCGCAGTGCATTTTAGTTACGCGGTAAAGGATACTAAAAGTGGGAGGGGGCCGCTATCACCCAGCATAGTATTTCCACCCAGGCGACCTGAGAGGCGGCGGTTGCGCGAGTGTATAATCATAGGGTATAATTAAAGAACTCTTTTTATGTCCAGTGACAGTGGCCCCTTTCCACTTTTAGTATGCTTCAACGCAGTACATTGCTTAGGCTTCACCGCAGAACATAGGTGTATTGCAAAAAAGTTAATCTTAAAAAGCTCAATTATGCAACGTTTCTTTCGTAGCTTGCTACACCGCAATACAGAGGTGGAAATAAGCATTGTGCAGTAAAGCATACTAATAGTGGAAAGGGCACATAGGTTTGCTCATTATTTTCAATTGTGATATAATTTGCAAGTGCATCTGTGCTCTTGGTAAGCTTAATTGACAATTCTTTGTACATTACAAATTCATATTGCAGGGAAGCTTACTAAGGCACATTCGTCATTTTGTAACGCAGTATTCACCTTCAATGCAGGAGCACAATGCGGATTCATACCTATGCTTCTGGCTGGACTGCACATGCTCTTTGAGAATTGATTCGTTTTGCATAAGTGCACTGGTACTTTACTCTAAACTGGAGGGCTGAAGTTTATACGGAAGCACAATTTTTATTAAGGGAACAAGATGTTGCCAAGATGGTTGCAGCACAGCTTTTTTTTCTTCCAGGCACCTTTTCTATTAGAAGCTTCCATTGCAGTGTTTCGAGCCTCTTTGAGCCAGCATATAGTGTATATAAAAATCGGACACCGATTGGGAACATCACCTATGCTCTCTGCAATAAGCTGTGCACAGGATAAGTTCATGCCTATATATAGAAAAAAATGTAGCATGACCAGACAAAATAAAAGGGGGTGGGCTGCAGCAATACTAGGTGTTAAGTGGTGCCTTATCCTTTCCCTTCAGTTTTCTGTTTTGTGCTTTCTATTATGGATCCTCCACAGTAACCACACGAGTGCTGAACTTGAGCTTGTTGGTTTCAGATCTGATGGTTGTTACTAACAGAACAGTGTGATACACGAACAAGGGCTTGGAGGCATCCGGTCACCTTGCTTGTCTCATGGTGTCGCTTTGTGAGCACCATGAGCCTCCAGACCAACTCGGAAGAAAGGTTTCTTGCAATCGCTTCTGAACTGTATTGCCACCAAACCAACAGTGCTCTCATGACAACTTTTGGACAGTAGAATGCTTGCACCCAGCAAAGTCTAAGAAGGAAGCATTCAGGATGTGCCAAGTGGGCCTTTTGAAGCTGGCCGCATTGCTGAAGGGGTTTTGCCTATCCGCCCTCTTTATGGATGCACAAGGATGATTTCTTCTTTCAGAAGGATTGTTTCAGAGGTGTCACATGGCAACAGTGTTGGGTGTTTAGTAGCAGATAAGCTTGCCTTTGGCCACTGTCAATAATCTGTTTTTACTCCAATGCCCCTGTGAAGTGCCTACTTTTTGGACACAACGTGCTCTCCATGCATGCATGCATTTTTAGCTTGTAAAGATGCCTATTACCCCTTGCCTCAAGCCGGTCCTTGCTGATGTCAACCAAGAAGGCAGTGGGGAGTATGGCGATGCATACTTACAAAGCACTGCTAATACCAGTGAAACCAGATTAGTGGAGCTGCCGTTTTTTTTTGTCCACTCCATCTTCATCAGTTACAATGAGCAGTTCTTTGTCCAAACAGAAGGCATATGTAGTTGGTCATGCATAGCCTGCGCACTAAGATTTGTTGGCGTGTTACAAGAGACGTGCCTGAGAACCTTAGCAGTGTCTATACGCAAACACCTTCTGATGTGTTGATGACTTCCTTCTCTTTATCACAGTTTGCCTGATGAAGCCAGCAACTTGGTCAATTAGATGTTCAACAGGCTTCCCACTGGTTTTCCCAGCGTCTCCTTTACCAGTGTGCTGCTCATAGATATCTGTTTTCTTGACCTTGCACTGCACTTCAACTATGGCCACACCTGCTGAACCTATAGTATGCGATCAGAAAAGTGCTATACATCACGTTGCTCCAAACTCATGACAAGCTAGAAGGCCTTGAGGAACACCATCATTAATTTCCGTCCTCATCATACTGTAGGAAGCTTCGCATGACAAGTGCAACAATTAACATCTGCTGGTTTTTCAGTGCTATTCCTGTCCAGCTTGCTGAAAGCTATCCTGAGTGTTTCAAAAGCAAAACTGCTGCCGGACAAGAAGTGCATAAAGCAAGGGTAGCTATAACCATATATGTCACACAAAATGAAGAAGGCCACCGAGTGTACAGGCGGTTTAATTCATATCCAACAAGCTTGGTTCTCTCTTTGCAAGTGAGTAAACCCAACTTGCCCCAAAAACATGGCCTGTGACAAACTATGTGCCAGATGCTGTGTCCCCTGCAAAGCTGAAGATGTGTACAAGATCCTGACACCCGCAGTGGCTTGTACACTGCGCAAACAGTTTACTATAAGAACGACTGCCTCAACTAATATGCTAATAACATGAAAACGGGCAGAAATTTGGCTATTCATTGGGCCCCATTGCAGGTGCAAGCCACTCTTCCGCCAGATGCGTGTTGTTCACAGGAACTGGAGCTATACAAATGCAGATAAAAACAATGATGTTTGAAAGTAGTAGAGTTGAACTATATTCTGCACAAACAGTGCTACTTGCAGTGCTGGTAACTTATAGCTACAATTCATGGCTGCCCCACCATGCAAAGGCACTATTCTTGAATTAACTTCTATTTATGGTGGCCATATATTGCAAGTACATATCATCCACATTGTGTGCAATATGATTAAATGATGTCAACTTTGATAGCCATTCCTAATCTGAGATACAACAAAAGAACTAATATAGGCAACAAATCGTAATTCAAGAAGACAACCAGTGCACAGGATAAGTGACAGACTTCCTTTTATTGAACAAAAGTCACATGTCAACAACAGTGGGTAGCAAGCTTGGGTGACAGAGGCAAAACTTAGCGAAATGCTACACTCATACTCAAATGTAAAATGGCCTATGACACAAAAAACATTATATTTTACTGAATGAAAGGGCAAGACTCCATCCAAGAATGCACTATGGCACCACATAATTGACATGGTGTAAAAGATGTTAACATGCCCTCTCCATAAAAAAAGGAAACACTTAAAACATGCCTTAAAAGGCAATGTGCAGAGTCTGAAAGCAAGGAAAAACAACCCAAAAAAGGTTTCGTTAAGTCTTTCAATGATTAAAATTGTCAAACTGTCTTGTCACTTCTTAATGAATCTTCACAGCGGAAAAGGATGAAAAGAAAGCCCAATAGCAGGGCCACAGAAAATGTCACCAAATAAATTAACCTTGCTTACCAAGGATACTGGTTTAGTTGTCTGACTCTGCAAAATAATTGTGTATGAGCTTTTCTTGTTTAGAACGGTTTAGCAGATAGCGGAAAAAATGGACATGAGAGCACCAGGTGCATGCATAGTCGATGCACGAAGAGCCACTGTTTTCTTACTTTTTTTCTCTACTACTATTCACGAATATGTAAGTGCCTTAACAGCACTGCTAAAATCCTACTGCAAAACACAAGATTGGGCAAGTTGTGGCATAACGAAAATTGGAGTTCCACTCATACTGTGAAAGTGATGCAATAAATGGTGAAATATGCGCAGGAAGCTTGCTTCATTCGGTGTTTGTTGAAGTGAACACTTGCCAGTGCAAGTCAGTAATCTCCTTTAAAGTAAAATAAGTGGGAGTTGTGCCTCCCAGTGTTGAAGTGGAAAGACTAGTTTTCTTCCTCCTCTTTCACATCCAGACTTGGTCTCTGGTCTCCAGAAAAACAACCCTTTAGCTTCTTACTGCTGAATTAATTTGGTTTTCTCAAAGCTATATTGAGCTACCCATTGCTAGGTCTCGCGCTCTGCCCCATCAACCAGCCCCATCCAGCAAATCTGAGAAGCCAAGCACTAGAAGATTAATAAAGCAGATGCACCCAATCACTGTCATTACATGTAAGAAGAAAAATTAACATAGTACTGCCTTCACAAGTGGGGAAAGTGATGAGTAAGAATTTGAAGACGTGGACGCTAGCTCTATATACAGCACGCAGACATTGAACAGGTGTTAGCCAATCATGGCACCTGTTGGCTAGATCGCACTCTCCAGGATCGGTATTCGCCACGACTGTACCTTCAGCAGTGGCTGAAATGTAGAATTGTGGACTGCCAATCTTTTGATCATATGTTTGAATGAATCACAATGAGAACTTTATCTGCAATATTCTAGCAATAAATTTGGGAATTAGAGTGACAACACCAGTAGACATCAGAACCAGGGGAGTTGGCCCATAGCAGCTATTGGTGTAAAAAAGAAGACTGGCATAAGAAGAATTGAGATGTGCACGCTACATGCCTTTGTTCTGGTAGTGTTCCACTACTTTGGTGCTACAGTTAATGATCTCGAATGAGTTCAAGGAGCAAGAATTTAGTCCAGAAAAAAATGTTACGCATAACAGCTGTATCTAGTTGTATCATTTGCCTATACCGCAACAAAGAATAAAGAACCAACTTATAAAGCCCGAACACACGGCTGCACGCACACATCACGACAGTACAAGCGAGACGCCATGCTGCTACGCTGCTACTGTTGCCGGATTAAAACTGACTACTGTCACCAAGTCTAGCAAGCGTCTCAGGAGCTGGCAACCTCGGCGCGTAGCAACATGGCGGCGCTCTAGCGGTTCCCGATTTCAATGCATGGGCCCTACGGGTAGCTTGTCCTCTAGAGTCAGTACAGTAACTCCATGTTCCGGGCACTCTCCAATTCTAGGTGACTCTAGCGAAAGTTTCGCGGTTTCGCCGCCGCGAAACTCACGTTCAATAGATCAAGCGACTGCTTACCCGTGACGTCAGCATGCACTACCAACATGCGCCGGCGAACGCTTCACGTCGCATGAGAGAGCGCACCGTACGAGTGAAGAACGGCTCGGGTGTGTTGTTTCGGAGTGTAGTGGCAGCAGTACGGAAGAACGTTGGCAGTACGGGTTTTGCGCACTGACTACGGTTGGTTACGGCCTCTTTAGGTAATATAAATTGAAGAAGGAAGTGTGATATTTTATTTTATATTAATCTACAAATATCGCCGCCAATCGCCGCGAAACAACGCGTGTAAAGGCGGAACCGCATGGCGCGATTTCAGGCGCGATTGACGCGCGGATGGTGGGACGCGCGCGTCATTTTGACGCATGCCCAGCTTGTTCCGTCACGAAATCGCGCCGCCGTGTGCTGCTGCTCGGAGTAGAAAAAAACGCGTCGCGCGGCGCGTCCACAAATCAGAGTTCAGGTAAGTCACGTGGCATTTGGTCACGTGGCATTTTGGTTCTTTTTTTGCCACCAGATGGCCCTGCTCTCTGCGCATCTCGGCGGAACCTCCTTGGCGGAATTTTTTTTTTCTCAGCAGAACTAGGCGCGCGCGTCAAGGAAAACGTGTGCTACATAGAGTTACTATATTGACTCTAGAGGACAAGCTACCCATAGGGCCCATGCATTGAAATCGGGAACCGCAAGAGCGCCGCCATGTTGCTACGCGCCGAGGTTGCCAGCTCCTGAGACGCTTGCTAGACTTGGTGACAGTAGTCAGTTTTAATCCGGCAACAGTAGCAGCGTAGCAGCATGGCGTCTCGCTTGTACTGTCGTGATGTGTGTTGGGGCTTTATAAGTTGTTTCTTTATTCTATGTTGCGGGACGGTGCGGGTGTGGTCCATGTTGGCCGTACAGGTGGCAATTATGCAACCGAGGGACGATCCTGTTGAAGTTTCCGGTGGTATGCGGTTTTCAGCGATCACTCCTGTTGCAGGAGTGTCGCTCGACGAGGTTACGAGCTCGAAGCTGTGGTCAGATTCCTCGTTCGCGTTCCGTAATTCTCTTCGCACGGGCGCGGTATGTTGCAAAAGCCGCTTTCGCGATCTATCGTCGCGACGATAGATCGGGCTTTTTTATTATTATAAGCACTGATCCAGTTGGGTAGGGTACATGTAACCTACAAACGGAAGTCTCAGGAGAGCACCTGAGATTATAATAAAGCAGGCGGCGCAGGAACTCCAGGGCACCCAAGGGACAGTGGGCGGATCAAAGCTCGAAGCAGAACGGTACGTAGGTTGGGGCCGCCGAGGCAGGTGTGTGCCAGGGAGTGTTCGCACGGACAGCTCCCCTGGCACGCGCAGCAGAGCCTCGCAAGGTCGAGATACCTTAAAGGCACCTGCGCCCATGATCTTTCTTTTGCCTCGGTGCAGTGTGCACGATTAAAGAGAATAATATGGAGGGCATCCGGTGCAGTCGCGAATGCGTCATGACAAATGTAGCTCGCGTCTCCTGGCGTCTGCAGTAATATCGGAGTTGGTTGTGTGAACTGTATGAATAATACGCTTTGTTACGGTACCTTAACGCAATGGGTCTAGAGGACGGTGTTGGTACATTTTTTCGTACCGCCCTAATCCTATACCCCCTACTACAAACACACACATACCCCCCTCTTTTTATGTATACATACAATTCCTTGCCATGACGGATCCATAGCCTCCTTTATTTTTGAAAAATAGAGGAGGCTATGGACCAATTGACCAGTTCAAGTTGTCAACTTGTCAGTAACTGTCATAGGAATCACTGTATTAAACACAATTCTTCGATCGGATTGTTTACTTTCATTTTTTGTTGTAACACTGAGGACTACATAGAACTTTATTTTGTATATGTGAGAGAAGTATGTGGATATCACGAGCTTAAGCCAATGTGCGATACACAGACAAAGCAGCTATTACAACATGAACTGCATTGAGGGCCACACAACACATACGTAATTAAAGGTGCAAAATATAGGGGGAAGCTTCAAAATACGCTCTGTAGCACTGCAAAGTGTAACATATATTGTATGTGTACAATAAATGTTGAAAAATACAATGCATCAATGTCCCATTTGCCTTCAAGTTTATTATGAGCATATGTACAACAGGAATCTGCTGACACACCCGCAGTCAAGGTGGCTGTTCGAGGTGTGCTGGCTGCCTCAGTGTAAGAAAAAGAAATTGGGTGAATGTCGACACCAGTGCCACTGCTTCTTGCCTCTGACCTGCACGTGCCTCCACGGCATCTTTGTGCACAAGTGTGCTGGCGTGGCGAGGCATAGGAGTCATCCGAGAGAAAGAGTATCGTTTACATGGAGAAGTGGCTGTTCACATTGCCTGCCGCTTTCCCTCAAATGTTTCCTTGGCGACTAGGGTGACACACCCGCAGTCAAGGTGGCTGTTCGAGGTGTGCTGGCTGCCTAAACGAAAGGAAAAGAAAGAAATTAGATGAATGTCGATACCAGTGCTATTGCTTCTTGCCTCTTACCTGCATTTGCCTCCACAGCCTCTTGGCTTGCGGAGTCTGTATGAGGGGGCTGCTGTGACTAGGCGTAGGCATTGTCTAAGCAAAAAGAAAAGGCCATCCAAATGGGAAATTATTGAAATCAATGCAGTTATATCTGCTTCTTGCACTCTTCTTGCCCAAAAATTTTCAAACATAGTGTCCAGTACACACCAGGACTTTGACTGCTTCTGCTTTTTACCTGCAGGTGTTGCTGCGAGATCCTTAGTATGGCTGCGTGCAGCATTGTAACACTTGGTGGAGGCATTTGAAGTGGTAGCCAAAAATATAAAGAATCATCCTTGTCTGCACAAATGCTTTCAATTTCTAAATGCAGTGGTAACTATCACTATTAGTGCAAGGCCCCCCACATCTATGCGGCAAGTTCCATAGCTCGAAACTGAATTTTTCCTTTAGTGTTTCACAAGGCGTCTGATATGTCCACATTAGATGTGATGTGTTTGTTTTTATTTATCCCAGTGTGGAGAGAGCATCATTAAATTGTTCTTTTTATTTTTGCTTGTCTTGTTTTTTGGTTTGTTTCTGAATTTATCAAGCACCAGTCTCATGATGCTAAAATGACTTATGTAATGGCAATCAGCTGTTGTTTTGCAGAAAAACAACGCATTTCCTGACCCATTGTTTGACATCCCCTCACTCGCATTATTTTGCAGAGTATTCTACCTATATTGACTGGCTTGACCTCCACTAAGAGTCTTGCATTTTCAAATACAATTCTTTCCTTAAAATCGTTCGACACTTCTCATAATTTCTGTACCTTGGGCTTCGATACTCTGCATTCACCATTTTTGCTTGTTTCTGACTAAAAATGTCTTTTTTAATTTAGAGCTTAAATTTTACCTTTGGAACACACGGAAGGGCTTGCCATTGCATATCTGCATAAAAGGGAAACATGTTTCATTAAACATTCGCAAAATCCAATTGAATATTGATGAATGCAGCTTGCAGTGTGATATGACTGAATGAGCCATAAAAGTAACTCATCTCACTTGGTAAATTAAAGCACATATTAGTGTGATGTGCCAGATACGTTACACTAACGTGGTTGGGTTCTCTTGCTTCTACAGCAAAATAATCGGTGCGCGAGAAAAAAATTATCTTTGCATACCCCTTGTACACACTGATTTAAGGAGAATGAGCTGGAGCTGTCCACATGATCTACTTATTTTACCTGCGAGTATGGTCAACAAAAATGTGTCCCAGCTGCTTAGTGGTACTCGGGATTATGTCAGTATTGCATATGTGCCTGTTGTCTAAAATAATTGAATTTTGAAAATGCTCGCAGGGACGTGATGTGTACATCTTCATTTTATGGATACATGTAAAAGACTCAGCATCAAGTGCAAGTGAACGGTCCCACAGGCCCGGAGTCGATCATGCAAATAGATTCGCTGCAGAAATTTGTCACCAGAAAAGATATTCCACATGAAATGGCATGCAAGGAAGTGCTGAAAATATTGCACAGTTAATAAAACGCCTACGCTAGTAATATGTGGGTTGATGCACTCGTTATGCAAAACGGAGGTGAGGCGTGCAGACAGGACACAAGAGTAGAGTATATACAAGCAAACAACACGAGCGCCGCCTACTTCTCTACTCTTGTGTCCTGTATGCACGCCTCACCTCTGTTTTGCATAATGAATCCTTACCAAGTAGCTGAGCTTTCTGCCGTTCTAAGTCTCGATGCACTCGATTTCGTCCGCATTAGGCACTCGCCTCTTGATTACTTCGTGGCACAGAAATACTTGGCATCAGGCTGTTTGACTGCTGTGGCCTTTGTCGAAGCATGATTGTTCAAAGTGCAACAATTAAATAGATTCTTTGAGTTGCTTGCGGCTTCGCCAGTACAATTCCGGTGCGCTGGTCCGCCTGTCCAGCAATTTCCTACTGAAGGGAAACCTGCAAATAAAAACACCGCTCCGCATGCAGAAAAATGCTCTACTGTGACGCTTCTCAAACGATTGTGATGCACCACAAGAGCTGCCTACTCGCGTGATATTCTCAACAAGGAGATACATTTGTTTACTTACATGTGAAGGTATATGCCAGAGCACTTCGGGGCTTCGGTGGCACACAAGGCCCGAGTGTGTGTGCCATAGCGTCCGATGTCGACGCGCGATCGCATGTCAAACCTAAACTGTACGAAACTACTACGCATCCAAAAAACAGATTCGAATCGCGTCATCCTTTATTGCAAGAATGCGTACATCGTGAGTTACATAAGTCGCGGACTTAGCGATCGCTTTCTGTAAACTTAATATTAACGTACCACCTTCATAAAGCCATCAGGTATGCGTTTTTAGATGAGAAAGCATAAGGTAACCTGTACTTGCTTTCAGCCCTTTCAATGGTAATTGCGCTGGCCACACTGACCAGTAGCAACAGGGTGGCGCCCTAGAGGTTCCCACTTTTCCGGCCCAGCTTTTCTTCTAGAGTTGTTCTACTAACTCTATGGTGTGCTACCGTGATTTCGTTCGCGCATCGTGTTGGTTCGCGCATCGTGTTCACCTAAAATGAACAAAGCAACCTTCAACGAGGCCCTAATAACTAAAGTGGAGAAGCGTCGCGTCTCATCGCTAATACTGGCAAGACAATTTGCTAATAATATTACCAGTGTATGGTGCTCGCTCTCTTCTCAACCAGGCAGGCCGCACTCACATGCACCTCCTGACCCACATTTTTTCTTGCTTCAGTATCAGCATCCCCCTTAATAGTAGCAATCGCCTCTGCTGCTCGGTAGTAAGCGGCCGACCCTCCTTTCTATATGTGAAGTTGTAAACAAGCAGCGGCTTCTCAGCATGGGGAAGGTGCATAGTCGTAGTTTCGCACACAATGTTGCTGCTTGAAATTAAGCTTGATAAATACACTTCGGAAAGAAATGTCGCTGTCTAATTACACTCAGATTTTTATTGTAGTGTTCTGTAAGTTTAAAGGCATATTATATATGCGGTAACAGAGACAATACATGTCGTAGAGAGTTGTTGTCTGGCAACCCGGAAAACGCGGCGCGAAAGCGCCGCTCCATTTTTTTCGTACGGGTGCTCGCGCGTCGGCGGCAACGCGGGCGTGGTACCCCCCCCCCCCCCCCCAGCTTAAGACGCCACCAAAAAAGGCTACTATAAACTACCACCTATCTTATCTCAACTACACTCCACGAGCAACAGAATGCCGCGACGGCCGCGAGGCATGCCCTACCGTGTATTTGGAATATCCAGAAAGACGAGCACATCGAAATTGGATTTCACCGCTCTTTCTGCGCACGCGCGAGGAGCAGTGGTTGCGAGAGAGAAATGTGGGGACTTAGGTGCTCAAAATTTCTCGTCATTTAGGTACTGCGGGGAAGAAAACCGTTTGCTCTGTTTGCCCCTAGCCGAGCTTGCTGCACAGAATCGACAGGATGCGTGACCGGCAAGGCGAAAAAGCCGCGTCCGAGGTGAGTTTGTTGCTATTTTGTTGCGACGGTAGCGTATTAAATTTTGTAGGGGCAAGGGGATACGTTTGGAAGTGAGGTGTCTTCTCGGATGACTTTAGTGGCGAAGCATTACGTCGTGCCGATGCATTGTTCATTAGCGTCGTTGATCAAGGTCAGCATACGACACACTTCAGGGGAATCGCGGGAAAGGAAACAGTTTATGAATTAACTGCCGTGCCGATGCATTAGTTCTTAATGTAACTGAGATTACATCACACTTGGAGGTTCGTGGGAATGGAAATCTTGTACTCTGTATGTGTAAGTACTAAAACTTGCGTCGCCATGCAATCTGAGCCGTAGATCGTTGAGAGCTGTACAGTCACACTGGCAAAGCACTACGCCCTGCGGATGAATACGGAAGAAATGTAGGCTAAAGAAAAATGGTCGTCATGCAATTTCATAGCAGTAGACCTTTGTGAAAGCTGTACAGTAACACTGATATTGGCTAGTTAATAATCCCGGCTGTTACGATGTCTAGCTCATATACGGGGCGCTCTATGTGGGCGAAACAAGGGCTCAGATCGCTACAACCGCATGCGAAATACTCTGAATGCCTGCCAGTATACTTGTTCGGCGTCTCCGTGCTTGTACTGCGGCAGGAGACGTGACGGCAAGTGGGCACGCATATCACAGTGGCCGCTTTCACTCTTGGTTTACTTTGTCGCAATACAATGCGCATGCTTCATTGCGCGACACTGGTGTCCTGCAGCGAAGCTGACTTTAGGCAAACGGTATTATGCAACGCTCGAGCCATGTTGTCCGTCACTGCGGATAGAAAACGCATACACGTTCAACCTATTTGAGCTGCATCATTTTGTCGATGTTTAACCCTCTGTACTAAATGAAGAGGATAACGTACGCCTGTGTGGGTGATTTAAAAGATTGATAAAAAGCCTGGTAACATGTGCAGTCAGTCAAAAAACACTATTTATGCAGGCGTCCACGCTCCTGTAAAAAAAAAATGCAATTCAGTGATGACCCTCTGGAGGCGGATCCGCACCTATATAAGCACAGCCGGCTCATCCATCACAAAGTAGGAGCTGAAGAGAAATTTTTAATGCTCATTACACAACATTGACAGCGATTCATTTGTGGTCAGCCAGCGAAAAACGCATTGCACGAAACAGTGAGACTTCGTTTAATCTTCAATGCTTCTGTGGCGAACAGGAGAGCAATAACATTTCTAACAGAAAATTCTTGCTCCTTGGCATCCAATCTCCCTATTCATTTGCTACTTTCTTCAAATTTTTCTTTTTATGTGATGCTCTTGCATTCACACTCTGTCAGACTTCTCCTTAATGCGTTTCCTTAATACTCCTTCTATCCGCTTCTTGCTCGACATACCGTGCATACCTTCAGTCATGTCCAATTGATCGATGCAGTCTTGTCCTTTTGTCTCTCTCCTCCAGAACCTGCAACTTTCGACAACCACTCCCCAGCATTATTTTGCTTCTTCTTGTGATAGTGCCTGGCTATCTGTTGCTGATGCCACACATTCATTTTGCAATGGTTTATTAGACCACATACATAAATTAGTAGCTGTATAAAACCTTGACCCTCCAGCACTTCCACAAAATTCATGCGGAAGTGGAAACACAGATTACACTTCATTCTTCACCGCAGCTTACTATGTCTGCATCAAAACTTGATATTACCTACACGTCTGCACTGTCTTTGTGTCTTCCTTTGTAGCTGTAGGTCACTGCATGAGCAGAAAAAGATTTTGTTGCTTAATGTTCATGTGCTTAAGCAGGCAATGTAGTGTACTTGATTTTCATAATGCTTAACTCAATTGGTGGTATGCCTGCACTTTAACATGCACAAACTGAACAGCATATCCAAACAAGAAAATTGCTAGCCTATCACAGTTAGGTTGAGTCATTTGAATGAAAGTTGGGACAGTTTTTGTATGGGATGGCTGATGGCATTCAGGCTTATCATGTCATCCTCAAAGTGGGAGCAAAAACGCAGTACATGTATAAAAGATGAGCAGTTTTATTGGATTGTCGTGCTTTACATGCACCTCACTTCAAGCACAATGATGTCTTTGCGTGTCACCTGTGTCGATATGAAGCCACTGCAGCTGGTGAGCAATGTGCTTGCAGATGGCACTGGCTATATTCCTTTGGAAAGGCATACTCATGTTGCACAATGTAGTGAAGATGAAGGCTTTTAAATTAATGTGTACTTTATTTTTTATTTACCTCTCACCTACTGTTGCCAACACAAATGATGTCTCCTGGTAAGCCGAATGCCTGTGAACATTGCAAGGCACAGTGTCAGGCAACCGTTTATAATCTTCAGCATAATACTGTAGAAGGCGGCCTTCTGGTTTGTATACATGAAAGCACCAGGAAAGCAAGCTAGATAGACTAAAGACTAGCTGACTTGACAGCTCTGTACAGCCTGTACTGCTTACAGAAAGCAAGTCACACTGGTCATGGGAGCTATAGCAGCGGCATGCAAATAGAGGTTTGTATTGCCTGTAGTACATATACATAGCCTTTCTTTGAAAAATATGTTTGGTCACTTTTCATTAACTTTACCTAGTCAGGACATGCATTATCACTTAACCTGCTTAGTCTTCAAATAAAACGAGCATTTTCTGCATAGTAACTTTTACTTACATGAAATATGTGGTCGTGTTGACCTGCAGAAGTGTACAGAATACATAAAATCTTGAAGCACTTAAGCAGAATTTATAAACAATTCTAAATTTAGGTAGACTGACAAACTGGACTGTAAAACACAGATAATATAGGGCACTTGCAAGACAGTTTCTTGATGGCCTAGTTCCTAGAAGGTATTTAGAACAAAAACAGTGTCAACTGATTGGAAAAGGAAAGGGGACAGACACAGTGCTCACTTATGACTCAAGGTTTTTTTTTTGTGTGTGTGCAGTAATATATGCGAGGTGGGTTCAAAAAGAAACCGAACTTTTGAAACAGCGTGCCAATCAGCAGAGGGAGCGCGCTGCGGCTACTGAGCGCATGTAGCGGCAGGTTTAGACAGCAAACTGCCATTCGCCGCGTTTCGCTCTGACTGTTATTTGGCGAGCTACAGCCGCTGAAGTGAGCACATGAACAAGCTGCTCTTCGGATTGGTGCCAAAGTGACAATGAAGGAATTGGAAGAACAGTGTGTGTGTGTGAAGTTCTGCTACAAACTTGGAAAAACTTTCACAGAGACATTTCAGTTGCTTAGCCAAGCATACGGGGAGGACTATATGAGTCGCACGCAGTGCTATGATTGGTTCAAGCGTTTTGAAGAGGGAAGAATGTTGGTCGGTGACGATCCCAAGCCTGGACAACCTTCCACATCCACAGATGATGACCACATCGAGAGAGTTCGAACTATGATTCGTGGAAATCGTTGTTTGACTGTTTGAAAAGTCGCTGATGACGTGGGTATCAGCGTAGAATCATGTCATGAAATTTTGAGTGACAAACTTGGGATGCGTCGTGTCAGTGCAAAATTTGTGCCACGTTTGTTGTCTGGTGCACAGAAGCAGACCCGTGTTGAAATAAGCCAGGAAATGCTTGCCGCTGCCAATGACGATGAAAACTTTCATAAGAACATCATAACAGGCGATGAGACATGGGTTTATGCCTACAATGTTGAAACGAAAGTGCAGTCGTCGCAGTGGGTGGCCAAAGGTTCTGTTCGTCCAAAAAAAGCACGCATGAGTCGGTCAAAAATGAAAGTGATGTTGGTTGTGTTTTTTGACTGCAAAGGCATTGCCCATCAGGAATTTGTGCCACATGGTTAGATGGTAAACAAAGAAGTTTGCCATGGAACCCTAGCATGTTTGAGAGATTGTGTGTGCAGTAGGAGGCCTGAATTGTGGGAAAATCAGGCTTGAATGCTGCATCATGACAATGCCCTGGCTCACATGTCGCTCCTTGTCCGCAGCTACTTAGCGAAACACCACACTCCTTTTGTGCCCCACCCACCATATTCTCCGGACCTAGACCCTTTCCAAATCCTAGAGGAGATCCAGGACAATGCGAGAAGAGACCTGCATGCCATTCCAGAAATTGCATTCCAGGAGGCTTTCCAAAAAATGGAAGAAAAGATGGGAAGAGTGCATTGCCAGTAGAGGGGACTACTTTGAAGGGGACAGCACTGAAGGTGTACCATAAGCAGCAAAGCTGTTATAGCAAAAGTTCGGTTTCTTTTTCAACACACCTCATATGCATGGAAAGGGTGGGGTTCAAGGCAGGTGCAACAAGAACACCCAATGTGAGGTCGAATGTAGAGTTTAATGTCCAAACCACAGCAGTAAGCTGGTAACCTTTAAATGGTAAGCAGAACAGTAATGCTACGGGAACTGTCATGCCCTTCATAATTGTAACAACCATCGGAATATTGAAGTGTCTTTTCAATGTCCCATTAATTTCCACTATTCTCATTCTAAATGGGCAAATGCACCTCCATTCATTTACCATAAGACATATCAAAAGATCAACCCCAATAATGCTAGTTCTTTCTAGGTAGCTGAAGCAAAATAGCATTTCGTTCAGTCCGTATTGATGCAAGTTTTCAAACACTCCTATCATGAAATAGCTCAGTTGTCTATCTTGAGCAAGGCAGTTATTAGCTGGTATAATGTCATAATTTGTTTATCATTTACTGGTAGACCTGCTGATGATAATGTAAGCAGAATGCTGCTGAGACCAATGAGAAAGTGTGAAAAAGAAAATAATTATAACATTGTTCCAGCCATCATTCCCTAAGGTGTCCACCCTGCCCTATCGTAAGCAATCACTTCACATCCCAGCATGCATATCTTGCGCATTTCTTTATTTCACTTTTTCTCTATTGTGTAGGACTGGCCATATTAACTTAAAGCACTAGAAATCAATAACAATGACATCAGCATTGCCGCTGAGGAAAGACTGAAGTTAAAGAAAACAGAACAAAATCGTACAAGGAAAGTAAGGAACACACACGAGCACCTATTCACAACTGGAAGTTTATTGGTGAAAAAACAGGTACAACACAAATTGATAAGGAAAAAAAATGCTCACGGAAAAACTGTACATGTGTAACAGAACCTTGTGGGTGCATAAAGAAAAAAAGACTAAATGTTAACCTCATCATCCAAAGCGTCCCTGAAACTATTTTAGTTGTGTGTTACCTACACGTACACAGTATCTCTCCTCGAATGGTTACTCAAAAAAGCTTCATGTCACCATGCTATATAAAGAGCTGCAAGTGGTTAAAAATTACCCTCCTCTAAAGCCTTTCCTCTCCAATGTCACCTTTATTCTATGCGGCCTTGGCTATGTCCTGCCTCATTGGACACGACATCGTACAATGACAGTAGTGTTGGCTACTTGCAGTTTACTTGAACCTAGTGTGTTCCTGTGTCACTTAGAGATGCAGCTTTTTTGTTATTGTGGTGATGATGGCCTCAAAACGAAGTTTACATAGAGCGCTTATGTTTTGTACAGTGTGCAGTCGCGGTAACTTACTCTCTGCACTCACCTGCAGTACAAGAATATAAGTGCAATAGATACAGTGCAAGTTTCTGCCACCACATGTACCCCTCTGCTGCTTTGCTTTGGTTGCTGTCGTCACTGTGCTATTGTCAAACATTATTGCATTCTTTTTCACTTCTTGCCTGCACATCTACAGCCTGGCACATCTATAGCAAAGCCCTGCTTTTTTGGAGAAACTTTCTAATTCATACCTTCCCTACCACACACATACAAATGTACTATCGACCCAAAAAGTTAACGAATGAAGGGATCTCACAAAAAGCTGAATATCTCCGCAGCCTCAAAACGAAGCCTGGCATTCCCATTTCCAGCCTCTACTAGTATATGCGAACATTGTGATGTACGGTTTTACTGGCTACTTTTAAAGGCTGCTCGGATATTTAGCGTTTTCTGAGATCCCGTGGTCCGTAAACTTTTTTAGTCAATAGTATTTGTGTAGACAACAGTGGCAGACAATCTGCTATCTCAGGCAAGTCTACCATTGGACTCAAGAAACATCTACAAGTCTTACATTAGTGTGTTTACTTTTACGGGTACATCAATTACTGTGCCTTCATATCCTACTAAAAATAAGCTTAATGAGGAGCTTGCTTTGCGTATTCTTAATGATGTCATGCGGGAAGCCAATACACTTCATGTAAAAAGATCACTTGTTCGTTCTACTAGAGCTGGCTCAAAACCTGGGAAGTGGTGCCGCTGTGACATCTAGCAATGGTGATGTTTAATACCTAATAATTACACAATTTATGCAGAATACCTAAATTTTACTTCATCATTCATCATTAGTACAGATAGAGGTCCCAGAGTTACAAAAACTGTCAGTGGGACCTATTAGTAGTTAATATAGTAATGAATACATTATGGCAACATAGCAGTGATACACATCAGAATACACGAAGTTAATGAAGCAAGTAATCAAATACAAGGAAGGTGCTTACAAATACAAGCAAATGAAATAGATGCTGTGTATGAAAAAATAAAAATGTAGTAATTGGCACGTTATGGAAACATAGGGATGACACATATCAAAGAACACAGGGTTAATGTATGAGATAATTAGAAACAAAAATATGCTTACAATATGCAAAGTACAAGTGAAATATACATTGTGCGACAAAAAACTCAAAATTTCTAAAAATAACGAAGGAAAAAATAAAGACAATCGGATATAGAGAATAAAAGCGATACATTAGGCAAATACAGAAGCACTGAAAGTGGTAAAATAAATTTGTATATAATATATGTTCGTAGTAATGAGCCTGTAGCCAGTAGTGTCGATAGTAAATATTTCTTCATATCTCTCTTGAATGTTAATGTTGTGCGGCAGGCTTTAATAGGGGGTGGTTTAATTTAGTGTTTAATCACCATAAAAGAGCAGTAAACATTGACAATTAATGTTTATTTGAGGAAGGAAAGAATTGTTAGAGGAATATCTCGTATTGTTAGTGTTGGTAAGAGCAGATATATTAAATGCTGAACCCTTGATGATCACCAGTAGGTACGCTACTGACGGCGCACTTGCACAAAACTCAAAATAATTTCAGAGCCTTGAAAACGAAGCTTTTTTTCCCCTACTCGTCAGGTGTTTCACAATCTGCACTGATGGTTTTCTTCTCGAGTATGGCTTGTGCTGTGCGAATGTTCAAAATGTCAAATGTAAATCAAATAGTTGTTGACCATTTGACTTGTATTCAATTGGAGAACACGCAATTAGAAGTTATCAAATCTTCCTTTCTGTCAATAATTACACACACTGGAATTTTTAGGGAGAAAATCAGGTGCATGTGGTGACTATTCTCAAAGGGAACTGCAGTTCCTGAGTGGACATATAGAGCAGGTACTTTTTTGCTTTGCTTAGTAATTTCTAGTCGGGCAGTAAGGATGCCTCGCCTTTAGGCAGCCAACGGATTTGTTTTCTCAATTGAGGCTGTAAAAATTGTCATTTGGACAATGTGAACATGTTCCTGATGTCATCTTGGTGCGGCAGATACTATTACCTTTCAGTCACTCTCATTTACAAACTTATCAGTTGACCAGAAGCCTGGTTGTGACTGGCATTACATGTGTCAAACAATCTAAAAAACACATCTTCTAAAGCTTTCCGCGGTTTCTTTTCCACCTCTCGAGTTTCAAAACCCGCCATAATGCCTTTGGCATTGTGTGCTGCTAATCCCAAGGGCGCGGAATCAAATTCCGACTGCAGCAGCTGCATTTCCACGGGGAAGAAATGCAAGAACACCTGTTTACTATGCATTGAGTGCACATTGAAGAATTCCAGGTGGTCAAAATTAATCCGGAGTCCCCCACTATTGTGTGTCTCATAATCATGTCGTGGTTTTTGCACATAAAACCCCCAGGCTCACCTCTTGTGTTCCCTGTAAGTAGCATTGGTTACACGCATTTAAGGCCATACTGCTCCACTCAAGGCCCATATGTAATAGGGGTTTTCATATTCTGATATTTCTGGATAGAATTAAATATCGATATTTGACGGAACTGACCTATTGAATATTGAATAACAAATATGTTCACATTTCAGAGAAGTGTGGAATATTTTTGAAAAAAAAAAGAAACTCTACATTGCAAGGGTGGACTTTTAACATTGTTGGTACAACATTTTTTTAGTGCTTAGCGCAGAAACCATACACAAGACAGACGAGAGAAGAGACCACACACAAGTGGTACTTTCGACGATTTATTGGAAGTTGGATCACGGGTTTATACATGCAAGCATTTGCTAGCATTCTTGATAAACCTGGCCAGATTGATGTTATATTCCTGTATTGCAGACAGAAAAGCATTTGAGCTTGTTTGACACTCAAAACTAATTGAGAAGCTCGAAATCACAAATCTTCTGCGATACCTTATTGGCTGAATCTCTGCATACTTAACTAAGCACAAACAATTAGTCAGCATAAGCGATTGCCCTTCCCATGAAGTGCCAGCTACTTCCAGTGTTCCTCAAAGCAGCATGCTTGGCCTCTTGTCATTTTTAATATATATTGATGATATAGAAGTAGTCAGTCACCCCTTTTAAGTAAAGTTGTTTGTTGATGATTGTTTTTTATTTAATGAAATATGTTTCTGTGAGCCCAAACTTCTGTTACTTCAATCTCAAAATTGGCCTTCGTCAGATAATTCGAACCTCACTGGTCAGATTTGCCCAAATACAGCTGTGTTATGCGCTGAAGCATATGCAACTTACTGTGGTGAAGCATACCAAGAATGGAAAAGGGCCACTGTCACAGGACATAGCACGTGTTCCTTGATTATACAGGCATGCAGTCTCCTGTCACAGTAGGAGCACCTAGCCACCTAATAAGCATACTGGCAGCCATTCAGAGCTGTTTCTTACGTTTCAGTGGTGATTTGAGTCCTTTTTTCACCTTCCATGCATGTCTCCTATATGAGACCATTAATGAGGCCTAGTATGTTTTCTTTAAGTAAATGTGCCGTGCACAGAGAAGTGGAAAACAATCACGTGTTTTGGGAAAGCTAGCAAAAAGGAAGGCAGTAAGTTGAAAAAACTGCGATAAGCCGAGGAGATGTTAAAAGCCAACAAAAGAGTGTGAATATATCAAACTCTGAAGGCCTGCCCATACACCTATTAGGCGTCTTGGTGCTCATACTGTGACTGGAGACTGCACATGTGCATGTACGTAAATTAGGGAACACGTGCTGTCTTGCAACAATGGCACCTTTCCCTGCTTGGTATGGTTCTATGCATAATATGGCTGTATTGCAGTGAAGCTAAAATTAAGAAAAATAGTAAACTGGGCGAGTTGGTAGCTGTTGATGGTTGCAGGTGTAGCGCTAAACTGAAATGCGGTCAAACTTAATTTTAAAGGCAAATATTGCAAAGTGAAGCAATGGCATGTTTCAATGTTCTTTTATGCCTTTTGTTTAATTCAACCAGTCTCAATGGTCCCGTCAGGATCGAATTAACGGGCATGCCTCATAATCAGAACTGGTTTTGGCAAGTAAAACCCCAGAAAGGTGATCAAATTAATGGACGTCGACTGTATATATGGCTCATGAGTAGAACCACCACTGTCTAAAACCGGTACAACAAGAAAACACCAAGAAACCTAAATGATCCAATGCAAATGCCGTCAACTTTCATGGCATGCGCAAATAATCTAACTTTCTCACGGACAATGATAGTGATAGTTCGCTGATACATTGGTCAGCAGCCGAGAGGATTTGCCCAGTTTCTACTATTAATTTTACACACTTGTGCTTATCCCTGTATATAACAGCGGTGTCATTTAGAAGAGGGCGACATGGACATGTATTGCAATGCAAAGCAAGAAAATCATCACCTGATACACTATATTTCTGTGCTCTCTTAAGTGCTCATTAATGCATCTTCCGGTTTGGCCTATGTAGCATCTACCGCATGACAGTGGAATATGATAGACCACTCCTACAGCGCATCCGACGAACTCATCTTTGCGATTCTACCACAAACCGGCTTTTTTGTCCTTATTGGGTTAGTGGTTTTACACAAGGTGCTTAGCTTATTTGGAGCTGAAAAAACACCCGCACGTTACCTTGGCTTCCTATCTTTTTCAGGCTATGTGATATCTGGTGTATATACGGAATCACAGCGGTTTTCACCTGGTCACGGCTGCTAGCTCTTGCATTTGCACGGAATCATCGTCTCGAACGTTCCTGTTTGAGCAGCCTTTCTGCCATTGACACCAACACGTGGTTAGGGTAACCAGCCTCCTTAAGACTTGCAGCCTGTTGCTGGAAACTGGTTTTCATCAGGACGTTTTTGAAACACATGTTAGTTACGAAGGGTTTAAGATTGGGCTTGTTGATAAATTATGCTTCAAACTCAGGTTAACAGCGCAAAGCCACCAGAAGGGATAGAAGAGAGAACGGAGCGCTGAACTTCCAACTGTTTATTTTCTTTTCAGAAAGCATCGCTATTTATAGTCACACAATAGCCCACCAACCATGCTTAGAACGCCACGACAAAGCCACACAAAATTCAACGTGGTGATAGCCCGAGGTGTCTGATCTCCTCGTCGGTGAGAGCGATAGAGGGGTGCTGATTCAACCATTCTTTAAACGTAGAATTTCTCCCGCTTTGATTATCTCACGTGTAACACGGTCTCTGTGTTTTGCAACGATAAAACATTTTTTGAATTTCGGCCTACATCCACATGCGCAGCAGTGGGTAGAAAGCCATCCCTGTTAGTTAGTTATGCCCCTATTCACCAAATTCAAATGGGCTGAACGAAATTGGAGAAGGGGTTTCTTAGCTCATGGACTGTAAGCCCAGCAAGTCCTACTATCAGTAGAGATGAACTGAAAGTCAAGAAATTGAAACGTATTGCACTTCAAAAGTCACTTCAAGAGGTCTCAAACACTTGCAAAAAATCTTAGACATCAGGACATTTTTCTAGAAAACTATTACTAGGGAAATCCAGAAACACTAAAAAATTGTTGACAAATCTAAAAGCTCGCTGAAAAACTGTTAGTCCCGTGAGGTGGTCATATGTGTGCCTATCTAATTGTGCTAAATATAGGTTGCTAAAGACGGGAGCCAGACACAACCCTATGCAAATGCCTTTCTTCTGCAGATGCAGCCTATTGTTCCACTGTGCAAAGGTTGACGACATGTAAAAACACCATAATTCTAAATACCCTTCTACTGAAACAACCTGCTTCCTGTGAAAACTTTACGGCACCATATTTGTCAATACAATCCTCGACACATTGAATAAGGTCATTGAGCAGGATAGAATAATATAATTATTTGACCTTAGCTGAGAAGGCCTTGAAGCCCTTTTTACCGTGAAACCTAACAAAATCAAGGATTCGTCAGAACCTTTTACAAGAAACTGGTCATCAATCTAACGTTCAGCTTTGAAACCAGGTACAGGGCAGCTTGCTTCTGCCAGGTACCCCTTTCGGAAATTATGACCTGAAAAGGAACATCCTTCTTGTGCACTTACTAAAAATTACATCTCTGAACTTTTCCTTAGTTTATCGAGATTAAACTTTCTGTAAATTTCACTTGGTTTCGCTGCTGCTTTCATAAGTGATACATCCTTGCGCTCATTGAACACTGCAGAAATTGCTTGACTGGCTTTTTCCAAGAAACATTTAAAGGAAAAACTGCAAAACCACCCTCTTTGTCAGCTGGTATGACACACAATGAATTACTCTTCAGGTAAGACTACACATTTTACAGGTAACTTAGAAGGTTTGGGCTTACATCATAACAGGGCATCTAAACCTTCCGAGTTCATCCTCACACCATCTTCTTGCGGGGCTCTTCTGGACACTTTACTTATGATGGACAGGGAAGTTCCGGTTTAGTCCAGCTGGTAGCTTGGGCAAATTTTGGACCGAGGCCAAGAACTTTGCACACACTGTTGGGAAGGATGAAACCTTCAGAAACGGAGACATCACTTGTTGCTTTCTGTCAATCCTTGTTCACGTGAGCCCGTAGTAGTCTTATTTGAGGTTGCCAAAGGAACTTGGTGACCTGATCAGCTAAGTGCAGGTGCCTCCACAGAAGATTCCTTGCGACGCACGGCTCATACTGATCAAACATCTGCACGCTGAGGTAATCTCTGTGGAGACATGCCTGCTGAAGTCGTTTAGCACGTACAATCTTCAAAATTCTTTTTCCGTGACCGACATTCGAATGGTGCGAAACGAGTAAACAACGATTTTATATCCTGTGGAAGCTGCTTGTTATGAATACAGAACCTTAGGACACTCGTGCTGCTAGCAGCCGTAGCAATGAGGGCAACAGTATGCCCAAAATCCCGAGGAGCATATGGAAAAAAGCCTGTTGTACTTGAAATGAATTCGACAAGGGTGTCAATATGGGCTTGTTGGTCGGTCATCATGGAATGGTATCTGGGTAGTGCAGCAAAACACGTACACAATAAAAGAAAGCTAGAACTACCTGTGAGAACATATATATGCACAAGTGCATGGTTGAATAAACTCACAGGTGTTTAATTTGTTTTCTTCTGTTGCTACTTTTTCTTGCATTTTGATTGCTATATATATTGGTAATTCCCGCAAAAAGCATCAGCTGGTAGTCACCACTGTATTTTGCTATGCAATTTGTATTTTGTTATGCAATCTTAGCATCTCAACGCGCGCCTGAAGGCGAAATTGTTGCCTAGGCAAACTATCGCCGAAGTGGAACGTTTCAGAATACGTCCCCAAGTATGTGCACGAATACTTCACTGAAAAACATTTCAGGCGTATCTTTGCTTTATCACTAAAATTTCGCAGCAACACAGCATTTCTTTACTCCAAGTTATTTATGAATCACTAGGTGTCATTATCTACGTCGTTCATAGGTACTCAAAACACGCGAGAACACCTGGTCAGGTACAATGACATCACCAAGCACTACCAGCTAGGCAGGCGGTTGCTGCCCCCACCTCACCCCATGCTGAAACGTCACCATGCAGTCCTCTGGCGACAATTGCAAACACAAACATTCACCAGTCCGGTGCGATTGCAGCACATTTTCCCCGCGCAATGCCCGACTGCTCTTTGCAAATTATGTCAGGAAACTAGAGCGACGCTGTCACACATGTTGTGGGAGTGTCGGGTTACATCAGCTACAATGGCAGTAGCTCCGGAGGGTCTTGCGTCGAAGTGGGCCGCCGCTCTGCGCAGCTCCAACCTCAAGACACAAGAGTGGGCTGTCCAGCAAGCCCGAGAGGCGGCGACGAGGCAAGGCCTCGAAGTCCCCTCATGGGAGACTTGAGCCCGGGTCATCAAATTTGCCGGATTCAGAATAAAGTTGTTTCCATCCATCCATACGTACTTTAGGCAGTAAAAACGGCACACCCACCTGCGAGCTTCTCCGATACCGACGTGTCTGTTATAAGGCGATGATATATATATTATTCTGGACAAATCGGGCGAAGTCAACATGCTAAGCATATAATGTACGATGAGTACCAACTAATGGGATTTTGTTTTGAAATCGAACTAGAACTGAAGCAAACGAAAACGCAGGTTAAGATTACGGTAGAGATTACGGTTACGGTAGTACCCATGTATTGGTTTCAATACCACTTTTCATCAGGCCTATAAGAAAGTGGCGGTCAGATGCAGCCGTATACCGATAAAGCATGTAGTTAAATTACAAATATTGCCCTTGCAACGAAGGTCGGCGCAAGCTGGCTGAGAGGGTTTGCTTACCTCCAGAGATGGCGCATATACAAAGACACACACGTATCGATGCAGGACTTTCTAGAGGCTCCACAAATACAGCATCTATTCAATGAGATTGCGTTATGCATAACGGCACACGAAAGCTTCGAGACTCAGCCATACTCAGCTGCGTTAGTTACGCCAACTTCAAAAAGTAAACAGGAAGCTGCCATGGCAATTTTTTCAGGAAGCAGGTGGCGCTTCATGCATCAGAAACCGAAACAGAAACTAGTAAAGCCAATCTTTTTTTTTTTGTAAGCGTTAATATTGTTCTCAGCGCTCGGAAGTTATAAGTTATTCTATTGGTTTGTTGCAGGGCGTCCGCGTCATTGAAGGATTCAGTCCCAGTTTAAATGGTTTAAATTCTTCAAACATTTTGTATTTTTTGCACCGCCAGTACACAGAAGCGTTTTATAACGATCTTTATTGATAAATCGATATGTGGCCATTGTTTATTGCGTTTTGAAGAGCACTCGCTTCGTCTTTCCAACAGGCCGCGTAGGTTCGGCGCTCCGATTTGCATTTAAGGTGAGCTTTTGATAGCCTTACTTTATCCATTTACGCGCTGTAGATGCGCTGTGACGCCTTTCAGTAGTTTGCGACGACGCAGAGTATAACAGCGGAGTCCCGCGGTTTACCTTTAACATGTTAAACGAAGCAAAACCTCGGTAGTGCATCGTAAATATTTTCTAAACATAATGCAGGCACCACTCGCACCGTTAAAGCATGACTGTTAAGAAGCATTTGCAGCAGCTCATTTGTCACTACGTAAGAGCGAGAATATTGCTCATCTGCCGCTTTACCTTTACTGCTCCGTATTTTTGTGTATCGGGATATTTTAATTTTATGGAAACCACCCCTTCCGTGTGAAAAAGAAAAGAATTTGAGAAAAGGAAGATACAACAGTTGCAAGGAAGGTGCAACAGTTGTGTGAAATAAATAGTGCTTTACCAACATCTGTAGTGACCAGGTGATCGTGCGCCTTGGGCGAATTCATTTTGTGTAAAAATGTGTTCCGGCTACTTAAAAAGTAAGCGTGACGTTATGGCATCAACTGCTATCTCTCTTGTTGAATGAATTTTTGACAATACGTCATTGTCATGGTGCCGAGGCAAAACACAACTGAAAGTCACCTTGCAACCAAAACGTTGCCTTTCAACATACGACAGGAACACGTAAACAAAACATTATGCTTCAGTATACCTTATTTTTACAGCTATTTTGAGCTATAAAGCTTAGGTAGTTGTGAAAACGAGAGGCAGCTGTGATGGATATAGAAGAGCATAGTATGCTTGCAATACCTAGAACTTTTTTAAGGATGAAATTTCAGTACTTGAAAACGGTGCATAAAAGTAGAGCACTGCATGGACACTTTTCCCTGGCCTGACCCGAGCCAGTGCCATGCACTGGTCCACCTTTGTCTAGCTCAGCTAAGTTTGTCCTGTTAGCCCTTGAGCCTCAGTGTAGCATGATCCACCTCTCTGTTGTTATGAAGATGCCAACTGCATACGTATTTGCTAGATACAAATCTTGCTAAGCAGTTTTCTACTTGCATTGCTGCTGACAAGTGGCAAAAAAATTTTCTTTTTTATTTTTGGCAGCAGTGAATAATTTGCCACCTTGCATTACTTTAGCTGTGGTCATAGTAATGCAAGCACAAAAAAATTAGAAAATTTCTCAGAGCAATGAAATTAATTGACATGGAAGGAAATAAATTATGGATATACATTCACCAATTATGTTGCACGTTAAGGTGTAGTCCAACCGACTAATGATTTCCATTTAATTTCTTTATTCATTGCTCAAACAAGTTGAATGAAGTTGTGTAATTCATTGCATAATTACATCAGCATGAATGAATTCTTGATTGAAAGTTTTCTTCAATAAATACTTGAAGGGGGGATGCTGCGAAATTTGTAATTGGTGAAGGGGATTTGAAAAACAGAAAAAAATGTAATGTCTCACCACAATGTCGATGGGATTGGTGGATGAACAGGCGACCAGAGTGCGGTGGCTCCGGTTTGAAGAGGGAAGGCAGGCGGCGGCAGATGGTGATGGCGTTCTGGCCAGGCAGCTGGGCGTAGAACTCGGGCCCATAGCCCGACTGCTCTCGTTCTACCCATGGGCGCAGAAACTCGCCGGTTTCGAGCAGCCGTTCACGATCGGGTAGAGTGGCGAAGCCCAGGAACGGTTTGGCAGGAGGTCCCGGTTGGGTGAACTCCTGGTGGCTCGGGTCCGGAACCTGCCGGCCGGTCTTGAACTCCCAGCCCGGTGGCCGACCTTCTCTTGGCGTCGCTTCCTAGAACTCTCCCTTCTTCTGCCAGCGCACCTCGCTTTTCTGCCGCTCTGGTCGATTTTTCCTTTCCTGATTGGCCCCTGGAAGCTCCGTGTTTTCTTCTGATTGGATGCATTTTCATTTTATTTTATTTCTTCTTGTGCTGCGTGCTCACGTGCCGGACGCTCTTCAACATTGCCTTCCATCCAGTACGGAATTCGCCTCTGCGCGCACATTCTTTCTCGTCTGCTTGTTGTGTCTCTCTATCTGCTGCACCGTGTCACACACTGCACACCACACTATGTAGTACAGATATTCATATTATTACGATCTCATCGAGAGATGCTCAAGAGACGAGCCGCCGCGAGGAAGAGATGAAGTGTGTCTGGGCTCATGGCGTGAGCGAGTGTCGGCCTGGCTGTCTGGCTCCAGTGTAAATAGCATGTAAATAGCCTCTTTCATCTGTGTATTTCGTCTGTGTCTGTGCAACATTCTGGTGGAGGTTAGCCATCCCCGTCCTCGTCACGGCACTCCAAAGTGGTCGGTACATCGAGCTTGTCACCGTACCTCCCGGTGACGAGACCGCATCTGCAACGGCTTCAGCTTGTCCGACTGCTCTTATCGTCATGGTTGCCCAACATCGTGACCCTGGTCTCTTCTGTGGCCTGGAGGGACAGGACGTTGATGAATGGCTCAAGCTCTATGAATGCGCCAGTGGTAATAACAGGTGGAATTCAACAATTATGCTTGCTAATGTAATCTTTTATCTCGGCGGCACCCCACGCATGCGACTCCGAACGCATGACGAGATAATGAGCTGGGACAGTTTCAAAGTAAAGCTACGAGAACTGTTCAGCGACCCCTTTGGGCGCAAGGTTGCCGCGAGAAAGGCTCTTGCGCCTCCTGACCAGACATCTACAGAGCCATACGTTTGATACATTCTAGACGTCTTGGCTCTTTGCCACGAAGCCCACCATACTATGTCTGAAGCAGATAAGGTGGCTAAAAGGCATCGCCTACGACGCTTTCAATTTTCTTGTTTTCGGCAACGTCTTTCCTATTGGATCCATGATAAAAGAATGCCGTCGCCTTGAACAAGCTAAGAGCCGCCGTACCACACACCACATCACGCAGCTACCCAACACTGCTGCTACGTCGACATGTGAGGGTCGACCACATCAGGCGACCACCTGTGATGACCTAACCCGTATTGTTCGCCGCCAGCTCGAGGCCACCTGTTGGCCAGCCTTCTCTGCGACACCTCCCGACCCGCCAGCAACCACAATTGCCAGGATTCAGGCCGTCGTCAGACAGGAATTTGAGAACATGGGTCTGAACTCCGTGTGTTGCACGTCTCAACCCAGCGTTTCCCCGTTCTCTAGAGGCCCTCCTCGTCCCCGGCACTCCTTTTCTGCCACATATCGCAACCCGTCCAAATGGCGTACCCCTGATGACAAGCCGATCTGCTTCCACTGCTGTCGCATCGACCACGTCACTTGTCACTGCCGCAAGCAATGCCCACCACCTCCTCGGACATACGCCTGCGCTTATTCCTGCACCTTTGGACCTACTGTTCCCTATGCCACCCGCCTAGAACCCACTGCCGCTGATGCCCCACCTCCGAACCTTCGCTACAGCCACTCGCCCTCATCTCAATGCCATTAGTCTCCTTCGCCCAAGGCCCGTCACTTCTCCTCGCCGCCTATCGCCTCCTGGATGCCGACAAAAAACTAGGCACCACAGCTTCTGGAGGTGAAGCTGTGTTGTCGACCCTGCCCTCAAATTCTCTGCTCATGTTACCTACGAACCAAAACTTTCTTGACGTTGACGGGTATCCTGTGTTACGTTCGACCAGCAGGGGCTGGCGATCTTCGAGGAAGGGACCGACGGAAAGGCGCCACCAGGTCTGCTGTGACGACTCGCTTTGAAAGGACGACCAGACATCAGTCCCCAGCCTATCGGCGCTACCACGGCTGTGGCGGCGACTGGTTTTGTAAGGAGGACAATGCGCCTCGCCCCCAACGGAAGGGCGTCGAGATGGCTAGACACAGTGGACGGAGCAAGTATTGTTAGTGTGTACACCGTCAAGGTCTGCTTGGAGCAGGGGAGCTCCTGGAAGATATTTTGCGGTGCCGTCTCATGCAGCTTAGAACCCGTCTCACGCATCAGTCAATGGACAGATGCGGCGGCCACTGACTGCAGGGTCAACTCTGGAATAAAGAAGCGCCTGCTCGGGTCAAGCACAGTGTCTGCGAAAACCCTCTCACCTTAATGTGGTCAGTGCAACCTGTGCAGAAGTGAGTGCGTAAACCCTCCCCTCAAAGGCGGGTTGGTTACGATGACTTTGGACGCTCCGAATTAGTCGGCGGTGAACTGCCGTTTTCCCTCACCTAGGGATTTCGGGAAGACAGTGTATTTAAGGAGCCGTTGGCGGCTCCTCAGGGTGCATTCCTTTTCCAGTCATGTTAGACTGATGAACTGTCACGTTCTCATGCAGATACTGTAAATAAATCCCAGATTCCTCATTCTTGATGAGAACAAGTCTCTCTCTTCAACAACGTCCTCAGCGTGGATAAGTTCGATGACCGCATGGGCCAGCTACCATCTATTTCATGCCCGACTCCAACCATTACACCTGTCACTGCACTCATCGATACAGGAGCACATCTTTCTATTATGAGTGCTGCCTTCCGACGACGACTGAAAAAGCACTTCACCCCAGCGTCGGCACGCGTTGGTTGGCGGTACTGTGCCTATCATCAGCATATGTACGGCATGTGTGAGCATCGCCGGCCGCCACACTCCTGTCCTCTTCACCGTGATTGCTCATTGCACCATGACCTAATTCTCGGACTCGATTTTCTATCTGCGCATTCTGCTCTTATTGACTGCTCTGCCAGTACCCTTTGCCTTGAGTTGCCGATTCTCGTAGAACCTTCTAACGCACCCCAGTGTCGCTTACGCCTCACCTGCTTTATTGGCCTGCCACCGAAGTCAATAGCCTATATTAAACTGTTGTGTTGCCCACCTGTTCCTGATGGCGAGTACCTCGTCACTCCCCTGCCCAACATTCCACTACAGTATGACATCGCCGTGCCTCACAGCATTCTGACTGTTGCTGCTAACCATACTCGCATGCCTATCTTTAACTTTGGATTGGGAAAGCAAATCCTACTGCAAGGTATTTGCCTTGTCAACGTTGATTGTCTCGGCGACCATCACGTAGCAGCTTTATCAACCGATGGTTCGTCTGAGCTTAGCAAGCCCCTTGCACCAGCCTCGGGCACCGATGCCAACATAAAGAAAATGGTTGCGGTGGACCTGTTCTCTGCGCAGGCTGACAACCTTTGCCACGTATTATCCTCCTACCGAGATATTTTTTACTTCAAACGATCACCCTTTAGGCCAGACACTCGCGGTCCAGCATCGGATTTCTACTGGCGATGCTACGCCTATTCACCGATGACCGTATCAAGTTTCTGCATCGGAACGCCGAGTAATTCTAAGTGAAGTGAACAAAATGCTAGATAAAAACATCATTAAGCTTTCTTCGAGTCCCTGGGCGTCACCTGTGGTTTTGGTTAAGAAGGACGGCACGTGGTGCTTCTGTGTAGACTACCGTCATCTGAACAAAATTACTAAGAAGGAAGTCTACCTGCTCCCAAATATAGACGATGCCCTTCACTGCCTCCACGGTTCCAGCTATTTCTCTTCTATTGCTCTTCGTTCTGGATATTGGCAGATTTCTGTTGGCGATATGGACAGAAAAAATACGCTCAATCAGCTTAGTAAGATTAAAAAAGTAGGGTACGCTGTTCACTCCATAGAGAAATGTTTTGCGTTCCTGGTTCATTGGCCTTGAAACGAAATTGCCCTCGCTGTGCAGAACTATAATATGGTTGAACTTCAAAAGTTCCTCTCATAAAAATGCAAAGAAGCTCTCCAGTAGGACGGGTGCAGTTGTCTAATGTGGCTATCACTAATATTACCCACAGTCAAGATTCTATGGCACATATGTTTCTTTGATTAACAAGGCCAACGTAAACGCAAGATGTGTGTTTTTACACCATAGATCAGCAGCACATAAGCTCCACCTTAAATGTGATTGTTCACCTAAATCTGCCTGCATTTGGAAAGTTAGTGCAAACCTTAAAATTAAATTAAATTATGGGGTTTTACGTGCCAAAACCACTTTCTGATTATGAGGCATGCCGTAGTGGAGGACTTTGGAAATTTCGACCAGCTGGGGTTCTTTAACGTGCACCTAAATCTAAGTACACGGGTGTTTTCGCATTTCGCCCCCATCGAAATGCGGCCGCCGTGGCCGGGATTCGATCCCGCTACCTCGTGCTCAGCAGCTTAACACCATAGCCACTGAGCAACCACGGCGGGTAGTGCAACCTTCTGTGCTGTTGGCGCCCAATTTCAAAGTGTTTGCCCAGCCCTGTGCACGGTAACTTGATGGTTCCAAATTGCTGGTTTTTAGGCCCTTGCCCAACTGGTTTGTTGAAATAGATGTTAAAACGAATGACAGCTACAATTTCCTGGACACTTATCAATGAGATTCCGCTGTAATTTCAGCGGTTCTCACAGCAACAACAGATTTGGTGAAGTAAGGGACAGGCAGAGTGTTAAAGAGGACTGTGAAATCCATCAAACGGATATGTTGAGCTAACAATGTGGACTGATTGTATAAAGCGAGCAAGCTGCCGAGAATTGCTAAGCTTGATGTGCAGACCTCATTTCTTAGGCAAATAAACTGTGCAATGTCTTGTTTTATTATTGATGACTGCTCTGCCAGTCTGCCTGAGTTGTCATATTTTTGTATTTATCATAAAGCAGGCACTTTCATGTTTTTGTAGTTGTGTGACACAGAGTCATTTGTTTCTTACAGCTGTCATCTTCTCAGAAGCAGGCACTCATGCTTGGAGACCTGGAGAGCACAAGCTGCAGCATGTATGCCGAAATAAACAGCTATTGCCTATTTCAAATAGAACCAATGTAAGGCAAGGCCCCTTTTTTGCTGTACTGTGCTTGCAAATTGCAAAGCAATGATAAGACACAATGTAGAAAGGAACATTTTCTTTTATTTGGCGGACATTAGAGTGGCATCAAAAAAAAATATTGAGCAGCCCCAAGTCAGTCACTACACTAAGCAGCTCCACTGCAATTCACATGACCTAGGAATCCCAGCCATACAACCAAATCATTATTCGTATAAGTGACGATCAAGATCATTCTTCACTTGAATGCCACGGAGCGCTGTTCAGTAACAGCAGTCAGTTTGTGTCCCTGCAAGCAGGAATATTAATTCGTGTTTTGGTTATTGGTGACATAACGAAATTTATAGTTTTCCGGCCCATCAGATGTTTGAATCGGAAATAACTTCACCAAAGATGTACACCTTGTCAGCGGTACATGCAGGATGATTTGCGGTGGCCAGAGACTTTTGAGTGGGACTTCGGTATCAATGGAGGTATAATGTGTGTGCACGCTTCAGTACAAGGGAGATTGGAGGCAGCATCAAGGCAACCTATAGGCACTGTGTGAAAAATCTTGAAAGCTATGCTATTTGCTAATGCTCTTCTGCCCTCTGCACTTGATAGAATACTTTCCAGATTTAATTTCAATCAGAAAAGAAATTTAGTATTTTCTGATGCTACCTTGACATGCAAACAAGTTTCTGTCATGTAGGAGGAGGGGTTAGGTTAAACTACAACACAATTTATCTATAAGTTTTTCAGCGTCCTATTTCATGTGTGGTACACTTTCTTTAATTTGGCTTGCTGACCTGGCAGTCGCATAGTCTTGGGCCAGGGATGACTGGATGGGAGAAGACAATGCGGTGTACTGTTCATTGTTTAATAGGCGCTTGTGTACTATAACATGTAAAAATAAAAAAAACGAGTGATATTTTTATGCTTTAAGCATTTTGCAGAGTGAAGTAAAGTTATAACGAATTTTTTTTTCTCTAAGAGATGAGAGAAGATGGTGTTGCTTGCTCATGATGTTGCTGGGATACCCTAGTACCTAGCTCATAACTCTTTAGTGCAGTGAAGATCACCAGGTAGAAACCACATCAATTTGTAAGAGTTATGAATCTTCAGCATGAAAGTAAATTAGTGCTTTATTTTATTGGATACGTTCCTCTTTTGGAAAGTTCTGTGAACAAAGTGAAAATTTGCAAAAGGATCAAATAAGAATTTGGAACAAGCATGCTATCAACACAACTAATGCAGAAGCAGAATTTAGTCACACTACATACCAATAAGGACAGTGTAGGTGTGAGAACGTTGCTGATACTTTACTTTTCCACCTATGACAAAGGAAAAAGTATACTCCAGTAATTCAAATGAGAACACAATTCTTGTTACACCAGGTGTGGCGAGCCCGGGAGACAGCAAGAGCCGCAGGAGTCCTGGACTAAGGGCGCCTCCCATACAAGCAGAAAGACACCTGCTTTTCCTTTCTTTCTTTTAATAAATGTTTTTCCTTCTCCTCCTCTTCCTTATAATGTTCCTTAATACAATGGTTTACCTGACTTGGAGGCAGTTTTATCTTGGTAGCTCCTATCTGAATACATGGGAACAGAGAAATAGTTTTTCTCTGAAGCCAGCAGAAGAATTCGATGAGGTTGGTTACATGTAAAAAAAAAGCTGAAATGTAGCGACTGTTTTAGGAGGCAATTTTTTTGTGGCAGGAAATTTTGAAAATTGTGAAATTAAAAAGACTTCCGTATGAAGTTTACAACTTGATACAAAAGCTATGAAATTGTAAACTTTGTGCTTATATTTGTAAGCTTACTGACTATCAGCAATTTTTCCTAAATATTCAAGGTCCTAAATCAAAATTATGCAGCCTAGAATGACTAAAATTTAACTTTTTCTCTCAAATGCAACAAATTTCGTCGAAATTATTCCAGTAGTTGTCTCAAAAGCATTTCTGCATTTTACATGTATTTGAATGAAGAGATTAGAGTTGGCACTGAACTAAAGCATCCTCCTCAAGGTAAGCACATCATTTCTGGCCGTAAGGCCAGTTATCAGTCGACACTCTACACTATAAAAGAGAATTGCCTTTTTTTTCACACTTTTCCAGCAATTCCAACTTAGTAGCATGCTTAACTGAATGCAGCTAGGAAGAAGGAAATTTGACAATTTTTAGTTTATGTGCAGAATTAATGCATTTGTATGTCACTGAATTTTGGCCTTCATGAGCATTCATATCCTTGAATTTTCTTTCAATGTTGAATCGAACATTTTGTACAATACCTGAAGCAGCCATCAGGCCACCAAGCAACGTAAGGGCAAATAAGAGCTTCATGTGGAAGCACTTAAAAGGTCTGCTCAATTCACCTGCACAACTGTGAACCTGTTAACGGAGGTTCACGAGAAGTTTAGAAATTGTGCAGCTTGTTTCTGCGGTGCAGGCACAGCGCAACACTCGAAACAAATGCCAAGGAGCAGATGCGGTGCAGGCGTTATGTTATGCCCGATCAATGTGCACAGAGTGCGTACATTTGAAAGATCGTGAACTACAAGTATTATCAGCTTGTGGGCCTAACTACAAACCACACTTGTAGACACATCAGACGTGCGTAAGCGGGCTTTTAATGGTGCTTGCACCCATGTGCTGGATTGTCTGTTGCGCTGCTGCGTCGCACCTGTACGCCTGCACCAAGTCGGCACCGACAGCGGAGTAGGTGCAGCAAAATCATGAACCAGCCCTGCACCTTTTGAAACGAACGAAGTAGTTCAGCGGGTGCCATTGCTGCACCACTGGAACGAATGGCAGGGTGCAACACCTCGTGAACTGGTTCAGGCGGTGCAGGCGAATTGAACGCACCTAAAGTAGAGCACATTCAGGGGCGCTATAACAGAAAATGATTTCAAACTGTTTTGACTCCAATCTCCTGACATCAAATTTACGTAACCACCGGCGCAAGCATCGGGCAGTGACTTGCAGCGTGGTCTGAACAACCCAATCAAACACTCTCCTCGTTTATAGGAGGTCACCTTTGTTCACTTCCAAAACCAATAACATTGCCTACACTCAGCGGTTTTTCTCATCTAATTGGCTGACAAGAGGCGAGGAGTACGGTCTAGTGGAGAGGGTTTCGATGGGGCCGAGCCAGCACAGTGAAAATAGATAACCGCATGAAGAGGGTGGTGCTGGCTTCTCCGAATGGTCCGCTTCACCTTACTTAGCTTGCGGTGGCTGGTCGAAAATCGCGGCGGCTTACAACAGAAGGATAACAATGCCGCTAAAACGAATCCTCAGCAAGGAAGAGTTGGCAGAGCGATGCTGTATACATGCCGCAAGGGCTCGATAACGTTTTACTGCCGTGAAAAAAGGTTTATAATGTGCAAATAAATACATGCTGAGCGGCAGGTGTGAGTAGCGAGGGCCTGAGCGATCGGCGGGCAGCCATCTTCTATTCCTTTCAGAACGGGGCAGTCTCTGGCTATTAAGAAAAATTTTCAGTTTTGTTCGGCATATTAATGCTTTTTTTTCACGTACACGTCACTTTGATGCAGTGAGTTTTTGTGGTTTTGTGAGGTCGCGTGACAGACAGGCGACGTGGGTGTTGCCCAAAAACATTGAACCAACACCAGAGAGCTAATGGTGAAAAGGCGTTGAATCAGGAATAATTATTTTTCTTTTGTGCGGTTTAATCATTCATAATCAGTGTGTACATGTATAGCAGATGGAGAGCCATCACGGTTTTCGTGCCGTCGCGTGACAGACGGGTGAAGTTTGGAGTGGCCTGAAAAAGTTTTGACCAATCGTGGTGGGCTGATTGCAGAATTGGAATAGAAAAGTTTGGAATCATTTTATGTTATAGCACCCCAGGATTCTACAGGGGGCCATAGAATGTAGGCTTCCATGGAAAGATGGCCAACCTCACAAGGTTCACACGGCTGACGTAATGAAGTCAACATAAGCTGATCTCAACCTCCCCAAGTGATGCGACATTGGTTGGCTGTTAAAATTTTTTAGCTATGGCAGCGGCAACCTCATGGACAAATTTGAGGTTGAGTGAGGTCGAATGCTCAGTGAGGTTATACTTCACAGCAGCTGATGTGCACATTTCGACCTCATGAATAAATATGTGGAAAGTTTTATGATTTTACTGATATGAAGGGGTAATTATTTAATACAATAGCCCCAGGCAGGAATCTGGAAGTGGGCTTCACCCCAAGCCACCTGAGGCTTCGTTTTCAATTTGTATAGACAGCTCTCATCACATATGAACCATAGGTGTACATTTCTTTTGCTTTACTTCAGATGTGTGACACCACCGCAGTTGGATATCTTACATCGGCCTGTATCCTCTGACCTTACATTTAAAAGACAGTGAGTCACATGCCAAACTTCTTTCTCGTCTGCTCTGAACTAACAAGTGACAGTTGCTGCCTCTCATTCAGTGTTGGCCAGACACCTAGCCAGAATCTTGGTACTGAATAATGAAACTACGCAAGACAAACATTCTTTTTTCTGGTATGTTGCCTGTAGTCAACAATTGTCAATAAAGGGTTCATCATCATCATCATCATCAGCCTAGTTACCCCCACTGCAGGGCAAAGGCCTCTCCCATACTTCTCCAACTACCCCGGTCATGTACTAATTGTGGCCATGTTGTCCCTGCAAACGTCTTAATGTCATCCGCCCACCTAACTTTCTGCCGCCCCCTGCTACGCATCCCTTCCCTTGGACTCCAGTCCGTAACCCTTAGTGACCATCGGTTATCTTCCCTCCTCATTACAAGTCCGGCCCATGCCCATTTCTTTTTCTTGATTTCAACTAAGATGTCGTTTACCCGCGTTTGTTGCCTCACCCAATCTGCTCTTTTCTTATCCCTTAACGTTACACCCATCATTCTTCTTTCCATAGCTTCCATAAAGGGTTAATGAGAAATAAATTAAAAACTGAAATGCAGTAGAACCTCGTTGATACGATCTTCACAGGAACTGGAAAATAAAGTGTACCATAGGAAAATCATATCATCCAACATATTATCTAACCAAATCGGATTTTCAAAAAAAAAACTTAACATTTCGAAAAACGTATTAAGCAGAATCGTATCGAGGTTCCACTGTATAAAAAAAACGACGCTGAAATTAGCTGTAGAAAAGTTAGTGCTACTAATTACTAACTGCGCTCTGAAGCTTGTCACAATTTTTTCTAGAGTTTAGAAGTCTAGGACCTTGATTTAACGCAAGAAATGAATAGTCAAAAATATCATGTAAGTACCCCTTTAAAGTTCAACATCTTGAGACGTGTTTCTGCACATGGAGATGTAATATTTACCGAAGCCATAAGACTCTTAACAAAGCATGTTTCACAGTCTTGCAGGCAAACCGAACATTTACAGTGGTGCACCTTCAAATGGTGGAGTCAATTCTATGGACCTAATGCTTGCATCTTGCACACCTGCTCAAGCCAGAGGCAGGAAATTAGGAAAACCTCCAAAACACTTCAATTATCTCTTTCTGAAAGAGAGAAGTATGTTTTATCCAGCAATTCTTGACATAGCCAGACTAGTCTAAAGGTAAATTGACAACTATGTTCCTCACGAAGGCCTGATTCACACAGGTGTTATCGGCCCCATCATGGTACATGCGTCTGTCAGGACAGAGCATTTCCTTGCCGATTTCTCTGCAGAAACAAGACGCTATCGACATTTGCTGGTGCTCTAAACATCATCAGTATCCTGTGTTAGAGGAGAAAATGGTGTGAAAACCCTCTATTTTCACAGATACAGGTTCCGTAACATTTGGTGCCGAGACATGACAGGATGGGTCAAATGTGTGAGCCAGAATTAACTTACAATGGCACTTAAACATAAGATAAGTTAGAGAAACATTGCTGTACACAGATGGCAACACAGGTGAAAAGTTTCAGATAATGATGCCAAAGGACAGACACCATTGCTTGTAATGCTTCAGTAGAAGCACAAGGTGAGATTTTCAAGATCATAAGCTGGAATCTAAACCATGCAAGGCAAGCAAAGCCCACCTGCCAACTGTGTTCACAGCAGCCTACACATATTGTCAACCCACGTGACGTTTCTGTGGCCAACATACCATGGCGGTTGTGCCAGGATGGCTGTGGATGCAGATGGCAACGTGGCCAAAGCATTCTCGCCTTGAGCTAGCATTGCAGATGCAGCCAAGGAGCGCCTGCTGCATAAATCAGTCTTGCGTCTGGAAGCGTCCGCAACCTCCATGAAAGTGTTACAGAGGAAAAGAGATGCACGAAATATATTTACTGAATATTTACAAAAACTGTAGCAGCTGACAAGATAGTAGTTAGCACGCAAAATCCAAAAGTGTTCCCTTTTTCATCAGCCTTTTAAAATATGCTCTCTAGATCACTAGACTTTATCTAAAGCAGGAACAATAGATCGATCCTCTTCAAAAAAAGACAATACAGCACTGACATGGGTACTCGCATGAACGAGTCCACTTCATGTGTCGACCACTCGAATCTGTTTTAAACACAGGCCTATTTCCAAAGCTCCAACTGCAGTGCGCTTGCTTGTATGAGATATTTAAATTAATTTGGGCTAGTTTTCATTTTCATTTATTGAAGCCTTAAAGGCCCGGAGGCATTACATAAGGCGGGGGCAAACAAAGTATGAAAAACTCTTCATCACGCTAAAGAGGGAAAAGAGGAAGAAAAGATAGACGAAGAATAAGAAAGGAAACAACGCTCAGGAGGGAACCGAGCAAGCAGTACTATCATCAAAATCACTGTAAAGAAACCATAATATACAACAAAATACATAGAACATAAATACTATTAAAACATATTATGCGTGAGAACGAATCACTATCAGTTAATTACTTAAAAGGGGTCAATAAACAAGTGCATTTGAGACGAGCCATTCTAGGTGTAGTGGATTGTTAGTTTCTCACGGAAAGTCGTGTGGTCGGCGGAAGAGACAATACAGTCGGGCAGAGTGTTCCACAACGCTATTGCATTTGGAAAAAAAGAATCCTTCATCGAAGACGTACGGCAGTGAATGTGCGCGATTGGACAGCTGTGGTTGAGGCGGGGAGAGATTCTAGGCCGGGGTTGTAGTCGAGGGTGTCTGGCTATTGGGTGATAGTAGTAAGAGTGAAGCATGCAGAGACGCGAGATGATACGACGTGATTGGAGACTGGGAAGATCGAGTGTGCGTTTTAGTTCAGTTATGCTGGTTTTACTTGAGTAGTTTGACATGATAAAGCGTGCAGCACGATTTTGAATGGCTTCTAATTCGTAGGTGAGATATGCTTGCGAGGGGTGCCAGATAGATGATGCGTACTCCAGTTTCGGCCGAACGTATGTCTGATATGCAAGTTTTTTTATAGCGGGCGATGCAGATTTCAGATTGCGACGCAAGAAACCAAGTGTGCGCGAGGCGTTTGCGCATATTGTTTCAATGTGAGTAACCCATGATAATGATGACGTCAAGTGAACACCTAGATACTTATAGCAGTCTGTTCGTGGTATTGTAGTTGAGCTTATGTGGTACGCGTAATTTGTAATGCTGCGCTTACGTGAAAAGGACATACATTGGCACTTATTAAGGTTAAGAGGCATCAACCATTTTTCACAACATGAAACGATAGTGTCTATGTCTTCTTGTAAGTCAATGGAATCACCAGGGTTATGGATGGCGTTGTAGATGACGCAGTCATCAGCAAAAAGACGAAGTCTAGTTTTTGTGTTACATGGCAGGTCATTGATACAGATTAAAAATAATAGCGGGGATAAGCCTGCTCCCTGGGGGACACCGGATGTAACATCAGAAAGGTGTGAGTCATGAGAGTTAGCGGATGTGTATTGTACGCGTCCTTTTAAGAAATGTTCGATTCAAGTAATCAGTGATGGGGGGATTCCAAGAGTCGATAATTTGGCAAGTAGGTGATTGTGAGGGACGCGGTCGAAGGCCTTCGAAAAGTCTAGGAAGATGGCGTCAATTTGAAGGTGATCGTCCATGTTTTGTAAGATTTCATCGGTGAATTCAGAGAGCTGAGTTTCGCAGGATAATAATTTTCTAAAACCATGCTGATATGAATAGAAGAAGTTAATTGATTCAAGGTAGTGCATTAGATTGGTTGCTATGATATGTTCCAGCAGTTTAGAGGGGATACTGGTTAGAGAAATTGGACGATAGTTACATGCTTTTGTTCGATCACCAGATTTATGGACGGGAATGATTTGAGCCTTTTTCCAATCGTGGGGAACTTCACCAGTACTGATTGATTGCTGGAAAAGTAAGCTAAGTATTGCGCTTGACAGGGAACTGGTGTTCTTAAGTAATTTGCTGCTGATTTGATCGCAACCAGCCGAGGAGGATAATTTTAGAGCCTGTATTAGGCAAGCTATTCCATCAGCGTTAATCTGGATATCGGGCATTGTGGACAGCGAGTGGCATGGTAATTCGTCAGAACTGAAGTTTATAGCAGGAGAAAATACTGATATGAAGAAATTGTTAAGGGCTGTAGCACATTTTTCAGTGTCAATTAGTACATTGTCGTCGTCTGATAGTTGTAGCTGAGTTTGGCGCTTAGGCGGGGAGATAATCTGAAAGAATTTACGAGGGTTGGACTGAAGGATCGATAAGAGGTCAGTTGAAAAAAATTTGTTTTTGGAAGCTTTCAATTCCTTGACGTATTTTTTGACGCTTAGTTCGTACCTATCCCAAGCTCTGTGGTTATTAGTTAACTTTGCTTTCCGATAATGGCGTTTTTTCTTATTAAGTAGACGTTTTAGGTGTTGCGTAAGCCACTGGTTTTTTTTTATCGGTATTTATAAGGATAGTAGGGATATATATGTTTTTTAAGTTTAGCATAGTGTTTTTATATAATTCCCAATTGGCGTTGACCGAGCGAGCAGAGTATGACTCGAAAATCTTCGTAGAAGAGTGCAAGTTCGCGGTTGAATGCGTCGAAGTTAGCTTTCTTGTAATCAGTGATTAATTTTTGCGTTGGGGCTTTCTTTTTTAATGGTAATGAAATGCCGATATGAAGTACGTTGTGGTCGCTAAAGCCAGGGAGCGAAGTCAAATTTTTTATGTTTTCCGGGCTAGATGTTAATAAGAGATTCAGGGTGTTGTCGCCCCTAGTTGGGCATGTTATTGATTGATGGAGGTTAAAGTCTAGTGTTAATTCAAGAAACTGTTTGGGTTCACTACAGGGTGTTCGGTTGGGTACTGAAGGTAGTGGCCAATTGATGCTGGGATAATTAAAGTCTCCAAAAAGGAAGATAGGTGTAGCATGCATATCTTTCTTTATTTATTTGTTCTAAAGAGAGGGGTAAGAAATTGCAAAATGAGGGTTTACTATCTGGTGGACGGTAACAGATTCCAAACACTATTTTGCCGATTGTACATGGGTAAGCCTGCACAGGCTTACCCATGTTAGTTCGATGTTGTCGTCGTGATTTATCAGGGATGATGGTATGCTGTCTTTAACGGCGATTAGTACACAACCCCCACGTCTATCGTGCCGATCGCGTCGGTAAACTGTAAAGTTAGGATAGGATGGAAAAACTTCGTGGTCGCCGACGTCCTTATTTAACCACGTTTCCGTTAGTAAAATCATATCGGCTGCGGTGTTGTCTATGAAGCTTTCGAGTTCGTCACGTTTTGGAGTTATACTGCGGATGTTAGTGAAAACCACGCTAATGTTAAAAAATGAATCAGGGCGGTTTTTGGATGAAGCAGGCACGGAATTTCTTGTTTGTCACTGCGGCTGGTCAGATAAGGTATCAGTTGGAGCTGGCATTTGATTGCTGTTAGTTGTTCTGGTATGTTCAATGACTCTATCGGATGTAGTATCATAAAAATAGCATCTGCTGCCTACATGCAGCTTGTCCAGGCTGAGCTTAAACGCGCATTTTTGGGGCATGATAAAATTTAACAATTTTGAGCGTGAAAGGCGCGTACTTGGGGCAAAATCTTCTCTGACGGCAAAACATGTACCTTTTAGCTTACGCCCACATGCCAATATGTTTTCTTTCGTCTTGAAGTGGGCCAGTTTTACTACTATAGGGCGTTTTTTTGTTTCGCAGAATCTTCCAAGTCGGTGCGCATGCTCAATATCGCTGGCGTTCAATCTTAAACCAATATTATTTTTGCATAGGTCTAGAATTTTGTTCTCTGAATCACTCCAAGGTTCTTTATCGGAATCGTCAATGCCAAAGAAGAGCAGGTTGGCTCGCCGCATACGGTTGTTGGCGTCAATGTTCGCGGCTTTCGGGGTAGTGATGTCGTGCTGTAGTCGGCCGATAATGTTAACAGCGGTTGAGGTGGTTGGATCTTGTTGGTCTGAATCTAAGATGTTTGAGCGGCTCATAATTTCAGCTATAAATTTGTCTTGGGTAGTTAGGGTTGATTTGATTTGCTCAAGCTCTACACGAATTGCGGCTTCAACACTTTCTAATCGTTTGATAGCGTCGAGGATAGGCAAATGTTCAGCAGTAGGAGAAGGACCGGGGTTAACCTCAACGTCACCGGATAATAACAACATAATTTGACACAGAAAATCGAAGGCAAACGCATCGCGACAAAACAACACCACACCGCGACACTTCAAGTCGTAGGGGCACGACACCGCCACTATACATCTATCATCACTACTAAATTCCTTAGAATGGGTTAGATAACAAACCTGGAAGGTTAGGAGCGTTGTGAACATCGTTGATCTGGCGGTGTTGTGCCCCGCGTAGTCGGCGATTCCTTGCTGTTTATATTGCGCGCAATGTGGTCTCGTGGTTGCTGACGTCGGAGAGTTCCAAGGTTGCCAGGCGGTGTGCCGGGCTCGCGCTGGAAACAGGCGGCTGATGCCATTAGGCTTGATAGGAAGCAGGGGGGTTGGCGGAGAACTTGTTTCGTGCAGGTAGGCGGTTCCAGGCGGGCTTTCGGCGGTCAGGGAAGGGCATACGGGTCCAGGTATCAGGTACGTCAGTACCTGGAAGGTTAGGAGCGTTGTGAACATCGTTGATCTGGCGGTGTTGTGCCCCCTGGGTCTTAAACGAATGCACAGTGCAAAACAAAATATAGATGGAAGTGACAATGTGGACAGAACCGTCTTCCAACTGTTTCTATTAGAGCATAACCTCCCTATAGCAAAGCAACATATAGGGAACTGACAGTTAAAGTGAAAAAAGTGCCAGTGCTGATTACACTCCGTTAAGCATTCACATATTTTTCCATGATATCCCATTCATGCACTGCGTGCACAAGAGACTATTTAAATATGACAAGCCTTTGGTGTAACTTAGAATGATCAGGGGTTCCCTGCAGTGCGATTAGGTGACAAGTTTCGTTCAGTACATATTGATTGGTTTCATTTCATGGTATTTATATAATTGTTATTTTTACAAAATATTTCGCCTACTGCCTAATGCGAAATTTGAGTGCAGCTCTATACAGGTTTCCATTTCGCAATATAGTGGCTAGCATGGACAATCTATCTCGTGTGGCACTTCGCAAACAAAGCGAAGTGTGGCGCGACTGCGTTGCTAATTGGAAGACCACGAGAGCAGCACATGGGTGATGCGTGGGCGCAATTCCCAGCAGCTGCCGCAGACAGACCTCTGCTCATGCAGTGCTTTGTTTCCATACAGATGATGCGCACTAGTGTGGTATAAAGGCATCCAAGATTTTCCTTCCTAGGAAACATCTAATGAAGCAATAGCTCCTAAGAAGGCCACTGTCCAAGATAATCAAGAAAGGAATAGAGAAAAATGTCACAGAAAATCACATCAAACTAGATCAGAGCATCAAAAATTGACCAGTATTCTAGGCCTTGCCCTTGGAAAAAGTCTTGCAGCAAGGTTAATTGAGCACAAATGATATGCAGGTATTCTATGGAGTGATGTCAAGGCTCAAACACTGAGCTCTGCTCTTCTGCAGGACCTTGGTGATGCACATTTTAAATTTTTTTTCTGGCTACTATGGTTTCCAGGGAAATTGGTCATCCTTAAGAGGACAGGACACCACCATAGTACATTTTCAGGCATATTACTTGCGCTAGCAGGCAAAACAATTAAGGTATACTGACAATGAACATTTGCGGCAAGACACAATAGCAATGACAGTATTTGGCAGGATATTTAGACAACAGACTAAAAAGAGTGGACTGGAGGCGAAAGCAGTTCTTTTGGTGAAGTATTTAGCTCGGCTTTAAACAGTGCATTGCTTGCATATAGCGTAACATACTTGTAATGTGCAAGTTTGTAACAGTGTACTTAGGATGGAAAATTCTGGTCAAAACCACACAGTGCATGGTGAGGCAAGTGGGCAACACAGTGGTTTTAAAGCATTGTTTCGTGCCGAGTACTAAGTAGCAAGTTCGGTATTCCCACACAGCAGCCAGGTTAATGAGATCAAAAATGGGAATAAAATGTCAAACCAAGTGACAAAGCATGAAGCAAGACCTATAAAGTTTCAAAGTTCTTTGACTCGTGTGTGCACCGTGTTGGCAAATGTGTGAACTTTCGACGCAGAAAAAAATGTTGTCATTGGAAACAACTTCTCAAAGATAATCACTTGTTTATCAACAAAGCGAGATTTTATCACACAAGAGTTCAAAAATCGCTGCTTAAAAAAATAGAAACACCAGTAATTTTGACCTTCTCTTACATTGAACCCCCTGTGATTAAACTGTCTCTGGCATCTCTAGCACGTCGTGTGGACCAACACCTAGGCAAGAGACAATGCCAGCAACTGCTGCAGAATAGGCAAAAGCAGAGAAAACAGTAATGGCACGAAACAGGCTGTAGCATTACAAAAAGAAAATGCACAAGTTTGATGACAAATGATAAAAAAAATAAATTTAGAGCCCTTCCACTATGTGAAGATGGAAGACCAGCTGAAGCTGTACTTGTTGACAAGTATATTGAGTTTTATATGGTTAATTGCTATATTGATTAAATAAAGAAACATACACACAACTTCGTTATCTTTGATTTTCTATTTACTTTGTCACCATGGTAACCATTGCTTTGTGGTCACTGTGATATACTGCAATTGGTCGCCGATGCTTTCGTGCCCACTCCCGCTTCTGTTTGCAAAGGTGATCCTCACGGGCACGCTGTTCTTCATCGGTCACAGAGCAGCTATCCGACATTACGGATCTGCAGACAAGGCGGGTCTGGCTATAGCAGCTGCCCGTTGCCTTCACACTGTTGCTCACACCGGTGCTCTTAACATGCACATTGTTCTTCTTCAGTACGGACTAGGCGCGTCCTGGCCATAGCAGGACCAAAGTAAAACTGCCGATAACGTCGCTAGAGCGATGTCGACTTCAAAAGAAAACGAGGCACAGACATTGGTGGGTAAACAATGACGTTTTATTATTCTGTCATGCACTCCGGAGCCACTGAGCAATGCTGGCGCACAGCAGGCTACTGTGGATTCAGTTTTGTCTACGCAACTTTTTTCTACACACCCTGTCGATGTATGCACTATTGGTCATGGTCAGAACCTAGCCATATACAGCTTCTCTGTAAAAATAGCAGGGGAAACAGAAGCAGACACGTTCAATGCATCACAAAGGAATGCAGCAGGCAAAAAGATGCGGTTTCTGCAGCAAAAGCCATGACCTTGTACAGCTTGTGGCAAAAAAATGCAGCACGAGCAGATAGCTCAATCACTTCGCAGTTGTTCTAGCCTTGTGAACTGGAGCAACTGGCTTTCCTGTCCAGGAAGCATGGGCAACGACACTGCACACATGTTGGTAATATCAAGCTTTGATGCTGACATAGTAACGTGTGGTGAGGAATTAAGTAATCTTTGTTTCCACTTCTGCATGAATTTTGTGGAAGTGCTGGAGGGTCAAGGTTTTATACAGCTATTAATTTATGTATGTGGTCTAATAAACCATTGCAAAGTGAATGTGTGGCATCAGCAACAGATAGCCAGGCACTATCACAAAAAGAAGCAAAATAATGCTAGGTTGTCGAAAGTTGCAGGTTCTGGAGGAGAGATAGAAAAGGACAAGACTGCATCGATCAATTGGACATGACTGAAGGCATGCACGGTATGTTGAGCAAGAAGCGGACAGAAAGAGTACAAGGAAACGCATGAACGAGAACAGTCTGACAGTGTGTGAAGGCAGGAGCATCACATTAAAAAAAATTGGAAGAAAGTAGCAAATGAACGGGGGATCAGATGCCAAGGAGCAAGCATTTTCTGCTAGAAATGTTATTGCTGTTGTGCCTTAGCCCTGGTGCTGGAAATGGAAGGTGGAAGAAACAAGTACAGTACAAGTTGAGAAAGCGTTGTGGCAAGAGTGAGTGGCATTAGATCGGTGCCTCATCAAAATGATAGAATTTGCAGTGCTCATCTGCACTCAACAAAGTGTGGTAACCTGTGCTGCTGGAAGTGTGTAAACTATCTCGAGATGAAATGTATAATCAGCCAGCTCTTCCAGATTCAGAAAAGACTTAAGACCAGAGGAAAATTTCAAAAATTACAAGACGCCAACCTGATTTGATTAATCATATTTTGGATGTTTCCAGTAGAAGCACTTGCACCAACGGAAACTAAGCTGCATTAAAGGTTGGACTTCAGAAAGTGCATCAACACTACACCAACGATAAATGCAATTCCACTACATGGATGACTTGCCTTGTATGAAAACATTGTTTTCACCTTTTGCTCTCCTGTTCGCCACGTAAGCATTGCGGATTAAGACGAAGTCTCACTGTTTGGTGCAATTCATTTGTCACTGGCTGACCACAAATTAATCGCTGTCAATGTAGTGTAATGAGCATTAAAAAGTTCTCTTCAACCCCTACTTTGTGACTAATGAGCCGGCTGTGCTTACATAGGTACGGATCCACCTCCAGAGGGTCACCACTGAATTGCATCTTTTTTTTTCTTTACAGGAGCGTGGAGGCCTGCATTAATAGTGTTTTTTCACTAACTGCACATATGTTACCAGGCTTTTTATTAATCTTTTATATCACCCACACTGGCGTACGTTATCTTCTTCATTTAGTATAGAGGGGTAAACATCGACAAAATGATGCAGCTCAAATAGGTTGAACGTGTATGCGTTTTCTATCCGCAGTGACGGACAAGATGGCTCGAGCGTTGCGTAATGCCGTTCGCCTAAAGCCAGCTTCGCTGCAGGGCACCAGTGTCGCGCAATGAAGCATGCGCATTGTATTGCGGCAAAGTATACCAAGAGTGGAAAGCGGCCACTGTGATATACGCGCCCACTTGCCGTCACGTCTCCTGCCGCAGGACAAGCACGGAGACGCCGAACAAGTGTACTGGCAGGCATTCAGAGTATTTCGCATGCGGTTGTAGCGATCTGAGCCCTTGTTTCGTCCACATAGAGCGCCCCTTATATGAGCTAGACATCGTAACAGCCGGGATTATTAACTAGCCAATATCAGTGTTACTGTACAGCTTTCACAAAGGTCTACTGCTATGAAATTGCATGACGACCATTTTTCTTTAGCATACATTTCTTCCGTATTCATCCGCAGGGCGTAGTGTTTTGCCAGTGTGGCTGTACAACTCTCACAACGATCTACGGCTCGATCGCATGGCGACGCAAGTTTTAGTACTTACACATACAGAGTACAAAATTTCCATTCCCACGAATCTCCAAGTGTGTTGTATGCTCAGTTACATTAAGAACTAATGCATCGGCACGGCAGTTGAATCCGTAAACTGTTTCCGTTCCCGCGATTCCCCTGAAGTGTGTTGTATGCTGACCTTGATCAACGACACTAATGAACAATGCATCGGCACGACGTAATACTTTGTCACTAAAGTCATCCGAGAAGACCCCTCACTTCCAAACGTATCCCCTGCGACTACAAAATTTAATATCCTGCCGTCGCAACAAAATAGCTACAAACTCACCTCGGACGCGGCTTTTTCGTCTTGCCGCCCACGCATCCTGTCGATTCTGTGCTACAAGCTCGGCTAGGGACAAACGGAGCTAACAGCTTTCTTCCCCATAGTACCTAGGCGAAGAGAAATTTTGAGCACCTAAAGTCCCCACATTTCTCTCTCACAACTACTGCTCCTCGCGCGTGCGTTAAGAGCGGTGAAATCCAATTTCGATGTGCTCGTTCCAGAAAGTACAACGCATGGCAACCGCAGAACCACGCTATTGGCTTACGAGCCTGCGAGACGCCGTGATGTCACTCCTAGCAACGGCGCCAAGCGATAACTCTCGTTCCCGGTGCTCTCCTGTTGGCTAGAGCTGACTAGACTACACCGTGTTCCAGACGTCGCAGACTTGCGTGCGTCTAATTAGAGTTAGATAGGCCCCGAGGTGTTCCGGAACGCTTGTAGTCGCGTCAGGCGAGTTGCAACTGCCGCGCACTCCACAAGTTCGCGTGTATGTCTGGCCTGGCAGCTTACACGGAGTCTACCATAACTTTTGTTCTTCGAATACTGATGAAATATCCGTCGTCATGCAAAGGTAATAAAAAAAAGTCCTTAACCAGACGATGTGTATTAGGCAGTGGAATCGCGAAAGCATGCTGTCAGCGCGAGAACGAAATAGATTTACGCGGAATGCATGGACGCGCACAAAAATAAAGAGCAGGAATGCCTTCGGGCGCGATTCCAAATGAAAGTCTGGAATCGCTGAGTCGAGAAATGTTACAAAGTCGGAGCGCTCAAGGGCCCCCGCGTACGCAAATCGCAACAGCTGAGTGCAAGACTGGGATTCGAACACCACTCAGCGCTCAGTTTACTTCTCTCTGAACCTTTTCGTTGTGAGCAGGCAGGCTATCACTGACCAAAGTTCTGTTGTACAAGCAAAATATTTTCTTGGTGTTGCACAAGGATGAATACATTTTTCGTTATGGCAATAAAAGGCCGTGAAACATGCCAATAATTGGACAGGAATGATGTATATTATAAACCACTGATGGCAAGTGCAACTCAAATGCAAAATATGTCAACATTTATTTCGCGAAAGCAACCAGCAGTACTGCTTGTCAGTGTCACAGACACCTGCGCACTTTTAGGTGCTTCATCCTTTGACGCCTTTCATCATTTGATTTGTTTAGGCCCTTAATCAGGAAGTGGAGCCGTGTTACAATATAAAACTTCACAACCTTGCACTTTACTTCGCCTTCATGGACTGTGCATCCAATTGTTTTTGTTCTGGTCCTGAGCAGTGACAGCACATCCAGAATGCTGTCAGCATGTAATTGATTCATGCTGAAGCAGCCCGTAAAGGCACTCTCTAAGTAGTTAATGAACTCAAAGAGCTCTTTAGATGGATACAGCAGTCCACCTGTGTCAGCGAAGCTGGTAAAACCAGAGTGCAGGTCTGACCTCCCCTCTGCATTGCTCACAAGCAAAAGAGTGCGACATGCATCACATCCAGTTTTTTCACAAATTCTGAAATTTTTTTCACATATCCTGCCATGTGGTAGATAAGGCGCGAGTCACTTCTTTTTTAAACTAGACTTTTGTGCTCACTGGGAACACCGTTGCCTTTCTGGCTGGCAGCATCCTCTAGGGAATCAAGGTCCCCCCTTGAAATATAGCTGTCAATTGTGTCTTCCAAGGTTGTGGAATTTGACAGGTCTGTGTTTCCTGTGTCAAGTAGCGCTGTGAGGACTAGTGGCTCAACACTGGCACCATCAACAGGTCTGGCCAGGCTGTAAAAGCTGAGGCAGTTAACAGTTATCAAGAACTGCTCAGGTGTAGGATGGTCATTACACCCTGATGACTGCCGTACAACCCCGAACAAGTTTTCAACTGGATCCTGGCTTAACTTGGCCGTCATTAAGTACTTAAATCCAACTTCTTTGGTTAAATACTCCAAAAGTCGCAACACTCCAGACAATGTCACTCTAAAGCCGACAGCCGTTGTCTTGCTGATGAAGCCAACCCCGTTGACGGTGCACTCCTCCCACTTAGTGATGTATTCCAGGAAAGCCGACAACGCAGCAGCACCTCTTGAGTTTGGCCAGAGAGCTTCAGACTTGTAGCGCGATGTCATTGTTTTGATCAGTTCGTTGATCATTCTGAAAAAAATAAAGATCTGCTGTCACTACAGGTTAGAGCAATACTATTTTCACAACTGAAGACAACTTTTTGTCGCACATGCTGCCTTATCACATGCACAGATTGAGAGTACAAAACACGTTACCTGAAGAATTTTTCCGTAGCATCTATGGCTCCTTTTCCATAACTTGATTCAAATCTGTCCTTATAATGATGCAAGCCACGCAACACGCGGTCACCGAAGAGCTGGAACGCGAGGGTAACCCGCATTTTTTCAAAATTGTTTGGGTCCAGATGGCTTAAAGTCAGCCCTGGCATCGCCTTCAGCGTCACATTATCTTTGTCATAGTTGAACGCTTCTTTAACAAAATATGTTGAAACCTGCATCATAAAAAAGAAGCACATTGTTAGTCACTTTGCAGGATAACTATGCTGGAACACTCAAAACAGATAAAATCTTACTCGTCCGTCTGGTGTATTAAAGCAACCTTTCAGCAGTGAGTTTCGAAGGCATTTCAGTAGATGCGGGAAGTCTGAAAGGAAATACAGGTTCCTTTTTGCGTCAACAGGATGTTTCACTCCGCACGTAATCTTGCTGGCAGATGCCTTAATGCCCATTAGTGTCCACATTTTCCGATTCCATGAGGCACCGTCACAGGTCACGAAATCTACAAAGAGTCCCGCTTGCTCAGCCAAAATCACGCCTTCAATAAGTATTTTGCATAGCAGGTTTCCCTTGACATTTCCATTCGCTGCAAATGTTCCTATTATCTGCGAAAACCGCCCAGTGAACGGGACAAACATGACAACCATTAGAACGGCAAGTTGGGCCAGTTGGTTGGGATTCATGGTATGGGTTGTAACAGCGCACACAAGACGGGACAACAGAAGAATAAAACGACGACACAGCGCTGACTCTCAACTGATTTTTATTGAAGATATGTCTAACATATATATATGTAGGAGCCATTTGATAAAAACCATGACATGCACAAGATACAGATATGCGTCGAGGCAACTGCGACAAACTGACACAATCAAAATTTACATAGGTAATGCAATTCCTTGTCATAAAGAGCGATAGAAGGTTCACTGATACACGCTTTGTCCTTAATCTTTATATTGTGAGCTTCGGCAATCTCCCTTGTCATTTGGTTTGCGTGTTTAAAAATGACAGTAGTTTTCTTAAATTCCGGGCGACACCCGCACGACTTGCAATGCTCCGGGAGATGAAGTGGCGCAACCCCTTGCAGAGATAGCTCATGCTCTCGAAGTCGAACATTCACACATCGCTTCGTTTGTCCCACGTACTCTCGACCGCAAGATAATGGGATGGCATATACGACCTGCTTTGCACAATTGATGTATCTGTTCACATGTTTTACAGTGCATTTTCCCTTCCATTGCTTTTCCTTCAGAAAATTATCAAGTAACGGGCATATGCGACCTATCTTTTGTTTCGCAGAAAAACGAACATCAATGTTGTACCTTGACCCAATGTTCTTAAGCCCGTGCGCTAGCTTGTGTACATACGGTACAACCGCGTTTTTTTCTTTTTTCTTCTAATTTGGCTTGAATACCTTGGTCATTTGTGCTCTTGACGCCGCGAACCATACTTTCACTCACAGATGAAATGATCGCTTCGGGGTAATCAGCGTCCAATAAACGAGTTACTTGATCAGAAAAAGCAGCCTTCGTCATAGGAAAACACGACTTTTTTAAAGCAGCATTTAGGATAGACTTCGCTATCGCCCGCTTCACTAATTTGGAATGACCAGATTTATAGTTCAATATGGGCTTAACCGACCTGAGACCATATTTCCAGCACGCATGAAATTTACCAAAAATTATTCTCAGGTCAAGAAACTGCAGTTGATGGTCCTTAGGCACTTCGAAAGTAAAATCAAGGCCCATGCCGTGCTGCCTGAATAATGTTAAAATTTCATCAACACCTTCGGCGTGAATGTCTCTGGTAAAAAATAAAACGAAGTCATCAACATAGCGAAAAACCCTATTGGAAAGTTTAGCAAGGTGGCCCTCTAATTGCCTATCAATATAACCTAGAAAAATGTCACTAATCATAGGAGCTACGCAGGAGCCAATGCATACCCCCGATTTTTGTATATACAGACCCCCTTTCCATGAAACAAAGGTAGATCTCAAGTAAAAGGAAAGGAGTTCAAGAAAGGCCTCTACCGAGATACCGCAACCATTGATGAAGGCTTGTTCGTACCATACCATGAATCCCAACCAACTGGCCCAACTTGCCGTTCTGATGCAGTATATTTCTAGTACTCAGGGCTCTTTTCTTTGTGTCAACTCAAACCTTCAGGACCCAGCCTGTTTGGCAGCCATGATAGCCGTGTGTGTATGTAGGGCCAGAGTTGCGTCTTGGCACGTCAGACAAGGAATCTGCCCAGCCGATGTACAGCTGTTGTGCGGGTGGTTCCAGCCTTCCGTTGGACATTCACGAAGGTTGTGCAAAATTCTCAAGTCCGAGTGGTGGCGACAGGTTAGAATTCTTAAGGACTTACTTCGAATCGCGTGTGCAAATCGCCTGCAGAGGTCACTACCTTCATGCCAATATGGGCAGTGGTGTAACACAGCTGATTCCACCAGTGAATTCCTTTGGCGCACGGTTAGACCAACGCTCCCGGTGAAGAAAAAAACAGGACAACATGTTCAGGGCCATGTGCTTAACCTTAGCACCATGGATATTCCGGAGGAACACAAGCGGGTTTTGGGCCTCGGCCCGAAGTACTGCATCGAACCTCACCTGAACCCCTTTGAGAAGGTCGCCACAGCAAGGTCGGTCTCAAGGTGTGCCAAAGAGGACGAACGTTCAAGGTGTGTTTCGGAATGTGTAGATGCCATTACTAGGACAGGAAGAGGGAGGGGTGGCAAGGACGTGCTATGGCCCATAGTTCACTTTATGTGTGAGAAGAAGTTGCGTGTGTTAGTAGCAGATAAAGAAGGGCATTTCGTTGTCATGAATTCTGATGTTTATTCACAGAAGTCTGAGGACGCAATTGGGAAAAATTTCAAAGGTGTAAAGATTAAGGCTGCGAAAGTCAAGCAGCAAGCACTGACCTTGTTGGAAGCAATGAATTTGCAGCGTTTAGCGGCCAGCGTAAAGAAAGCGAAAACTATGGATATACAAGTTTTCTTCACGGTGAAATCGCACAAGGTTGACATGCCGTTCCGGACTATAGTCTCGGAAAAGGACAGCTGGCAGTTATGTGTGTCGCGATTTCTACAAAGGAATCTTGGGAGCTTGAAAATAGTTGATCCTTTCCGGATAGCCAATTCAGATAGCGTATGCAAGTACCTGGAAGACAGTTCGCTGAACATTCGATGTGCCTTCAGCGTAGATGTAGAAAACCTATATTACTCCCTTCCAGATGGCCAGGTTATGAAATGTGTTAAAGACTGCATAGTGCGAGACAATGACGAACAAGCCTTCATCAATGGTTGCGGTATCTCGGTAGAGGCCTTTCTTGAACTCCTTTCCTTTTACTTGAGATCTACCTTTGTTTCATGGAAAGGGGGTCTGTATATACAAAAATCGGGGGTATGCATTGGCTCCTGCGTAGCTCCTATCATTAGTGACATTTTTCTATGCCCACCGTCAATAATATGTTCCTTTTCCAGTGCCCCTGTGGAAGTGCCTACTTTTTGGACACAAAGTGCTCTCCATGCATGCATGCACATTTAGCTTGTAAAGATGTCTATTACCCCTTGCCTCAAGCTGGTCCTTGTTGATGTCACCCAAGAAGGCATTGCGGAGTATGGCGATGCGGACTTAGAAATGAGTGTTGATACCAGTGAAACCAGATTAATGGAGCTGCCGTTTATTTCTGTCCACTCCATCTTCATCCAGTTACAATGAGCAGTTCTTTGTCCAAACAGAAGGCATATGTAATTGGTCATGCATAGCCTGCGCACTAAGACTTGTTGGCGTGCCTGAGAACCTTAGCAGTGTCTACAGGCAAAAACATTCTGATGTGTTGATGACTTCCTTCTCTTTATCAAACTTTGCCTGATGAAGCCAGCAACTCGGTCAATTAGATGTTCAACAGGCTTCCCATTAGTTTTCCCGGCGTCTCCTTTGCCAGGGTGCTGCTCATAGATATCTGTTTTTCTTGACCTTGCATTGCACTTAAACCATGGCCACACCTGCTGAACCTATAGTATGCGATCAGAAAAGTGCTATACATCACGTTACTCCAAACTCATGACATGTGCTACAAGGCCTTGAGGAACACCCTCATTAATTTCCACCCTCATCATACTGTATGAAGCTTCGCATGACAAGTGCGACAATTAACATCTGCTGGTTTTTCAGTGCTATTCCTGTCCAGCTTGCTGAAAGCTATCCCGAGTGTTTCAAAAGCAGGACTGCTGCCGGAGAAGAAGTGCATAAAGCAAGGGTAGCTATAACCATATATGTCACACAAAATGAAGAAGGCCACTGAGTGTACAGGTGGTTTAATTCTTATCCAACAAGCTTGGTTCTCCCTTTGCAAGTGAGTAAACCCAACTTGCCCCAAAGACATGGCCTGTGACAAACTATGTGCCAGATGCTGTGTCCCCTGCAAAGCTGAAGATGTGTACAAGATCCTGACACCCGCAGTGGCTTCTACACTGCGCAAACAGTTTACTATAAGAACGACTGCCTCAACTAATATGCTAATAACATGAAAACGGGCAGAAATTTGGCTATTCATTGGGCCCCACTGCAGGTGGAAGCCACTCTTCCGCCAGATGCGTGTTGTTCACAGGAACTGGAGCTATACAAATGCAGATAAAAACAATGATGTTTGAAAGTAGTTGAGTTGAACTATATTCTGCACAAACAGTGCTACTTGCAGTGCTGGTAACTTATAGCTACAATTCATGGCTGCCCCACCATGCAAAGTCACTATTCTTGAATTAACTTCTATTTATGGTGGCCATATATTGCAAGTACATATCATCCACATTGTGTGCAATTTGATTAAATGATGTCAACTTTGATAGCCATTCCTAATCTGAGATACAACAAAAGAACTAATATAGGCAACAAATCGTAATTCAAAAAGACAACCAGTGGACAGGATAAGTGACTGACTTCCTTTTATTGAACAAAAGTCACATGTGTTACATGTCACCAGCAGTGGGTAGCAAACTTGCAAGCCTGGGTGACAGAGGCAAAACTTACCAAATGCTACACTCATACCCAAATGTAAAACGGCCTATGACACAAAAAACGACATTATATTGTACTGAATGAAAGGGCAAGACTCCATCCAAGAACACATTATGGCACCACATAATTGACATGGTGTAAAAGATGTTAACACGCCCTCCCCGTAAAAAAAGAAACACTGAAAACATGCCTTAAAAGGCAATGTGCAGCGTCTGAAAGCAAAAAAAAACAACCCAAAAAAGGTTTCGCTAAGTCTTTCAATGATTAAAATTGTCAAACTGTCTTGTCACTTCTTAATGGATCTGCATTGTGTACTAGGGTGTCCTGATAAGGCAGTTTCAGCAAGTGTATTGGAAAGCAGTGTTACCAGCCTGTGTCCAATATTTCGAATTTAAAGAGGGTCAGGCTGCCTTTCAAAGATGTACATTTTAGTTTATAAAACAGAAAAAGGCAAGCAAAATTGCTGTGCTTTAGAAATTCACTTAAAGCAGTGCACTGAAATTAAAGTATTAGCTTGCACAATGCCATTATAACAGCTTTCCACCTCTAGCATTTTTTTCCCAGTTTTAAAAAGGTGGGAATTTCTTTTTGAACAGAACTTCTTAAAGTATATTCAACAGGCGAACCAAATACATCATAAAAGTGGCATTTCGCATCTGCAACAACTTCAATGTACTTGAAATTCAGCATTTGGGACATGGAGGAAGCCATAAAAATGCAATAACGGCCCGACAGAGTTTTCTGCAATTAGGTGAAGAAATTGGCACATACCTGCAACATTTATTGATATCTGGAGTGAACTTTAACATCCAACACAATAGAGGCTCTTTCGGGACTGTTTATAACGTTTTGTGCCAGCGCACATAGGTTAAAACACTATTCAGTGCTTTCACGCCGTGTCCATGTATGCCGAATTGCATTAACAGGACGTGAGCAGCGCAACAATCGCAAGGGCGTTTTGTTTCCTCTTGAGGGCATCGCGCTGCGTATCATTAGTAGTAGTGGTGGAATACGACTCCATCTCACAGGTTCCGAGCATGGGTTTCGCCCAGCGATCCTCACAGCGTAAACTGTCGCACCGGCGTAGGCCCCGATTCCTATCAATCGGCAGGGCGGAGAGGGCGCTTCGATGGATGGGACGGAAAGTCGCGTCACCCTCGGCTCGCGACCGCGCCAGCGCACAGTTACGCCAGTTTCACATAGCCGCGTCTGCGTGCCAGCCACGACAAAACGTTGGCCACGTGGCCACGACCCACAAGCTACGCGAAACCGCTGGTGATGAGAGTACGTTGTTAGGCATGACGCCACGGCGCGTCCCCGCAGCCGGCAGCCAATAGCGTGGCGCTGCGGTTGCCATGCGTTGTCCCTTCTGGATATTCCAAATACGCTGCCCTACCTACTCCGTGCGCTAGGAGAAAAGCATCGTCTCGTGCGACGCGGTGCTCCCCAGACCAACGTTACTAGACTAGGTTCAGTTGTGAAACTCTCCGTAGGCGCCGTACATCGCGGGTGCCCCCTTGTCTTGGTTCGCCGCCAGAGGGTGGGAGCACCGCAGGTAGCTCTACGCGGGCGCAGCTCTGCGTTGGCGAAGGGGTTTGAGTCCTCAGACTTCGCAACTTACGTACTCAGCAAGTGTTTTCACCGATGCGTCTTTAAATGTTTGTATAGTCTCGCGTTTAGGAGATTGATTAAAAAACTTTACGTAGCTGTGAAAATGCTGCTGCGCTGCCCCAGAGTGCGCTGTGGGTCCTTAGTCCAGGGCCGCAGCAGCCCCGGCCGTCCAGCTGCGCTCGATATTAATCAGCTGTTGTTGATGAGTAGCTGATTAGTAGTTGTAATCAGCTGTTGCTGCTTAGTACTAATGAATTATTAATGCGAACGCATGAGGCGAAGTCACGGGAGCCCAAGCGAACCAATCGAGGCAGTTCGCGACGCCAGTCAAGGCAGAGTGAATTAGGCGAAGTTAATTAAGGCACAGTTAATTGAAATAGAGTTAAGGCACTCGAACCCACGGTCGTTGGTGAGAGTTGAAGCCTCGACCTTGGTGGTGGCAACGAATTACATAACTAGATGAACTAATTTATTAATGAGTGAATTAAGAAGTACACTAACAATTGTCGCATAATTATTAATTAATAATGAATTAACTACGCATTACCTAACTAGGCGGATTTATAATAATTTGAATATGTCAAAGCTACGGCAAACATTACCTTGGTTGTGCCCAGCTACGCGGCATTCGTATATCTTAAAGCTCTGGCTGAAGTTAGCTGGGACACACGGTATATACACACTCTCAGCACTTCATTTCGGGATAAAAAAAACGAAGCTAACACTATTTCTTTCATCAGAGCACCGCATTCACAAGTGCAATGTTGAAACCTACGTGAGCTTCGCTCCCTTGCGAGCAGACTTGCACATTCAAAGTTATCGCTGCAGTAACGGAGCATAAATATGCATTCGCGTCACCAAATAAAATTGGAGGATACGGCCCTTACACTCTTCAAAACACACACGGCATTTAAAACGCATGAGAGTGTCGCAAAAATGCACCGAGACTGGAGCAAAACATGCATGTATACAACGCGCCAAAACACATAAACAACGGACAGTGCTTCGTCGCCCTGTCCGCGCCGTGCTGACCGAGCAAAGTGCGACAGCAGCGCCACGAGATGCGAGGATCGGTGGTGGGTTTACGCAGTCACGGGAGTTTGAAAACTGAACCTAGGCTAGTAACGTTGCCCCAAACGATTCCACACCCACGGTATGGTGTTCTAGAAGGGGGTAGTGGGCTCAGGAGCCGGAGCGCCCTATGCATTGCAGCGAGGCGGCGAGTGTGGACGGGACGCGGATTTCGGTGGCGGCGCTGTAGTCGCGTGGGCTGGCTCCCTCCGCTGCTTCGCCATAGAATAAAGTGCTTCGCGCGCGTGTTCATGCGGGCTTGATTCGCGACATTGACTGTTTTTTGGTGTTTTAACCTACCGTTCGAGTCTTTCGCGCGCAGTCGGCCGAACACGTGAGCAGCAGGAAGGTCGAAACGTCAACGGCAGCGACCCTGCTTCGCTCCCGGCTGTGAAACAGGATGTAAGTGGGAAAAAGGAAAGCAGCCGTCGTTCACCGCGCCGAAAGATGAATAAACACGGCGAATTCGGGAAGGCAACTTGCACCGCCAAGACAAAAAACTCGACGAAACATGTGCGGTTTGTGTGCGAAACACGCTAAAAGAGTAGGTGGATTTTTAAGCGATTCAACTGCAGAGGGCCTAAGGGTTACGATATCTATAGCACACTATCACTGCTGGATTATCTTGTCAGCCACGGATTTAGGTATGTTATGACATACAGATTAAGCCAGGATTCGCTGGAAAACTTTTTCGGTATAGTCAGGCAATCATGTGGGTCTAATGTCCACCCAACACCAACGCAGTTGCTAATTGTCGTTAATTGCCTATCCTTTTATAACCTTGCGAAAATAGTACGCTCAGGCAATGCTGACCTTAATGGAGCTAGTGGAGAAATGAGTTCTCTCCTGAGTGCGCAAGATGCTCCAGCTCAATAAGCCAGGGCTGCTGCAATCGACCATCTCATTGAGGAAGGAAACCTAGCTTCAGCCGAGCGCATGCTTCGTAGTATTCCTGCTGAGCACAGAGAGTTGGTGGAGCAGAAGAGCGACGACCGTCTAATACATTACATGGCAGGATATGTTGCTCGAAAGTTTCTGAAGTGTTATGACTGCATGTCTTGCAAGGCCTTTCTTATAGAAACCCCCAATACGGAAAGCAGGAACTCTGAGTTCACTGTGACATGCGACAAGGGAGGGTTGTTATATCCTTCGCTGGAGCTTTTCAGGGCAGTGAAGAAGTTGGAGGACATCTTCACTGTGTTCTTCAGCCGAGAGAAACTCTGCAGTGACAGCATAGTGGATGTAATGTTGCTAGTGAAGGATAACTTCGGCTATGCCTTAGGCTGCAGCCAGCACTAAGATACGCTTACAACAGAGTTGACGAAGTTCTATGTGCTGATCAGGCTGCACTTCTATGTAAAATGGATCAACCAATCGTGACAGGAACGGCGTAAAAAGAAATTGCACGCGAAGATAAGCCGTTCCTCATAGTGCCTCTCTCGTAGCAGCCATGCACTTTGAGAAAGGAGTAGCTGCCCATCTTTTGTACCAATAAAGAGTTGTTTGTGGCTACGACGAGTTCTCTTTATTTTGCTGTGTTACGAAATTTCGCTATCCCTGGTAACCACTACGACCGCATAATAGTGGCATCACCATAGGATGAACTCCCTAGCTTTCAGTGGATATATGCTTTCGTAAACAAAATCGCAGTTAAAGGAATAAAACCTCATCATATCTCGCCTCTGTTCCGAATGTGTTAGTACAGGCGCCGCAATTGTTTGGCTCACTTGAACTTGTGAATGCAACTGGGTCCTGACCTTATAAAAAGTGTTAATGGCAAATGAATTAAGCAAATTACCCATTCACATATTTGCCTCTTCTACGGTGTTTGCGAGCTTTTAGTTTAGAAATCAGTCGCATCGTTGTGCGGCCGTTAGTCTGCACTCCTTGGGTCGGCTTTATTTTCGCGCAAGCTTGAAGAACGTCCGTCTTTCCACCTTTCTCTGCGCCTTGTCTTAATTTCAGATGAAGTTTTCAGAAAACATGCTACGGAGCTGCGCGCTTTCTTTTTTCGGCATGACACGAAGCGCACACGGCTTTCTCTACGTTGAAAATGCTCAATTTCGCGTTCCGTACAGCCCATGCTCTAGTGGCGCCATCTGGCGGCGTCGACGTGAGATGCCACACCCGCGGGCTCTCCCTGACCCCACTACCCCCTTCTAGTTCACTATACCCACGGCCGCTCAATGGACTCAACGCACTCAATGGAGTGCGTTTCCATTGAGCGGCCGTGCCACACCGAATCAACTCCTGCGATGCATGGAAGGGACGTCACTTTAAAAAATTAAACTAAAAACAATTGAAATATACCAAATCTTACTAAACAATGCGTTGAACTCGCAGCGATATGAAATAAAGTTGTCTTATGCGTTAATTAATGTACACATTTTCATTAAATACATCATCGCAAAATGATTTCAACTATACTGTCATGCGTTTCTCTAGAGTAATAGTCAGCGTTCAATATTACAAGGCAGAAAAATATTATACTATCTTCAGGTGCCTCCAGAGATGAAAAGCAATTTTTGTGAGCGGCTCGTGCGTCACCGGAGAGCCCGAGTAATGTGGTGGGCAGAGGGTGTTTCGTTAGAAGCGTCTCCCCGCAGGCTGGCTTTACCCGGTTTGGAGGCAAACCGGATGTGACGTGGACCAGTGGCGTACTCCCTGCCCCCAGATAGGTACTTGTATGTGTAGGGAAAGACGCTGCTAGGTGCTGCTGCTAAATCTCTGTGGTTTCTGACGGCTCACGAAGGTTCATTCGCGTGGTCTTGTTACGCCTCGCTGGATCGTGTTCAGTCATGCTGTCCTTGCGCGGTGTCATTTTCGGCGAGTCAGGTTAAATTCTTATATAGGTCGCGCCTGCGCCTAATTGAGTCTATTAAAGCCTGCACATTTAGTTTTGCTGGCTACAATGCAGTGGGCTGGCGTGAGCTGTCTCCACGATGCGCTTCCAGGGTGTCGATTTCGCCGTCCTTTATGTTGGCGGAAACGACCTTGAAAGCAACATGGATCCACAAGAAATATGCGGCAACATCAAGGTAAGTCTACTGAAATCACAAAATTCGAAACATTAAGTGCTGATAGTTGTGTTTTCTTTTAAATTTTAGGCCTTGATTGTTCAACGAGACGTCGTGCTGGTTTTCAAGGTGCTCCCTCGCTTCCTAGAAGATGCTGATGGGGAACAGAAAATGCAAAAACGTCGCTTGCTCAACCGCAAATTGACGGCTACGCTGAAGCGCATGCCGTGTCTGCGGAATTTTAACCCCGAGGTATGGACCCCCCTTTTTCCAGCGGCATGCCTTTACATACCGTCCGGAACACGCTTGGCTTATTTTTGACTCGGTAAAAAATGTTTCACTTTTTCTCGCTGCTCGCTGCGAAAGAAATGCAGACCGTTTGTCGTAGTTATCTCTCCGTTACAGGGGGGCATTACTGCGATGAACAAAGCTAGTGTGTCCGTACGTACTGTGCGCACTGCACCCTTTGTTGGACGGTCGGAAAATATTGGTCTCACTTTTCTGGCCAACTTCGCTACTCTGTAGCGGTGAAGTGTAATTACTACAATTGAACATTCCTGTGTAGATATATGTTTCTGAATCACGATAAGCACATTTTTTCGTCATTTCTTTGTCAAACAACGCGATAGAGCGATTGCGCAGATTGTTTACTTCCCTTTCTACAATGTTTAGTTTATTATATCGCCTTCCTTCAAACCACCACAGCGGCAAATGGACTCTTTTGATCCAAATTCCGCGTTTTCATAATAGCTGAATTTTGGTGCGGTTAGGTGTCTAAATTTCTCGTGCCCATAGCTACCAAAACAGGTGATCAAATTATTAGCATCGCGAACAAATCGCATTCCTACATATGCGAGCTGCTACATATGAGCCCTCAAGAATTTTCAAGAAGCATCTTTTTTCTAAGAACCCTTGTGATATTGGAAAGCCCTGATTGAGGATTCTCATACAAAGCATGCTCAGTAAGTATAAGGAAAACGTGCACAAACAATGTGTAATGTACTGGGTACTCTGGCTGCTTCTAATAGCATTACAGGTGACCACGAGTAGGTAGAAACAGACCTTGAGGCTGTATAGTGGGATGTAATATTCCCACTTTTTGCTATTACAGAATCGTAGTCAGCTTTGAGATTTTACGTCATGTGAAAAATACTTCATAAAAAAAGCACTTGTCGGTCTGTTCTCTGCTTGCGTCTATGAAAGGGTTAAGATGCGCACACTGTTCAAAGGTAAAACCACGTACATAGTTTTTAAAACGAAATCCTCTTTGCCTCTTCCTTGCTCAGTCGGTGGTGGCTGCTGCAGTCCTGCCAATATTGGTCACTGTGTATGGCACTGGATATGTGCTGCTTGGCATGTGTCCAAATCGCAACTTCGATTACCGGTTAAGTGCGGCTCAACATGTACCACTGGGTAGACAAGTAGAACAAGAGGCAAGAAATTAAGTATACAACAGGAAATTTAAGAGGTCAACCACAGAGAAGTCGGAAAGCCAGCATTAAAAGCAACCGAGTATGGACAAAAATGAATTGAACGAGACCAGGACATGCATTGTGTGTAGAGCTATAGAAGTGAACGAGTGGTTACATTTTACAGAACATTACAAAGGCTTCACTTATAACCGATTTTCACATATGCATGGAATCTGCTAACTTTTCTGAGCAAAACTCTACCGGAAAGGATATATTGCATCCATCGGTGTTAATATATTTTCTAGCATATTTTCTTGTTTTCAGCCAACATACACATTCCCGTTAAATAAAATAGATCACTGTAGATGGTTGCCACAAGCATATTACAAGAACTGTGAATTGGAAGCTGTTAGCTACCTGTGGCACGAAGTCATGCAAGGGTACATGTAGTCTTTGTATGCACATTGACTTCATGTTTTACTAATTTGACTGGCTCCTATTGCACTCCGGCTGAATAGCAATAACACACAGGCCACTTTACGTTCGAGCTACTCGAAAGCTGAAGGGACATTCATAAATTTTCATAAGTCCATGGCATTAGTGAAAAAATTAAAACCTTTTCTGGCACAGCCGTGCGTTGTCGGAAGTGTCTCAATGCATTGCAGTGATTGAACAGGCACATATTGGCTGTACCACTTGGATTTCAGCGTGCATGCGTTGGCTGGATAAAAAATTCTACCTTATTTTACCTCCAAACTTTTGCTCACGAGTGGAAAGCGCTGTTTCTGTTGTAAATAGATGTGGCTTGCACACAAGGCATGTGCATACTAAGTGTCTTGGTAAAGAAAAGTAAAGGTATGCTGCATGAACAGAAGGTGCTGCAGCCACATAACCTGACCTTTGATCTTCATTATGCTCACAGATTGAAGGAATGGAACTAAGTGCGTGTCTTTTAAATGTTTGATTTCAGCCAGTTAAATTTGCCAACTCGGGGATTCAAACCACTGGTGTCCATCTGCTGCTGGGCTGGACTCTCAATTTAGTGAGAATACTAACTACTGCGTTCATTGGTGCTAAAAGATATCAAGTCAGTTGTAGCTCGGCATTACTGTATTCCGTTTGTCACAAAAATGCTAGAGAACCACTTGAGATCCTTCGATGTCAGCATCCTCATAATCAGTAGGCACCCCATAAGAAAAATAGGTCAATTTTGGATGGTATCCTTGCAAGTGTCAGAAGGCTAGGCCACAGAAACTCGCGTTTCTGATTTGTGCACTATTCAGCCACGTTAAGATGTGAGGAGCCTAGACATCTAAAAGACGAGGAGCAACAGGCACATATTGCAGTTGGTGGCACGTCCGGCGGCACGTCCAGAGCCGGCCCTAAAACGATTTGTACTGTTCCTGCAGGTGCGCAACTACGTCACAAGAGTTTCAAGTGGTTCATCGGACGTCGGATGCTCTTTTGCACGGATGGCTTCGACGGTGTGGCAGCTCTGCTGAAAAACGTGGAACTTTTCCAGTTCTTCTTGACTTCGGTTCGCGTCACAAGATGGTGCTCTGATCAACAAGCGCCGTCATCGTCCCCACAAAAGCGCAGTTGGCGGCACGTCCAGAGCCGGCCCTAAAACGATTTGTACTGTTCCTGCAGGTGCGCAACTACGTTACAAGAGTTTCAAGTGGTTCATCGGACGTCGGATGCTCTTTTGCACGGATGGCTTCGACGGTGTGGCAGCTCTGCTGAAAAACGTGGAACTTTTCCAGTTCTTCTTGACTTCTGTTCGCGTCACAAGATGGTGCTCTGATCAACAAGCGCCGTCATCGTCCCCACAAAAGCGCAGTTGGCGTCACGTCCAGAGCCGGCCCTAAAACGATTTGTACTGTTCCTGCAGGTGCGCAACTACGTCACAAGAGTTTCAAGTGGTTCATCGGACGTCGGATGCTCTTTTGCACGGATGGCTTCGACGGTGTGGCAGCTCTGCTGAAAAACGTGGAACTTTTCCAGTTCTTCTTGACTTCGGTTCGCGTCACAAGATGGTGCTCTGATCAACAAGCGCCGTCATCGTCCCCATAAAAGCGCAGTTGGCGGCACGTCCAGAGCCGGCCCTAAAACGATTTGTACTGTTCCTGCAGTTGCGCAACTACGTCACAAGAGTTTCAAGTGGTTCATCGGACGTCGGATGCTCTTTTGCACGGATGGCTTCGACGGTGTGGCAGCTCTGCTGAAAAACGTGGAACTTTTCCAGTTCTTCTTGACTTCTGTTCGCGTCACAAGATGGTGCTCTGATCAACAAGCGCCGTCATCGTCCCCATAAAAGCGCAGTTGGCGGCACGTCCAGAGCCGGCCCTAAAACGATTTGTGCTGTTCCTGCAGTTGCGCAACTACGTCACAAGAGTTTCAAGTGGTTCATCGGACGTCGGATGCTCTTTTGCACGGATGGCTTCGACGGTGTGGCAGCTCTGCTGAAAAACGTGGAACTTTTCCAGTTCTTCTTGACTTCGGTTCGCGTCACAAGATGGTGCTCTGATCAACAAGCGCCGTCATCGTCCCCATAAAAGCGCAGTTGGCGGCACGTCCAGAGCCGGCCCTAAAACGATTTGTACTGTTCCTGCAGTTGCGCAACTACGTCACAAGAGTTTCAAGTGGTTCATCGGACGTCGGATGCTCTTTTGCACGGATGGCTTCGACGGTGTGGCAGCTCTGCTGAAAAACGTGGAACTTTTCCAGTTCTTCTTGACTTCGGTTCGCGTCACAAGATGGTGCTCTGATCAACAAGCGCCGTCATCGTCCCCATAAAAGCGCATCGCTTGCAAGCAGCAAGCGCAGTTGGCGGCACGTCCAGAGCCGGCCCTAAAACGATTTGTACTGTTCCTGCAGGTGAGCCGGTTTCGCTGTAGCAACTTTTCTGTACATTCCATGCCGCCAACTGCAAAACTGTCATTTGCTTGATCTACCACGTGTGTTCTCTTGTGCGCATGTGTGATGGAGGGAAAAGATTGAGCTCAATGTGGGGTTGATTTTGCCGGCGAAGACCGGTGCATGGAATGCTCTAACTGTGCATTGTTGTATCACCTCGGTCAAGAGTGCTCAGGTGTGGCTGAAGGCACATTCTTGTTGATGGGCCCGAAAAAGAGAGAAAAGTGGCGGTGTAAAACATGTAGATCAGCGGATTCTTCCCAAGGCAGTTCTAGCCAGTTAACAGCTATTGCTGAAAAGCTATCGTTGCTGGATTCTATTCGTGCGAAAGTTGAATCTCTTTCCCTGGTTCCGTCGAAAATAGACGAACTGTTGTGCCTCAAGTCCGAGATTGAAGCAGTGAAAACAAAAATGCAGATAATACACGACTCGGATGACTTTCTTTCAAATAAACATGATTCCTTGCTGAAAGGATCAGCAACACGAGAGAAACAGGTCACTGAATTGTCTTCCAGGGTGATGGTACTTGAGGATCAGGTCGCTTCTCAGGCAGCTGTCATTCAAGACCTTAGAGGAGAAATAAATGCCTCTGAACAGTATAGTAGGTCCTCACACCTCGAAATTCATAACCTACCCCAACTTCCTAGTGAAAACTTGACTACTACTGTTGCTGAACTGGCCGCTCAACTGGGCATTGATTCATTCCTGCCAGGTCACGTAGTAGCTGTGCACCGATTGCCCAGGAAGAGCAAAACAGCTCCAGTTTTAGTGCGCTTCCTTTCGGCGGGCATACGTGACAGCTGGCTGGCAAAGCGAAAGAAACTGGAATCTCTGGCGAAGGAAAATGAGCCCTCGGTTTTCTTTGTCGAAAACTTGACGAAATACAACAGAGAACTGTTCTGGGAGTCAAAGACTAAGGCCAAAGAGGCCGATTTCAAGTTCGTATGGGTGAAACATGGCACAATTTATGCCCGCAAGAAGGAGGGTGACCCAGTTGTGCGCATAATGAGCCCTTGTGACTTGTCTCGGCTAGTCTGACCTCTTCTATCCTCTGCTTTGTCTGTTGTAATCTTTTTCCTGATTCATGGCTTCGTGCGAACACTTTCGAGACTTTCCTTCTTTTTCTGTTCTTTTAAAACCAGGTGAAGGCACATTCACTGTTTTTCATGCAAACGTGCGTAGTATTCGCAAGCACTGGAATGAATTTTGTGTCCACGCTGGTGGAGTACGTGATATAGCTGATGTATTTGTCTTAACTGAAATTAATATTGGGCAGGAACATACTGGTCTCTTTCAACTCCAAGGTTATCACAATCATTTTTTGACGCGCAAGGACGGCCGTGGCGGTGGAATTGCCATTTTCATTAAAAATTGTTGGATTTCAAGCCCTCTGAACATAATTTTCACAAGTGCTGAATCGCTAGCCCTTCGTATTCACACACGATCTTTTGCCATCACTTTGCTCGCTATTTATAGGCCGCCAAATCAAAGTGTTAGAAAGTTTGTGGACGAATTGCATCTACTTGCTTTTCCATCTGGTCACGTGTGCATGATAGGTGATATTAACATTGACGTGCTGAAGAAAGAACGACACATTGTAGCTGATTACTTGAACACGCTTGCTGACGTTGGAATAGATTCTATTATCAACCTTCTCACACGTGTCGAAATTTTGGGCACATCGCTTGTGTCTTCATGCATAGATCACGTCAATGTTCGCACTGAGAACGACCAGGTACTTCCGTTTATTATTGAGCAAAAGCTATCCGATCACTTCTATGTTGGGTGTAGCTTTCTATCGTCTCAGCATGCTGCGGCTAACAACCCAGTATCACAGATAGAGGTTATTGATAAAAGAAAGCTGGACTCGTTGTTGCAAGGCTACGACTGGAAATCTTTCCTAGCAGAAGTTCCTGCCAGTCACCTGTATAAATCTTTTATTGCCGTTTATACGCAGGCAGTGCACTCTTGCAAAAACGTAGTCGTCTTAAAGCAACGAAAGCCGAAATGCCCGTGGATAAATGGAAATGCTCTAACCGCGCTAGCTGAAAAATAACTAGCCTGGGCGCGTTGTCGGCGCTCACCTAATAATCAGTATCTTCGTGAAGCTTATAAGATGGCTCGCAATAAAGTCACTGCTGTGCTTAGAGGTGCCAGGCGACAGCACTTCCAAGGTAAATTTTCTGAATTTAGAAATAACCCGTCCAAGACTTGGTCCGTGGTTAACGAATTAAGGGGTCGTCCCCGGAAAGGCGCATACCAAACTATTGCGAAGAATTTCGGTCCACCATCTATAACGTTAGCAGACCAATTTAATTCCTTTTTGTCGTCTACTGCAGCAAGCTTGTCCGGTAATACGGCTAGTTATTGTATGCCACAATCGGTAGTTGACTCTGCATTCCTGCCTGAGTGTACCGAGGATGATATTCGCTATATTTTATTTAACTTAAAACAGCACAAGTCGGTTGGATTAGATGGTGTATCTGTGGACGTCCTTCGCAGAAATTTCGAGGACCTGAAGAATGTTCTTTTAGCAATTATAAATAATATTATAATCACAAAAGAAATACCGCCTGGCCTTAAGGAAGCGCTTGTAGTTCCTCTCTTCAAAAGTGGACAGGTCAATGTTGTCACAAACTACAGACCAATTTCGATACTTTCGTGCATTGCTCTTATACTTGAAAAGCATATTTTTCACGTAATGCAGAGCTTCATTGATGCGCACAACATAACGTCGCCTAATCAGTACGGATTTACTTGTGGGCGTGGCACTAGATTAGCATTAGATGAATTAACAGATTTCCTCAATAGTACTCTTGAAATTAGTGCATTCGCTTGTGCATTATTTCTAGATGTATCAAAAGCTTTTGACTCCGTCAACCATGAAATTTTACTTTGTAAACTTCATAGCTATGGCTTCCGAGGGCCTTTTCTAACTTTCCTTGAGAATTATTTGCACGGTCGAATTCAAGTAGTAGTTCTTGGAAATATTAAAAGCAAACCTAGACAGTTGAGCGCTGGAGTTCCCCAAGGGTCGATTTTAGCTCCCCTTTTATTCAACTTGTACGTTAATGATCTCAGTCAAGCAATTTTTCGCTGTCGGGTGTTTCAATACGCAGATGACACGCTTTTAGTATCTCGTCATACTAATTACCATCAAGCCGTGGCTGAATTACAAACTGACACTACAAATGTTATCAGTTGGTACCGTAAAAACTTAATTTCTATTAACCAGAATAAAACTAAATTAGTATGTTTTCACGATCCACTGAAATCTATTCCTGTCATCACTGTTTCTTCATTCTCCTCTGTGTAACAATTGCTCTTGCTCTCCTATTCCATACTTCTCAAGTGTCAATTATCTCGGTGTTCATTTCGATTCTAACATGTCCTGGAACACTCACTTGGCTAACGTTTGTGAAAGGCTGCGCAAAATAGCCTGCCTACTGCATTCTATTAAAGCACTATGCCCAATTTACGTAAGGAAAACAATAGCACATGCAATAGCGTACAGTGTGCTGAGATATGGAATCTGTTCTTTTTATTTCTGTTCAGTGTTTTGGCGCAATAAAGTTGATTCTTTACTAAAATCCATAATTCGGGCGGTGATGTATGGTGTGCACATTACTAACAATTCCAGTCTTTTTTTCATGCTCGCACATGCCCTCGTTCAGGCTGTTATTCATATAAACGGTAATCCTTTTGTATATATGGAACAATGAGTTCTGCCTCCCGTATGTCCCCGCCAGAGCATTACGTACACGCGACCACTTTACCCTACCAAGTGTACGGACAAGATATGGCAAACGTGTCCGTGCCTTCTATGTACCTGATGTGTTAAATGACCTGCCAGATAAAGTTTTATCTTCCAGCACACGGAAAGAAGTTAAATCTTATATTTTTGATTTGTATGTGTAATTTCGTTTCTTTCCTTTCTTCCTTTCTTTCTTTAGTTTTATTTTGAGTCTTGTACATAATTGATTTACTGTGCCGCTCCCTGGCTTGCTCCATTCTGCCGAGCGCTCCCCACAAGCCCATTGTTGGCTTGGGCAGGCTCGTATTTGTATGTCATTTTCGCAATAAATAATATATATATATATATATATATATATATATATATATATATATATATATGCAAATTGAATGCAGCTACCAAGCAAAAAATGTGGAAGTGTAAGCTGTTGATTTTTTACTCTAAAGGCACGTTCACACCGAAGACGGAGCGGCTAAACCGGGCAAAGCTCTTCGCCAGGCGGATAAAAGCAGGCGTTAAACGAGGCGGCAAGCCCGATCGCTCGCGGACCACTTTTTTTCCCGCCCGCCAGAGCTGTCCGCTTTGCCGCAGCCAATCAGAACACCAGACGACGCTGGCGTTGTGACGACGCTGGCGTGTGCGCGATAAGGATGGACGACCGGTGCCACGAGACAGCAACAAGTGCGTCACAAAAACGTTAGATGCTCCGCCTCAGCGGTGCGGGCAGCCAGGCAAGCCGTCCGGTATACAGGGTGTTTCAGCTAACTTGTGCCGAGGCTTTAAAAGAGAAAGACTGAAAGAAACCAGGCCTGCAGTACTCAAATGCAATCAATTCAGTAAACTACCCTTTTGAGCAACTTTAATATTTACGGCTCATTGAGAAACATCTGCTTTATTTTTATGAAGATAGCTGCTGTGGTTATTTTTTCAGGACAAAAGAAAGTGCACAAAATCGAAAAAAGTACCACGCAAGTATGCACTTTTGAGCAGTGACGAACAAATGAACAATGCGGCATGCAGACAGGATGTAAAAAATATGCAGATCCGACACACTGTGAAAATTAGGCAAGCAGCTTTCTTTGCTGCTTCTGTTCATTGATGGCATTTGGCAGTGATATGTTAAAGGGAAGCTGAAACACTTTTCGAAAAAAAATGAGTTCTCTGCAGCATTCTACAGTTTTGAGTCTCCTGAACACGAATATCTGGTTCAAACAGAGCGGAAACAAACGCGAGCGGCTATTTTTTTTTTTTCAGGAAAACGCGCACCAGCGCCTCAGGGCATCGCGCGAACGCCGCTGTTGGCCGTGATTGGTCGGGGCCGCTGTGACGTCAATCGCGGCAGTCGCCGGTCGGCGCCGCCGTTTCAGAGCGTAGCACGCTGTTCTGTTCTGGCTTCATAGTTGAGTTGTAAGCATTATGGAACGTTCTCGCTGTCTCGGACAGCTTGTATTTTCGCCGTACATGTTCGAACCGACAGCCGATACGGAAAACGATGGCGGCAACGGCGGCAACGACGATGTTGAGTGTGCCAACAGCGAGAGCGATGTGTGCACCTTCTCACGCGTTGGAAATCTTATCTGGTACGTATGCTTTTTTTTCATGTAGCTGCACATTCCAATGACGGGAGAAAAAAATGCGCTAAAGTGTCACTGGGAACTTGCTGCTGGAAGAATGCCGAAGCACTAACTTCTCATTAGATTGTAAACACGGGTGCAATTCCGCGATGTCAAGCACCTTGCCGCTGCTTGTCTAAAGTCCCGTGGTTTTTTTAGTGTTGATACACGATCGCGAACATAAGTGCCGCGTTTCAAAGTGCGCACATGCAGTGCTGCGAGGTACAGTCATCGAAGTTGCTTATCATACACATCCAGAGATGGCCAGAGGTATTATATGTGCAATATTCATACTATGGTTCGACGACTTTGCGATTGTGGCTTGATCAAGAATCGGTATGCATGCTCCATGCTAGTGTTGACATAAAGATATTAGGCAGTTTTAGCACCGCCTTGTGGTAAACACGATAACTGCAACCGTACGTCGAACGCCACTAGGCAAGCCTATACTCCATTTCATACCTGAGGTGCAACGCCGTGGAAGCTACGCGCGAAGTCCGGTCACCAAAATTTATTACTGCACGCGTTCCCGTCTATGCTTCGCAGCGTGCCAGCGGCGTTTGCTCGCGCGAGCATGCACGTGAAGCTGCCGCGGCGGGCTGCAATTAAAAAATGCCGAAAAGAAAATTCATTTAAAAGAACGTGTTAGCAGCCGTATAAGTACACGGATTGTTTCTACTGGTAAATTCTTTTTTTTTTCATTCAGAACTGAGCTTATATATGGAAAATTTTCTAAAAAATCGGGTCAAGAGACACCGAACTTTTTCTAAGTGCGAACGCAGCCACTGCAAGAAGTATCTCAAGCCTCCACAGCGTTGCACCTGATGTATGAAGTGGAGTATGGCAACGCTAGCAACAACGCGTTTCCGCATTTGTCGTAAGGCTATCCGGCTATCAAGGAAATGGTCCGAGCACAGCACAGTTGATTTCGTCGGCACGAACTTATCTCTCCTCGCCGCACGGACCCACTGCGCTGCAAGCTTCTTGTCCTTTGGGAACCTGGGCAACACCACATCGTCTCGCCCGCCTGTATTCGCGCCGCCGAATGCTGCACAGAACGAGGGCATGTTGGGCGCCCTTGGCTGTAGGCACTCACGCAGCACAGAAGGAAAGAACAGTTTACGAAAATCGCAAAAGAAAACAAACGTGAGCGGCGGCGGCGGCAGATCTCTCGTAGCATCGTTCAGTAAAGCGCAGGACGGAAAGAGGCATGCCAGCACATGCCAGCAAGCCGGTCCGGCAGCTCGGTCCCCGCGAATGACGTCACTCTCGCCTGTTCTCTCCTCTGGCAACCACCTCACCCGGGGTTTCGGGAAGCGAGGGGGGTGTGTCCACGGGGGTGATTTAGAAAGCGATTTCCGCCCCTTATATTAACGACACGAAGAAAAATATTTCGGAACCGTAAATTATTAGGTCTGTTCTTCCCAATCCCAGCAATTCATGGAAAGTGAAAACCGTTTCAGCTTCCCTCTAAATGTTACCTTGCATGTACCACTTGTTTGTAGTACACAGAGTTCACAGGCAGACGTGCGCTCCAATGCCCAAGGTGGTGTTGTGCACCATCCATATCCTGTGAGAGTAGTGGCACTGTCATTCCCTCACACGGCGCATCGCAAGGCGGGTGAGGTAGAGAAATCCGTTTATTGAATCCTTAGGAGAAATAGTTGCTGCCACGTCCTGTGCCCGACAGAGCAGCGCCTGCTGGCCACCCAGACTTCTGTCACGCAGCATGGCCTCTCAGTGTTGCAGTGTAGGGACATTGAAGTTTTGATGCTAGACCACCACTTGCGTACTGCCGTTTTGACGCTGTGGTGCTGTATTGCAGCTTTGCATCTGCACATCCTGTGTCAATTGTTGGCATGGACGCACTTGCCGTGTTTATTTTTTCAGAAATTGCATAAACATGCCATACCACACCTTGAACTATCATTATAATACTTTTAGTTTGCCCACAACTGCCACCATGTCTATTGTAGTGTTTTTCTTTTAAAGAGACTCCATACGAAGGATGCTTTCTGATGGCATCTTTATCTTCTCGTGTGATCATTCAGCGAGCACAAAGTGCTACAGCTTCTGCAATGCTTTTGTCTATTCCTTCCAGGCACACTACTCTCAATGTATCATTAGCGCTGAAATATAATACCGCCCGTTCCTCAAAGCAGCTTCAATATAGATTGCAATCGGAACAATAGGCAGACTTGTGGCAGTATACGACTTTCTATAGCCATAAAAGGCAAGCTAGCATAGTGGGGCATCTCAATGCTCGTAAAAGCATTCAACTGCATGTATCTCCAAATAACTAAGCTCAAGCAGACACTGTCAAAATTCGCGCTTGTCACGGTGAGTTGGTGCGGGAACTTGAAGGTGTCGCTTTTCCTTCATTTTTGTGTCTCATGTTTTTGCTAAGGCTCTTGCCACAGCAAAGTTGCTCTTGTGGTATTTTAGAAGGGTAATGTACTAATCACCTAGGCGATGTCATTTCCTTCATTTGGTTGCACTGTGTGCATCAGTGCAATAAATGGGTCAAACGGCTTCATACAAAATGTTGCCAGGCCATTTTGGCACGACACTTGTGGATAACATTTTGGTGTGGCTTGGGCGAGACCGAAAGAGAGAAATTGACACATACAAGCACAAAGGCCAGGCACTGTTCCCTTGTGGCCTGCACAACCACTAGAATAACAGCTAGTCTTATCAATTCATACTGAGTATCACAAGGTGGAACATTGCAAGAACTGTAGCTTTGTTGATGAGACAAGGCACCTACAGCTGTAGCTGAAACATGTGGTGTGATCAACATGTACAAGGTTACAATACTCTACATCCTTTTTGTATTTAAGTTTTTAACCTTTGCCCACAATCTGATTACAGCTTTCCAGAGTTCCTTGGAAAATCCTCCCATGCACTTGCCATGTACATTGCCCCTCCTCCTCGATGTGGCGTGCAAGATGGCAGCAGCAGCTGTGGAACAGTTGAAGAGGCGAACATAGGTCCACTTTATGTAAATAAAACTGATCGAACACCACCGATTCGGCTTCCACTTTTGTCAAGACAATTGTCAGCAAAGCAATGGAACAATGTCAGTAGGGCGATACTAATAATTAGTGCATAGAAATTCTTGGAAGCCCCATCAGCTTTCTTGCTGTTAACAGGCTGTGTTGGTGAGGTGGTTTAGGCAGGGAATGCCAATTCATGAGGGATGGTCATGTCCACCATGTTCAATGTATGTGCAGCATTAACCAGTTCTCTAGACCGAGTGCACTAATGTCACGGCAGGCCAGCACTTTGTCGCATGATACATTTTCAAACCTCGCATGAAACTAAAATCGGCATGTTGCAGTTTTCAATGCAACCATCCCTGCAGTTGTCCATTCTTGAAACAAATTTTATTGTACCAAATGCATACAGAACGAATTTGTGGAATATCCGAAGTACATTTTGCTTGTTTTGGTCAAGCAGCTGGCAGAACAAAACCACAAAGTTACAAAGCAGAAAGGTAAGACTTCTTTTGAAGTACACAACTGGCGAAACAGTGTTGCTAACACACGAGTGCAAAACTTGCCGCCGATTAAAAAAAGAAGGGAGCTGTTACACACCACTTGGTTCCTTGACCATTTATGTTTTCTATTGTGGCTGATGTTTAAAAATCCTTGCTATAGCAAATGCAAAGACATCAAAAAATCAACGCACGACAGATATTGGTGCTATGGTGTAAAGTAATGAAGATATAATTTTGCATGCACATTATTTATTCTGAAATAGAGGGATACAGCACAAACGTTACTCTTCAATCACAATAAGAAATATGGAACTCGTGGGCTACAAGAGAGCTACGGATGAATCTTGAGGGCCTCGGATTCTGTAATGTGAAGCTATACTTAAGTACACAAGCATTTTTGGATTCTGCCTCTACTGGGTGCAGCTTTGCGACCTGGAATGAAAAGCCACAGCCATTGAGCTGCTGCAGTGGCGACATCACAGTAAAAGGTAATAGCGAAAAATTAAAGCAATAATATGGCCATGCAACTTGCACATCAGATAGGTCACCTGAAGCTTCTATTTCCAATTTTTCTGGTGTTGCATAGAAGGACAAAAATTTTGAAAAGTGATAGTGTACGATTTTCATATATTAACAATTATGCATATCTAGTTTTTTTTAACCATGCAGATATTTAGCAAAATGTTTTGAGCACAGAGAGCCCGGCGTTTTTGTAAAGGAGTTTCTAGGTGAAGTGGACACACATTGCTGCTAATAATGCGAGCTTCAGAAAATTAATTTTAAAAAAATTGAGTCACTTTTTTATTAGTAACTTGGCGGCAGCCTTCTAAATGGCATATTTGGAGGCAGTCGCATGAGAATGCACGCCCTTTCTTTTTCTAAATCTCGAAAATTACACTTATTTTGAAATATTCATTATCGCGCTCAATTGAGTACAATCAAAACTTGGTGCATCCTCCTCCACATCAGGCGGCAGTGCCCTGTCAAGAAGTGTGGGACAAAGCTTAAATGATAGCCTGACACGGCACACTGACGCACATGCTTGCCAGGCAAAGTGTGTCGTACCAGCAGCTACAATGACTGGCCAACATGTTGTTTCAGACTTTATCGAGCCTGTTGTCGGGGGTGTTTCCATCTAATGAGATAGCGGGACCTTCTTTTCTGCGCTCCCAGCACACTCGGTACCAATATTGCCTCGATTTACCAGTGAAATTCAATGATGAATATCTTGAATTAGGTGAAACTTTCAAGATTTGTAAGAAATGAGAGTGCATTAAAATGTGACTGCCTCCAAATTTGTGGAGTTCCAAAATAGAGGAATTCCTCTGCAAGAATGCCCCTTTTGCCGCGCTCATAACTTTAAAACAAGAAACTCTGTATGGTAATAAAAGACACCCTATACGTATACAGTGTGCATTGGAGCATTTCATGCAACCAATATTCAAGCACCTTCTGTCTACAAACAATTCATAAAGCAAATTTATGCCTTAAGACTGGAATCAGTTACGAGCACTGGAAATGCAAACACTGTTACGAATCCTGGTCACATGCCTGGCATTGTGTTGCTGCTCTCTGCGTAGGGCCTATGAATAAAAACCACCTTCAACATCGCACAGTAAGCTCCCAATTGCTATGTGTAGGAAAACTTACAGTTCTTCAAATGCAGTTATGACCTAGACATTCTAAAGCTTTTCTAATAATGTACTTCTAGTGAACAAGTCCCCCAAAATTGAACAACTCTAAAGCTATAATGCCATTATTATCTGAAAGATGCACTACAAATTTTTTAACGCAGTAAGGAAACATTCATAATCGACAATGCCACCATGGATATGAGAGTCATATAATATTGCACTGCGTGCAGCAAGGATAGCACAATCTCGTACAAAAGATTAGTCTCTCCCGCAGCCTTTGAGGCCTCCTTTATTATGTCTCGCTTATGATGCCGTGACATGGTACGAAACCATGATGACGTAACTTATGATCGTGAGTTACTCTTGAATGAAAGCTTGTGCACACATGCATATTCCTGCATTGCGACTCTGGAGTGCGCTTACAGTAAGGACACTGTGAAAAGAAGAAAAATAAGGCTAACAGCAAGAACCATCCAGCGCAGTGCTATTTGCACCTTCTCGGCTGTTGTCGGTTTAAGTCACCGTCACTGCAGCAGAGTCGTGTTATGCGGCGAAGCATATTTAGCATCATGCAGTGAATCATATCTGAAGTTAAAGGGGACACTGTCACGGGGTCCCTGCTGGTGCTTATGGTTACCCGGCACTATCAGTTTAAGTACCAAGCAGACGACCGCTGACGAAAGAACGGTGAAGGCGAATAATGAAAGCGCAAGAAAACATTCAGAATGCGAGATCTCACCCTTGGATTTAGAGAAAGGAAGGATAATTTCAACACCAAAAAACCCAAGTATGCGTTCAACAACAAAAGCTTCTGAAGGGGCCACTTCCACATCAGCACTGCGGAAAGACTCTGATAAGCTTATCAACCAGCTGAAATTTTCACTGCCACAATCGCAGGTTCAAAGATATTTGCATGATGACATTCAGGGCCAAAAAGAAGATCCGTTTGAGCAATGGTGTAAGCGTGGTGCCCACTGTTGGCTCGGCTTGCGAAGAGCGACCTGCTGATACCAGACACTTTAAGCAGCTGTTTTCGATGTCTGAATCGATGGTGACATGCACTAGGTGTCACTGCTCTTCAAACATGTTGAGCTGTTGTCCTTGCTTCATTAAACATTAAGTAACTACAGTTATGACATTGTCAAACAAAAGTGTTGTATTAGAGAATTTTGTTAACCACGAAGCATAATATCCCTGTACATTATTTGCTATGCAGTAAACTATTTTTAACCTCTGGTTGGTGAAAAAAAATTCATTTTTGCAATACCAATAGTATTCATATTCAAAAAATATTCGCTTCGCACTTAGGTTTCATTATTCGAATTAGCTTTGAAATTGAAAAATTGATATTTCTACACCCATAGTTCTAACTCAAATACCAGGAGCATAAGTCATTTGAGGACGTAACTTCAGGAATAGCAACAGTATGCCAGCAAAGAGTCAACACAGTTCAATTTCTTTTTTCATTCTTTTACAATTGTTTCCTAATGTACATTCATTAAAACCATCTTAAGCCTCAATAATTGACTAAACTAAGCTTTGATAACAGCTGCATGCTTCGATCGAACGGTGCATGTTCCGGCCACTCTAGGGTAGCAGTTTAGGGGAAAAAATATCCGTTACTTGGGAATGCCACTTGTTGACCTTGTGCAGAGAAACCCTGGCTGGACTTTACCATCTGAAGCTGCTGCACAATGGATATCACTGGCTTTTTTGATGTTCTCTATGGAATCCACTTGCTTGAGAAGCTCAACCTCAATGACGTCTGACCACTGGCAGCACTTATTTCTGTTTATCACAGATGAAAATTGCCTGTGAGCTCTTATTTCGCCCAAAACACAGACTTTTGCCACATTTAAGGAAGTGGCACTCTCCAAGTCAGTGTGGTCAGCATGTCTGGCATGCACTTTCATCTCGTGCGTCAGAGTGGAGTTACTATCCCAGATTAATGTGCTACAGAGATGACAGAGAGGTTGGCGAAGAAGTTATGTGCCCATACAGATAGAATGATAATATTTATGTCTATTGCAATTCAAAGCCATCTATTTGAGCACCTTGCACCACCAGAGAAATCCTAATGGCTTCCTTTTCTTTCATCTCATAATGTGGGCGGTAACACCCCATTAAATGGTCCCTAAGATGGTTTTTGTCAACCCTGAGGAAATCTCTCACAGAAAACTTGTAGACAGTCTTGATAAGTGTTGCCAGATTACTTTTCAATGTGTTCTTTATCATCACTGTGGTGATCGTAATTTCAATTCATGTGCAGCACTGACACAGTGTGCACTCCTTGTAGACATCTGTAACTAGTGGCAGTTCACCAGCATACTTGAAGGGAGAAAAAAAGAGCATGGCCACACCAACCACATCACTGCATGTGCATGCATCAGATGACATTGTGGAACCTAATTCTGGGTCAGTACGAAATGCATCGCTGCTGTCACTATTTAGAGTGCAGATATTTGTCCCACGGGTACAGAGAAGTCATTATGGCAACCACATAATTCAGGCAGCTTAGCACTGGGCAGCTGCAATATTTATGAAGCAGCACACTGCATTCAAAGCCAGGCACTGTCACACACTTGTCTGGGGAAATCGGTGCTTCTATACACAGGGGCTGGACCATTTCAAACCAAAGTCACATTGGAACTCTGTCCACTCTCGTAGGGTGCATCTTCTGTGTAGTCACTGCCACTGCAGGAATAATTTTCTTCCAACAGCACAAACAGAAAATTGCAGCACTGTGCTCTGCAGTGCTTGGTGCAAAAGCAGAACAGCCATGAGCCTTCTCCCATCCACAATTCAGAAATCCGCCAATACATAGATGGCTTACAGTGGCATCCCTACAGGCAGCACACACCACCTATATGCCGCCACTTAGATTGCAACACACTGAGGGCCTCCATGCCTTTATGTAAATGCTCAAATATACTACAGAACAAGATCTTTAGGGAATAAAGGTTGTTTCACGGTCCTCACATCTATGCTACGACAAGGCCAACTCCAACTGCACAGGTAGAAATTGCTGTGGAAAAATAAATTTTACAGTTCCATGTACCATATTTTCCATACAGTACTATAGCCTGCAGGATCTAATTTGGGCTGAAAAAGCCCCTCTCATTAAGCAGCATCGCAAATTTTAGTTATAGGTACATTGGAAGTTGTAAGATGCCGTCAAGGGAGCATTTTCTCAAACAAATATTTCTAATTAGTTCATTATTAAAGGAAATGGAAGAAATTGAAATGTTGCATTTTCACGCTGCGAGGAGGCGAGTGCTAAAAGCAACGGCACTCAACCCCTTTGCCTCCAAGTGATCTTCCTTCTTCATCTTCCCCCATGACGGAGCCAAGGGTTCACGTCACACTCGCGTGACGAGCCCTGTCTTTCCTTTCCTTTTTTTTTCTTCTCTTCCTTTTTTGCTGTGGGGCACACATCCAGGGATGGCATGTAACATTGGTTGGCTTACGAAAGTCACGTGCCATGGTTGGTGATATTGCAGGCAGCACGTTTTAGATAGAGACATTTGTGCTCTGGCTGAAGCAGGGCTTCGTTGAGACCATGATGGCTTTTGTTTAAAATTTCAGCTGTTTTTCCACTCTGCATCATTTTGATAATTTGGAGACAGGATTGTTAGTGTGTGATCTATGCATTGCACTTGTCGGTTTGCAACTTCCAATCTTGGTGAGACGCCTTTTAAAATAACAAAGTTCGATTGAACTTCCTGAAGGCATTTGCCTCCTATGTTCAAGGGAAGCAGCTCACATCCGCATACCATATTCACAGATGTCAATTCTTTTTTTGCTGCTGCTCCGTATTAAAGATGGGAACCCAAGACTGTGGAAGTAGCGTGGACTTGGTGGTCTGGAGCTTACCATTGGTTGTCGGATCGAACCGCTGGCACCAATTGTTACAAACTGTGCACCCAGGTGCTCAGGATCGCACCGCTGACTGCATTTTGCAGCGGCTCATGAGTCCTGAGGGGGCCAGGCAGGAGGTACGGCAACAATGTAACGAGTAACAATGAATGTTTACTTCACATTGTTACGGAGAGGTCAACTCTGCAAGTTTCCCGATGGAGAGTGACAGACATGCTTGTTTGCTCAAAAACTGAAGGCTGAAGTCTATTGGCGAAGACGTCCTTTATAGTGTTTGGAATATACTCGCTCAAGAGAAGGAGAGATAACACTTTCTACGCTGGCGGCCACCGCTCGATACATGGAAGTGTTCAACAAATTTTCTAACCCCCACTGGCTCAGCAGAAGGAAAGGCACTAACGTGCGCATACACACACACACACACACACACACACACACACACACACACACACACACACACACACACACACACACACACACACACACACACACACGCACACGCACACGCACACGCACACGCACACACACACACACACAGAACGCTGGCACCTTCCCTGCCGAGGACGAAGAGAAAGAGCGAATGCACACACGAAGCTTAACCGTCCCACTTGCTGAAGGGAGACAGCACTGTGGAGACAACACCTGTGGAGGGTGTTGTGCAAGCCGTGGGTAAGAAGGTGAGAATGCCTGTACAAATGATAAGGTGTTTTTGCTATTGGGGCCTCCTAGGCGTTTTCCAACGGTTGCGGGTGGTTCGGCGTATTTAAAAGGTCCAGCCTTTCGCTGTTGCTTTGGCGGTGCGACACAAATCGTTGATCACACAGGCCAGTCATAACATCAGTTAGACTAGTTCTTGTGCACGCTCAAGGACACTGAGCTTGAACGACGCTGTGAACGCTCTGTCTTTTCAGTGCTATTAGAACTGTTCTTGTATTTTCTGCGTATACGAAGTGTATACGAAGTTCTTGTATTTTCTGTGTATAACGAAGTGTATACATCTCTTGTGCATTTTGCAACGTGGCCTTAGATATCCAAGCACTGAAACGCAGTCATATGATCAGAGTGAGCAGCATTCACTTGCATATCGTGAGTTGCCAGAATAAATTGAAAATATTGTGCTGCGACTATCATTACTGCATCATGAAGCAACCAGAAATGACAGTACCATGCTTCATAATGCGACTTTCATTTCTCCCCTGGTCTGGTCCCCTTTCCACTGTGTAGGGCTCCCAGAAAAGCTTTTCTCAGGACAGGGGACAATACTGTGCGCTCAACCAGGTGGCACCCATCACCACAATGTTGCCCCAATCAGTCTCACCTTGTCATCTCTCGACCTGTCCAGTGACGTCCTTCACATTTCAAGGATGAAGGTTTAGCACTGTGCTTCCGATGACTCTCTTTAGAGCTCTGGGACAGTGCTTCCGCTGCCAGGGGTAATGCTACAGAACAGCGATTCCACTGACCCCAAGCAGGTACGCCATGTTTGAAGAGACAAAGATAAAACCTTGTGCAGGCTGTCCGACATGCATATACATCTTTTTCTGCGCCTCTTTCTAAGCAACAATACGTTCACTGGTGAACAGGATGGCAGCCTTTGTTTCTTTTTTCATTATTGTTTCTCAGTTTTACAAGACCATAAAGAAAAATAAAGAAAACAGGAAAGATTGCGAACCAGCCATGCAATTTTCCTGAATTATTGGAAACGAATATGTGCGAACAGAGGATGCCAAATGAAATGAACAGCCAGGTGCAACAGCGAGTGACATCATTCAGGGGGTGCAGGCGGTTTGGTGGGCCCATAAAATGCCTTAATAATGGGATTTATTTGAGCGTGAACATGGTGAGAAGGCTGCTTCTGCCTTGCAGTGGTTTAAAGACTGCTGCATGTCTGGAGCTTAAAATGCTCATCATTCTATCATACATGGAAGTATTCCGACTATTTAGTAGAGGCATGGGAAAGCCACTCAAGCCTACATTAGCAAAATGTGTGGTACTGATTACAGCAAACACACTCCCTCCATGTTCATGCAACCGAATGTAAACATACTGAAACCTGAGGTGTACCTGACGAGTGTAGCATTGTGTTGCTTGCCAACAGCCCATAGGACAGGAAAGGCAAATCCCTGTGCACGCATAATGAATTCATCACTACTGTGCACGCTAATTTCGGCAAGCTGGCATAACAGATGTATTGCGAGTGCAATATGTGACTGTAAAGCATGTGCCGCGTCTTTGTCACCATAGCTTGAACTTGGTGAGAATCAAGTGGTTTCATAAATGTACAACAGAGTCAGCAATGGTGGGACAGTTCTTAGAAACTTCACAGCATGCCCGTCTGCCTCTACAATGTAAAAAAAATTGGCTTTGATCCAAGAGCCAGATCTTTCTGACTGGGCAACATTCATGCACCAGCTTTGTCAGTTTTTTGATGCTCCGACTACTTGTGCTGAGGTCGCGAGAAAAGCCCTGAGAGAGCATACAATTCGAGAAACATGTACCTCTTACAATGTGGATGTCCTTGCACTGTGCTAACACATGAACACCACCACGTCTCAAAATGATCGAATGCGACATATTAAAGGCACAAACACTGTTACCTTATACGTCCTTGGTATGCAGAACCCCAGCACCTCCACCACTTCTAAGGAACCGCTTTATTCTTGCCGAGCTAGAGCTATGGCGAGGAAGAAGCGACACACACTACGTACGGATGAGGAAGATGAAGGAAAGTCACATTGCGCTCACAATATCGCTAACGTGGTAGTTTCCCAAAGGAAGCGGTCACACCACTGCGTATAAAGTGTATGCACAGGGATTCTCATATGTCTTCCCTGTCCAAGGGACTGGTGGCAAGCTCGACAGAGCAGCACTGGTCAGGTGCATTCCAATTAAATTTTTAAGAATTGAGAAAAGGCCGATTCAACACAAAGCAACGACCTGACACCCTTGCCGACAAACCTGTTGAACTGGCATTAAGTTTCAGATATTTGCGGCCACACATAGGTAAACCAATGGGCACGCTTCTGACTGGTGTTGTAGAAGTCGCGGGGCGCGTTTTTTGTCGCGACGATAGATCGGATTCATTTACAAGTACTGCTCCAGGAGGGCACATGTAACCGGCAAACAGAGGCCTCAGGAGAGCATTAGATTATAATCAAGGAGGCGGCAGGGTACCCAAGGGGCAGCGGAGGGATCAAAACTGGAAGCAAGTTATGTTGCCCCAACCCACGGACGACCCTGACTCCAGCTTTGTCCGCGAAAGCGGACAGCTGATCTTAAAATGCGTCAGAAAATTCGGAAAGTACGGCTTACACACAGCCTACAGACATCATAGATATACTACTAGCGCGCGCAGGTCTCGGCGAGCCCCAACCCATGGACCAGTCCGGGTTCTAGCTCTGGTGTCCCCGTTACCGACCTGGAGACGCCGCCAATAATATGAAATAGTGACATGCTGTTACTAGTAAAAAACACGATTTAAGCCGCTAACGCTACGTTCAGCACTGCCGCGCCCAACAACTTCTACAACGCCTGTGAGAACTTCGCCAATCAATGGTTGTTCTTGGCAATACTTAGAACTTGTGAATTTTGTGTACTGTTCATGCTTAACTTTATAGTGCACTGTGGCTTAGTGAAGCACTACGCTTGCATGTAGCATACGTACACATCTTACCTGATAGACGTGAACGGGGTCTTGTACAAATATCCGCTGAAGAAAAGACTACACCTTCACATGTGTTATAAACACATGCCAAACTTGAAAAAAAACAGACGTACAATGAACCTCCACACGTTAAAATAGCAAAAGCATCACTTAAAAGGCGAAAACTATTGAAAACTTTGCAAGCGCCATCACAAGCGCAAATCCGCCATTGCTGCTGATATTGATGTTGATCAGGCTGTCCCCTTGCGATTGAGTCGGCAAGCGCGTGGAAGCGCGTTTCTTTATTCTATGGAAGCGCAATTGGCGCAATGTAGCCAACATAAGAAAGAAAACTGTGCATCAACTCCAAATACACACACGCAAAAAGAAAAACGTCGGGATTCTCTATAACGACGTTTCCAACCCCTTGACCGATATTTCATACAGCTCGTTGCATTAATTAAAATACCTGCAGTGCATTGTTTTCATAACCCGCAAAAAAAATTCTGCGCTTAAGTTTACCCGCACAAACACGCGGCGCAAATTTGTAGAACGCCACCAGTGCAGCCCCCCACCCCCCAAGAAAATATATAAAAGACTAGTCAATAATAATAGCATATAATTATAACGTGAGCGTCGGCGCAATCAATGGAGAGTTCGATTTTTATTTCTTATAGAAAAATCAAATGCAATGCAGTAAACAATGGATAGAATTAAGCATCTACCTTCCTGGAGTAAAAAAAAAATCTGCCTTTAAACTTGACGTGGTGACGCGGCAAATTGTGGGTATACGATTGAAAATAATTGCTATAGTGTGTTCGTGTATGAGTAAGATTCTCAAAAAGGAGTTTCAAGTGTTATCTTGATTCATCAAGTTCTTTTTATTCATATTGGTCAATTATGTTTAAAAAAGCGAATTGGAAATCTCAATGGTTTTGTTTTTTACCGGGGGGAACACAGAGTTGAGCCACTGTTTTGAGACAAACTTTTATTTCAAGGTAGTTACAAGTAATACCGACACCCTCGCTCATGACAAAACAAGTTTCACTCGCTGTGTCCAGACACTTGGTTCAAGTTGCATGTAATGCTTCATCTCCAAGCTTCGCATGGTTTCTTAAAGGCATTGTGAAATCTACACGGTGTTTTTATTTTACATCTCCTCATCTCATAGCACAAGATCTGAAATGCGTGAACAAGAAGAATCAGGCCAGCACATATTCACAGAAACGAACTCTTCACAGTGCAGTTGACAAGTGCAAAAAATTACAGCAGAAACTGTCAGTCACATGATATGAGCAAAACATAACTGTTCTTTTTGCGGGAAAGCCTCAGTACCATGCCGACATTAACCCATATGGTGGTCATCACTGGCAATGTTTGAAAGATTTTCATAAAAATAGAGACTGAATGTCTGGAGTATTTATCATAAGGGAAGTAGAAACTTGCACGTCTTCTAAACAGCACTTTGCAGTGCTAAATGTATGCTGACTATTGATAGTAATAAATAGTATGATTGTTGCAACTGTTAAACAAGACAAAAGCTCACAGGAATATGAAGGCTTGAAGTGATAAACAGAGTTTGGAGGGGGGAATGTAGCTGGTGTGAACCTTTTTGACAAAGATTTGTCTTCGTCAGTGCCACAATTAAGTTCCGCACAGCAATCTTTATGCACGCTTAGCTCACTTTCCCACACCCTCAATGTAGGATGAAGAGGAGAATAAGATAGTGTATAGAATGAAGTTGAAGTGTAGAAAAGAAATGGGGAGACAGTGAAAGAAAAAGGTAGGAGCGCTGTTGTAGATTATTCTTCCAAGGTTACTCTTCCAAAAGAAAAAAATGAAAAAATATTAGATGTGTGAGGAAGCATTGCCAATTGTTATTATGCCTACTCAAGTAAGAGATGCACCATAAGGGATGCAATGTAAAACTGATCTGATATGTAGAGTGGCCTAAAGCTTTCTGCATAGTCTTTACAATCATTATGACACTGTCTGCTGCAGCCAAATATGCAGAAGTTTTAATTGAGTGCTCATGACCAGAGCAACTTATCCAGACTGCACACAACACCACTGCGTATGCCCTCTATTTTGGTAATCTGAAAAATAAGAGTTTATTCAAATAGGCAATAAAGAACATCACATGGAACACAAAATCTAGATCGAATTATGAGGCATGCCACAGTGCGGGACTCAGTATTATTTTCGACCACCTTGAGTTCTGTGATGTGCACTTAAATTCAACTACGCGCTTTTTTTTTCATTTCACCACCACTGAAATGCAGCCACCTTTGCTGGGATTGAACCCGCAAGCTTGAGCTCAGCAGTGCAACATCATAACTACTGCGCTACTGAGTGTTTACAGAAATTTATAAGTAGCAAAACCCATTGGAGGCTTTTGCACACTGAAACACTACACACCATCCAATGCACTTCCTTACATATATGTACAGACATACTTACCAGCGGCTCATATGACAAGCATGGAGGCGTGCTCTAACACACTACCATCCAACAGCTGCCACATACCAGAGATGACCACTGGGTCTGTACCTATTTTCACAGACTTACCAGCAGCTCATACAACAAGCATGGAGGCATCTCTCGTGCTCTAACAGACATACCATCCAGCTGTGACATGGCTGCTCACCACAGACAAAAACAGACGGGCTGATCGTCAAAGACCACATGTCATGATTTGTTAACATGCGAGCCCTCAACCTGCTTCAATAAGGCATGACAGCACAGCACTACTGCACCACTTCTCTCTTCCTAACTGCACTGGAGGCTTGTCACCACTAATCGTGCCCTGATGACGTGGTTATCTCTTCAGTTTCTACGTTGCTGTCCCTAAGCTGTTATTTAAGGACTTCCTTTTGAGCTTCAGTGGGCCTTGAAAGGCTAGATGATGGCTGCGCCAATCTAGGGTTTTTTGTAGAGTGAAATCTTAACAGGTGCACAACTTTTTTGTTGGCTGGTTCATTTGAATGGTCTGGCATCTTTCTTTTTGGGTCACTTTCACTTTCAACAAGCATGAAAACTGGCTCAAACAAATTGTTTGCCTTCTCAGCCACACCCTCAGAAACTTCACCATCTGATATTGCCTGTCTGACTGAGTCCATTTTTGCTTTTAAGAGTGCTGAGCTTGACACTGCTTTGGCTGCTTCCAGCTTCGTTATACTCCGTACAATGTGCAATGCCCGACTTGCCTCACATGCTTCTTTGGGTGAGCTCTCGTGGGTCTTGTTGCTGCTAGTTGGATTAGCGATGACCACACAGTGAATGTGCTTGCACACACACTGCGCATTCCTTGCACCTCAAAGGACAGCAAGCACCATCTCCCACTTTTGACACTTTATATGAGAGCCCTTTAATAGACTGAGATGGCACAGTCCATATGCCATCTTCATTTAATTTGGCACAAGCTGCCATTTCACTGCTAGACATGTGGTTCTTCTGAATTGTTCTCAGCTTCTTATCCTTTGCCCCTTTCATCATCTGGATAGCCCTTTTCATTAAAAAATGATTTGTCAAGTCCATGAGGGCAGAAATTAGTTTGTCACCATGCTTATTCTGTTTTCTCTCCAGCATAGTATGCTTTAACGTCCTGTGCTTGCTCTCAAGGTGCATGTTAGTGTTGACAGCTGCTCTAGTCCTAAAGCAATAGGCCCACTCTTGCGGCCTAACTGCATAGTGGTCTTTAAAGTACTTCAAGAAGTCCCTCAGTTTTTCTTCCTCACTAGAAAGGAATTGCTTAAAATAATCTTCAAATGCCTTTTCCGTGAGGAACTGTAAGAGTAGCCACACACTATGGTAAACATGTGGCCTTAGCTGTTTCTCTACACACTCGAGTGTCTTCTTACGCCAATTGTTATCCACATGCCAGGCACAGAGACGTTTCTGTTTTGCGGCACCCATGACCCTGGACCATGCTTTGTAGAATTGCGAGGCATCATCAGATATCAATGTCTTAGCGGCCACTTTTTTGGCCATGGTCGACTCCAGATATTTGAAGAATGCTGTCAAAGTTTGTTCGTTCATCCGGTTGCAGATGAAATAAGCTATAGCTATACCTGATCCTACTTTATCTAGCACCAGAAGAGTCGTCAGCTCAAACTGGTACTCTGTAGTTCCATGTGTGGAGTCAAGACATACAGTCTTTGCAGGGCCAAATTTTTCTAGTAGCTCCTTCTGAGGCTCTGTCATCAGAACAAGAGCAAAGTCTGCTGAAGAAAATGTACCACTTGGGTCCACTGCACCTTGTGCCTTGTACAGGCGGACAAGTGTTTCACCTTTTTCTTTCATCACAAGCACCCACGTGTCTACACTGACAGCGTCATTAGTGTGACAACGTTCAGGAGCAGCAATGTTAAACTGCCGTTTGATGTTATGCAGGGTTGAGCACTCTTCCAAGGGCACTGGCCTCAGCTTGGATGCCACAGATGTTCTTATTCGCTTTAGAATGGTTTTCATGGGCACACCCCTTTCTAGGTTCTCTGCTACGCTGGCCTTTTCCTTGTCACTCATTCTCAAGTGCTGAATTTCTGGTTTATGACCATAATGGTTTCTTTGATACCTGACTTTTATGGTGGTGCCTTCAGGTGTCGGACTCTGAGTGTTGTCCATTGTGACGGTAATAAATGAAAGACATATCTTACAAGACCTACAGCTCCCCTGACTTTTCTCCCGACGTTCACTATGACCTTCCTTTTTCCTTGCCTAGCCTGATCTATTACAGTAATAGCGGATCCTTGTCTCCACTGGCCAGCTTTTTGGAGTCCCTGGGCAAAATGAACCAGCAGTTTTGGCTACCCTCTTCTTCTGCTTTCCATTCACGAAATTCTGTAATAAAAGCGCAAAATAGCATTAGATAGTGACAAGTACTTTGGGGAGAGAGATGCAAACAAAAATAATCACTTTCAAGGCTTTGGACACGGGCTAATGTAGCATTTATTTTACTCCCTCAACTTCAACTCGACTGTTTCATGAGGTCACCCTTGATATTGCTCAAATTTCTGTTAAAATTGAATTTCAAATGCAAAGCGCCATAACCTCAAAAAATTGATCATATTAGTTTTGTTTTAATAAGAAACAAATATGAAACTTAAGCATGATCTATGCTCACTCCTACCTCAATATTGAATCAGACTGTACATTCACAGCAATGCTGTTACGATAAGACAAAGAAGAACTGAGAGCATGTGGTGCAAGCTACGCCTCAGAGCAGTGTGAATCCCTTCTCTCAGTTTCTTCTTGAAAAGCTCCTTCTTTTCAAGAAGAGCTTGATTTTTTACTGTAGATAGGGGCTTGGCGAGGGAGTGTTCCATCGTCACGCGGTTATGATCTGGCTTGGGCATGCGCCTGGTTCGAAGAGGCAGCATTATGTGTGATTTCAATAAACCAGTTGCTAGTCTGCGTTCGTCCTGTCTTCTTCTACATTGGTGTCTTTTCCCAAGCGCAGTTTAGGTTCACAAAAATATGTCTTACCAAGTAGCCTCCTAACACATTCTTCTTAAAGAAAGAAGGATTGCGCGTGCGTGAAATTTCGCTCTATTTTATGAAATCTACAACCAGAGTCCTTCAATTGAAGGACTGTGGTTTCCCAAAGTACGCCGGGAGACCAAGCCGCTGACAGCCACAATTGCAAGTTTGGTCCTGGACCTACGTCGGCCTGCATTCGGACCTATTGCGGTCTGCACTAAGGCGAAGACTGCACCCCGCATGCAAGTAGCGCAGAGCAACGTCAGAACGCAGAGCAAATCCCTCCTCCCATTTAAGAAAAAAAAAGGGGGGGGGGGTGCGCGAGCGTCACATTTCGCTCTATTCTATGAAATGTACTACTAAAGAGTTTGCCCACAATACGCTGGGAAGCCATCCCGGCGACATCCGCAAATTCAAGTATGGTCCCGGTTCTGCGTCTCTGCCGCATTGCAACATGCATCGAGGCGAAGACTAGGCCACGCACGCATGTGGCACAGAGCAACGTCAGAACGCAGAACAGCTTACTCCTGTCGCTTAAAAAAAAGATGTACAAACGTCAAATTTCCCCACACTTGCTGTGCAGGAAAGCAGACCATACCAAACGTATGTCATGTAGCGCATCGCTGGGAGCGCGCACACATGACTATACTATAGATAGATAAACAAACAAATTATATATAACGAGGATACAAACTTCAAAATACCCCGAGGAAATAAATTAGGCACCTGCGCAAAAGCTGCTCTTCGCGAAACAGATGGAGAAAGAGAAAACAAAGGCCCGCAAGGCATAAACAACTGCCTTTTTGGAGGCACACTGCGCAACAAGAAATTAAAAAAAGTCCGAGATATAATATTGCGTTTAAACTTCATTTGCTCACGATGACTGACAATAAACTTAATAAAACTGTTCCTCACCCTTATAGTTCCGGAGCACCAGGTGCATGTAGTCAGCCTCGAAGTTGTGCGCAGCGATCTGGTGCACCGAATACTTCTCCATTGTAGGCAGGGAAGTGCCCCATACGTCGCACTTTATCAATTTCTTGCCATCCAAGGCCATTTTGTGAACGTTCCTGATGTGTTGCAGCATGTTCTTCCTCTGTATAAATAGCTTCCTGCAAAATTCGCAGCGACGATCGTCATCGCCGAGGGCAACTCTATCACAGACGTGCGCCATTCCGAAGCGGAGTAGGCGGCGTTTGGAAGCACGTGGTTTCTGTGTCATTGCACGCACTAGGATTGTATAATCCGGCAGCAATATACAGGGAAGAAACCTCCCCAATCACGTGACACACTAGGTATTCAGTGGCCCCATAGATACAGTTGGAAACCAACTTAGGGAACCCACATCCGGGAGCGCAGGGTCACGTGGATGCTGCCTTCTATTGTTCACCGGCCTCAGCCGTCCTGCGGGGAGACGCATGTGTTTCGGTGACGAGCACATCATAAATGGATTTCTCCGCTCTTTCTGCGCATGCGTGAGGAGCGTAGTCGCGCGAGAGAAATGTGGGGACTTTCGGTCATTGGGATTTCTCTTCGTCTAGGTACTACGGAGAAGAAAGTTGTTAGCTTTGTTCATCCCTAGCCGAGCTGGCAACACAATCGACAGAATGCGTGGCTGGCAAGGCGAAGAAGCCGCGTCCAAGGTAAGTTCATTGCTATTTTGTTGTGACGGTAACATATCAAATTTTTATAGTCGCAGAGGGATACGTTGGAAGTGAGGTGTCTTCTCGGATGACTTTAGGGGCAAAGCATTACATCGTGCCGATGCATTGTTCATTACTGTCGTTGAGCAAGGTCAGCATACCGCACACTTCAGGAGATTCGCGGGAACGGAAACAGTTTATGAATTCGACTGCCGTGCCTACGCGAATTTGTTGCTTTTTTGTACCTTTGCGGCGGTTTCATACTAAATTCTGATAGTCGCAGGGGGATACGTTTGGACGTGAGGTGTTTTCTCGGATGACTTCAACGGCAAAGCATTACGTCGCGCCGATACATTGTTCATTAGTGTCGTTGAGCATACCATACACTTCAGGGTAATCGAGGGAACGGAAACAGTTTGTGAATTCAACTGCCATGCCGATTAATTAGTTATTAATGTAACTGAGCATACAACACACTTGCATATTCGTGGGAATGGAACATTTTGTACTCTGTGTGTGAAAATACTAAAGCTTGCGTCGCCATGCAATCTGAGCCGTAAATCGTTGTGAACGCTGTACAGCCACACTGGCACAACACTACGCCTTGCGGATGAATACGGAACAAATGTATGCTAAAGAAACATGGTCGTCATGCAATTTCATAGCAGTACACCCTTGGAAAGCTGTACAGTAACACTGATATGGGCCACGTTGTGCAGATTCGAAGCGATTCTGAGGCGCTTATATATATATATTGGTCTTTTCATCACGTGAGAGGCAGGAATGCCCAACTCACTACTACTTGAATTGCAAGCCTCTCACGATGACATCTAGTCCATCTGTACAGCACCCAACATCACAATAGTGGAAGTCCCTCTCTATCACTTACGATAAAAGATTTAATCACTTACTGCAGTGAAGCAGCTCAAACAAGTTACAGTTAAGAATGCTACAAATCTGTCAATAAATTCACAGTCTCTACACTTCCTCACATCTCAGTATTGAGGTGCACTGAGTACAAGGGCACAGATGAAATTGGTTCAAACGTTTTGACAGACCAATTGGCTCAATCAACTGCCTCATTTGTGACACCTAACTGTATTCCTTCCATCTAATCTCCATGCTCTTCACCACGCACTGGAATCTTGCCTCTGGTGGGACACGTATATATGTGCCTCATTTCCCCGATAAGTCTGCTCCTTGCCTGTGACCTTACCCGGACACAGGAAATATCTCTTCAGAGACTTTGTCCTGGAGTGACCCTCAGACAATCCCTCACTTGGGCTTAGCGATCGCCTAAAGTTGTCTAAGAAATGTGCCCCAAGTGCTCAACTCCTGTAGCAACGTCAGTGACATATACCGGGGGGGGGCACGAAGGACACATCCCCCTTCCCCAAGATGTCTGTATGTGGCTGGCAAAGCCCCGACCTCCCCACCTCCCCACTACTCCCTCAACCTAGGCATCCCCAGTCAAGTGTGTCACTTAGTAGCCTCATGCTAACATTCACTCAGATCCTGAACACTGCTGCCACACTGTTGTAGATGGCATGTCGAATACTCTGATCTATTTACACGGTCAACATGCAGACTGCCATTCATAATGCATGTTAAGAACACTGTGGCCAGATCTTGGACAGATCAATCCTTGGAAATCGTTTAATGACCCATGCTAAGCATTTGCTACCCCAACAGTAACAATGCAAAGAGTGCGACACCTAATTCCTTAAACTTCCAAGCATGTGCTAGATGTGCATATATGCAACTGCAATACTTAGAACTGAAATATAAGTATACATGCTCAGAGTTCATCACTGACACCTCAAAATCACAAGCAAGACTATTGTTTGCAGCACTGGGACCTTCTTTTAATGCATGTGAGGCTGTTATTCTGCAAACAAGCATCCTTACATTATTTTCCCCATAAAATATACTATAGGCACAAGCATTCATAAAGCTGTATTACTACACATTGACTGCCTTAGCACAGTGAAAGTAATGAAAACATATAAAAACCACAAGAACGTGGTACTAAGCTAGTTACACAAGTATCTGTGCATGGCTTAATTGCATATGGTGCCTGCTCGCCGTGGCTTAGAATGAAATGAGCTTGCAGCACTGGCAGATTCCGAGTCCTGAGGGCCCAGGCTTCCCCTGAGAATGCTGGAATTTCAGCGCTCGTAATGTGCAATGAGGTCCCCCTTCTCTTTTGCATATTTTGACGTGGTCCCCCCTGTAGAGGTAGCCCAGGATCCACCTCTGGCTCACAGATTAGGAAGAAGCATCCATCAGTTATAGAGGCCCGGAAAGTGGAGCTCACGTTTCATTCACGAACCTAAAGCTTTTCTTGCGTAAAATGTTCAGAAGCTATTTGCAAGGTACACGGAATATATAAAGGTCAGTAATGAATTACACACAGTGCAGAATAACTGAAAGGTGGGCAAGTGGGTGCAGATTTATAGCGATGCCTTGCATGGCAGCACGACTCAACACAGACGAAAGAAGAGAGCTGAATAAAGTAGACTGGGCACTGTATACACAAGCAATTTATTTGGTTAAGGAAAACGCTAATATATATATATATATATATATATATATATATATATCATCAGCCTGGTTACGCCCACTGCAGGGCAAACGCCTCTCCCATACTTCACCAACTACCCCGGTCATGTACTAATTGTGGCCACGTTGTCCCTGCAAACTTCTTAATCTCATCCGCCCACCTAACTTTCTGCCGCCCTCTGCTACGCTTGCCTTCCCTTGGAATCCATTCCGTAACTCTTAATGACCAGCTATGGTGTTGGGCTGCTGAGCACGAGGTCGCGGGATCGAATCCCGGCCACGGCGGCCGCATTTCGATGGGGGCGAAATGCGAAAACACCCGTGTGCTTAGATTTAAGTGCACGTTAAAGAACCCCAGGTGGTCAAAATTTCCGGAGTCCCCCACTACGGCGTGCCTCATAATCAGAAAGTGGTTTTGGCACGTAAAACCCCAAATATTATTATATTATATTACCGTCCTCTAGACCCATTCCGTTAAGGTGCCGTAACAAAGCGTATTATGTATAAAGTTCATACAACCAACTCTGATATTACTGCACACGCCAGGCGACGCGAGCTACATTAATGACCATTGGTTATCTTCCCTCCTCAATACGTGTCCTGCCCATGCCCATTTCTTTTTCTTAATTTCAACTAAGATATCCTTAACTCGCGTTTGTTCCCTCACCCAATCTGCTCTTTTCTTATCCCTTAACCTTACACGTATCATTCTTCTTTCCATAGCTCGTTGCGTCGTCCTCAATTTAAATAGAACCCTTTCCGTAAGCCTCCAGGTTTCTGCCCCATACGTGAGTATTGGTAAGGCACAGCTGTTATAAACTTTTCTCTTGAGGGATAATCGCAACCTGCTGTTCATGATCGGAGAATGCCTGCCAAACGCACCCCAGCCCATTCTTATTCTTCTGGTTATTTCAGTCTCATGATCCGGATCCGCAGTCACTACTTGTCCTAAGTAGATGTATTCCCTTACCATTTTCAGTGCCTCGCTACCTATTGTAAATTGCTGTTCTGTCCCGAGGCTGTTAAACATTACTTTAGTTTTCTGCAGATTAATTTTTAGACCCACTCTCCTGCTTTGCCTCTCCAGGTCAGTGAGCATGCATTGCAATTGGTCCCCTAAGTTACTAAGCAAGCCAATATCATCAGCGAATCGCAAGTTACTAAGGTATTCTCCATTAACTCTTATCCCCAATTTTTTCCAATCCAGGTCTCTGAATACCTCGTGTAAACACGCTGTGAATAGCATTGGAGAGATCTTATCTCCCTGCCTGACGCCTTTCTTTTATTGGGATTTCGTTGCTTCCTTTATGGATGACTACGGTGGCTGTGGAGCCGCTATATATATCCTTCGGTATTTTTACATACGGCTCGTCTACACCCTGATTCCGTAATGCATCCATGACTGCTGAGGTTTCGACAGAATCAAACGCTTTCTCGTAATCAATGAAAGCTATATATAAGGGCTGGTTATATTCCGCACATTTCGCTATCGCCTGATTGATAGCGTGAATATGGTCTATTGTTGAGTAGCCTTTACGGAATCCTGCCTGGTCCTTTGGTTGACAGAAGTCTAAGGTGTCCCTGATTCTATTTGCGATTACCTTAGTAAATAGTTTGTACGCAACTGACAGTAAGCTGATCGGTCTATAATTTTTGAAGTCTTTGGTGTCCCCTTTCTTATGGATTAGGATTATGTTAGCGTTCTTCCAAGATTCCGGTACGCTTGAGGTCATGAGGCATTGTGCATAAAGGGTGGCCGGTTTTTCTAGAACAGTGTGCCCACCATCCTTCAACAAATCTGCTGTTACCTGATCCTGCCCAGCTGCCTTCCCCCTTTGCATAGCTCCCAAGGCGTTCTTTACTTCTTCCGGCGTTACTTGTGGCATTTCAAATTGCTTCAGACTATTCTCTCTCACATTGTCGTCGTGGGTGCCACTGGTACTGTATAAATATCTATAGAACTCCTCAGCCACTTGGACTATCTCATCCATATTAGTAATGATATTGCCGGCTTTGTCTCTTAACGCATTCATCTGATTCTTGCCTATTCCTAGTTTCTTCTTCACTGCTTTTAGGCTTCCTCCGTTCCTGAGAGCATGTTCAATTCGATCCATACTATAGTTCCTTATGTCAGCTGTCTTACGCTTGTTGATTAACTTAGAAAGTTCTGCCAGTTCTATTCTAGCTGTAGGGTTAGAGGCTTTCATACATTGGCGTTTCTTGATCAGATCGATTGTATAGGCTGTGACAGGAAGTGCGATATATTGTGCACCTGTTTACTTTTCAGTACAGCCCTTTTCCTTAGCAACAACCTACTTTTCAATAACAAAACTGTCAGGTACTTTTTTCAGTGATGTAGGTATGCTGGATATATACAGTGTCTTCAGTGTCTTAAATCAAAGCACTGCCTCCAGTTGAAGGCTTAAGCTGCAATGCTGCAGTACACATGGAGTGCCAGCTTCCAAACCATTGTGTGTAAGAGCTATGGAAAGGCCCAGAGTGCTTGGTAAAAGACCACACCAGTTCCAATGCTTTATCTTCTCGTCTCCGGGTGCATTTTAGCAAAGACAAACATCACGTACAGGCTTGTAATTTTAACAGTAGATACATTTTACACTCCTATACAGCTAGTAATTTTAAACCTGTATACAGCCAATATTTATTATCTATAGCAATCGATTTTTAAGCGTTAAATATATCATGCAACATTCATGGCTTTCTTTAGTCATTCCAGGCTCTTGTACTATTAAACATCAGACATAATCAGACAAAAAAGGGACATCGGCATAAAAAGAATATGCATAATGCTCTCACTTGCCTGAACTTGACCATGATTGCTACAGAAAAAAAGGTAGTTTCGGCAGTTTTAGGCACCTGGCAGCTGGAACTATGTGCCAGCTAACACTGCCCTAACCAGCACCATTGCCACTCCCACCACCGCATCTTAGGTTGTATAATGACATTTATATCATGACCAGTGCGACATTTTTGGAGGCATTCACCTGCCGTACATTCTGTTACCTGTGTATGTTCACAGAGAGTTAACTATTAATTCTGTAGTACGCAAAGAAATACAAACCTCATTTAAAAATTATCTACGCCATAAGCTGCGCACATATGCTGCTAAATAAAAGAGCCATAATAGTAATAATATTTGGGGTTTTACGTGCCAAAACCACTTTCTGATTATGAGGCACGCCGTAGTGGAGGACTCCGGAAATTTTGACCACCTGGGGTTCTTAACGTGCACCTAAATCTAAGCACACGGGTGTTTTCGCATTTCGCCCCCATCGAAATGCGGCCGCCGTGGCCGGGATTCGATCCCGCGACCTCGTGCTCAGCAGCCCAACACCATAGCCACTGAGCAACCACGGCGGGTTAAAAGAGCCATGTAAAGGTTATGCTGACGCTTCTTTATTCCCATTAAAGCAAATCATTATTGTAGTGAACGCACTTTTATGTATATGTATTAACCATAAGGCCAAAACTGCCTTTCTGTCGCAACCACGGTCAAGTTTAGGCAAGTCAGAGCCTTGTGCATGTTCTTTTTAACCCGATGTCCCTTCTTCTCAGCACATTGCTGTGTTCTGGCGAAGCTCTCATTTTTACTACCTATATTGTTATTACAAACAATATAATGCAACTTGTTTTTAATTTACGATGTTCTTTCTTTATTTTGATTTTTATATTGCATTCATTTTCATCAATACTTCACATTTGAAGTGAATTGTAAAACTGATAATTTGTGATACAACAATGTTGTGCACGTTTGTTTAATAGGTTAAGATCTCACAGTCCGCCAAATTTCAAAAGGCTCCACGGATTGGTTTAGTTGATAAAAATCGTAGATATAACAACTTTTGAAAATTGTAGCAAATTAAGCAGTTATGCTAAAACACTTCAGTTTTGCACGGCTAGCTGGCCCTTCTTTAGGTCTATGTTTTACAAACAAAAATATATTCTTTGTAGCTGTAATATATTGTATTTCAGATTGTTGCGAATTTCGAGAATGCCTTGTGCATGAAATAGGTGCCTCCACACTCATGAATTTCCCTATTTTTCCTCCTAAATATTCATTTGGCAAAGAAGTCATGTTCACTTTCATGCTACCAAGTGATATGCGCATAAAATATAAAATATTCTATCGAATCGAAAATATAAAATTTTTGACCCGTGTTGATCTCTCGTGTGATGACCCAGCATGGAGACGATGGAAACTGGCACAATTTAAACATCAGTACGTGAGACAGGTTTGTGACCAAGATTTTCAAAGTTGTCTGCATTCTTGCATGCTTGACTGCAAAAGAGGTCTAAATGTGTAAGCGTAGCGCTGCCATATCAGTACACAGCATAGACATTAGTGATGGCCAAGGCATTACTAGCTATCGAAATAAAGCTTTACATGTTGCCTCAGATATGATGTGCATCTTATAAGTATGCTGCACTTTCCCGTGAAAACTGTTTTAAGAGCGCAAGATACCTTTTCCCAACAAATGAAGCAAAAGAATATATAGCCTCAAGGCAGCTTTTGTAGGCTAAATAGCTTCACTGTTCAGAGAACATGCTGGTTTACCCACAGAGGTACTAATGCAGCCTATACTTTCTAATAAAGCACATCTCATAGCAGCTGGCATCCTTGCCTAACTTCTTTCTTTTCTCATCACAAAGACGTCACATATGAACCTAGAGCATCCTCATAGTAATAAATGAGAGCACAAAAGCACACATTAGCCTTCCCGTAGTTACCAGGTCTCAATTTTTCTCCTCTTCAATGCTGTCTAGAATCTTCGCCAACTTTCCTAGATGATTTAGTGTGGCAGGATCTGATAGCCTGCATAATTAGTGTCTTGTAGTCTCCATTCAGGATGCTTGGCATTTGCTCGAATTACACCTCCCAATCCTCTGCTGCCCATTACTGCCCTCCTTTCCTCTAGCACCGATTTTAATACTCTTATAGATTATCAGTTAACTGTCTCGCTAATTATATATGATAACAGATAATTTCTAGTATCATCTATACCTTGTTAATATATAGGATATTATAGGTCATTCTGCACATAAAATTGATATGTCCAGTAGCAAGTATTATCAGTGCAAATGTGGCAATGTATAAAAGACAGAGTGAACAGCAGAAACGCAAGGAAATTAAGTGATGGCTGACTGGTTGTGAAATGAGATGCATGCGGGGGCTAACCCACATTTTTTAATAGAAAATTCGTCACATATATTGCGATTACAAGCCAATCATACAATTTCATCTTAGGAGTGTGCAAGAAAATTTTGAATATCAATCAAATATTCTTTGCTATTCAATTGGTATTCGATTCGAGAATTCACTATTTGAAGTTGTCGAATAGTACATTTGTTTTGTTCGAATACTGTAAGGGACAACAACACATCTTGCTGTCTACAAGGAGGAAGACTGATATAAATGGAGAATCGTTGAATGGTTATAATGCAGGATAACTGTGACTGTTGCGCAGATGATGCAGTTTCTAAACAAAGATATGGAGGAGGTCGTTTACATGCTATAGTTGAGTAAGCATGTCCTGCCTTAGGAAGACTTTTCATTTGCTCTGTCTAATTAGACAAAGCAATTTATTGTTCGGTCAATCTCTCCATATGCTTGGATTGCTGCAAAACGATATGCAGGGCTGCAGTATTGCCCTTAGCTCCTTCACTGAGCTGAATGCACTACTATACTCTACTACATTTGTCTGGGACATGCTGTTAATATTTTTATTTGTGTCATGGTCATTGTGCACCAGATATGATTGTGCTTTCCTTTGCTTCTCATTTACAAGGTTCCTAGTTGACCTGACATCTAGTTGTTAGGGGTACTACACGCATCTAAAAAGGCCAGCAAGTCTTTTTTTCCTTAACAGACTCCACGGCATTTTTCATTTCATTATTTCAGAAATTGGGAATATTCAATATTTGATTCGATATTCAGAGATAACTTTTCTTGAATATTGCTATCGATTCAATGAGAAAATTTCTCTATCCAAGCATGTCTATTAAATATTGAAACTGAAACAATAAAAAGCTTAGGTTTCAGTGCATGAGAACAATGTCACTTATCATCGCTGAATGTGGTTTACGTACTGTGTGCATAACTTCTCCGCGTATATTATAAGCAAGAAAGGAGCAAGAAGATTGCTTCGAGGCAGAGGTCAGCTGAAAAATGAAGCTTGCTTGACATCATGTCAAGCATTGGAGGCCCCCGGATGGTTGTGATAGCTGGCAGCAAGCTCGTGTATAAAATTGGTTGTCTTATTTTTTTTTCACCACAATGGCTCTGACGAAGTGGCATAGCAGCGCTTCGCCAAGAAGGCTTTGCATAAAGGGAGTGACAGACTGTAAGGAGTTGAAAGATACTTCTCAATTTTGACTGCTGATGCTATCTTGGCATATATGCTATTATCTGAAAGTTGCACATATCTACTAGGAGTTCCTCGAAATTTTCCGTCTTCTTTATACATGCTGTGATTTGTGAGCAAAAAGGCATGGAATGTTTTCGTCCACCTCATGAATAAAAACACTTTTTATTTATTTACTATTTTTGTATTCTGAATAAGCACACAAGCCATAGAATCCTTATGTTTTGCCGTGACGAGTGTTAATGTTGATATAAGTAATATTGCACTGCACAGCACTTCCTTCGTTTCAAGCAACTATGCACAGACATTTGTGAAATGAGAGAATGAATGTTTGCATTCACTGTCGGCGCTCAGCGTTGCACGTGTATTAACTAAATTTACTAATACCTTAGCTACTTCTGCTGCAAGATTTACGGCAACGCTTCTGTAGTATTGTTAAGCTTGACGGAGTTGTAACGACATCACCTGGTGTGTCTGAAAAAGACACATTGAGATGCAAACTTGTGCAGAGTGGGACAAAATGTTTTCAGTTCACATCCCGCGCAAAAGCGCCACCTGTGCGTTCATGCCATTTCATGCAGCCCTACTTCTGCCGCGGGTTTTACCGCAACGCTTGGCAATGCTTGCAATGAAGTTCGACAAGTTTGTAATTGTGTCGCACGATATGACCGAATTCCACGTGTTGAGCCTGAATCTTGATCGGAGCGGCAGCAAATGGTTACATTCACCTTAAGCACAAGCGCACTGTGGAGTCACTCGTTCAATTCCACGATGTGTTTGCGTCTGTCGAGGGCTTTGCCTCAATGTTGGGCGGTGCGGTGAAGTTCGACAAGTTTGTAATATGGCAAAGAAGTCCGACACGGCTGTGGACGGCACGATGGACGCGGACAAGAAGGCGCAGCAGCGTAGGCTTAGCCAGTCACACCAGGAACAGCGTCTAGCCCGAGCCCCACTTCAGTAGCATTGGCGATTCGGCTGCGGAGCTCTGCACGGCGCACTTCTTCCTTACAACGTTCCCCTCGCTGAAGACGGAGCCGCACAGGAGGCCTAAGGCGTCGTGAGGACAAAGGGCTCGTGATATGGCTTGAGCCAATCTACGTGCACAGTTTCGCGGCCTCGGCGACGCAGGTCCGTAGGGGGTGTCAGATGTTCGATGACGTAGTTTACCGGAGAAGTTTGCTGTAGAACCCGGTAGGGCCCATGGTATCGGGATACAAAGTTGGAGGAGATGTCGAAGTAGGAGGCACCCACAACCAAACGAGAGCGTCAGGCGAAAACTGGTGGTGGGGGCGCCCGTCGTCATGACGAAATTTCTGTAGGGCTTGTTCTTGCGTTGTAATGGAGCGAGCTAGTTGCCGACAATCTTCTGCATACCGGGCGGCTTCGGAAACAGGTGTACTCTCTGATAAGTCGGGACGGTAAGGAAGAATAGTGTCAATGGGAAATGATGGTTCGCGGCCATATAGAAGAAAGAACGGAGAAAAGCCCGTCATTGACTGGGGTGCCGTATTGTAGGCGTACGTGACATAGGGAAGGATGAGGTCCCAGTTGGTGTGGTTGGAGGCGACATACATCGAAAGCATGTCGCCAAGAGTTCGGTTAAAGCATTCTGTCAATTCGTTTGTTTGCGGGTGATATGCGGTGGTACAGCGATGAATAATGCGACATTCAGCGAGAAGTTCTTGAATGACATCGGCGAGAAAGACGCGGCCACGGTCGCTCAGGAGTTCGCGGGGAGCACCGCGACGTAGAACGAAGCGTTGAAGGAGGAAGGAGGCAGCGTCACGAGCCGTCGCGGCTGGCAGAGCGGCCGTTTCTGCATACCTCGTGAGATGGTCTACAGCTACAATGACTCAGCGATTGCGAGCAGCTGTGTATTGCAGAGGCCCGTAGAGGTCTATCCCAAGCCGGTCAAAGGGCCGCGAAGGGCATGGCAAAGGTTGCATTGGTACAGAAGGGCGGCAAGGATCAGGCTTGCGGCGTTGACATTCTGTGCAATAGCGAATGTACTTTTGCACAAATGTGTACATACCACGCCAATAAAACCTATGACGTAGTCTGGCGTAGGTCTTGAAGAGACCAGCGTGTGCGCACTGAGGGTCGGTGTGGAAAGCGGCGCATACATCAGTGCGGAGCTGCCGAGGTATTACAAGCAGCCATTTGCGGCCGTCGGAACTGTAGTTAGGCGATAGACAATTCCGTCGCGGATGGCGAAGTGCGAAGCTTGTCGGCGTAACGCTCGGGATGGTGGGTGTGTAGGTCAATTAGAGATGTAATCTATCAAAGATGAAATCCAGGAGTCCTTGCGCTGCTCCAAAGCCATGTCGACAGAAGCGAATGGGAGAAGTGGGTCGTCTAGGATAGACGCACTGACAATGTCGGCGTGGACAGGCGAGCGCGAAAGAGCATCGGCATCGGCGTGCTTCCTGCCTGAGCGGTACACAACCCGGATATCGTACTCTTCATATCATATTGACCGCAAATAAAGACGGGGACATAAGGAGAGAACACATAAACAGCAGGGGCGTTAACTTTCAACTGTTTTATTCACAGCAGCCCGTGGGCATATATAGGCAAATAGAACATGCGCAGATCGCAGCAAACAAGAATACACATCAGCTTAGCGTGGCAACCAATTATCAAAAAAATCTATTTCAGATTGAAACAACCTAATGGAGGTATTGCTAACACAGTCTTGACCTTTCTTTCTTATGTGATAAGCCTCCATCAGTTCACGTGCAGTCTGGTCATGGTTGCCCCCGAGAATCCTTATCTCCTCAAAAAGAGGTGCACAGTGACAGGCATTGCAGTGCGCAGGTAAGTGCGCCAATTGATCGTTCGTTAACTTTTGTTCATGTTCCCTGGCTCGATCATTCAGGCACCGTCAAGTCTGCCCTATGTAGGACTTGCCACACGCCAGGGGGATTTCGTACACAACTCCCACACTGCATTTTGCACGTGGCTTGGTGTGGTTCTTGCCACAACCTTGCCTTCCTTTAGGGTCACAGGAGGTGCGGGGGCAGAGCCGCGCCAGCTTAAAAGGGGCTGAAAAGACAAGGGGGACTCCAAACCTGCCTGCCACCTTCGTTTCGTTGTGAGCGACCCTGCGAATATACGGCACCACTTCAGGTCTTACGGCCATAGTAGTCGTCCTCACCCTTGCTTTGTTCCTAGATCCTTTTACTTTCTGCAGGAGGGTTTCCACCACTGGCGTTACCATCGAGTCAGGGAACTCTGCCGTCTTAAGACGGGAAATCTGATTGTCAAAGGCAAGCTGTATCTTGTGCACACACGATTTGCGGAGAGCCGATTCTAAGCAGAGCATCGCTACTCCTCGTTTAACAATCTTTGACTGGGAGGAATCATATGGCACCAAGCCCTTCTGTGCCCGAGGAAAGTACTGCCCGCACGCGTGGCCATTAGCAAAGGAAATGTGTAGGTCTAAAAAACGCAGGGAATTTTCGAGTGGAAGTTCGTGAGTAAAAGAAAGCCCTTTACCAAGTTGTTTAAAAACGGCTAAAATGCTTTCACAAGAAGTTAAACTTCCTTGCCTGTTAAAAACAATTAAAAGGTCATCCGTATACCTAAAAACTTTTAAAATGTTTAAAAATGCCCCCCCCCAAACGCCTGATCAAGTGCTTTGTCAATGGTAGCTAAAAAATATTATAGAAAAGCGGCGCAATGCACGAGCCGATGCAGATTCCACGTTTCTGCAAATAGAACTGTTCGTCATAACTGATAAAAGTGCTATTAAGATAGGTTTTTAAAAGAGTTAAAAAATCTCCCACCGAAATACCAACTGCGTTCTGGAAGGGAATGGTGCCGTTTTCTTCAATACACATCCTCTTTATGAGGAACGGAGTAGAAAAGATCTACATCAACCGAAAAAGCCGGACCTATGTCCTCGTTAGCCCGTAGAAATTCAACAACCTCGTCAGAGCTTTTTGCAACAAAGGGGTCAGATATAACAAGCGTCTTTAAACTCCTTAAAATGAAGCGGCTAACTTCAACCTGCCACGTTCCACGCTCGCTAACTGTTGTCCTGAATGGGATGCTGGGTTTATGCGTCTTCGCAGTGAAGAAAACACTTAGCGCGGCAACTGAAGCGCTACTGACGTCCCTAGATAGTTTATCGAGATTAAGAGACTTGCACATTCTTAAAACCCTGCTTTTTACTCTAATTTCAGAGTTCCTAATAGGTTTAAAGCTCTTCTTCAGTGCCTCAGAGGCTTTAGCACCAAACATGCCCTTCGGGAGCACAACAAATCCCCTTTCTTTGTCTGCTTCCAAAAGAACGAGCTCGTTGTCTTTACAAAACGTCAAAGTCCTATGAATGGCGGATACTGTTCGATTGGAAGCCGGTTGCGAGACACTCCTGCTAAGACAGGCAACACCTTCCAACAAGCACCTGTCATGGTGATCCTGCGGAGCCTTCTTCGCCACCCGTTCAGAGCAGCCAGTTCATGAGCAGGAACTTGATGCTCGACGCTGTACTTCGGTGCTTTACCAAGCAGGGCGGTCACGTCTTGTGGGATGCTTGCGTCGCCCAGAACAAGCGGCTTATTTCCTTGTCCCTGGCTAGTCCTCGTACCTTTCCATGCCCTAAGCATATGACCAACCATGTTGTTTCAGTAATACTCGGTCAACTGATGAGAGGCACGTCTAGCAGGTCTCAAATCCTTTTCCGCATGCCATTCTGTAGCTTTAGTAAAGCATATGATGCGAAGCCAATCGTTGAGCAGTCTAACTTGCCGCCACAACTCTGCGCGGAGAATTTTGCATAGGCGCTTGATGTGACCCCACGACGGAACAACGCACCCAAACAGTGCACTCACTTCCAAAGGAATCAGGCCGCGCTTGATACAGAAGCCGATGAATCTTGCTCGGCAGGTAGTCGCCACGATGTAACTGATGAGGGATTCTTCGTTTGGGGGCTCACAACCTAAGGAAGGTGGCAGGCAGGTTTGGAGTCCCCCTTGTCTTTTCAGCCCCTTTTAAGCTGGCGCGGCTCGGCCCCCGCACCTCCAGTGACCCTAAAGGAAGGCAAGGTTGTGGCAAGAACCACACCAAGCCGTATGCGAAATGCAGTGTAGGAGTTCTGTACGAAATCCCACTGGCGTGTGGCAAGTCCTACACAGAGCAGACTGGACGGTGCCTGAATGATCGAGCCAGGGAACATGAACAAAAGTTAACGAAAGATCAATTGGCGCACTTACCTGCGCACTGCAATGCCTGTCACTGCGCACCTCTTTTTGAGGAGATAAAGATTCTGGGGAGAAGCCATGACCAGACGGCACGTGAACTGATGGAGGCTTATCACATAAAAAAGAAAGGCCAACACTGTGTAAGCGATACCTCCATTAGGTTGTTCCAATCTGAAATAGATTTTTTTCATAATTGGTTGCCACGCTAAGCTGATGTGTATTCTTGTTTGCTGCGATCTGCGCATGTTCTATTTGCCTATATATGCCTACGGGCTGCTGTGAATAACACATTTGAATGTTACCGCCCGTGCTGTTTATGTGTTCTCTCCCTACGTCCCCGGCTTTATTTGCGGTCAATATGATATTGACACGTGTACTTATCTTTATCGGGCAACCACGTTTCGCCGCCTAACAAATGTAATCGCACAGCGTGGGACGCGCCTTCATGTATCCGAAGTTTCTGGAAAGTTATCGATGCTTCTATCCGCTGTCTGTTGCCGCCGAACCTTATGTTATCTGATTTCATCACCTGACGCGAATGGTGTAGAACTTTGTGGAAGGCACGCGGGTCCGAACGACTAGTCTGGAACATTCGACGACTACGCTACAAAAGCCGACGCGCTTGTTCCGCTGATCAGATTTTCGACGATCGCCGACTGTGTTCGCCGCTTTCGTTGTGCTATAAGTGTAGCTTGTTTTGTGGGCACAGGTTCGCCCAATAAAAATCTAGTTTTGCCTTTCACAGCATTGTTACTGTGTTCTTAACGTCATCACCACGTGACATCTGGTGGAGGTGCTTTACGTCCATGTACCGGACGCCCCCGACAAGCCGTATCCAAGCCCGGACCGCAAAGACAACACCAGCGCCGTCCCGGGACATCGAGCAAGCCGCCGTCTTCAACAGCTGCACCCGGAGCACGGACTCCTACCTGAGAAGACCAAGAAGATTGTGGCCAAGGAAACCCCAATGGACGCCCCAGCGTCCCCCATCGTGCTGCAGCCGCCCAGGGAGCCTCCAACGTTCCGCGGTTCAACATTCGAGGACCCGGAAACCTGGCTCGAGACGTATGAGAGGGTCGCCGCATTTAACAGCTGGAACAGCGACGACAAACTGCGTCATGTCTATTTCGCCTTGGAGGACGCTGCCAGGACGTGGTTCGAGAATCGAGAAGCCACCTTGACGACGCCTCCTTGTCCGCCTCCGCGACAACGCCAGGGCCCTGTAACGCCGCAATTTCGTCGTCCACCGCCGCCGCCGCCAGCACGCCCACCCGTCGCCCAGCGCACCTACGCGAGGAAGACTGACGTTTGGCGCACCCCCGCCCACCGCCCGCTTTGCTATCACTGCGGAGAAGCCGGGCACATCTACCGCCGATGCCCATACCGGGAGGTGGGACTGCGAGGTTTCGCCGTGAACGCTCCGCGCCCGCAGCAAGGTGAACGACCTCGCGATATCGCCGACTACCTCGCCGCCACACAGTGGAACCCTCGACGACCGTCCCGTTCGCCGTCACCAGGCCGCTACCTGTCGCCGCAGCGCCGACCGTACACCGGCCCAGCTCGGGGCCGCTCTGCGAGCCCATATCCGGAAAACTCAAAGCAGCAACCGATGGAGGTGCGGTTGCTGTTCGTCGAACTGACGAAGATCCTCCGCCGCCGACGAAGACGACGAAGAGACCATCTCGACGACATAATAACGACACGCCGCCGTCCCGACGAAGTCAGGAAGCCAAGACTACACCGACGAAAGACGACTTGACGACGCGACGTTCCAACTTCAGTTCAACACGACGGAGCCGTGATCCAACGCCAAGACCTAACTGCAATGCCAGACAAAGAACAACCGACCTCGACGTGCTTCTCGACGGCCACGCAGTCACTGCCTTAGTCGACACAGGGGCCGATTACTCCGTAATGAGTGGACACATCGCCGCCCAGTTGAAGAAAGTTAAGACCGCATGGGAAGGCCCTCAGATTCGCACCGCTGGAGGACACCTCATCACGCCGACTGGGATCTGCACGGCAAGAATAACCATTCATGACCGGACTTACCCTGCCACCTTCGTTATCCTCCAACAGTGTTCACGAGACGTCATTCTCGGTATGGACTTCCTGGACCAACACGGCGCAATCATCAACCTGAAGTCGAAGTCAATAACGCTGTCGGAAGATAAAGCAATGCCGCCGGAGAGCCCTCGTAGTCACCACGCCTTGAGTGTGCTCGAAGATCAAGTGAGCATCCCGCCTCGCTGCAGCATTGTTATTTCGGTCAGCACCGAAACACCCGCTGACGTAGAAGGCGTCATCGAAGGCGACCAACGTCTACTGCTAGACCGTGAAATTTGCGTTGCAAGAGGGATCTCTCGACTGCATGGAGGGAAAACTGAAGTGTTGCTGACGAACTTCAGCCAGGAGTTCAAGCACATCAACAAGGGCACGACGATCGCGTACATCGAGGAAATTCTGGAAACAAGTTGTGCGTTTGTCCTCTCGGATTCCGCCGCATCTACCCCGATGACCATGGTTCCCGAACCAGACTACGACATTAATCCAAATCTCCCTATGATAAACCACAGCAGCTCAGAAGTCTGCTCCAACGATACAAAGGCTGCTTTTCGACGTCATCGAGGATTCGACAAACACTAGTCGCCAAGCATCGCATAATCACCGAGGAATGCGCTCGACCACTCCGTCAGAGCCCTTACCGAGTTTCGGCGCGAGAACGTGAAGCTATAAGAGAACAAGTCGACGAAATGCTGCGCGACGACATCATCCAGCCGTCGAAAAGCCCATGGGCATCCCCTGTTGTTCTAGTAAAGAAAAAGGACGGAACCCTACGTTTCTGCGTCGATTACCGTCGTCTGAACAAGATCACGAAGAAGGACGTATACCCCCTCCCACGGATAGAGGACGCATTGGATCGGCTCTGCAACGCTAAATACTTCTCGTCAATGGACCTCAAGTCTGGCTATTGGCAAATAGAAGTCGACGAAAGAGATCGCGAAAAGACCGCCTTCATCACCCCAGACGGCCTCTACGAGTTCAAGGTTATGCCATCCGGACTGTGCTCGGCGCCTGCAACGTTCCAGCGCGTGATGGACACGGTTTTAGCAGGATTGAAGTGGCAGACCTGTCTCGTATACTTGGATGACGTCGTCTTCTTCGCCGGAAATTTCGACGTTCACCTTAGGCGGCTTGCAACAGTACTAGAGGCCATCAGGTCATCCGGACTTACTCTGAAGCCGGAAAAGTGCCGCTTCGCTTACGAGGAGCTATTTTTAGGCCACGTCATCAGCAAATCTGGAGTCCGCCCCGACCCGCAGAAGACAGCTGCCATAGCAAAGTTCCCACAGCCCGTCGACAAGAAGGCAGTGCGTAGATTTCTTGGCACGTGTGCCTACTACAGGCGATTTGTCAAGAACTTTTCACGCATCGCTGAGTCGCTCACGCAGCTAACTAAATGTGACGACGAGTTCAAGTGGGAAACGCCGCAGGCCGACGCATTTCAAGAACTCAAGCGACGCATGCAGTCGCCGCCCGTACTTGCGCACTTCAACGAGCACGCCGATACCGAAATCTACACTGACGCCAGTAGCCTAGGCCTCGGTGCCGTCCTAGTCCAGAGAAAAGATGGACATGAACACGTGATAGCTTACGCTAGCCGGTCGTTGTCAAAAGCGGAAGGCAATTATTCTACAACCGAAAAGGAATGCCTTGCCATGGTTTGGGCTGCAGCGAAATTTCGCCCTTACCTATATGACAGGCCATTCAAAGTCGTCAGCGACCATCACGCCTTGTGTTGGCTAGCGAATTTAAAGGATCCCTCAGGACGGCTGGCACGGTGGAGCCTCAGACTACAAGAATACGACATCACTGTAACATACAAGTCCGGACGAAAACACTCAGACGCCGATTGCCTATCACGCGCCCCCATTGACCCGCCGCCGCAAGATGACGAGGATGACGACGCCTTCCTTGGAATAATAAGCGCGGAAGACTTCGCCGAACAACAACGAGCGGACCCGGAGCTTAAAGGCCTCGTCGATTATTTGGAAGGGCACACCGACGTTGTCCCCAGGGCATTTAAGCGCGGATTATCTTCCTTCACGCTTCAAGACAATCTACTCGTGAAGAAGAACTTCTCACCAGTCCGCACCAATTACCTTCTTGTTGTCCCGTCAGGACTTCGTCCAGAAGTATTGCACGCCCTACATGACGATCCGACCGCGGGACACCTCGGATTTTCCCGGACACTATCGAGGATACAAGAAAAGTATTATTGGCCGCGCCTGACCGCCGACGTCGCCCGTTATGTCAGAACATGCCGAGACTGTCAGCGACGCAAGACACCGCCGACAAGGCCAGCAGGATTACTACAGCCAATCGAGCCTCCTTACCGACCATTCCAGGAGATCGGGATGGACTTGCTGGGACCCTTTCCGACGTCAATAACGGGAAATAAGTGGATCGTCTTGGCGACGGACTACCTCACCCGCTTCGCTGAAACAAAAGCACTACCGAAAGGTAGCGCAGCCGAAGTGGCGAAATTTTTTGTCGAAAACATCCTGCTGCGACATGGCGCCCCAGAAGTCCTCATCACCGACCGAGGTACGGCCTTTACAGCGGAGCTCACCCAAGCCATTCTGAAATACAGTCAGACAAGGCACAGGAGGACAACGGCATACCACCCGCAGACGAATGGTCTTACGGAGCGGCTGAATAAGACCCTCGCCGACATGCTAGCGATGTACGTCGACGTCAAACACAAGACCTGGGATGCCGTCCTGCCGTACGTAACATTCGCTTACAACACGGCGGTACAAGAAACAACACAGATCACGCCGTTCAAGCTGGTCTACGGCAGGATCCCCACGACGACGCTCGACGCCATGCTGCCGCACGTCACTGACGAGGAGAACCTTGACGTCCGTACCTACCTCCAGCGCGCCGAAGAAGCCCGACAGCTCGCCCGCCTGCGGATCAAGAACCAGCAGAGGACCGACAGCCGACACTACAACCTCCGACGACGCTTCGTGGAGTACCAGCCCGGTGACCGTGTTTGGGTTTGGACCAATATACGCCGACGAGGACTGAGCGAGAAGCTTTTGCGTCGCTATTTCGGACCGTACAAGATCATCCGACGTATTGGCGCACTGGACTATGAGGTCGTGCCAGACGGTATTTCGCTATCACAGCGGCGCCGCTCACGACCTGAAATAGTCCACGTTGTGCGACTAAAGCCCTACTACCAGCGTTAATGAACTTTCGGGCTTCGCGTAACTGACCTTTGGACTTTGTTTCTTTTTGTTGGTACTTATGTTTAATAAGTGTCCTTTTGTGTTTCGCTCTCTTATATTTGTAGCATCTGGACGATGCTTAAGAGGGGGGTATTGACACGTGTACTTATCTTTTTCGGGCAACCACGTTTCGCCGCCTAACAAATGTAATCGCACAGCGTGGGACGTGCCTTCATGTATCCGAAGTTTCTGGAAAGTTATCGATGCTTCTATCCGCTGTCTGTTGCCGCCGAACCTTATGTTATCTGATTTTATCACCTGACGCGAATGGTGTAGAACTTTGTGGAAGGCACGCGGGTCCGAACGACTAGTCTGGAACATTCGACGACTACGCTACAAAAGCCGACGCGCTTGTTCCGCTGATCAGATTTTCGACGATCGCCGACTGTGTTCGCCGCTTTCGTTGTGCTATAAGTGTAGCTTGTTTTGTGGGCACAGGTTCGCCCAATAAAAATCTAGTTTTGCCTTTCACAGTATTGTTACTGTGTTCTTAACGTCACCACCACGTGAGAATATGCAGTAAATACCAACTAGGCCAAAGTGAAGTTCTTCTGTATCGTACTCTTGGAGCCTCAGCGCCCACCGGGCTAGGCGGCGGCACGGATCCTTGAGCGACGACAACCAGCAAAGTGCGTGGTGATCGGTAACGACATCGAAGGATCGGCCGTACAGGTATGGGCGAAATTTTGTGATGGCCCAGATGATCGCGAGACATTCTTTTTCCGTGACGGATTAGTTCGCTTCAGCTTTCGTCAGAGTGCGGCTCGCGTAAGCAACAACATATTCTTGGCAGCCGGGCTTTCGCTGGGCGAACACAGCGCCAAGACCAACACCGCTAGCATCCGTATGGATTTCCGTGGGAGCAGTTGGATCGAAATGGCGCAGTATCGGTGGTGTTGTGAGCAGGCGGCGTAGCGTCGCGAAGGCATCATCGCAAGTCGGGGACCACGCGGAAAGATTGGGGTCTCCCCGAAGAAGCTCTGTCAGAGGTGCCATAATCGAGGCGAAATTTCGAATAAAGCGGCGGAAGTACGAGCAGAGGCCAATGAAACTGCGCAAGTCTTTCAGAGACGTTGGCCTCAGGAATTCTTTTAACAGCACGGAGCTTAGCGGCATCAGGGAGAACGCCGTCCTTCGACACGACATGTCCGAGAATTGTCAGCTTGCGTGCCCCAAAGTGCCATTTTGTTCAGATTTAGTTGGAGGCCAGCGTAACTTAGACAACGTAAAACCTGCTCCAAGCGATGAAGGTGAGTAGGAAAATCTGGTGCGTACACTACTACATCATCCAAATAACACATGCTCGTGTTCCATTTGAGGCCTCGAAGAATAGTGTCCATCATCCCCTCAAAAGTCGCGGGCGCGTTGCAAAGTCCGAATGACATCACACGAAATTCGTATAAGCCATCTGGTGTCATGAAAGCAGTTTTAGGCTTATCTTCTGCGGCCATACGCACCTGCCAATAACCAGAGCGTAGATTGAGGGAGGAAAAGAACTCTGCACCTTGTAAGCTGTCGAGAGCGTCGTCGATCCGCGGCAATGGATAAACATCATTTCGGGTTATTTTGTTTAGGCGACGGTAATCCACGGAAAAGCGGATCGAGCCATCCTTCTTTTTAACTAAAACAACTGGCGATGCCCATGAGCTGTCGGACGGTTCAATGACACCACACTTTAGTATGTCACCTACTTGCTCATTAATGACGCGTCGTTCTGTCGACGAGACGCGGTAGGGTCGCTGCCGTAGCGGTGAGTGAGTACCGGTGTCAGTACGGTGACATACAGTCGTCATTCGGCCCAGAGAAGCGCTATGGCTGTCAAAAGCAGGGCGAAATTTCTCGAGGAGACGGAAAAGGTCATGGCGTTGCGTGGGGCTTAAGGCGTTGTCGATGACGTGGCTGAAAACGTCTTCTGGCGATGTGGCAGGTGCGGGACTACAGCAGAGGGTGTTGACCTCTGACGATCCAACAGGAAGTTCCGACGAGGTAATGGTGTCGTAAGGCTCTACAGTGCCGAGAGATCCACCGCGAAGCAATGCAATCGGGAATGGGAAGTGGTTGTGTATAGGAAGGTGAGTAGCACCAGCTTGAACGCTAAGCCGCGCAGTTGGGAGTGGCGAGAGGTGGCGGTGAACGAAAGCAGTGGAAGGCGTGAAGAGTACGGTAGAGTCGGAGGCAACGGAACAGGCTACAGGTGCCAGAACGGATGCGTGCGGAGGTATATGGATGTCGTCAGTGAGGGACAACTTGGTGCAGGAAAGCGAAACGTCATCAGATATGGCATTGCCAAGCGAAGAGAACGCGACTTCTGCACGGGAGCAATGAATAACAGCTTGGTGACGGGAGAGAAAGTCCCAACCTAAAATAGTATCGTGGGAACAGAGGGGAAGAACGAGGAACTCGACTGTGTAGAGCGCTCCTTGAATTTCAAGTCTGGCGGTGCACGCAGCCACCGGCTGGACGTGTTGTGCTGTGGCCGTGCGGAGTAAAGGACCGAAGAAAGGCGTCATGACTTTTCGTATCCAGCGGCATAGTTTTTAGGCAATTACAGATATGGCGACACCTGTGTCAATGGCGGCAAGCACAGAGACATCTTCAACAGCGACATCAATAACGTTGGGCGGCGAAAGAAGGCTTGAGCGTTGTGACGATGACGCAGTTCTTGCCTCGGGAACTGCGCCACTTAGTTTTCCGTGTAAGCGGTGGAGAGACGTCGACGCATCGGGGAGAGCGAGCGACGACGAGGAAAAGGAGAACGGCGGTCGGAAACTGGGCGAAGGCTTGGGCGGGGAAGGGGTAAATCGCGGTCTGGAGCGTAAGACAACGGATGGTCGTACGCGGCTGTGCGTGGGTCGTCACGTGGATGAAGTGGACGGCGGCGGCACAGGCTTGCAACGTGTCCGGGAATACCGCATGAATAGCAGATGGGCCGGTTGTCCTGTGTGCGCCAGGGATTAATTACTCGATGGGCTGTAGGTCGTGGCGGCGTGGGGGTAAAAACAGGGCTAGGCATCGGAGGCGGAGCACGGAAGGTCGGCGGTGGTGCGACGGCGTCGGCGTAAGTCAATGGGGCGGTGAGTTGAGGCACCCGTTCCAGAGGAAGGACCTCGGACACTTGCTCTTCTATAAGATGTCGTAGGGTCGGACTTAGGGACGAACTTGACTCCAGCAGGTTGGAGATGAGGGAGAGCTGGCGAGCTACTTCTTCCAGGACGAAAGCCTTGATCTGTGAGAGGAGGGTGGAATCTTGAATAAAGGAGGTCAAGCCGGACAACGATTCCTGATAGGGGAACAGGACGGCTAGTGAGGATGCATTGACGGCGGAGCTCGTCGTAGCTTTGGCACAGTTCAATAACTTGTGCAACATTAGAGGGGCTCTTTGAAATGAGCATTTGAAATGCGTCCTCGTCGATACCTTTCATTATATGCTTGAATTTTTTGCCTCAGTCATGGATGCATCGACGCGTTTACAGAGATCGATGACATCTCCGATGTAGCTAGTAAAGGTCTCATTAGGCTGCTGAGAGCGCGACTGCAGACGCTGTTCGGCACGAAGCTTTTGCGCAGCAGGACGGCCGAAGACCTCGCTGAACTTTGTATTGAACACCGTCCAGCTTGGGACTTCGCTTTCGTGGTTCCGAAACCACAAGCGGGCAATTCCGGTCAGGAAAAAAGGGACGGTGGTCCGCTTCGTGATGTCATCCCATTTGTTGTTCAAACTGACGCGTTCGTATGATGAGAGCCAGTCATCAACGTCGCGGTCGTCAGTGCCGCTGAAGATGGGAGGGTCCCGCTGACGGAGTGTGCCGGGGCATACGGAGGACTGGGGAGCAGGTGGTGATAAGATAGTGGCGCTTGCGGTGGTCATGATGGCAGGGAGAGTCCGGCTGCGCAATTCCAGGATGAGAGGAGACCCAGCAAACCTCCAGCAATTATGGCAAAGAAGTCCGACACGGCTGTGGACGGCACGATGGACGCGGACAAGAAGACGCAACAGCGTAAGCTTAGCCAGTCACACCAGGAAAAGCGTCTAGCCCGAGCCCCACTTCAGTAGCATTGGCGATCCGGTTGCGGAGCTCTGCACGGCGCACTACTTCTTCCTTACAGTAATTATGTCGCACGATATGACCGAATTTCACGCTTTGAGCCTGAATCTTGAGCGGAGCGGCAGCAAATGGCTACATTCACCTTAAGCACAAGCACACTGTGGAGTCACTCGTTCGATTCCACGATGTGTTTGCGTCTGTCGAGGGCTTTGCCTCAACGTTTGGGCAGTGCGGTGAAGTTCGACAAGTTTGTAATTATGTCGCACGATATGACCGAATTTCACGCTTTGAGCCTGAATTTTGAGCGGAGCGGCAGCAAATGGCTACATTCACCTTCAGCACAAGCACACTGTGGAGTCACTGGTTCGATTCCACGATGTCTTTGCGCCTGTCGAGGGCTTTGCCTCAACGTTTAGGCAGTGCGGTGAAGTTCGACAAGTTTGTAATTATGTCGCATGATATGACCGAATTTCACGCTTTGAGCCTGAATCTTGAGCGGAGCGGCAGCAAATGGCTACATTCACCTTAAGCACAGCACACTGTGGAGTCACTGGTTCGATTCCACGATGTGCTTGCGTCTGTCGAGGGCTTTGCCTCAACGTTTGGGCAGTGCCGTGAAGTTCGACAAGTTTGTCATTATGTCGCACGATATGACCGAATTTCACGCTTTGAGCCTGAATCTTGAGCGGAGCGGCTACATTCACTATAAGCACAAGCGCACTGTGGAGTCACTCGTTCGATTCCACGATGTGTTTGCATCTGTCGAGGGCTTTGCCTCAACGTTTGGGCAGTGCGGTGAAGTTCGACAAGTTTGTAATTATGTCGCACGATATGACCGAATTTCACGCTTTGAGCCTGAATCTTGAGAGGAGCGGCAGCAAATGGCTACATTCACCTTAAGCACAAGCGCAGTGTGGAGTCACTCGTTCGATTCCACGATGTGTTTGCGTCTGTCGAGGGCTTTGCCTCAACGTTTGGGCAGTGCGGTGAAGATCAACAAATTTGTAATTATGTCGCACGATATGACCGAACTTCACGCGTTGAGCCTGAATCTTGAGCGGAGCGGCAGCAAATGGCTACATTCACCTTAAGCACAAGCGCACTGTGGTATCACTCGTTCGATTCCACGATGTGTTTGCGTCTGTCGACGGCTTTGCCTCAACGTTGGGGCAGCGCGGTGAAGTTCGACAAGATTTAATTAAGTCGCACGATATGACTGAATTTCACGCTTTGAGCCTGAATCTTGAGCGGAGCGGCAGCAAATGGTTACATTCACCTTAAGCACAAGCGCACTGTGGAGTCACTCGTTCGATTCCACGATGTGTTTGCGTCTGTCGAGGGCTTTGCCTCAACGTTTGGGCAGTGCGGTGAGCTTCGACAAGTTTCTAATTATGTCTTAGAATTGAGGTGAAACAGCGCGAAAAAAGACGAGGACACAAGGAAACAAATACCATAGACAAGCGCTGACTGCCAACTGGAAGTTTATTTGAAATTCACCGGACATTTATACCTTCTTCAGCATACGCATGCGCACATATCAGTCGCAAAAACATCTGCAAATCAACATTTTAATCTTTCTTCCAAAAATGTGATTTCTTTTCCCGACAAGGCAAGAGAGGGAGTGCTTACACATATATCACCTGCCTTTCTTATATGAAAGGCTTCTACTATTTCCCTTTCCTTCTTACTATTTCCTTTCCCTATGAATTTTGTCTTTTCAAATATGGGGGTGCATTGACATTCGTTACAGTGTCCAGCTAAATGACTCCCATAGCCATTCTTTAGGTTAGTGCTGTGCTGACGAGCTCTTTCATTGAAGCACTGTCCCGTTTGACCTATATAAGATTTCCCACAGCTGAGCGTTATTTGATAGATGACATTGCGCCTGCACTCAGTGAAACGAGTTTTATGATTAGTGATGCATAGGTGCCTTTCGCGCTTGTTCATGCGATTGCATATCGAGGACAACTTACATGGGGCACTGAAAACCAAAATAATATTATGTCTATTGGAAACTTTCTTCAGATTGTGAGACAACTTGTGTAGGTATGGCACCACGTGCGCTTGTCTTTTGTCTTTGTTTTCTTCTTGGGACGCATCAGAACTTCTTTTCTCTTTCTGGAAAATGGCTTCGCATACTGAAGTGATCACAGAACTGGGAAAGCCTGCGTTCTGTAGTCGTGATATCTGATTTAAAATACTATGATCGCACTCATGCTCACATGACTTACTAAGTGCTGCCTTAATGCACGTTGTTGCTATGCCTCTCTTAATCAATTAAGAGTGTGCGCTATCGTAACGCAACAGGGTTTTCTTAGATCTGGGATGATATCCCCAGCATACGTGCTCGTCCGAAGAAAAACAGAGGTTAATATCTAGAAGCTGAATACTGTTGTTAATTGGCAATTCATACGTGCACTTAAGTCCTCCCGATGAGTTGATGAACAAGTTCAAAATTTCGTCAACCGCGTCATGAAAATGCATACAGGAATCTTCTTCAGTAGTCGTCAACATATCTAAACACTCGCGTTACAGGCATGTCTACCAACTTAGCAGAAATTACATTGTCAACCGAGGATAAAAAAATGTCACATAAAATGGGGGCGATGGCTGATCCTATGCAGATGCCAGTGCGTTGGATGTAGAATTGGCCATCATAATTACCAGCAGTTGAATGAAGATAAAAGTCTAAAAGCGCTAAAAAATGTCGCTGTTGACACATACAGAATTCTGAAAATTAACTTCCCCGAAATCTTCTATCCTATCGCGAACAGCGCACATCAAACCTTCTTGCGGCACAGAATAATATAAGTCATCTACATATACTGAAAATGCGGTTAGTGCGGTTCCCTGGTCTTCATTTATGGCCGAGATAACCTCTTCCGAGCTTCTTACCAGGAAAGGGTCATTTATCTGCAACATCTTGAGATGGCCTTGCAGAACGTTTCCTACATGACATTACCATGACGTCTTCTCGGATACAATAACCCTGAAAGGGTATTCAGGCTTGTGTGTCTTGCAAGTGAAGAAAACATCAAGGAACTCCGTCTCCGCTTTGTTCACAAGCTGCCGTAACGAGTCTAGGTGCAAGTCTTTGAGTAGCTTCAGGGCGGCCTTCTTTTGCTTTTTCGGGTCGAAGGGAACAGCTTTGAAATTCTTAATGATAGCTTGCATGGATTTCTGGTTCATAAGGTTTTTAGGCCGAACAACAAAACCGCCTTCTTTATCTGCTTGTAGTATTTGAAGCTCATCATTCTTTAGCTTCTTTACAATTTTATCTATGGGAGGCGTGCCTGATTTTCCACACGGTGCGTGTTTTAGGACGTAGTCCACGGTTTCACCGACAACTCGTTCACGGTCTTGATCCTCAGACCTGTCTCCTATGCTTCTACCCATGGCTAGGAGCTGTGGAGCAGTAATCTTTGGCTCAAAACTATATTTCGGGCCTTTTTCCAGGGTCCTCCTAATTTGGTCTGGAATTGTAGCCTCCCCAAGCGTGGTGACTACGTTGGCATTGGTGATCCTGGTGCGCGGCTTCGGTAAGGAGATCCTGGTGCGTTGCCACAGGAATTCTGTAGATTGCCCGGCAAGTCTCTTGAAGTCGCGCAGCGTTCGGTCCTTTTTGAAGGGGTTTTTTCTTTCTTCAACGAGTACTTTCAGCCAATCATTGTATAATCGTATTTGGCACCATTTTTCAGACTTCAGTAATTTGCACATCCTTTTTCCGTGTCCCCAAGAAGGTTCTACGATACCAAAAAGGCCTGTGATTTCCGGTGGCGTGATGCGTCTTCTCAGGTAGTAACTCAAGGAACGTGACTGGGAAGTAGTTATGGCGATGAGGTTGACACATACGTATGCTGGGTCTTGCAAGGCCGGTGATGAGAGGAAGGAGCCCATTGTAAAAGAAATTTGCATTAGTAAGATCTGGATGAGGGCTAGTTGGTTCATACTTAGAACTGAGGTGAAACAGCGCGAAAAAAGACGAGGACACAAGGAAACAAATACCACAGACAAGCGCTGACTGCCAACTGGAAGTTTATTTGAAATTCACCGGACATTTATACCTTCTTCAGCATACGCATGCGCACATATCAGTCGCAAAAACATCTGCAAATCAACATTTTAATCTTTCTTCCAAAAATGTGATTTCTTTTCCCGACAAGGCAAGAGAGGGAGTGCTTACACATATATCACCTGCCTTTCTTATATGAAACGCTTCTACTATTTCCCTTTCCTTCTTACTATTTCCTTTCCCTATGAATTTTGTCTTTTCAAATATGGGGGTGCATTGACATTCGTTACAGTGTCCAGCTAAATGACTCCCATAGCCATTCTTTAGGTTAGTGCTGTGCTGACGAGCTCTTTCATTGAAGCACTGTCCCGTTTGACCTATATAAGATTTCCCACAGCTGAGCGTTATTTGATAGATGACATTGCGCCTGCACTCAGTGAAACGAGTTTTATGATTAGTGGTGCATAGGTGCCTTTCGCGCTTGTTCATGCGATTGCATATCGAGGACAACTTACATGGGGCACTGAAAACCAAATTAATATTATGTCTATTAAAAACTTTCTTCGGATTGTGAGACAACTTGTGTAGGTATGGCACCACGTGCGCTTGTCTTTTGTCTTTGTTTTCTTCTTAGAAAGCATCAGAACTTCTTTTCTCTTTCTGCAAAATGGCTTCGCATACTGAAGTGATCACAGAACTGGGAAAGCCTGCGTTCTGTAGTCGCGATATCTGATTTAAAATACTATGATCGCACTCATGCTCACATGACTTACTAAGTGCTGCCTTAATGCACGTTGTTGCTATGCCTCTCTTAATCAATTAAGAGTGTGCGCTATCGTAACGCAACAGGGTTTTCTTAGATCTGGGATGATATCCCCAGCATACGTGCTCGTCCAAAGAAAAACAGAGGTTAATATCTAGAAACTGAATACGGTTGTTAATTCGCAATTCATACGTGAAGTCCTCCCGATGAGTTGATGAACAAGTTCAAAATTCTTCAACCGCGTCATGAAAATGCATACAGGAATCTTTCTTCATAACAATTAAGTAGTCGTCAACATATCTAAACACTCGCGTTACAGGCATGTCTACCAACTTAGCAGAAATTACATTGTCAACCGAGGATAAGAAAATGTCACATAACATGAGGGCGATGGCTGATCCTATACAGATGCCAGTGCGTTGGATGTAGAATTGGCCATCATAATTAACAGCAGTTGAATGAAGATAAATGTCTAAAAGCGCTAAAAAGTTGAAAAGCACTAAAAAATTGTCACTGTTGACACATGTTGACACGCTGTTGAAGTTATCTCGGCCATAAATGAAGACCAGGGAACCGCACTAACCGCATTTTCAGTAGATGTAGAGGACTTATATTATTCTGTGCCGCGAGATGGTTTGATGTGCGCTGTGGGCGATAGGATAGAAGATTTCGGGGAAGTTAATTTTCAGAATTCTGTATGTGTCAACAGCGACAATTTTTTAGCGCTTTTAGACTTCTATCTTCATTCAACTGCTGTTAATTAGAGATGGCCGATTCTACATCCAACGCACTGGCATCTGTATAGGATCAGCCATCGCCCCCATTTTATGTGACATTTTTTTATCCTCGGGTGACAATGTAATTTCTGCTAAGTTGGTAGACATGCTTGTAACGCGAGTGTTTAGATATGTTGACGACTACCTAATTGTTATGAAGAAAGATTCCTGTATGCATTTTCATGACGCGGTAGAAGAAATTTTGATCTTGTTCATCAACTCATCGGGAGGACTTCACGTATGAATTGCCAATTAACAACCGTATTCAGTTTCTAGATATTAACCTCTGTTTTTCTTTGGACGAGCACGTATGCTGGCGATATCATCCCAGATCTAAGAAAACCCTGTTGCGTTACGATAGCGCACACTCTAAATTGATTAAGAGAGGCATAGCAACAACATGCATCAAGGCAGCACTTAGTAAGTCATGTGAGCATGAGTGCGATTATAGTATTTTAAATCAGATATCGCGACTACAGAACGCAGGCCTTCCCAGTTCTGTGATCGCTTCAGTATGCGAAGCCATTTTGCAGAAAGAGAAAAGAAGTTCTGATGCTTTCCAAGAAGAAAACAAAGACAAAAGACAAGCGCACGTGGTGCCATACCTACACAAGTTGTCTCACAATCTGAAGAAAGTTTCCAATAGACATAATATTAATTCGGTTTTCAGTGCCCCGTGTAAGTTGTCCTCGATATGCAATCGCATGAACAAGCGCGAAAGGCACCTATGCACCATTAATCATAAAACTCGTTTCACTGAGTGCAGGCGCAATGTCATCAATCGAATACCGCTCAGCTGTGGGAAATCTTATATAGGTCAAACGGGACAGTGCTTCAATGAAAGAGCTCGTCAGCACAGCACTAACCTAAAGAATGGCTATGGGAGTCATTTAGCTGGACACTGTAACGAATGTCAATGCACCCCCATATCTGAAAAGACAAAATTCATAGGGAAAGGAAATAGTAAGAAGGAAAGGGAAATAGTAGAAGCCTTTCATATAAGAAAGGCAGGCGATAAATGTGTAAGCACTCCCTCTTTTGCCTTGTCGGGAAAAGAAATCACATTTTTGGAAGAAAGATTAAAATGTTGATTTGCAGATGTTTTTGCGACTGATATGTGCGCAAGGTATAAATAAAGAAGAAGGTATAAATGTCCGGTGAATTTCAAATAAACTTCCAGTTGGCAGTCAGCGCTTGTCTGTGCTATTTGTTTCCTTGTGTCCTCGTCGTTTTTCGCGCTGTTTCACCTCAGTTATAAGTATGAACCAACTAGCCCTCATCAAGATCTTAGTAATTATGTCGCACGATATGACCGAATTTGACGCTTTCAGCCTGAATCTTGAGCGGAGCGGCAGCAAATGGCTACATTCACCTTAAGCACAAGCGCACTGTGGAGTCACTCGTTCGATTCCACGGTGTGTCTGCGTCTGTCGAGGGCTTTGCCTCAACGTTTGGGCAGTGCGGTGAAGTTCGTCAAGTTTGTAATTATGTCGCACGATATGACCGAATTTCCCGCTTTGAGACTGAATCTTGAGCTGAGCGGCAGCAAGTGGTTACATTCACCTTAAGCACAAGCGCACTGTGGAGTCGCGAAATTCGATAAATTCTAATAACATCGCATGGTCTGATAGAATTTCATGCACTAAAGCGTTTAATTATGTGTGGAGAGGCAATGAAACTTCATACTGAGCTCGCATCTTCACAGGCATAGGTTATTTTTTTAGATTAATGATGAATGACTGAGTGCGCTTTACAGCATGAATGGTAGTCATGCTGTGAAGCGTGCAGCGGCAGTCATCAGCCATTGCCGGCGCTTTTTTTAATGTTTTATTATGCTTCTGTAAATTGAGCCTGTACGTTCGCGTTTACGCTTCACATAAGACTTGAGTGTGACTCTCCTACAAGAAAAGCGTTTAGCAGGCATGTGCGTTGAAGAGCCGTGAACAATGACTTACCTAGGGGGAACGTAATGTATGATGTGCATTGGAGTGGTGCATCGTACGTAGCTGACCGAGCATTGGATATGCAAAGCGGGTAGCGATATCGCAGAACTTTCGCTTGACACCGCTTCTAGCAGAACCAGCACGTAGTAATAAACAAATGGAAATGCTGAAACCAGCTCTAACACCCACATTGTTCAGGTACGAAAGAGATGCGGGCAAGCATTGCAAGTCAATACAATCCTCTTATGTGCTAGCGAATCGTAGTGTTCGTGAGTTCGCGTCTCTTATGCGCGTTGTTCAAGTTTCAAGCGTGAGAATCGCTTATTAATGCTTTTCAACAATGATGAGTCTGACGGCGAGTTTTACGATGCAGTTACGACCAGTTCTACAATGTTTGTATCTAAACAAGTGCGTCTGCTTTCGGCTTGCTATAACTGTACGTTCCGCGTCTGGATGGCCAAGTAGCGCGTTTTGCAAACAGCATTTCTAGTGCGGGATTTGGGACTGCGTCCGAGAAAACTTGCACTTATTGTGTAGTAACGAATAGTTATTGCTGCTCCCAAACAATGAGTGCACAGCGCTGCCACCTGAAACTAAAATGGAATTTACGCGCGTTGGGTGTTCGCACTGAAATTTCTGCCGATGTGTGGTGCAAGGGTCCCTGTACTCAGTTTAATAGGAAACTCCATGCTCTTGTTGATGGCTGAGTTCTTTCGTAGCATGGGGCATACCGCCCCAGATGGTGCAACGTGTTTAGCTCTTAGTATCCGTAACAGGAGAACACCGAGGCAGCTCGCCCTAAACACGGGTGCACTCGGCCACTGTTTTTGCTCCATTACCATGCAACCGAGTAATCCTTCGTTGAAGCGTTTTCTTCTGTATCAAGCCACTTCCTCCTGCCCACAGTGGCACCATTTCATACAGCATGATGCAGCAACTCATTTCTCTGTTCTGCTTGCACTCAGCACCCTGTCATGTCTTTCCCAGTAAAAGCTGCATTAATTGGTGCACTAGGCATGCTTGAACTCGGTTTTAGCTCTACTGAAACTTTGCTCAAGCAAAGTGGTATCGTGACTGTTCTACTATTATTCTTCCACTTCGCACCCTGCCATCCATTCTGAAAGTGTGACACCTGATTTAGTGTGACCTCATTTTGATGAGGAAGTTTTTTAATACGTTGATCAATTAACAAGACCTTGCTCCACCAAGCTTGGGCAGGCTAAGCTTGTTATGCCAGTAGAGTGAGCTTGATTTCTTCTCTGCTCATAATGCCGACATACATGATTGGCAGACAGGTGAAAGGTTGGACTTAAACAACATAATGGTATCACTTCTAGGTGCTTGACATATTAAGAGAGCATGACATACTTACAGGTGGAACAGTAGCATGACATATTATGAGCATGACACATTAACGCATATTATAAACAGCTGCAAGGACCCACTAATCGGATTTTACTGGGACAATATTAGTTTATTACTTTGAATGTGATAGCATTTTAGGTGAACTTCAACCACTTTGAAGGATCTAGCAGAAAATGTAGCCTGATCCCAAAGACAGTGCAGTCTAACACAGCATCTCAAAGCACTAGCTATCAAGAGGGAAGAATGCGAGAAACTGGCACGTTTTGCACGAACCAGGTGTTTCAAAGAGTGACTTTGACACAAGAGAAGTATATGTGCAATTATGGGTTAACGGTTAGAACATTGGGCCGCTTTGCTGGAAGACAGATTCAATCCCACCAACAGTCACACACTGCTTTATAGCCTTATGGGTGTACTTCACCCACTTTGGAGGTGGGTTGAGTGTGTACGATTGTGTCACAGTGTGCATGAAATTACAAGCTTGTGAGAGGTACAACTTATCGGAAGGTCACTTTGATAAATGAGTATGTGCAAGATTACACATGCATATAGGTGTCACAATCATCACAACCTATAGCATACTTAGACAGTTAGCAGTGCTATGTCTTAGTCTAGTTTTCTTAATTTACTCATGATCAGTGGCTGGAGAAACATTAGCACACACAAAGAATCCTCGAAACAGAATTCTGTGACACTCTGCACATGACCTATGCGGTTAGGCACGGGGGAAAGGGGGTGGGTCAAGTGCATAGCTTCACCGCAGCATGGTAGGATGTTTAGTGGTGCAGTGAACGAATAATTTTTTTGCTACGTGTATGTTTAGTGTGCTGTACCAACTCTGAAATGCCAAAGAAAGAAGTGTGTAGCAACTTTCACATCATAATTTACATTTCTTTCTTGATGCAGAGAAAAGGCACTTTGAGCCATACGAGTTCACTTTATGGTGGAAGCATTAGAGTACCTAGAACAGCTACTGGTGACCTGAAGCATGCAAACAACAGGGTGATATGAATTTCAATGTGGCAAAGCGTGCTGTGTAAGTCTTAGCTTTTATTGGTTAGCTTAACCTGCAGCGAAATAATAAAAAGCCATAAATTCCTAGTAGCTTAATCATGAAATGCTTAAGGTATGCATGTTTACGTGTTTTCTCTACACCACATTTAATTTGTAGCGTTTCCTTTAGATATTTAATAATACAAATGAACTTTCACGTTGCTACTTATTTAATTGAAAATTGTTGCATGCTCAACAGCGTTATAGTGTAGTGGAAGTCAGTATGTGAACAAAGCATGGAAAGGTTTCTTTAGGTGCTTTAGGTGAGTGCTCTACACCCAGTTTTACCAATTGTTGTGAACTTGGAATTATTTTTATCCCTCAGATATGTCACCTTTTCATATCCATTTTATGTGGTGAGGCAGGCTACCTTTATATAGCTCTTTTAATGAGCATACAGATTTCTCTGCTACATTAAAGTAACATTTAGATGGGCTACATTGTCATACACCATAAAAATGTGCTGTATTCTTTCAGTCAAACAAAATAAGAATAACTTTGAATTAATATTGAGGCCGTTTTCAGGTAACATTCAAGATGCCCTTTTCTAGACGTTCACTGAACATACATGTAATATGCACAAGTCTTGCAGCGAAATGTCTATGGGATACCCAGAAAATGTTCTACAAAAAAAGAAATGATGTATAGTGCATGCAAAAATGTGATCTGAATGACTGAACTGTGTTACAATTTTTTAAAGTATGCTCACATTAGGTACAGGGGCCCAATACTTGATCACTCATGCAACAGTGAAAGACAATCGAACAGTAAATGTGTGTTGTGCTTTTCAAGCGAGTTCATTGCAAAACAGTGTAATCTGTACTTGAATGTTGGTTTGTTATAGAGTGCTGCCCTTTAGCATGAATTTTTTTAATGCTGTCGTCTCTGTTCATTTGTGTACATGACCAATATAAATTGTAGACAAAGCTATACCTTGCCTCAATTTTGACAGTGACAAGCACCTGATCAAGGAGTATTTAAAAAGACTCGCCTAGGACTTAATTGGCACATACTTAACGTAGTTGGTGCAAAAAGAAACTTGTGTGTAGGCTAGTTTGTTCTTGAAGATGGAAGCCAAGTTGTGCTGCATAGCTGATACAAAATACTCCTAAATAAGAATGCCAAGGCACTCAAGATGGTGCACAGTCATCTTCTGTGTTTCGTATGAACTATGCAGTGCAAGTTGGTTTCATAGCAGGTGAGTGTAATGCATCTGCAAAAAAGTAAAAAAAGTTATAGCTTATATGCTGCACTGGCCTGTTACATACACAATGCCAGCTTTGCAAGAAAATAAATATGTATAATCAGTCTTTTATTGGCAGAACGACTACAGCAAAACATAAGTCTGATTTTCCATCTTAGACAATAGTGTAATATTTAGATAGAGGTACAGACACTCCTGATGACTTGATAGTAGTGGGAATGCATGCAGCTGGTACATCTAGTGGACCTGTACAAGAGAGAAAAGAAAACGCACGTGAAATACAAAGGATTAAAAAGAATCTGCAACTTGCACTCTGAGATGAACATGTCACTTTGACAAGCTGAGTGCTGCTGTTGAGCATTTTCTTAGCCTGTTGGTCCGCGGGCACAAGTGCCCGTCTTGCATGAAGCTGCTTAGCGCAGCTTCATGACAAGGGTTTTCTCTATCCGCCACCCGAGAACGCTCTCTGTAGCGGTTAGGCTCCGCCGAGAGACTTGCGGCAACGGGAAGGTAATGGCGCAATGTCAGTACAGATTTTGGTTGCTAAAGCAGTACCATACCGATGGCAAGCAAATTTTGTAACACAGCTTAATATCCGAAATACTTGCTACCACTTAGAAGCAGATTTATCAGGCTTTCACATTGAATGATACAATGAATAAAGGGAAAATCAGACATCCACCGGTTCGTAGCAAATGCTACAAATCGCTACAATACAAAGTGAACCTGCCCACATTAAAGCTTCAACCACAAGAAACACGTTCCTGACGGATTGTTGACGCCAGCTGGTGTCAAGAACGATGAGATGCTAGGGTTGATGCTCTAGATGCTGAATTGTGCCCACGTCAAACCAAATAGCTGGCCAAAAATATGTTGGTAACTTGTTCCTTGCGGTTGGGCCTTAGCAATGCCGATGCCGCAGGCAACCATAAAGCAGTTGCACAGCTACCAATGGATTTAAGTTAATGCATTGATAAGGAACAAATAAACCTCTTAACAGCGTTGAAGTATACAGGCATATTGCTAACGGGGCTCTGGAACAATAAAAGTTTCACATCACCGGTTTGTGTCAGTGTTTACTGGTAGCTTGTAGATACACTGAAACCCGATTATAACAAACTGGCCTATGCACTAAAGATAGGTTCATTACATCAGGTAATTCTTTAAATCCAAACGCACCTAAAACGAGAGAAAACAAACTTTTGTATTGTGTTTGTCCTACACGAATATGTTGTCCTCAGTGTAAAAAGTAAGTCCGAGTTACCTGTATTTTTGTAAACAAAACCAAGCATAGTAGACAGCAATCTTTACTTCAGCCCTAAACAGCTTGCCAGTCACTCAAAATAGAGACTCAATAGGAGGTTGCTTGAAGTACACTGCTGGTATGTTTCCGAGTATTCTAGCATTTAGGCACAATTTTCAAAAAAGCACGGCAAGAAATGCCTCTGTTATAAGTGAGTGTTTATCATGAGTATCAGTCAGGAAGTTTCGTGTGTGCAATATACAATATAATTCACTTTATGCTGGTTTGTTATAGTCAGGTTTGTCTAAAGCTGTACAAAGAGAGAAATGCTATGTATTACAAGTGTGGATTTTTTCCTTGGCACTAGCCAAACATGAGTTAGAGCACACAATTACTTTTTTATCCATATTATCTGGTAAAAGGCGAAGGCATGCCCTGTGAAAGGTTTTTGAACAATATTGTCACGTGCTGGTGACGTTGAATAACACAGTAGCAATACTGTGAACGACAAAGCTAACTTTTATTGGGCGAACCTGTACCCACAAAACAGGCTACACTTATAGCACAACGATAGCGGCGAACACGCTCGGCGATCGTCGAAAATCTGATCAGCGGGTCAAGCGCGTCGGCTTTTATAGATCGTTCGTCGAATGTTCCAGGTTAACTGCTCGGACCCGCGTGTCTTCCACAAAGTTCTACACTATTCGCGGCGCGCATAGATGCAATCAGATTCCACAAGTTGCGGTGAAAGACAGTGGACGGAACCATCGATAACGTTCCAGAAACTTCTTTTACATGCAGGCGCGACCTGCGCTGTGCGATAACATTTGTTAGGCGGCCAAACGTGGTCGCCCGATAAAGTTAAGTACACGTGTCATTACCCCCCTCTTAAAAAGCATCGACCCGATGCTGCAAACAAACGAAATTAATAAACAAAAGCACTCGTAGCAAAGAAAACAACAAAAATAAGGAAGTTCGTCAGCGTCCGTAAAAGGGTTTAAGGCGCACCACGTGGACAAGTTCAGATCGTGCGCGGCGCCGCTGTGAATGCGAAATGCCGTCTGGCACGACCTCATAGTCCAGTGCACCAATACGTCAGATGACCTTGTAGGGTCCGAAATAGCGTCGCAATAGTTTCTCACTCAGTCCTCGTCGGCGTATCGGAGTCCATACCCAAACACGATCGCCGGGCTGGTACTCGACGAAGCGTTGTCGGAGGTTGTAGTGTCGGCTGTCGGTACGCTGCTGGTTTTTGATCCGTAGGCGGGCGAGCTGTCGTGCTTCTTCGGCGCGCTGGAGATAGGTAGCGACGCCAAGATTCTCTTCGTCAGTTACGTGCGGCAGCATGGCGTCGAGCGTCGTCGTCGGGTTCCTGTCGTAAACCAACTTGAATGGCGTCATCTGTGTTGTTTCTTGCACCGCCGTGTTGTAAGCGAATGTTACGTATGGCAGGACGGCATCCCAGGTGATCAGGACTTCTGGGGCGCCATGTCGCAGCAGGATGTTTTCGACAAAGAATTTCGCTACTTCGGCGGCGCTACCTTTCGGCAGTGCTTTAGTTTCAGCGAAGCGGGCGAGGTAGTCCGTCGCCACGACGATCCACTTATTTCCGGTTGCTGACGTCGGAAAGGGTCCCAACAAGTCCATCCCGATCTGCTGGAATGGTCGGAAAGGAGGCTCGATTGGCTGTAGTAATCCGGCTGGTCTTGTCGGTGGTGTCTTGCGACGCTGACAGTCTCGGCATGTTCTGACATAACGGGCGACGTCGGCGGTCAAGCGCGGCCAATAATACCTTTCCTGTATCCTCGACAGCGTCGGGCAGAATCCAAGGTGCCCAGCGGTTGGATCATCGTGTAGGGCGTGCAATACTTCTGGACGCAGTCCTGACGGGACAACAAGAAGGTAGTTGACGCGCACTGGTGAGAAGTTCTTCTTTACGAGTAGGTTGTTTTGAAGCGAGAACAAAGATAATCCTCGCTTAAATGCCCTAGGGACAACGTCGGTGTGCCCTTCAAAATACTCGATGAGGTTTTTCAACTCCGGGTCTGCTCGCTGCTGTTCAGCGAAGTCTTCTGCGCTTAAGATGCCGAGGAAGGCGTCGTCATCTTCGTCATGTTGCGGCGGCGAGTAAATGGGGGCGCCTGATAGGCAATCGGCATCAGAGTGTTTTCGTCCGGACTTATAGGTTACAGTGATATCATATTCTTGGTCTTAGGCTCCACCGCGCCAGCCGTCCTGAAGGATCCTTTAAGTTTGCTAGCCAACACAAAGCGTGATGGTCGCTGACGACTTTGAATGGCCTGCCATATAGGTACGGCCGAAATTTCGCTGTAGCCCAAACGATGGCGAGGCATTCCTTTTCGGTTGTAGAATAATTGCCTTCCGCTTTTGACAACGACCGGCTAGCGTAAGCTATCACGTGTTCATGACCATCTTTTCTCTGGACTAGCACGGTACCGAGGCCTAGGCTACTGGCGTCAGTGCGGATTTCGGCATCGGCGTGCTCGTCGAAGTGCGCAAGTACGGGCGGCGACTGCATGCGCCGTTTGAGTTCTACAAATGCGTCGGCCTGCGGCGTTTCCCACTTGAATTCGACGTCACATTTAGTTAGCTGTCTTAGCGGCTCAGCGATACGTGAAAAGCCCTTGACAAATGGCCTGTAGTAGGCACACATGCCAGAAAATTTACGCACTGCCTTCTTGTCAATGGGCTGCGGGAACTTCGCGATGGCAGCTGTCTTCTGCGTGTCAGGGCAGACTCCAGACTTGCTGATGACGTGGCCTAGGAACAGAAGCTCGTCGTAAGCGAAGCGGCACTTTCCTGGCTTCAGAGTGAGCCCTCATGACTTGATGGCCTCTAGTACTGTCGCAAGCCGCCTAAGGTGATCGTCGAAATTTTCAGCGATGACGACGACGTCATCCAAGTAAACAAGACAGGTCTGCCACTTGAATCCTGCTAACACCGTGTCCATGACACGCTGGAATGTTGCAGGCGCCGAGCAGAGTCCGAATGGCATGACCTTGAACTCGTAGAGGCCGTCTGGCGTGATGAAGGCGGTCTTTTCGTGGTCTCTCTCGTCGACTTCTATTTGCCAGTAGCCAGATTTGAGATCCATGGACGAGAAGAATTTTGTGTTGCAGAGCCGATCTAATGCGTCGTCTATCCGTGGTAGGGGGTAAGCATCCTTCTTTGTGATTTTGTTCAGTCGACGATAATCGAGGCATATAAGGTGCCGTCCTTTTTCTTCACCAAGACAACAGGGGATGCCCACGGGCTTTTCGATGGCTGGATGATGTCGTCGCGCAGCATTTCTTCGACTTGTTGTCTTATAGCTTCACGTTCTCGCGGCGAAACTCGGTAAGGGCTCTGGCGGAGTGGTCGAGCGCTCTCCTCGGTTATTATGCGATGCTTGGCGACTGGTGTTTGTCGAATCCTCGATGACGTCGAAAAGCAGCCTTTGTATCGTTGGAGCAGACTTCTGAGCTGGTGTTGCTTAATCACGGGGAGACTTGGATTAATGTCGTAGTCTGGTTCGGGAACCATGGTCGTCGGGGTAGATGCGGCCGAATCCGAGAGGATAAACGCATTACTGGTTTCCAGAATACCCTCGATGTACGCGATCGTCGTGCCCTTGTTGATGTGCTTGAACTCCTGGCTGAAGTTTGTCAGCAACACTTCAGTTTTCCCTCCATGCATTCGAGCGATCCCTCTTACGACGCAAATTTCACAGTCTAGCAGTAGACGTTGGTCACCTCGATGACGCCTTCTACGTCGGCAGGCGTTTTAGTGCCTACGGATATGACAATGCTGGAGTGAGGCGGGATGCTGACTTGACTTTCGAGCACACTTAAGGCATGGTGACTACTAGAGCTCTCCGGCGGTATCGCTCCACATTCTGACAGCGTTATGGACTTCGACTTCAGGTCAATGATTGCGCCGTGTTGGTTCAGGAAGTCCATGCCGAGAATGACGTCTCGCGAACGCTGTTGGAGGATAACGAAGGTGGCAGGGTAAGTCCGGTCATGAACGGTAATTCTTGCCGTGCAGATTCCAGTCGGCGTAATGAGGTGTCCTCCAGCGGTCCGAATTTGGGGACCCTCCCATGCAGTCTTAACATTCTTCAACTGGGCGGCGATGTGTCCACACATTACGGAGTAATCGGCCCCTGTGTCGACTAAGGCAGTGACTGCGTGGCCGTCGAGAAGCACGTCGAGGTCGGTGGTTCTTTGTCTGGCGTTGCAGTTGGGTCTTGGCGTCGGATCACGGCTGTGTCGTGTTGAACTGAAGCTGGAACGTCGCGTCGTCAAGTCGTCTTTCGTCGGTGTAGTCTTGGCTTCCCGACTTCTCGGGACGGCGGCGTGTCGTCATTAGGTCGTCGAGATTGTTTCTTCGTCGTCTTCGTCGGCGGCGGAGGATCTTCGTCAGTTCGACGAACAGCAACCGCACCTCCATCGGTTGCTGCTTTTAGTTTTCCGAATATGGGCTCGCAGAGCGGCCCCGGGCTGGGCCGGTGTATGGTCGGCGCTGCGGCGACAGGTAGCGGCCTCGTGACGGCGAACGGGACGGTCGTCGAGGGCTCCATTGAGTAGCGGCGAGGTAGTCGGCGATGTCACGTGGGCGCTCTCCATGCTGTGGACGCGGCGCGTTGACGGCGAACCCTCTCAGTCCTAAGTCGCGGTATGGGCATCGGAGATACACATGGCCGGCTTCTCCGCAGTGATAGCAGAGCGGGCGGTGGTCGGGGGCTCGCCAAATGTCCGTCTTCCTCGGGTAGCTGCGCTGGGCGACGGTGGGCGTGCAGGCGGTTGCGGCGGTGGTCGACGGAATTGCGGCGTTGCAGGGCCCTGGCGCGGTCGTGGAGGGGGATCTTGACGGCGGGCGACGGCGGCGTAGGTCATCACTTCTGGCTGGGCCTGCGATGATTGTGGTTGTAACTCGGGAACTCCGAGCGATCGCTGAACTTCTTTGACAATTTCGGCGACTGTGGCCACTTGAGGTTGCGATGAAGGGAAGATCCTTTGAAGCTCCTCTCGTACGACTGCCCTGATGGTCTCGCGCAGGTCGTCGGTGGCCAGTGACTGAACTCCGGCGTAGTTTGTTGAGCTCGTGCGGCGGTTGAATTGCCGGTTCCGCATTTCGAGTGCCTTCTCAATGCTGGTGGCCTCGCGAAGGAACTCTTCTACGGTCGTCGGTGGGCTTCGTATCATTCCGCCGAAAGTTCCTCCTTTACACCGCGCATCAGCAGGCGGACTTTCTTCTCCTCGGACATTTCCTGGTCGGCGTGGCGGAACAGACGGTTCATTTCCTCAGTGAAGATCGCGATCGTCTCATTCGGCAGCTGCGCTCTGGTCTCCAGTAGAGCTTGGGCTCGTTCTTTTCGCACGACGCTTGTAAATGTTTACAGAAAGCCGCTTCGGAACAGGTCCCACGTCGTCAAGGTGGCTTCTCGATTCTCGAACCACGTCCTGGCGGCGTCCTCCAATGCGAAATAAACATGTCGCAGCTTGTCGTCGCTTGCCCAGCTGTTAAACGTAGCGACCCTCTCATACGTTTCCAGCCAGCTTTCCGGGTCCTCAAATGTGGAACCCCGGAATGTCGGTGGTTCCCTGGGCTGCTGCAGCACGATGGGGGACGCTGGGGCTGCCATTGGAGTTGCCTTGGACACAATCTTCTTGGTCTCAGGTAGAAGTCCGTGCTCCGGGGGCAGCTGTTGAAGACGGCGGCTTGCTCGATGTTCCGGGACGGCGCTGGTGTTGTCTTTGCGGTCCGGGCTTGAATTACGGCTTGTCGGGGGCGTCCGGTACATGAACGTAAAGCACCTCCACCAGATGTCACGTGCTGGTGACGTTGAATAACACAGTAGCAATACTGTGAACGACAAAGCTAACTTTTATTGGGCGAACCTGTGCCCACAAAACAGGCTACACTTATAGCACAACGAGAGCTGCGAACACGCTCGGCGATCGTCGAAAATCTGATCAGCGGGTCAAGCGCGTCGGCTTTTATAGATCGGTCGTCGAATGTTCCGGTTAACTGCTCGGACCCGCGTGTCTTCCACAAAGTTCTACACTATTCGCATCGCGCATAGATGCAATCAGATTACACAAGTTGCGGTGAAAGACAGTGGACGGAACCATCGATAACATTCCAGAAACTTCTTTTACATGCAGGCGCGACCTGCGCTGTGCGATAACATTGGTTAGGCGGCGAAACGTGGTCACCCGATAAAGTTAAGTATACGTGTCAATATGCACAGGGAATGTCCAGTACTTTTCTGCCATACAGCGGTTGCCTGCATACACAATGCAACTCATAAATACAATCTTTTGGCCGCACACGAATAGTGGGGGAGCTTGTGAGTGGAAAATCTTCCATGTTGCCTTTTTGTATGCATTTCAGCAAATGTCTGCGCAGCATACTCTGAATAAGGTTTAAATTTTCTGGTCTCCTATCTGATGCTAAATAGTACATATTTGCAATTGCAAACAAGCCACAGTCAAGCGTGTTGCACTGCGTTTGTGCCCCTTTAGTGCAAATGGTCAGGGTTGACGACTGCAATTTTAGCATGTGACAGATTTGCCTGATGGCATCAGAAGGAATACCTTGGTCAATTGAGCCACATACAAAGACTGTGTTCTCATCAGCGTCAACATTGGTTACCGTAAGCCAGTGATCGAGGTTTCGGACATGCAAGATTTGAATAAAAGGGCTTTTTACTTTAGTATATAGTAAACGATGGCCAAGTAGCACGTCTTGAAAGCCATCCCAGTGAGGACACTTTTCATGAATCAAGCATTGTGCTACGTTAATCACGCTGTCTGATATTGAGGTGCTCTGTACTAAATCATTTAAATCGGCATCTGAAAGAAAGTAGCGTTTGCAGACATTCTACATATCTGCTGTCACCATTGGAAGGCTTACCATTTGCTTTTGCGATGGCAAAAAGTTGCGCTTAACAGCTTTGATTTTCTTTGGCCGTCCACTTGTTGCTTTTACCGAAGGTACAAGTTTTGTACTATTCGAATGCCTGCAACTGCTTGTAGCAGTCATTTGGCGTAATAGAGCTGGTGTACCTTGTAAGCTAACTGTAATTTGATTGCTAAGAAAGGTGGTTAAGTTTCTGAAGAATGCCTCGCATGATGCAAGTTTTTCCATTAGCTCCTTCTCGCCACAATTAGATAATACATTAGCCACAGTCTTGGACATTTCACACAGCCTCTTGTAGGTGTAAGAATACTTTTCTTGAGCAGTGTCGAGCTTCACAGATGGCAGCAGCTGAATGCTGCTTATCACCACTGGTGTGGCACTTGAGGCCATGCAGCTGTCACTCAGAAAATGATTCTTACACTACCAGTCCGGTATGCATGCTTTGTAAAAAAAGGTCTTGCTGGGCAAAATGGCGAACTGCTATAATGGGTGCCAAACTGTACTGATTATAAAAAGCACACATGCTGAAGCCACTACATAAGAATTAGCAGTGGAAGTAACCAGATAACCTACTTCTTTAAGCCGTTCATACTGCTCAAGTACTTTACTTGTGGCCTCAGAAGTGCAATTAGGGACCAAGTCTAGTTGAAATGGCTCACTGACATCATTTACATTTAGGTTCAGCTCCATTTCCTTAACCTTGGAAAATTTTAGAGATAAGAAATCCTTCTCAATATAACTTACTAATGCTTCTATAGTTTCAACCAAATGCATGCTTGAAGTGAAATAACTTTTAATTATTTGATTGTGACACTCAATGCGATTATCCGTGTTATTACCAAATGTAGGAAATTTCTGCCGATATGCGTACCCACATTTCTTTACAGGAGTGCCCCAGTTCTGCATGTAATATAAAAAAGTCTTTAGGCGCCATAGCTTCGAGCTCAGCAAGCCTGTCTAAGTAGTCCTGCACAGTGAAGGAATAAACAATTTCTATTTAAGAGAGGGAGTAACTGACCACGCTGCAGTCTAGCTTTTTCAATGGCTTTTTGCTGAAAGCGTTGCAGCACATGCCATGTACACAACAAAATTTCAGAATTAGGAAGAATCTTGGTCAAAATGCGTAGCTCGTTCATGTCTTTATCTATAATGACTATTCTGCAAGCAGACACAATGAACGGGTTAAACTCTGCAAACTTGACGAACATAGCTTGCACAATTTCAGTCGTTTCATTTCGCAATAAGGCATAACACACAGGTCTCCAACGACCTCCAACATCTTCAACCAATATAGAGAACAAGATGTAGCCTTCAATAAAATCTCTGGATAATTTTCCGAAATCTCACGCATGTGCGTTGTCTCAAGTAGCCCAAATTGCAGGTTATTACTTTGATTCTTTTCATAGTGAATGACCCAGCTTGAATTATTTGCTAACAAGGTGTCTATTTTTTCTAAAACCATTTCTCCGTGAGCCTGCTCATTGCGAATAGGAATAGAAAACATTTGCTTGTAATTGTTAACATCTACCTTCTCTGCATCCTTCAGAAGCCTGCTTTGAGGATACAAGTCATAATACTTCGTGGCGTGATTATGCTTAGTTTCCAGCTTGGTTATTTTGTAGTGAAGAGTAGGTGATTTGCACAGGCTTACTGAAACTACCATTTCACAACCAGTACCATTGTATGCTTGCCTGGGTCGCTTTCCTGTGGCTCTCGGTTTTATAGCACGAACATGAACACAGCTATATGAAATCCTAATATACTCAAACTCTTTAGGTTCTGTTGCAAATGGACTTCTGTGAGACCTATTTAATGTGACTATGTGCTTGCCCTCCCTGCACCATTCATCAAAGCTTTGCCTAAAAGAAATAAAATTATCAAATATTGCATTTAAATAAGCTTTGCTGCCTCCACCATGCAATAAAGTGACAGTGTTAGGAACTCTGGTTGTGTTAGCACCAGCTCCTTCACAAACAGCCTGGGAATCAGAGCTGGCAGGCCTGCAGCTGGATGTCAAAGCAGCCTCACAACACCCACATCGCGTGGGAGCAATGCACGCAGCTTTGTTAAGGTCACCAGCCTCTGTGCCAGGATTGCTCGTCATCTGCCCTCCATCTTGCATTGTTTTTGACCTACAGCATTTGCAGACAGTGACCTCATTTGCAACACCATTTATGACAGGTCTGCACTCAGCCATAGCAACTACCAAGCAGTGTTTATTCTGCCTATTAGCCACGTGCTGCACCTTGCCAAACTATCACAAATGGCGTCATGAGAGGCACTGGCTTGTCCTTCAAGCTTGCTACCAGAGACAGCGGAAGGAGCAGACTCAGACTTTATACTGTCAATGCATGTCTGTTTCTGGCTTACAAATGGGGCCCTATAATTATTACGGGGCTTTAGCGGTGCACGGAGGCGAAAAGGCATAAACACAACAATGCGCGTCATGATTCAAGTTTACGTGGCGACGTCGTACGGTTCACGAGAACAGTCAACCGCATTCACACACGCGCACACACTACGCTCGATGTTGGTGTGCCGCGAGATTAGATCGCTCTGGCAGCCCGAACACGACCGAGGAGACTCGCTGACACGATACCACCACTTCAGGATGTCACGACAGTTGCACTGCCTCGTAGCATTGAACCGCAAGACGCAACAGTCGTCGTGTAATCGCTACACGACAGACACACTCAGCGTCAAGAAGACTGTTGGCGCACTCGTTTCCACACACACACACACAGATACACAAGATGTTTAGTTACCGTGAGGGTCGCACGTTTCAGCGACGTTATGTCGAAAATTTTGCTGCCCAAGCGACTGTCAGCCTTCTTTTTTACACGAATTCTTCGTTCAAAGTAACTCTGTGTACGCAGCACACTTACAAGCAAAATAATTAACAGAGCAAACGGGACTGAGCGCAAGCAATCACGAAGGCTCGCGCGGTGATTGAGCGCAAACGAAGGAAATGTAAACATACGGAATCGAGGCGATCAAGCCCTCATTCCGCTCTCATGAGCATTGTTCTTTCAGCGCTCATTTGAAATTAAAGGACTAGATTTAGCAGTTCGGGCCCTTCTTTCGTTTTTCACCACAGTCCGGCACCAGTAGGTTTTATTTCCGCGCGTATGCACATATTTTTTCACCTCACGAATGCCGCGGCGCCGCAGTTTAGCGCAGGCGCCGTCTGCTACAGGAATTTCCTAGGTGGCGCGCGCGGCAGATGTCGCTACAGAATATAAATACCTTGGTATATGAATAAACGAAGGCAATGGATATATGGAAACACAGGAAGAAACCATAGCAGTAAAGGGGAAGAGAAATGCAGCCATACTGAAGCACAGAGCGCTATGGGGATACAATAGGTACTAGGTGCGCCGGGGTATGTGGAAAAGTGTAATCGTTGCAGGACTAACATTTGGAAATGCGGTTGTTTGCTTGAAATCAGGGGTTTAATCAGGACTCGACGGGAACCAAAGGTCAGTGGGTCGCCTCGCATTGGGCGCTCACGGGAAGACTACAAATGAAGCTGTGCAGGGGGATATGGGCTGGACTAGTTTTGAAGTGAGGGAAGCTCGCAGTAAAATTGAGTATGAAGAACGGCTGAGGAATATGGAAAAAAGTAAATGGGCTGGGAGAGTGTTTAGGTATCTGTACAGGAAAAACATTGATTCACACTGGAGGAAAAGAACTAGGAAGCTTACCAGCAAGTATGCGGCCTGTAGGGTGGACAACACAGCAACAAAGAAGGTCAAGCGGAAAGTCAGAGAGGCTGAATTAATCTCATTGGTGGCGGCAATGGAAAAGAAACCTGCCATGAGTAACTACTTAAGAGGAAAAAACGAAATCAGGAAAGAAACCATTTATGATAACTCAAAGGGAAGCTCATTACTTTTCGAAGCGAGATCGGGATGCCTTAGAACACGCACATATAAAGCGAGATATAAGAAGGAAGAAGCAAAATGTGCTTGCTGCGGTAAAGCTAGGGAAACGACGGAGCATATTTTATTAGAATGTGAAGACGTCTACCCAGCGGTCGATTTAGGCACCACTGGCCTCCTTGAAGCCCTTGGGTTCAGAAGGAGCAGTGTTAAAGCGAACATGTCTGCAATAGACATTAGTAAGAGGCGACTGGAGGATTGGTGGAAGAAAAGTAGGGAAACGACAAAAGACGAAGACGTACAGAAGCACACTTCGCAATGGGGGATCAGAAAATTTGGACGTGGTAGTTCATATTGTTTTTTTTTTCATTGTTTAACCTAGGTAGTATATTAGGCAGTATAGTAGCGAGAGCTTGGTGGCGTAGCCCACCGCCCCGTTCCAAAGGGGACGCTCATAATATCCATCCATCCATCCAGCTACCTTGAAAATTACAGAGGGACATTATACGGTACGCGCGCGAACGAGACGCGAGCTATGCCGTCTGAGTTCGAGAGTAGTTATTTCATAAAAGCAAAAACAAACAACAATGTGACGTCACATCCGGTAAAGCCAACTTGTCCTCCTTTCTCACCTTCTCTCAGCTAACGCATGCGCAGCGACCACAGAGCCCTCGGGGGCGATGTTCAGGTCACTCCGAGCTCCAAAAGAGCACCTGAAGATCGCCCCCGAGAGCTCCGTGGTCGCTGCCCATGCGTGAACTGAGAGAAGGTGAGAAAAGAGAACAACTCTTTTTCGCAGGATGTGACGTCACATTGTTGCTTGTTTTTACTTTTTTGAAAGAGCTACTCTCGAACGTAGATTAACCATTGCCGTCGTGTCGGCTGCAAGACGTTCTGCGCGCGCTTTTGTGCGCGATATTCGTGCGAGCGCAGTTTGACTTGAGCAATCGTGGGCTTCGACTCCGTGACAATTGCTTTCGTCATATGCGAGTTAGGGGGCTGCCGACAGGTAAACCGCCGCTGTACTTAGGTGAATACCTTGTTTTTCGTGGTCCTGAAATAAACGGCGCGTCGCTGCGATGGCGACTTCAATGGATTGCGGCAATTGCTGCGCATTACGGGCGATTTAATTGCACAATGCGTGCTGCATTATCGGTGTAGATAGAGAAAGCTTATCCTGTGAGCCTTACTTCCGTCAGTCAGACGGTTACATGTTTCACTCTTATATAGTGCACATTTCATGATATATACACTGACGATCTGCTTCAAATATCGACCAAGTGTCTATTCATCGTGCAGATTTTCTTTTTCAGTGCGGCTTTAGTTTATTCGTACAACTGGCGATAGGCAGTAGGGTTACGGCCGTGAGTTTTCCTTTCTAGCAAACCTTCTCAAATTAAAGTTTTCGCTCATGTTCGCGAGATAGCAAATGTTTGAGCGTTACACTCGCCGCTGTATTTTCCGATACCATGTGACGTAGATTTAAGCTGCCTCAGGTTGTATTAACGCGCACAGAGGGTTTTAGAAAGATAGTTGTCACCTGAGAAATCAATACAGTGCGCCAGTTCGTTTGGAATGGTGCTATTTCTGAATTTGATTATATTCCCCTAGTCATGCTCAACTATTTACTGGTCAGATGCTTGAACTTCTGAAGAAGTATTTGCAAAGTTTCCCTTCCAACTCAGCATTGTAACTGAAGCTTCTCGGAAGTATGAGTGTGGTATTTGCCCCTGCAGCATTGCCATGAGCTCAAGTTCAAATTGTACCCACCGACTGTCTCTATCCGTGTGCCACTAGAAAGTACAAAGAATTGTCACATTTCTTTTTCATTCCATCTTCAAGAAATTTGTTTACTTCTTTTCCTTGTGATTGTGGACTTGCACACATTGAAGTTTTGGATAGTTTGGCAAAAGCATTGCACAGTGGGCGTATAGTTTTTTTTTCGTATTTAGCAAATTGCCCTTCTGACTGGCCAAATTATTTCGACACCAACAGTGAATCCCTCCTGGTCGTACTGCATTACAAATATTTCACTTCCTGGGAATGTCTGTTCCATGTGCCTCATAACAGTGCACTGTGCCATTTAGTATTCTATAATGTTGAATTTGGCACATGCACCTTCATATGACCAAGTGTAGGTTTGTATTGCAACGGAAATAAGAACATTGGTACTTCTTCAATTGTCTTCATCACATTGCTGATGCCTTCTTCAATGTGTGAAAATGGCTTGTAACAATATTGCTGTGTTTCATAGGAGAATATGGAATGTAACAACTTTCTTCTTTTATGCTGATGGTATTCAGCCTAAAAAAATTTGACTGCTACCCCTTTTGCCTGTTGGTCTTCAAATCTTGTAGGAAATGGTGTGAGCAGCCTGGGCTGTGCCTGAAGAGTAATGCTAGTTTGCGCATGATTCTATTGTTGCTGCTGGGGAGATGACATCTTAGGCACGTTTTTTCATACGATTACACAAATGTTTCCATCTTTCCCCTTGTGGCTCAATCGTAGTAGACATGTTGGTTTTTCAGTTACTTTGTTGTTTATTTTTGTTACATATCAGTATTATCTACTATCAAGTTAGTGGGAATATAAAGCTATTTGATGTTGTATTCATGCGGAATCCTAGCCGATCCCTCGTCATGGGTATGTGACATATGTCACAGGCAACAGTCATTCTAGTCTTTCTTCTTCTGGTAAAAGTATTCAAAAGCCTATTTTGTACAGTTGCAGATGAGTTGAGATTTAGACATCAATGCCAGCTCACAAAACATCTTATACGGCAGTCAGCCAGCCGCCTCCGCAGATGGAGAATTCTGTAGTTTCCAATCGTACTGTTTCTGTTGTCCTTGGCAGAGATGTTGATTGTACACCGAGGGAATATATTGTAGGACAATAAAAATAACTTTTGATGACAAGGGCCATATATGGTGGAAATTATAGTAGACTATGACCAGCATTAGTGTAAGCCCGGCGGCATCTAAAAAATTAGTAAAGTGCTGGTTTTTATATGCTATAGCTGCTGTGTGCATTAAAGGGAAGCTGAAAGCTTTTCCAGAAAAAATTAGTGAAGAGCAGTACGCAGTGGTTTTCAACCCTCTGAATTCGAATATCGCATCGAAACTCAGCGAAAGAAAGCGCAAACATGTTTTATTTCAACGAAAAGTGCAGCAGCAGACACGCCCAGCTCGCGCGCCTCGTTTCCGCCTGTGATTGGTCGGGCGCCTCGTGACGTCAACAATGGTGTTCGTCCGGACCGACTGCTGCCGCTACACACGAAGCACGGTGCAATGTAGTTTGGTGGTGTTTTGCTGAGACGGTCATAGAAATTTTCGAGAGCTTGCGTTTCTTTGAGGAGTTACACGTTAAGTCCAAACTCTACGAGAGCGATTTTGCGCGCGACATTGACGGGCGACGGCTTCGAGCGACAAAACGGACCGTCGCTTGAACAAATTGCTCGGTGTTGTCGCTCGATCGCTCGTTTCTAGAAATCTGGAACTCGTCGCTCGTCGCCCGGAAATGCTATGAGCGACTAGCCAATTGTGCGAAGCCGAAACTGGATGTACATAACTCAAATGCTACTGTTTGTCGCACGGAACGAGCAAACTATTGAATTTTACATGTGCAAGAATAAGAACCTAGTGCAAGACCTTCAGGAATATTTTATGCTCCTTCTTCAGTAAAATACATCAACTTAAATTGATAAAGCATGCTTCACGCTAGTTTCGGCGCGTATATTGCTGCCCTCACACCGGGAAGTCGTCGCTCAAAGCCGTCGCTCGCGTGGAGTTTGGCTTGCAGACGACGAGTGAACGCGACAGCCATCGCCTCGCTTGTAGCGCTGTCGCTGTCGCGTGCAAGATCACTTGTAAGGGGTTTATACTTGTACATACCACACGTACGTACATACTTGTACATACTACATGTACGAGCCGATTGCGAAGAGCCGGCCTCTACAAGATGCAAGAAATGCTGGTGCAAGCACTGCTTTCTACGCGAACGAAGGCGAAGTGTTAGCAGCTCCTTGTGTTGCAAATGTTCTTTGGCGAGTATGTTTTTTGCTAAGCTGCATTCAGCGTTCCAGTGAGTACGTTTCCGGGCAAACAACTGTAGTGTTATGTTCCTGCATGCCTCCTCGTAGAACGTAAGCGATGATGCGATCTTCAGCATTTGTGCGCTGCCCCAAAGCTGTCGGCAATCTACACAGACGGTTTAAACGCGGGAAAAGTTTACCGGCTGTTGTAGCACGTGTAGTATAGAACCTTCATCAGCGCGCCATCCGCACGCTACTCGTAACCGGCGAATTCCGTCAGCTACGTGAGATGGTCGGTTTCTTATGTGTGCGAGAGAAGGGGGAGCGCAGCGTCTTGGCGGGAGCAGGCCTTCCAACACTTGCAAACCTTACGCTTGCACTGCGTTATGGTAGCTGCATGCAGGCTGTTTCACAACACACGTGCGAATAGAAAATTCGCGGCGCTTGGCGATGAAACCTGCGTCAAAGCTGGGCGATAAACATGCACCTTCCGTTCAGCGTGCTATTCTTCTTTAGGAGAATCCAAATCACGCATTATTGATAAACTCCGGTAGTAATCGTCACGGAAGTGGTTAGAGCGCAACACTTGCTCTTGAGCGCTTGAAGTTGTTTCGCTTCACAGCAGCCTCCCACTTAGCTGACAGCTTCTTGTCTTGCAGGAAATAATGGAACATAGGAACATCGTCACGGCCGCTGGTGTTCGCGCAAGCGTAGGCTGCACAGAACGCCGGCATGATCGGCCTACAAGTTCAATTGATGCTGGGCACGTCTACTACCACTCCTATATACACACAAACAAAGGAATGTAGGGTCGAGCGAAGCAGATTAGGACGGCACGCACGCAGAAATAAGCCCGGTCAGGCACGGTCGCGGAGACTGCGAAGAGCGGAACACCAGTGTTGACGTCACTACGCCGCGGTTTCCGGTCTCCGCTCGCATCGTCAGCGTCAGCAGCAGCGCGCGGCGCTCGACGGGGGGCGGAGCTACAGCGCAATTTTAACTGACGATTGCGTCGCTCCTAAGTGAAAAATCCCCCCCCAAATTTTGCCTTCATAGTTTATAAGGTTCCCGCATCCGTATATGAGCATCTTATTGAATTCGACAGACTCTTCAGCTTCCCTTTAAGCTCACAACTCCCTTCTTGGCAACATCACCCAGGAACGCCCACTCCAAGCACTCTGTCCCATGCACTTTGACAGCATCTGCTTTGATCTACTTAATTGCATATCAGTAAAGATGGGTCTAGTTCACTAAAGACTGACAATGCTGCATTCGAATGGAACCAAACCGTTCTCCAAATGTTCTTGAAACCAGCCAAGCAGGTTTTCGAGAACTTTTAATCTGGTAAAATGACAAAGGAACCCGCCGTGGTTGCTCAGTGGCTATGTTGTTAGGCTGCTGAGCACGAGGTCGCGGGATCGAATCCCGGCCATGGCGGCCGCATTTCGATGGGGCGAAATGCGAAAACACACGTGTACTTAGATTCAGGGGCACGTTAAAGAACCCCAGGTGGTCGAAATTTCCGAAGTCCCCCGCTAAGGCGTGCCTCATAATCAGAACGTGGTTTTGGCACGTAACACCCCATAATTTATTTTATTTATTTATTTAAAATGACAAAATAAAAGTTATTTGAAATAAGTGATGTAATGCTGATGAGGTTAGGGCATGCATTTCAAGGTGCTTGGCCTTCATCATCTCTAGTAATAGTGAACCTGCCAAATTGGCAAGGGTCTTGAATGAATTCTTCACTAGGCCCAACTATTTTGTTGCTCCCCTATATTGTGTCTATAGGAAGAGCGCACAACAAAAATCTTGTGGCTTCCTGTTGTAATAACACCCTATAACATACTTAGATGTAGGGCCATTTGATATTCACCAATAAATACTTACACAGGATTTAGACGATGCCTTTAAAGATGTGTCCCTCATGCTTACACGTAAAGGAGCACTGACATTAAACTTTTGGTCTGAATTTTTTTACATTAATCTGGTTCCACATGGCAGCTTTTATGACCACACCATGCCACTGAAAGCTGCATGTGCTTTGAGCGATTTTTAATGTGTGCTACGACTTGCTTCACTAAATAAAATTTCTTATGACTCTTCTCAGACATCTAAATTAAAATTAATTTAATTCTAGTGTTCTATAAGTCACAACCACGATACGATTACAAGGCATGCCATAGTTGCGGACTCCGGCTTAACTTTAATTGCCTGAGGTTTTTAACATGCACCCACTCCACAGTGTGCACCAAGACAGAAAGGAAAGACCAATGTTGTGCTGCATAGTGGTCCTAACATGCTCAGTTTTCAATGGCCTAATAATGGTATGGTTTACTCATGAATAACTGCAGCATGCATCATTCGTTTGTGACCTACCATGCAATGTCGTCACCAGATTATGGGGCCACACTGCCTTTGGCACATGTTTAAATGTGTGCGTTAAAAATATATTTGTTGCGCATAGAAGGAAGTTGAAGTTTCATAGTGTAATTAACTAAATGACAGCCACACACGCATAACAAAAAAATGTGCCAGGACTAAACTCTGCAGTGTTTGAACTTGACCAATTCTTGCGATTTTGCATATTTTGGATTACTGAAGGTCGTTCATTCCAGTTATACCAGCTTTTGTACTTTTTAGACATGCTGTTTGCCCCGGTTTTATACAGTGATCATAGATAGCCACACCACACCATGTTGGTAGAAGAATTAAGAATTTTAGTAAAATGGGGTTGCTCCGTGTTGAGGTGCACCAGCATGACATAGTAAATAGTAAATCTGTGAAATAGTCAGAGAGGCAGTTGACGAGAGGGACATTGATATATGCCATAGAGTTCCAACTGCGAACTCAACAACCAAGAACATTGTTTTTCGTTTTGTGAGGCCTGCTAAGAGAGACTCGATATTAGCCAAGGCTAAGAAAATGAGAAATGGCGCAAAAGACGTTGGCCTTAACAGGGCAATTTTCGTCAATGAACATTTGACACGTCACAACAAGTAGTTGCTTGGAGCAACAGTGGCAAAGAAGAAAGAGCTCAAATGGAAATTGTGTGGACAGCAGGTGGCAAGATCCTAGCAAGGAAAGACGAAGATAGTCCTGTCCTGCGAATCACTTCTGCCGATGACCTTGCCAAAATGAACTAAAGATTGTATAAGCTTTTTTATGCTTGCTTTCTCTTTACTGTAGATGAGCACGTGTGATGTCTACACAGCAGAAGTATTTAACACCGCATTTAAGACCAAGCAAAGTAACTGCTCTCTGATTCATTTCAACATTAGAAGCATAAAAAACAAGCTTGACAGCCTACAAATTTTCTTGGAGTCTTTCGTTCTGAGATTTGAAGTCATTGTCCTTACGGAGACTTGGCTGACGATTACCGATGATACACCCGTCATTAATAATTACACCTGCATACGCTTGGACCGCGTAGGGAAAAGAGGAGGGGGTGTGGCGGTATATATCAGTCATAGCTATGCTTACACCATTATTCAGGTGTACACAATTACAAATGTAAATGTTGAATGCTTAGTTATAAAAACATCTTAATTTCAGCTTGCTGCCATATATAGGCAACCAGCTGGTTCTAGACGCGAGTTCTTAGATTTTCTTGAGCAATTGATGCAGGTTTTTCAGACAAACAAGTTACCTTTTTTGTTGGTGGTGATATAAATATAAATACAGTTAGTAATGACCAGTACGCGATGAATTACAAGAGCCTGATTATGTCATACGGATGTGAAAATTTGATTTCGGTTCCCACACGCATTGGCCCTAAAACAGCTACAGCCATAGACATCTGTGTTACGAATATCAGTGTATCAGAACTAATAGGTGGAGTGATAGTTAGCGACATAAGTGATCATCTACCCTTGTTTTGTGTTACTGATCACTTCAAATGCAGACATCTTGAAGTAAGCAAATATCGAGTGATAAATGACAAATCGCTTGAAAAACTTTTTTCGTTAGTGGAAGCCATAAATTGGACTAGCGTGTATGACTGCAGTGATCCTAATGATCCTTACGAGGAATTCTACAAGCAGTTAAAAGTAAGTTATGATGATGCGTTTCCTTTACAATGTGGCCGAAAGAATAAGAAGGCAATAAGAAAACCTTGGATAAACCCTGCACTATACAGAAGAATAAGAGAAAAAAACAAGATGTATCACACTTTTATTAGCACGCGTGATGTAAACCAATTTAAGGAGTTCAAGAAGCTTCGAAATAAACTAACTTCAGATCTAAAGAAAGCAAAAGAAAATTATTATGAAAGTTTGTTTCTTCACCATCAAACTAATGTAAAAAAGATATGGGAAACAGTAAACAGATTCACAAGCAGAAACAATGCCATAACCAGCGTACAAGCGATTGAGATAAATGGAAATGCGATAGCAGGGCAGTGTTTGGCTAACACATTCAATGAGTACTTTATACAGTCAGGAAAGGCAGATAGCGCAATTGTAGGCAGTCAACAACCAACAAGACACATCAGTTCTTTACCAAAATTGTTTGTTTTGTATCACGTCTCCCCGCAAGAGACTGGAGAGTTACTTAATAGAACAAAAAATGTCGCCGCTGGTTATGACGAATTTAGGGCTGAGCCAGTAAAGCATGTTTCCAAGTTACTAAAAAACGTTCTCACCTATATTATCAACATAATGTTCGATACTGGTATCTTCCCTGACCAACTGAAAATAGCGAGGGTTGTTCTGATACACAAATCCGGAGACAAAAACGCCCTTACAAATTATCGGCCAATATCCGTATTACCTGTTTTATCAAAAGTCTTTGAGTGGGCAATTAATTTCTTAGTTCTTAGAGTTAAGAATTAAGAAGAATTAAGTTCTTAGAGAAATATAATATCATATCTAGTTCGCAATTCGGATTTCAAGAACACAAGTCAACTGAACAGGCACTACTTCGTGCAAAGGAGAAAATTATTCAAGGTATTGAAAATAAGGATTTTACTTTAGGTCTCTTTCTAGATTTGCGGAAAGCATTTGATTCGGTGAATCATGATATTCTACTTCTAAAACTGCAGTGTTATGGAATACGTGCCATGTCATTGAAATTAATAACCAGCTACCTTGAGAAACGCTTCCAATTTACAGATGTTAATAATTATTCCTCGACGTCGTTAAATGTAACAAATGGAGTACCCCAAGGATCAGTATTAGGTCCTACCCTGTTTTTGTTATACATTAATGACATAACTCAGATTGACAACACCGTTGATATAGAAATGTTTGCGGACGATACTAACGTATTTTTTACTTCACGGACGAAACGTGAACTTCAAGAAAAGACTAATCATTATCTACAGAACCTATACAAATGGCTAAATGATAATTGTCTACAATTAAATGCCTCTAAAACTAAACACATCACTTTTTCTCTTCCACGTAAACGCGACCAACATGACATGCATATTACGTATAGAACCGAGATTATTCAGCAAACACTTGAGCAAAACTTCCTAGGCGTTTGGTTCCAAGAGTCTTTGGCATGGTCATGTCACGTCGACCATTTGGTAGTCGATATAGCTCGATCAATAGGATGTATTAGAAAGATTTCTACATTAATACCTCTTCGGCTAAAAAAAAACTCTTTATTACACTCTAGTATATTCTAAGATTGCCTACTGTTCGCTAGTATGGGGCACCACCACTCAGCGCAACTATAATAGATTAACGGTACTACAAAAACGCGTGCTACGTATTTTTGAAAATTATGCAGGAGATATCCATGACTTACGTACCAGGGAGTTATTTCTGAAACACAACATGCTTATGGCCAGCCAAATTTATCTCTATAAATTAGTGCAACATATACACACCACAAACATATACAAAGACAGTGATATGGTAGCTGAACATAAGTACGGGTTTAGGCTGCATAGGAGGACGCTTCCGAAGATTAGGATACGGGCTCGCCATACGGGCTCCTCCATGTCCACTTTCGATTATCCCGCTTGCGGAAGAAGGTATTCATTGCCCACAAATTATTCCGTTCTGCAAACTCATTAGTACTAATAACTCTGCCCTATTATTTGTAGAACCTATGCCGTAATCCCCCACTGACTTTTCTCCAGCCTACTTGCCTACCCTGTCATTGAAGTCGCCCATTAGTATAGCGTATTTTTTTACTTTACCCATCGCCGATTCCACGTCTTCATAGAAGCTTTCGACTTGCTGGTCGTCATAAATGGATGTAAGCGCCTAGACCTGTACGGCCTTTCATTTGTACCTCTTATTAAGTTTCACAGCAAGACTTGCCACCCTCTCGTTAATGCTATACAATTCCTGTATGTTACCAGCTATATCCTTATTAATCAGGAATCCGACTCCTAGTTCTCGTCTCTCCGCTAAGCCCCGGACGCACAGGATGTGCCCCCTTTTTAGCACTATGTAAGCTATCATTTGTCCTCCCAACCTCACTGAGCCCTATTATATCTCATTTAATACCTGCTAATTCCTCCAATAGCACCGCTAGGCTCGCCTGACTAGATAATGTTCTAATGTTAAACGTTACCAGGTTCAGATTCCAATGGCGGCCTGTCCGGATCCAGAGATTCTTAGCACAGGTCACAGGTCTGACTGCCACCGTGGTCAGTTGCTTCGCAGCTGCTGGAGATTGAGGGCCGTGGTTTGATTGTTCTATTCATACAGGAGGTTGTGGCCAAGTACTGCACCAAGGTGGCCAATCCTGCTCTGGTGAGGGAGTGCGTTACCGGTTCTGGTCACCGGGGTCAGGCCACCAGGCCTGTTTATACAACCGTGTGAACATGTGGATATTTTTTAACCGGTGGAAACTATCGTGGCACCAGGATTTGAACCACAGTCCTTTCGCACGTGAGGCGGATGCTCTACCTCTACGCTATCGCTCCATCGGGGCACAAGTAGTAAGTAATTATACAGGAAGTGTTTTATTTACTGTAATTGGAGGATTGGAGTAGATTAGTTCGACCACTCAAAGAGTGGGAATGGTCCAACTGTCGGAATTCCGACGAGTTAAAAGGAATGGAATCACATAAACCACAGCTCTGAAGGAATGGAGTGGGAATAGAAAGGATGGGCACATTGAGACTCCACTGTGCTCTTAATGCACAGGTGGCCTTGCTATTTTTCGTCGCTGCCTCGTGCACGATTTCTTTGCGAATATTCTTTGTTTTGACATTTTAAAGAACCTTATAAACTGTTTGCCTTCACCAAATAAAGCCAGTTGGAAGCCTACACTTTGTGCAGGCATCTATGTTTCTGTTCATCTCCTGTCTTCCTCGCACAGTTTAAAATTTTGCTGAAGCTACGAGCTGTATAGCCCAACAACGTGCCTTACTTCAGTACAAAGCTGGGCTTGTTTGTAAAGCTACACAATGCCATGCCAGCTAAAGTGACCATCGTGTGTGTCTGCTCTTCCGTGTTCTCATGATGTGGCTCAGCCTTAAGTGCGTGTGTAGTTTCAATACTGGCTGCTATATTTTAACTAATAATATAATTTCTATCTTCAACTTCCAGCCGGACAGAGTACCTCATAATACATTCTGAACATTGCTGCCGTCTAGCAGGATTTCTGTCTAATGCACTGACCTCTACCACCAAATGCCTGAGAAATAAAAAAAATTATGTAGATTCGAAAGACAGTGGAGATTTATGTTACAGGAAGCATATTGCAGGAAAATGGCTACTTAGCGTTGGTTAGGGTTCTTCCAAACATTGCGGTGTTGACCAATGTGTTTGTGTATGGCGAGTGATTGCATATATGACACAAGCTTTGTGAGGAGAGTACGAATGCAAAGGCATGGTTTCCTTGCCTCTTTCCCAACACTTTGTGGTGGCTGCTGTGAGTGGAAAACTTGGTTTATGCAGCATGCGCAAATGGGCATGTGCCTATTCTAGGGCCAGCTCGTAGAACGGGTATGTGTCGCGGCGACACAAGTATACAAGCCTTCAGTTTCAGTTTATTTCTTTAATAAGGAGGAGACATACATGTTTACACAAGTATACAGAAGGAGGTCCCAAAGCATGTGGCTGAAAAGGGACCTCCTGTCAGAAAATATATACATTAAAGGAAATACAAAGCATAAAACAGCAATACAGTAGTCACTATGAGGAAGATTATACAAAGTATATGTACAAACTGTAAAGTAATATAAAGTCAATAGCTAGTCGTAGAATTAAAATAGCAGTTTAAGGCATTCGCAACAGAACACACCAAAATACTTATAAAGGCTATAGATGAGAGAAAAAAACTAAATAAAAAGAAAAAACGGAAAGTAAATGAGCAGGAGTGAAGTGAATAGCTTAGATGTGTGGATTATTTTGGCTATCTAGTAGAAAAGTGAATAATGTTTACTTGAAGAAACCCAAAGACGAAGAGTGCTTGACATTTAGTGGGAGGCTGTTCCAAGTGGATAATGCTGCGAAATGTCCAGATTGTTTTCCATAATTAGTACGCATTAGTGGCAATACGAAATTGTTATTAGCTGCAAACCTTGTGCGGTTCAAGTTAACCAAAGTAGCCGCAGAAAATATATTTACTGGAGAAGGATTACGTATTACCTTAAATAACATTACGGCTAATTTATATTTAACAAGATTTTTTACTCAAGGAATTCTGTGGTTGAAAAGCATATCAGAAGCACTGCAGTAGAATGGGCTGAACGACAATATCCGGATGGCTTGATTCTGCAAACGCTGTAGTGGTGCTATATGAGTTGGATATGTGTTTTCCCATGCTGTAATGCAATAATTGAGATGGCTGTGAATAAAAAGAATAATACAAGGTCAGCAATGTTGGTTTGCTAAAATAATATCTAGATTTAAGTAAAATCTAATACCGGGAGAAATTTTGCGCTTCAAATAGGCGATATGCTTTGTAAATTTTAAGTTTGAGTCAAGAATTATTCCAAGAAATGAGCATTCATTAACTGCACTGATGTTAAGAGAGTTTAGGTTGACAGTGGGAATGAATTCTGGTGTCCTGTGATTCGAATGAAAAAGCATAAAAGACGTTTTGGTAGGATTTATGCTTAGCGAGTTAACCTGGCCCCACGTTAAAATATTTTGCAGATCAGTCTTTAGCTTAGTAGTCAGTGAAGTTAGTGAACGATCGGTTGCAAGTAATGTAGTGTCGTCGGCGTAAAGAAAGGCCTCAGTTTCTGTTGAACAACCGGGCAAATCATTTATATAGAGCAGGAATAGTAGTGGGCCAAGTACAGACCCCTGCGGGACCCCTTTATTGCTTATTCTGAAATTAGAAAGTGACGAACTAAAATACACAGCTCGTTGTCTATCTGTTAGGTAACTATATATAAGTGCTAATGCTGGGCCATCGACGCCTACTGCTCGTAGTTTAGCAAGATGACGTGGTTTATGGATTCAAATGCTTTGGATAAGTCGATAAAAACTGATCCTGCGTAGAAACCGGCATCTACAGCGCCTTTTATTTTATCCGTGAAAGACAGTATAGCACAATTAGTTGAGGATCCTACCCTGAAGCCAAATTGATTTGGCGAAAGAATGTTAAATTTTGAGAAGCGTACCGGAATCTTGGAAGAACGCTAACATAATCCTAATCCATAAGAAAGGGGACGCCAAAGACTTGACAAATTATAGACCGATCAGCTTACTGTCCGTTGCCTACAAACTATTTACTAAGGTAATTGCAAATAGAATCAGGAACACCTTAGACTTCTGTCAAGCAAAGGACCAGGCAGGATTCCGTAAAGGCTACTCAACAATAGATCTTATTCACACTATCAATCAGGTGATAGAAAAATGTGCGGAATATAACCAACCCTTATATATAGCTTTCATTGATTACGAGAAAGCGTTTGATTCTGTCGAAACCTCAGCAGTCATAGAGGCATTACGGAATCAGGGTGTAGACGGGCCGTATGTAAAAATACTGAAAGATATCTATAGCGGCTCCACAGCCACCTCAGTCCTCCATAAAGCAAGCAACAAAATGTCAATAAAGAAATGCGTCAGGCAGGGAGATACGATATCTCCAATCCCCGCAGGGGCGTCTGCGTGAGCAGGCGTTTGGTGTGTTGCGACACCACGTACCCGAGCACACGAGGGTTGGACCCTCCCGCGCGTAGCCGTGCGCGGCTTAGCCGTGTCTGGGGAAAAGGGGATCCTGGAGGTTGAGCCGATGCTGGGTGTTTGGACCTTTAAGGCCCCCCGGCGGAGGCAACACACCTCTTCGGCCTCGGCTTCACATAGACGGCACCTTCAGACTGACCCACCTGGAGGAAATCGGCAGTCGCCTTTTCCTGTCCTCCTCTCCAATCTTCGTCTTTCTCTCCCATTTCTACATCTTTCCTGTCTTCTCTTCACTTCTTATTACTTCCTTTCTCCACGGCGGCAAGGGTTAACCTTATGTATGTGCCCTCCCTTGGCTACAATATATTAGGTTATAGTGGCAATGCACGGTTGGCGCCTGCAGCCTTACGCGTTAAGTTCTGCAGCGTCCCCATGTTGGGCTCCGTGGTGGGTGGCCGCCATTGCCGCCGAAAAGAAACTGAAATACTATGGGAACACCCGCATTTCCCCGTCTACTTGATCGTCACCCTCAGAAGAGGGGACGCACCGATGACTTAACTACATATTTGACCCGCACAAAAGAGAATTACCCGAAATACCATGTTGTACATAGTGAGAACGCTGCAAAACTGGCGAGACTCATTTCACCATTCATAGTTTCAAGATCCTTGACCGAAGCCTTAGGGTCAGGTTATAAGGTGACGAAAATGGCAAGCGGAGATCTTCTTCTAGAAATCCCCCAGAAAAATCAATATGAAAAGCTAGGCAGTCTGGTAACCTTTGGTGACATACCAGTTTCTGTTACACCACACCGATCAATGAACAGCTCACGCGGAGTCGTGTCAGAGGCAGACCTTCAGGATTTGACAGAAGCTGAACTCTTGGAAGGGTGGAAAAATCAAAATGTGACCGATGTAAAGCGTATTATCATTAGACGGGACAATAAGGAAATTCCAACCAAGCATCTTATCTTAACATTCGCATCCAGCGTACTACCAGAAACAATCGAAACAGGATACATCAGGTTAACTGTGTGACCATATATCCCCAACCCTAGACGGTGTTTCAAATGTCAGAGGTTCGGCCATGGCTCGCAGAGCTGCCGTGGTCAAATAACTTGTGCAAAGTGTGGAGTCCAGGGCCACCCTTCCGACAACTGCAGTGGCACACCTCACTGTGTGAACTGCAGTGGTGACCATGCAGCTTACTCACGCTCCTGTCCGAACTGGAAGAAAGAAAAAGATATAATCACCCTTAAAGTCAAGGAAAACATTTCGTTTAAGGAAGCTCGTAAACGGTGCTCACCTTTTCACAGCACACGTTATGCTGATGCGGCGCGTCGGGGGGCAGCGTCGCAGCGGCCAATGCCAAGTACACAGCCCGCGTGCAGCGAGCAGGTACCTTTGGCTCCTGCCCCCAGGGTGGAAGTAGGTAAGCCTACTCCATCCAACCAGCAACCAGGCCAGGCTACCCTTGGGTTGCCGGCCCCACAAGCGTCATCTGCGGCAACCTGCGCTACGCGCAGCGATCCCGCAGGGCCGATAGCGGCCACGAAGGTAGGCGCAGCCGAGGCTGCCTCGACCTCCCCGGCCCCTCCCAGTGCTGGCAACAGCCGGCGCAGCCAAATTCCACAGGGAGCCCCATCGACCTCCGGGCTGGTGGGCGCAGGGGTCTTGCCCTCCAAGGCGGGACCCTCGCTGGTAATTTCCCGCTCGCAAGAGCACGTGTCCAGCGCCTCACAAGAGGCAATGGACACAACACCTATCCCCACGGCGCACCAAGCGCCTAAGGAGCGGCGAGGCTCCCTCGAGCGCTCCAAAAAAGGCAAAACCCCGGTTGCAGGGCCTCGCAAGAGCTCTGTAATCTAATTCAACATTTCTGTTTCCGTATACACAGCACCAATTTACATTAAATATGGATACACAAATCATACAATGGAACGTCAGAGGTCTCCTTAGAAACCTTGATGATGTGCAGGAAATCATCCACCAACACAATCCAAAAGTGCTGTGTTTACAGGAAACACATTTAAAACACAAACACACAAACTTTCTCTGTACTTATGTTACGTTTCGTAAAGATCGCGATGATACCGTCGCATCATCGGGTGGTGTTGCGATTCTCACTCATAAAAGTATAGCATGTCAACCTTTACAGCTTCGAACGCCCCTTGAAGCAGTGGCGGTGCGAGTTGTTCTGCTAAACAAACTAATCACTATTTGCTCGCTTTATATACCCCCACATTACAAATTAACTAAACATGAATTTCAGTCCTTTATAGATGAATTGCCAGAACCCTATGTTGTTCTTGGCGACTTCAATGCACACAATGACCTGTGGGGCGACCCTCGTATAGATGCGCGAGGTCGTCTTATTGAACAGTTTCTTTTCTCTTCTGGTGCTTGTCTTCTGAATAAGAAGGAAGCGACATACTATTCTCTTGCAAACAGAACATTTTCTTCAATAGATCTTAGCCTAATCTCCCCGTCACTACTGTCTGAAGTTGAATGGGAAGTTAACGACAATCCTTACGGGAGCGACCACTTCCCTGTACTACTAAGAACATATAAAGAAAACGAATGTCTACCGCAGGCTCCCAAGTGGAAAATCGATACAGCCGACTGGGAGCAATTCCGAACTCTCACCAGGATCTCATGGAATGGCATGTCCTCTTTAGAAATTGATGCGGCCGTTCAGTATCTTACAGCCTTCATTATAGATGCCGCATCTAAATGCATATCTGAAGTGAGCGGTTTCGCATGCAAACAGCGCGTCCCGTGGTGGAACGACGAATGTAGGACCGCCCGTAAGAAACAAAACAAAGCGTGGGGGTTGCTACGCGCCTCTCCCACTGCGGAGAATCTTATTAATTTTAAAAAAGCAAAATCCGAAGGAAGGAGAACGCGCCGACAGGCCAGAAGAGAGAGTTGGCAGAAGTTTTTATCGGGTATCAACTCTTATACAGAGGAGCTGAAAGTCTGGAACAGGGTTAACAGGATAAAAGGAGGACAAACTTATTCACTCCCCCTGGTAAACACTCAAGGCGATACCCTGCTTGAACAAGCAGACTCACTTAGGGAGCACTTTCAGAGTGTGTCAAGTTCCAACAATTATTCAAAACCCTTTCTCAAATATAAACAAATAGAAGAACGCAAGCCACTCATAAGAAAGTGTCGGCAGAATGAACCGTACAACCGCCCCTTTAGTATTGCAGAGTTGAGAGCTGCCTTGAGCGCATGCAAGAGCTCTGCACCGGGATCTGACAGAATCATGTATGAAATGCTGAAAAACTTACACAATGACACGCAAGTTACACTACTTACACTTTTCAACACTATCTGGGACGCAGGGTACCTTCCGACCGCATGGAAAGAAGCCATTGTGGTCCCTGTTTTAAAACAAGGGAAAGATCCTTCCCCAGTGGCAAGCTACCGCCCGATAGCCCTCACAAGCTGCATGTGTGAGGTATTTGAAAAAATGATAAATCAGCGACTGATCCATTTCCTTGAACAGAACAAAATGCTTGATCCCTATCAGTGTGGCTTCCGAGAAGGGCGCTCCACAACCGACCATCTTGTACGTATTGAAGGAAATATCCGGGACGCATTTATACATAAACAGTTCTTCCTCTCGATATTTCTCGATATGGAAAAGGCGTATGACACAACGTGGCGATACGGGATCTTGCGAGACTTATCGGAAATGGGCATTCATGGTAATATGCTAAACATAATAAAAAACTACTTGTCCAATCGTACCTTCCGGGTGAAAGTCGGCAATGTGCTGTCACGTCCTTTTACACAAGAAACTGGTGTACCCCAGGGAGGCGTGCTCAGTTGCACACTTTTTATTGTTAAAATGACAACGCTTCGTGCTTCCTTACCACCAGCCATTTTGTATTCCCATGTGGACGACATTCAAATAGGCTTCAAATCCTGTAACCTCACAGTATGCGAGAGACAGGTACAGCATGGTTTGAACAAGGTGTCACGGTGGGCAGAGAAAAATGGTTTTAAAATCAATCCTCAAAAGAGTTCTTGTGTGCTGTTTACAAGGAAGAGAAGCCTTGTTCCGGATCCTTGCTTACAAATATGTGGACAACAGATACCTGTAAACAAAGAGCACAAATTTCTAGGTGTTATACTTGACAATAGACTCACTTTCGTCCCACACATTAAACAACTCAACGAAAAGTGTCTGAAAACAATGAACCTGATGAAACTTCTATCCCAGACTACGTGGGGTAGTGACAGGAAGTGCCAAATGAATCTGTATAAGAGCCTCATCCGGTCACGATTAAATTATGGTGCCGTGGTATATAACTCTGCCGCCCCGAGCGCGCTAAAGATGCTAGACGCTGTTCACCATCTAGGTATGCGCTTAGCCACGGGCGCTTTCAGAACAAGCCCAATTGAAAGCTTATATGCCGAATCCAATGAATGGTCTCTCCACCTACAGAGATCATACATTAGCTTTACATATTTCCTTAAAGTACGCTCCAATCTTGAACATCCATGTTTTGATACCGTTACCGATATGACGTGCGCTACACTTTTCAGCAACCGTCCCTCCATAAGACAGCCTTTTTCGCTGCGTGTGAAGGAGCTTAGCAATGAAATGCATGTCCCACTCCTCGAGCATCGCTTAATGCACACAATCAAGCTCTTACCTCCCTGGGTGTGGCAGGTGATACAATGTGACATATCCTTTATAAAAGTTACAAAGCACGCTCCTGAGGCCGAAATCAGAATGCATTTCCTAGAACTACAGTACAAGCATTCCTGCGCAGATTTCTACACAGACGCTTCGAAGACAAATGCCGGGGTATCCTATGCAGCAGTCGGCCCATCCTTCTCGGAATCCGATGTACTGCATTCCGAAACAAGCATCTTTACGGCCGAGGCCTACGGATTACTCTCTGCCGTGAAGCATATAAGAAGATCAAAACTTTCAAAAGCAGCGATCTATACAGACTCTCTAAGCGTCGTGAAGGCCTTAAAGTCACTCTACAAACATAAAAATCCCGTATTCAATGAACTCTATTCGGCATTATGTAAAGCGTACTCATCTAACCAGAATATCATAATATTGGCACGCACTAGTTACGCTAGAGGTCGAGGAAGAAGAAGTGTGCGTGGTAGCTGCTGCAAACACGAACTGTAAACGGCTGTTCGCTTAGAACTGACTGGCTGGCTTTTCCTCTCGTGACAAACTGGTGGAGGTGCGGGGTACGCATCCATCGTATGCCTACGGGTCCTGAACCAGAAGCTACCGACGCCAGTACCTCGGGGACGGCAGAAATCTATAGAAGCAGCCGTCGCCTCCAAGGTCTTCCACCGCAATACAGTCCCCTGGCAAGCTCCGTGAGGAAGATGTCAACAACTACCGCAAGCCAAACCGAGGTGATCCCAAATGCTCCCGTACCATGCATTCTCAACGCGCCTCGCACGCCTAACCCGTTCCATGGCGACGCCTTTGAGGACGTTGAAGACTGGTTGGACCATTTCGACCGGGTCGCCGCCTTTAACGACTGGGACGATCGCCGTAAGTTGAAGAACGTCTACTTTTCCCTTTTAGACGCGGCGAGAGTATGGTACGAGAACCACGAAGCCTCATTTACCAGCTGGCAGGAGTTTTACCGACTGCTATGCGAAGCCTTCTGCACTCCCGAAAGGAAAGAAAGAGCCGAACAGGCACTGTCTTCGAGGTTCCAAATGCCAAACGAAACCGTCGCCATGTTCGTCGAAGACATGACGCGATTGTTCCGTCGGGCGGACCCACTAATGCCAGAAGACAAGAAGGTGCGTCTGTTAATGCGAGGCGTAAAGGAACAGCTTTTCGCGGGCCTCGTGCGTAATCCTCCTGCAACAGTCTCTCAGTTCGTTCGTGAGGCAACAGTCATGGAACGTATGCTTCGGCAGCGGCTTTCGCAGTATGAACGCCAGACCACCATGACTGCTGCATGCTCTCTCGTACCTGCAAATGATGACAGGGAGTCACTTACCGAGCTAATACGACAAATTGTTCGAGAAGAACTGCACAAGTCCTATGCATCGGCTTCGACACCTCCTAGTGCCGCGGTTCTTACGGATGTCATTCGAGAAGAAATCGGCAAAGTGGTTCATCCCTCACCACCAACACGACCCGAACCTCCCACGTTCTCGTACGCGGATGCTCTTCGGGCTTGCGCGCCGTCGAGGGGCCGTTTTTCGCAGCCGCCTGCTGGGATTTCTCGACGCTCCCAAAGTCCAATCCACCGCACGAATCCGCCAGCACCCTTTCATCCTGGTCCGCGCAAATCTACAGTATGGCGCGCCCCCGACAACAGTCCGTTGTGCTATCACTGCGGGGAGGCTGGTCACATGTATCGCGATTGCCAGTACCGACGGATTGGTCTGCGGGGATACCATCCGGACGCCCGTTGCCCGCGCTATGGCGAACGCCCGCACGAAATCGAGAAATACTTAGAAAGTAACCGGCTTCCTCCTGCCCAACAGCGAAGACAGTCACGGTCGCCTTCACCTCGTCGGTACGCGTCACCGAACCGTGCTCGACCCGCCTTTGATTCCGCTGGAGTCAACGGTGGAAGCCCGCGCCGGGGAAACTGAAAACGGCGACCTCCGGGGGTGACGCCGCTGTCATGCGAACCGTCAAATATCCTCCGCCGACGCCATCCCCTCGCGACGTACCACCGACGCCTTCATTCGCAACTGCAAAAAAAACTTCTGCTGCTATTACTGCTTCAATCGACGGTTATCCAGTATCTGCACTTGTAGATACGGGAGCTGACTACTCGGTTATGAGTGCCTCACTGGCGACTCGGCTACGCAAGGTGCTGACAGCGTGGGACGGCCCACATCTGATTACGGCCGGAGGACACCTCGTGTCACCCATTGGACGATGCACCGCCAGACTTGCAATTTCTACTTCGACTTTCGTAGCGTCTTTCCTTGTGCTGCCCAAGTGTTCTCGGCTAGTTATACTGGGCATGGATTTTCTCCAGGAATATGGAGCGATCATTAACCTTCGTGACTTGTTCGTGACTTTTTCTAACTATGTTTCTTCGGATTCGAATGTGGCGGATGAACATCACCGCGCGGCTTTACGCGTGGTCGATGACTGCGTGACGTTACCGCCTCGAAGTAGCATCTTCGTCCTCGTTGAATGCCCTCAAGAACAACTAGGAATAGGCATCGCCGAAGGTAACCTCACCATATTGCTGGATCGCGACGTCGGCGTCGCACGAGGTCTCGTAGAGCTCCAACATAGGCAAACCACGATTCTAGTTACGAACTTCAGTGGCGAATACAAACACTTTGCGAGGCATACCACCATGGCCTACTTTGAAACGGTGGCCGAGTCCAACGCCTGTGCTTCGGTAACGACAATCTCGATTCCGGAACCCAGTGATGTGGACTTGACCAGTCACATCAACGTCAACCCACAGCTCGACCAAGACGAGAAGGAGAGGCTCCTTACTCTGCTATCGTCATTTAGCGACTGTTTGGCCACCACGTCGAAGGTCAAACAGACTTCTTTAATCAAACACAGAATCATCACTGAACCGACCGTCCAACCTGTTCGCCAACACGCTTATCGCGTGTCGCAAAGAGAACAGGATGCTATTCGTCATCAAGTGAAACAAATGCTCGACGATGATGTCATCCAACCATCGACAAGTCCTTGGGCTTCACCTGTTGTATTAGTTAAAAAGAAAGACGGTTCACTAAGATTCTGTGTCGATTATCGCAAACTGAACAAGGTCACGAAAAAAGACGTTTACCCACTTCCTCGAATTGACGACTCCTTGGATCGCCTGCGACATGCCCGTTACTTTTCTTCAATGGATCTACGTAGTGGGTACTGGCAAATTGAAGTTGACGAACGGGACCAGGAAAAAACGGCGTTTATAACACCCGACGGTCTCTATCAATTTAAGGTCCTCCCTTTTGGATTGTGTTCCGCTCCGGCCACATTTCAACGCATGATGGACACAGTTTTATCTGACCTCAAGTGGAACTCGTGTTTAGTCTACTTAGACGATGTAGTTGTTTTTTCCACCACGTTTGAACAACACATCCAGCGGCTTGAGGCGGTTCTTCAAGCTATCCGCACCGCCGGCCTCTCCCTGAAGCCCGAAAAATGTCACTTTGGCTGCTACGAGGAGCTCAAATTTCTAGGTCATATTGTCAGCAGCACCGGTGTGCGCCCTGACCCTGACAAAGCCCTGGCAGTTGCTCTGTTCCCGATACCGAAGACAAAACACGATGTCCGCCGATTTTTAGGGCTTTGCGCGTATTACCGCCGTTTTGTACCCAATTTTTGTGAAATTGCCGAACCTTTGCAACGACTCATCAAGAACGACGTCACATTTGTTTGGGGCCCAGCACAATCCGACGCCTTCCACGACCTTCAGCGACGTCTACAGACACCACCGATCCTTGGTCACTTTGACACCGAGGCTGACACAGAAGTGCATACTGATGCTGGTAACGTTGGTATCGGAGCGACACTCGTTCAGTTTCAAGCTGGTGTTGAGCGCGTTATTGCGTATGCCAGCCGAACCTTGTCCGCTGCTGAAAAAAACTACTCAGCAACTGAAAAAGAATGTCTGGCAGTCATATGGGCTATCCAGAAGTTCCGCCCATACCTGTACGGACGCCCCTTCCGTGTCGTCAGCGATCACCACTCTCTCTGCTGGCTGGCGAATCTCAAAGATCCTTCAGGCCGTCTCGCAAGATGGAGCCTTCGGTTACAGGAATTTGATGTGACCATCGTCTATAAGTCTGGCCAGAAACACACTGACGCCGACTGTCTCTCCCGCGCCCCCGTCGAACCCGCACCACTAGATACTGACGACGATTCTGGTTTTCTTTGCACTCTTCCGTCTTTAAACCTTGCTCAACAGCAACGCCAAGATTCCGAGCTCCAGCCCTTGATTGAATACCTTGAAGGACGCCGCCCACAACCCCCACGGCTGTTCGCGCGCCACTTGTCCTCTTTCTGCCTACGTGGCGACATCCTATACAAGCGGAACTTTCACCCTACGGCAGCCGTTTTCCTGCTCGTTGTTCCCGCTACTCTCCGCGACGACGTTCTACGTGCATGCCATGACGAACCAACGTCCGGGCATCTTGGTTTCACGCGTACTCTCGCGAGGATCAAGCAGAAGTACTATTGGCGAAAACTCACAAAAACCGTGAAGCAGTACGTCAGAAGTTGTCGAGATTGCCAGCGCCGCAAAGTTCCACCACTAAAACCAGCCGGTCTGCTTCAGCCTGTCCGACCTCCTTGTTCACCTTTTGAACAAGTCGGGATGGATTTACTTGGCCCATTTCCCAAGTCTTCGGCTGATAACCGCTGGATCGTCGTCGCCACCGATTACCTCACTCGATACTGCGAAACACAAGCCGTTCAGCGAGCTACTGCTTCAGATGTTGCTAACTTCTTTATCAAAAATATCGTCCTTCGACATGGTGCTCCCGCTGTCGTCATCACAGACCGTGGTACGGCCTTCACTGCCCAGTTGGTCAGAGACATTCTGCAGCTGAGCGGAACAACGCACCGTACGGCAACTGCGTATCACCCGCAGACTAACGGTTTAACAGAGCGTCTCAACAAAACGATTGCGGATATGCTTTCCATGTATGTTGCCACGGATCATAAAAATTGGGACGAACTGCTCCCGTATGTGACATTCGCGTACAACACTGCCTTACAAGAAACCACCGGGTTTCCTCCTTTTCGTCTGGTCTACGGACGCGACGTCACCACTATGCTCGACGTGATGCTCCTCCCAACTTCGTCTCAACCTACCACAACCTATACAGACGCCTTTGTTCAGCGTGCCGAAGCGGCGCGGCACCTTGCGCGGCAACGAATTCTATCCCGACAAAGTCAAGATGCTCGTCGATACAACATATGCCATCGAGACGTCACATACAACCCGGGAGATCTTGTATGGGTTTGGACCCCTATACGTCAACGAGGCCGGTCAGAAAAATTATTGCGCCGATACTTTGGACCCTACCTAGTTTTGCGTCGTCTAAGTCCTGTCAACTACGAAGTTATTCCAGCCGACACTTCGCACCACTCCCGTAGACCACGTTCCTCTGACATTGTTCATGTTACCAGGATGAAGCCTTACCTTTCGCGCTGACTCTCATCCACAAACTTTGTGATGCGGCCCCTGTCGTCTCGTCCGTTGTCTTTCTCCTTTCTTTTATTTTTCCTTGTGGCATTTAACATGTCCCCAACTTTATTTATTTATTTCTTCTTTTTTTTGGAGGGAGGGGTAATGGCACGCACTAGTTACGCTAGAGGTCGAGGAAGAAGAAGTGTGCGTGGTAGCTGCTGCAAACACGAACTGTAAATGGCTGTTCGCTTAGAACTGACTGGCTGGCTTTTCCTCTCGTGACAATATGCTGGGTCCCTGGCCATAGGGGAATCGAAGGTAACGTTCTCGCGGACGAGATGGCCACGTCAATCACATCGCAAGCTGTTAACCCTACCGCTGATGTGCCTGTCACAGACCTGAGGCGTTTCGTACGAAATAAACTGCGAAGTCACTGGCAGTGCACTTGGGACGCGCAAACAAATAACAAACTGCACGTTATAAAGCCCCGGTTAGGTTTTTGGCCCTCCCCAACAAAATCTCGGCGAACAGAAGTCCTATTCTGTCGCCTCAGAATAGGACACACATTTGGGACCCACAACTTTTTACTCACGGGAAACGATCCTCCAACCTGTGGTAGATGCGGTGAGAGGCTGACCGTCCTCCATGTCCTCTTGGAGTGTCGGAAAGCCGAACCTGAAAGGAAGAAACATTTTCCGCTAGCATACCGTTATTACATCCCTCTGCACCCGGCTATGTTTCTTGGTCATGAACCGCTTTTTAACACCAAGGCAGTCCTCGACTTCTTAAAAGATGTAGTTCTACACGTCATAAGCCCATTAAATTCGTAGAGCATCCTCGCTCCAGAGGATGCCGCTGCGATAATTGTTTTAAATAGCACATGCCTCCAGGCCCTTGTGTTTCAAGGGCTCTAAGGAGGCATTAGTGCTCTAGCATATCTTATATAACCTGATATATCTTTAGACATCATATCATTCTTTTTAATTGTCTTATTGTTCATAGTAAACTTCATAAGTCATCGCCATAATCTTATTATACAGATTTTACGCACTTTAGCGCTACCATGTTTTAGGCCCCTCTACAGCCACGGCACACCAACTTCATAGTACTCATGATTTCACTGCAAACAAATTAACACGGACATGGCGCTCTTTGGCCATATCTGGCCCTTGCGCCACTAAACCACACACATCATCATCATCATCATATCTCCAATGCTATTCACAGCGTGTTTACAGGAGGTATTCAGAGACCTGGATTGGGAAGAATTGGGGATAAAAGTTAATGGAGAATACCTTAGTAACTTGCGATTCGCTGATGATATTGCCTTGCTTAGTAACTCAGGGGACCAATTGCAATGCATGCTCACTGACCTGGAGAGGCAAAGCAGAAGAGTGGGTCTAAAAATTAATCTGCAGAAAACTAAAGTAATGCTTAACAGTCTCAGAAGAGAACAGCAATTTACAATAGGCAGCGAGGCACTGGATGTCGTAAGGGAATACATCTACTTAGGGCAGGTAGTGACGGCGGATCCGGATCATGAGACGGAAATAATCAAAAGAATAAGAATGGGCTGGGGTGCGTTTGGCAGGCATTCTCAGATCATGAACAACAGGTTGCCATTATCCCTCAAGAGAAAAGTATATAATAGCCGTGTCTTACCAGTACTCACCTACGGGGCAGAAACCTGGAGGCTTACGAAAAGGGTTCTACTCAAATTGAGGACGACGCAACGAGCTATGGAAAGAAGAATGATAGGTGTAACCTTAAGGGATAAGAAAAGAGCAGATTGGGTGATGGAACAGACGCGAGTTAATGACATCTTAGTTTAAATCAAGAAAAAGAAATGGGCATGGGCAGGACATGTAATGAGGAGGGAAGATAACCGATGGTCATTAAGGGTTACGCACTGGATCCCAAGGGAAGGGAAGCGTAGCAGGGGGCGGCAGAAAGTTAGGTGGGCGGATGAGATTAA